>NC_141910.1:2690000-3291041 GCF_057802395.1 Ceratotherium simum simum | reverse complement strand
CTCTCACTGAGGAGAATTAAGGGAAGAGTACATGCTGACTTTTTGGTAAAGCAATTGAGACAAAGATAAGAACACTGGAAGGGAACTAGTCCAGAGACAGGAAGCTGTGGGCAGTGAGTGAGCAGGGCCTATGGAGGAGCAGAGCAGGTTAGCTCCCCAAAGCAGCAAGACATCACCAGCCTGTAAAGCAGACTGAGACTTCTGTAGAGAGTCTCCAAATTGCCCAGAGGAGAAAATCTTGTGAAAAACCTGCACTTTCTGGGAGCCGGCCCTGTGGCCTAGTGGTTAAGTTTGGCATGCTCCACTTTGGCAGCCCCGTTCAGTTCTGGGGCACAGACCTATACCACTTGTCAGCGGCCACGCTGTGGCGGCGACCCACATACAAAATAGAGGAAAATTGACACAGATGTGAGCTCAGAGCAAATCTTCCTCAGCAAAAAAAAAAATAACCTGGACTTCCTGTCGTTAAGAAAGAACGAGGGCATCTATCCATTGGATTTTGGTTATGGGAAGTAAAAATGGATATTCTCAGTTTCTAAATGGCAGAGTAGACATTCTGCATTCTCAGAAATGACCCTTCAACACCATGTAGAAAAGAAATAGAAATAAAAACTCTTGGATGGCCTAGGTGATAACTCTAATCATGGACCACTATGTATGAGGACAGACAGCAGACAGATGGATGAATGTCAGATGACATAGCAGAGCCAGAGGAGGAAGAGTATGTGCTGACTTTTTTATAAGCCGAAATCAATTCTAAGTCCCTGTGGGAGTTAGGGAAACTAATGAGACACAGCCAATCTGACCCCAACATACCCTGGAAAAGGTTAGGAATTGGAGGAACCAATCCAAAGCAGAAGGTGTGAGGAAGTCAGGAGCTAAAAAGAGGTAGATTGAAAGTTTTTGTTAGGTTGAACTAAATGCAATTGCCTATTGTTGTGGGTTGAACAATATCACTCTCAAATTCATATGTTGAAGTCCTAACTCCCAGGATGTCAAAATGTGACCTTATTTAGAAATAGGGTCATTGCAGATGTAATTAGTTAAGATGAGGTCATTAGGATGGGCTCTAAGTCAATATGACTGGTTTCCTTATAAAAAGGGGAAATTTGGACACACACACACACAGGGAGAACACCATGTGAAGATAAAGGCAGAGGTTGTAGTGATGCATCTAAAAGCCAAGGAATGCCAAAGATTGCCAAGAAACCACCAGAAGCTGGGTGAAAGGCCTGGAACAGATTCTGTCTCTCATAGCTCTCAGAAGGAACCAACCCTGCTGACACCTTGTTCTTGGACTTCTAGCCTCCAGAACTGTGAGACAATACATTTCTGTTGTTTAAGCCACCCAATTTGTGGTAATTCGTTATGACAGCCCCAGGAAACAAATACACCTACATTTGACACTTTTCAATGAACAAAAAAGCAGTAATTTCATTTGATTCAGCCTAAAGACAAGAGATAGTTAGATTGTTGGGTTCACCCTCTCCCCAACCCCAGCAGAGCCAGATTTTAGTCTCTGGACAAAGTGGCAACGTACTTCTAATCTCTTGTATGTCAAGGAGATCAAAGACTAATGACTGCTAATTTAGCAGATGGAGAACCATTCAATGACTAGGTGAATCTCGAAAAAGGCTGTGTGGCAGGTAGAGGCTGGGGGAGGATGGGGGCAAAGTGAGGCTTCTGAAAGGAAGACCAGTTTGGGGCCAGTTATACTAGCCCAGGACATTCAGTGAATATGGCTATAGGGTGAGGTGATGCCTGAGAATGTGGCAGAGTCTCAGAGTCATAATTGTGAACATCACTTTTCACAGTCTCACATGCCTGGACTGCACTAGAGAGGCTTAAATGGTAAACTTAAGAATCAGATTCTAAGAAAACATAAGCCACAGACTGTGAGAAAATATTTTCTGATCACATATCTAATAAAGCACTTGTATCCAAGAATATATAAAGAACACTCAAAACACAATAATAAGAAAACAAACAACTCAGTTTTTTAAAAGGTAAGCAAAAGATTTGTGCAGCCGTCTCACCACAGATATATAAATTGCAAACAAACACAAGAAAAGATGTTCAACATCATTAGTCATTAGGGAAATGCAAACCAAAACTATAATAAGATACTGCTACACACCTATCGGAATGGCTAAAATTTAAAAGACTGATCATACCAAGTGTTGGGGAGGATGTGGAGCACCTAGAGTTCTCACACACTGCTGATAGGAATGTAAAATGGTGCAACCATCTTCGCAAAATGCTTCAGCAGTTTCTTAAAAAGCTAAATGTGCACTTACCACACAACCCAGCTACTCCACTCCTAGGTATTTGTGCAAGATGAATGAAGGCATATGTCCACACAAAGACTGGCTCATGAATATTCGTTACAGCTCATTTATAATAGCAAAAACTTGGAATCAACCCAAACATCCATCAACAGCTGTATAAACAATTTGATATGTATATTCAATGGAATACTACTCAGCAATAAAAGTAAACTATGAATGTGTGTAACTGGATGGCTAAATCACAAAATAATCAGGATGAGTGAAAAAAAGTCAGACAAAAAAGAGAATGTACCGTATAATTCAATTTGTATAAGACTCAAGAAAATGCAAGCTCATCTATAGTGACAGAAAGCAGATCAGCAGTTGCCTAGAGACAGGGAGGATTTGGAAAGGGGTGAGAGGAAGAGATTATAACAGGACATGAGGAAACTTTTGGGGGCTGATGGATCTTTCACTATGTAAATCGTGGTGATGGTTTCATGGTTTCCAGAGTATATATTATATCAAAACTTATCAAATGTTACACTTAAACAGGTGCAGTTGATTGTATGTATTATACCACTATAAAGCTGTAAAGAAAAACTAAGAAAAATCTGATTTTATTTAACTGAAATTTTTATGTTTTCCCTTTGCTTCTTTTAAAAAAATATTTTAGAGTGGTTTAAAACAAAAGACACTCATAGAAAAATTTATTAAACCACAGCAAAGCCATAATAAGAAGAAGGACTCCATGTTGTTAACACCAAAGGTTGTGGCAAGTGAACGTTGTATTTGGTTTAGAGATTCTTGACGGCTGAGCAGGAGAGGAGGACAGGAAACATAATGGGTTGCATAGTTCTTATTATCTCATAAATGGAAGCACACCAATATTCAAGATAGATTCACTCTTGAATTCTGAAAGGAAATTATCACATGGGGCCTTATGAGGGCCATTGAATGATTCAATGAACAATTCCTTTAACAGCAATTCCATAGTAACAGCCAAAACCTTCTTATGTAGCTATTTTCTCAATTCAGACAAAGGGCATACCATTAAAGGCCAATCATTCTTCAGAGGAGCTAAACCAATAAGGTCAGAAAAGTAGTGCTCTGATTCTATATATATAAAGGTATAGTTATATGCCTGCATTCTTACTATACAGATAAACTATGCCCTGAGTCCCCAGGCCTCACCTGCTTGTAGATACACACCTGGAGTCCAAGCAAATTTTATCCTGCTACCTGCGAATGTACATGACCTCAAATCTCTGACAAATCTGCCGGCCTCCCAGCATTTCTGCCAGATGCAGCCCCTGCTCCTGCAGACCCCACAGTGCAGACCTCACCTGACACTACTCCGCCATTGCTGGGCACGATTGTCCAGGGCTCTGCAGTCTGCTCCGGAGGTCACTATGATTCATTGAGCCACTTACACTGCTGCCCTCCAGCCTTTGGGAGGCCTGATTTGCTGCACAGTATGTGACAAAGCAGAGGAACCTACTCCCCATTATGTCATTATGTCACACTCTCTTACCAGTTCTGCTGGGACCCAATGCTTTACAGAGCTTTTACTGGAAAAGAACTTTCCTTTTCTGCTCACAGTCCTCTTTCTCTAGGTCTGAGATTTGCAACCATGACACTAGGCAGAGAACAGAGGGAAGTGAATGGACCCAGAAGCAGAACTCCCAAGCTTCATACCTGGCTGTGTCTGGCTCCTTCCTCCCTCAGGATGGGCTCTCCCCTAAGAGGCCACTCACCTTCCTCCAAGTAGACTTTGGCTGGGTCATCTGACTCATTCTCCATGAATGGCTGACCATCTTCAAATCCATGTAGTTGACACAACAAGCACCTGTGGTTCTCAAACTTTCCTGCATGTTAGAACCACCTGGGCATCTTTGAAAAATCACAATGTCCAGGGCCTACCCAGATCAGAAGAGCTTGGACAGATCCCAGGCATCAGGATTTTAACAATCTCCAAGTGATTACAATGTATGGCCAACTTTGGGGACCTGTGGTCTAGACGGAAGCTGGAGTCCAGCTACAAATGCATCAACAATTCTCTTTTGTTTCCCAAGACAAATGGAATTGTGAGTTAACTTACTTTGGATGGCCATCTCCTCATCCTCAGTTTTGTGCCTTTTACCATAAATTCATAATCTAGAAGTAAGAAGGCTGAGGAATGTTTGATAGGGAAATGCAAATTAAAAAGTTAAAACCAGGTACTGTGAAAAGTCTCAGTACAATCAGAAAAACAAATTTTATGCTCAAGTAAAACACATACCAGGAATCACCTACTCCCACCTTTGCTTTCTGCTGTTTGTTTGTTTTGTGCTGAAATGATAAGTTTTGTAAAGAAAACATATTTCAGACTCAGCCTTCACAGGAAGCCTTCTACATTTTCTGTTTAAATGATGGCACTTAGGATGATGTATGAATTTCAAAGAGGCAACGTCCAAGCTCATCTCGGGTTTACTTAGGCATTATTATTCATGAAGCCCTTTCTGAGCTCTATTCAAGAATATCTGTAAGCTGTTCCAAAGACCAGGGACCCCTACTGTAATAAACAAGCTATTTACATTGGGGAAATGGAAAACCTGCCATGTCTGCCAAATGAAGGCAGACGTGTCTGAGCAGAGAAGGATTGATGAAGCAAGATTAGAGAAAACTGAAAGCTGGGTTAATATTTGCCAAGTGATGGAGAATATACCAACAACCAACAGGAATGGATGTTAGTGCCTAGATTGTGTTGAATTGATTTTTTTTTTTTTTTTTAGAAAACAGTACATGTGAAAACTCTAAAACCTAAAATTTGGCCAAATTATGGCCCAGGCATCTTGGACACCTACTACATCCTGGTAAAGCATAACTGCATTTCTTATTACCTTCTTCTCCAGCAATAGAGCAGCACAAGTGTCAGTCCTGCTTAAATGCATACAGATTTCATATACTCTGGGGTCATTAGCAGCCCAGTTCTCCCCTCAGCATCTGAGAGAACAGCTCTGACCTGATACTTAGGCAGTGGCCACCAGCAGACAGTGGCAAAGGCCATTCGGCCAGTGGTGTGATTTGTTCCCTGCACCTGTTCTGTGTCTCTCTCATAGTGGCCTTTCTTGAATCATAAAACCTTCAGCTTCAAATTCATTTATTTTATTTAACAACCACTTACAGAGCACTCATTCTGTGCCAAACACTATTCCAAGCTCTTATCAATATGAGCTCATTCATTCTTTACAACAACCTGCCCTATAAGGCAAGTACCACTGTGATCTCCCTGTTACAGAGGCCACGGAGAGGCTGAGTAACATGTTCAAGGTCACATAAGGAGTAAATTGTAGAAGCAGGAGGTGAACGCAGGCCAACTTCTGGTTTCAGAGCTCTTTTCCTAATGACTGCTCTACTCTGCCTTTCTGGCTACTAGGTGACCTGATCAGTCTTGCTCTAACACAGTTGTATGACTGCTTAAAATTAGATCTGTGCTGGGGCCAATGTGCTGGTGTAGTGGTTAAGTTCACGTGCTCTGCTTCGGTGGCCCGGGGATTCGCATGTTCGGATCCCAGGCGTGGACCCACGTACTGCTTGTTCAAGACACTCTGTGGCAGCCTCCCATGTAAAGTAGAGGAAGATGGGCACGGCTGTTAGCCCAGGGCCAGTCTTCTTCAGTAAAAAGAGGAGGATTGGCATTGGATGTTAGCTCAGGGCTGATCTTCCTCACAGAAGAAAAAAAAAGGTCTGTGCAGTTTAAATGTCTTTAAAATAATCCTGAGGAAAAAACTGGGGAAGAGAGGTATTTATTCCTTTTAGACTTTTAGCCAAAGGTTTAAAGCAGTGGTTCTCAAGTTTTGGTATATTTTAGAATCCCTTGGAGAACTTGTTAAAACTCAGATTTCAGTACCCCTAGGGTTTCTGAGTCAGCAGGTCTGAGTGGGCCCCAAGAATGTACATCTGTAACAAGTTCCTGGGTGAGGCTGATGCTGATGCTCTGGGGACCACACTTTGAGAACCACTGGTCTAAAGCACAATTTTTAACTGTTGAGAGATATTGGGCTCATAAACTTTTGGCTATTAAAGGACTTCATCCTAAGTCATTTTCATATCATTGGGAAGACGAAGAGCAATCTCTCCGGAAGGGAAAAAGAAAAACCAAAGAGTGCTCATAAGATTGTGTGCAGATTGAGAGTGAAGATACATGGCCTTTGTAGCTTTTCTGTTTCTGAGAAGGAAAAAAAGACCAAAATTAGTGAGTAAACCAGAAGGAAGTTTCAGGGTCCCCCGAGATTGGCAGGATGGGCCTCTCCAAGAGCCTGGGTTGCTGGAGAAGGCCCGCGACTGACCACAGCACCTGGTGGCCATGTGGCGTCGGTTCCACTGAAGGGGGAGTGAGCTTGCCCCTAGGCATCTGAACCTGCTTACGTATGTCCCCATGTGTCATCTTGTTCAAGTAACTAATAGATTTTTATGACTAATTGTCACACCTTTATTTTAATAAAAAGATATATTGTATAGGTAAAATATAAGTGATCAGAATGTATGCTACATTTAGTTTCTCATCAATCAAATAATTATTTTCTGGGATTTTTTTATATACTTAACATGGGGCTAAGGACAAAAGCGGCACCAACCACATATATACCACTGCCTCTGCCCACATAAAGCTCACAATGTAGCTGAGATGGCAAGTCATTGAAACAGAAAAAAGCATAGCAATATCAGAAGTGAGAGTGGTGTTATTTATGATTTATAAAACAAATCTTTTTTCTTTATAGTAACATTATATTATTATTATATTTATTTATTCAACAAATACAGATTGGGCCAAGTACTGTGCTAGACCCTGGAAATAGAAATAAAGACATGCTCCTTGCCATTAAGAAGTTCACAGTCTAGAAAAGAAAGACACTTAAACATGCATTTACCAATCAAACATGATCAGAACCATAACTAGTAACAGAGACATGCACTAAATGCTATTAAAACAGAGAAGAAGATGCTGCTAATCTTTCTGGGCTCAGAGGGTCCTTAAAAGTTTCATAGAAAGGGTGATCCTGAACTGAGGTGTGAAAGGTGAGTGGAAATTGTGAAGTGTACACTAGAGAGGACTCAGCATCCCACAGAGGAGCGGCATGTGCAGACGCAGGGAGACCTCACAAGAGGGGCAGACTCCAGGACTGCCAGTGAAGTTGTGCAGCCAGAGCAGGTGGCCATATGAGGGAGTTGCAGGAGAGGCAGTCACTAGTGAGCATGATGGCCCTTGCATGCCATGGGAAGATCAGACTTTTAGCCAAAACTAAATGGAAGCCATTGAAGAGTTGTAAGCAAATGTCGTATTTTAGAGAGTACTCTGGGAAAGAGTAGAGGGTGGAGATGAAGAGACAGAAAGAATACTGCAATAATTGATGCATAAGATGTGAGGGCCTGAACTCAGAGACAAGGAGAGGAGTAAGGGGAAGGAGGCAGATTATAGAGGTAATTAAGAATATAGACTTGTTGCCACCCCAAGGCCTTGTTAAAGGTAGCTCATGAAGGAGAAAGAAAAGTACAGGATAACAACATTGAGAGAAAAATTTGGACTCAACTAAAGGAAAAAATAATTGGATAGGCAAAAAACTCAATCCGAAAGAAAATAGAAAAAGAGAAAAAAAGGTGTGACAAATAAAACGTAAAAACTAAGATCAGCAAAATGAATCGAAATATATCAATATTTATGATAAATATAACTGGACTAAATTCTGAAATTGAAAGACAAAAATTTTCAGAGTGGATAAAAAAATCTGGCTAAATGTTATTCACAAAAAAAACCATCAATACTCAAAATTGAAAGCGCAGAAATAGAAAAATTATAGTAGGGAAATCAAAATGGGAGAAAACAGATATAGCAATATTAATATCAAACAAAACACACAGTAAGGCAAATAGCATTGTGAGAGATAAAAAGGTCGTTAAAGATTTCAGTCACCAGAAAAATACAACAATTCTAAATTTATATGTCTCTGATAACAGCCTCAAAATTTGTAAAGCAATATTTACATACAAGGAAAACCCAACAAATTCACTATTGAGATACGGAATTTTAACATACCTCTCTCAGTAACTGAAAAATAAACCAAACAAAAAAATCAGTAAGACTATAAAAATTTTTGAGGCTGCAAAATTAAAAATGTGAACTAATAGTATTAATAGAACACTGTATCCAACAATTGTGGAAAAAGTCAATCCCATATAAAAATGGGCAAAAATATATGTACAAGCCATTTACGGAAAAATAGAAATCAATAAATGGCTAATAAGCATAAGAAAAGATATTCAACTTCACTAAAAATCAAGCACAAATTAAAATCAGAATGAGATACCAAGCCACCCCTACTCTGGCATTGCTGAGGGTGTGAAGCCAGAAGAGGTCCAGTGGTGGGAGGTTAACTTGCTTCAACCGTTTTGGAGAGTGATGTGGTGTTATCATGTGAAGTTGAAGCTGCAAACATCTCTCGACCAGGCAGTTCACTCCTGAGAGAATGCGTTAGTCTGCTCCGGCTGCCACAACAAAATACCGCAGACTGGGTGGCTTCAACCACAGAAATTAATTTTCTCCCCGTTCTGAAAGGTGATAGTCCAAGATTAAGGTGCAGGCGGGGTCCTTCTGGAGTCTTCTCTTCTTAGCTTACAGATGGCCACCCTCTTGTTGCCTCTTCTCATGGTCATGCCTCAGTGCCCACACACCCCTGGTGTCTCTCTGTGTCCTAAATCACCTCTTCTTGTAAGGACACCAGTCAGATTGGATTAGTCCCCATACTAACAGCCTCATTCTAACATAAATACTTCTTTAAAGGCCCTGTCTCCAAATGCAATCACATTCTGAGGTACTAGGGGTTAGGAATTCAACACGTGAATTTGGGGCAGATACAATTCAGTCCAAAGAGTTTCCTTAGAGAAACTCTCCCTCATGGCACAAAGAAACTTGTGTAAGCAACTTTATTGCATTTGCTGTAATAACGTATAAAAAGACAAAAGTATTGGAAATAATCTAAATGCCTGTCATCAGAAGAATGATAATAAGTTGAAGGATTTTGGAATAACATACTACTGTCAAAATGAACTGCAATTATACGTATATATCAACATGCTTAAAAGTTATAAATACATATTTTTGAATGAAGAAACCAAGTTTCTAAACAATTCATGCAGAATGATACAATTTATATAAAATTTTAAAATATATAGAACAATATATATTATTCAAGGCAGCTAAATATGTAAATTAAAGCAAAAAGAGATGCATGGGAATAATAAACAACAAATTCAGGATGATGCTTATGAGAAAGTGGGAGCATAGGGAATGCATTTGAGAAAAGATACACAGGGGCTTCAATTGTGTTATGTTTTACTTCTTAAGGTGGCAATCAGGTATCCTGGTCTTCATTATATTATTATGTATAACTTTGGATGTCTGAAATGTAAATTAAAGCTAAAACTAAAATATTTATAAGAATTATGGTTTTCGGTGTCTTCATTTCCTTGAACAAAGTTATTCGTACCCTTTTGAGCTTTCTTTTACCTAATAAATTTTTAAGAAATTTATAAAAATTTCTCAGCTCAGCTGTGTATAAGAATTCTAAGAACCCAGAGAAGAAATATTAATATAATGATGCAGCAAAAATAAGACAGACTACTCCACCAAAATAAATGAAATGCTACATTACCAAGACAGAGAAGGATGAGGGAAAAGAACAATTGAAAATGAGAAGAATAAAATGTTTTAAGACTAATAAAATTGTGGAATGCCAATAATCAACATATATAAATTAACCTGGAAGAGCAAAACTTAGAACATATGTTACAACAGTGAGCGCTGCAATGAACTTGAATGCTGTTCTCATCCTGCTCATATCTCTAACTTTCCCCTGATAGAAAGCAAACGCGCCTTTTATAGTCAAAAGAAAATAATTTCCTTTTCATTTAGCTTTTTCCATGACCCTCAACAAGTCATTGGCACAGACTTTTGAAAGTCTACTTATTGAATTGAATTTAGACACAGACTTCTGTGAATAGCTCTCTTAAGAGTTTGAATATTGGACTCATTAACTATATAAGAGAAAAATGAGATTACGTACAATCAAACATGAATAAACAAAATACATTAGCACTTTATTAATGTGTTATTAAAGTTTTAGGAAAATGTTAATATTTTGTTAATGACAATTAAGATCCACTATAATGGTATATAAGTTATAATGAGTACAGCTGGCAAAGATGTCATCTTTGTTCTTCAGGTTTCTCTGTTGGTGGTGAAAGTAGGGTTACATAGCACTGGCTAAGAATGTGTAACTGGCTCTGCCCCTCAGTTTTCTATGATGGAAACTCCAAGGTCCCATCCTACTACAATAATCCCCAACTATCTCAGGCAGTCCATCAAGGCGTCTCTCCTTGTGTAGTTAATAGAGGCCCCTCTGATACCATGTGGTATCATTTTCACCTCCTCTGTTCTCACCCTCAATCTGATTCTTTAAGGTCAAAGGCAAAGCAGTGTGTCATGGCACATCCTCATCTCCAGCTGACACCCACCAATGCTGTACCCAGTGCCACCCAAATCACCTCCTGTGTCAAGGTCCCACAAGAGTGACCTCTCTGTGCCACATCACAGTAACCTGAGGGTGGTTGATTGGACCACCAGGTTCTCAAGCCTAACACATTCAATCAGAGTTCTTCTCCTGTATTTTTTAAGACTGGAGTTAGAAGAGCTGTGAGCTGAGTGGAAACTGGGAATTTGTGTCTGTCATTGATTTAGACCTTGGCACGTGGTAGGTACTCTCACTGAATGAAAGAAAGAATGAACAAACTGAGGCATTGTCATTGGCAGACCTTGTCAGCCTAACTCCTTCTTCCATCGGCATGAGCTTTCTCTACAGGATCCTCATGTTCTCATTTCATAGGTGACGCCCATCCTATTAATCATCCAGACTTTCTCACACATAGTCAAATCTAGGTAAGCATGGTTAGGTTTAAATTGGGACCCCATCACCTGATAATGCAACAAGATGCTGTGTGAGGTAGTGAGTCCCTCCATGCTCAAAATATTTGAGCAGAGACTGGAAAACCATCTTTTAGAAAGAGGGGCACAGCTTTTCCTGCCCTAGGAGGGAGGCTGGATTAAATGACTTCTAAGGACATTTCCAACTCTAATGTTTTATCTTCCTAGTGATGGCAGAATAGTCAGTGTCATATTCACAGATCTTCTATACCCCAGCTCTGCTGGGGATCAGGGGTTTCTGAAGGTAATACCAATTCCAGGTACATTTGCTCTTGGGAAGCCAACCATATTCATCAATTCTAAGACACGTATGTTTTGCACACATTGATATCTCTGAAATAGTGATGTGTCTTACAATCAATGTCTTCCTTGTTTAATTGCCAGTATTTTGCTTTTTCTTCTTTAGTGGCACATAAAATAATGGTGTGCCTTACAATTGATGGCATCATTGATTCAATTGAATATGTTAGGTCCTCTGTTGCAAGCATAGTCAATGTGTTCTTTTGTTTTTCTTGTGATCTTCAGATATTTATAACCTACCGCCTTAGCTATATACTTACAGGGTTTGCAGGCAAGCCCTTCTCCCATCTGACCAGGCTAAGGACTAACGTTTTGGTTACTCAACTACGTGGAAGAGAGACAAGCGGTGAGAAGGTATTTCACAGTATTTAGAGATGTCTTTTTGCAGAGCTGCATTAAGTAACTTGCCTGACCAGTCCAGACTCATTGGTTACTAAATGAAGCCACTCTGAGAGGAAGGTCAAGTCCCACCATCACACACCTCCCGTGAAATCACTGGTAGACATTTGTCCATGCTTGGTGCTCTAAATTCTCAGCTTGGAATTTTACGCATCTTGTTAACAGACGCCTCTACTTCTTAGGTAGCCAGGGACCCAGATCCAGTCTAAATCTCTCTATCTTGGAATTTTCCCTTCACCAGAGAGAAATTAAAATCCAGAGAAGCCCTCCAAATAGTGTGAATTATTAACCAAGCCAAAAATTCCAGACCCTGAAATTTTCTAAAATGTATAAGCCTGGGGGTTTCCTAGGCTGAATCTGTGAGCTGCATGATATTCTGATGAGGGTGAATTTCGTAAAAAGTATTTGAAAAACGAAAACCACATCTCTCCATCCTTGACGATTTCTATTTCTCCCTGGACTCCTGTGACTGACACCCTAAGGTGATCCCCAAGGAGTCAGACCTTTGTATAATTCCCTCCCCTTGAATGTGGGCAGAGCCTGTGACTTACTTCTAACCAACAGAATATGACAAAGGTGAAGTCATTCCCGTGACTGGATTACATTATGTAAGACTCTGTCTTAGCAGACTGGAGAGAGACTTTCCCTGCTGGCCTTGAAGAAGCAAAGAGCTGTGTTGTGAATTGCCTATGGGAGAACGTGGTAGCAGATTGTAGGGCAGCCTCTAAAACCTGAGGACAGCCTTCAGCCAATAACCAGTAAGAAACTGGGGTCCTCCATTATACTGCAAAGAAATGAATTCTGCCAACAACCTGAGTGAACTTGGAAGTGGATATTTTCTCAGATGAGCCTCCAGATGAGAATGCAGCCCAACTGACATCTTGATTGCAGTCTGGTGAGACCATGAGCAGAGGACCTGGTCAAGCAGTGCCCCCCCAGATTCCTAACCCATGGAAACCACAAGATAATAAATGTGTGTTGTTTTAGGTGACTAAGTTTGTGATCATTTATTATGCAGCAATAGGAAACTATCACAGCCTGCCTCCTGCTCCTCTACCTTCCCTTTTTCTATCATTGTGTCTACAAACATTCATTCATTCATTCAATTAGTATATATATGTTTTGAGAATCTACTCTGTTTAATGCCCTGGATCGAGCTTCAAGGATACAGCAAGGATCAAAACAAACTCCTTGCCCTTTCAGAGTTCACATTCTGGTGAAGAAAGACAGACAATAAGCATATAAACAACTATTTTTTGATAGTGATAAGTACTTTGAGAAATAAAAGTAACAGAGGAATGTTATCTAATTCTCTCATTTTAGATTTGTTGTTAATTTCTATTCCCCTTTCAATAGGTACCACCCCTTGGGTAAAATAATAAAATTCATACTATCGAGTGGGTGGCCCAAGGATCATTAACTTACCAACAGAAAGGTGGACTAACAGATGCAGGATAAATTACTGTGAAAATAAAATATTCCAGTGAGGCTGACAAAACAAACAGGAGCTGGCACCAGAACTCATTGAGTAGGAAGGTTTTTCATCACATGTACTTCATCCAACCCCCTTTGTGCTTTTCTTTTCTACATCAAGATTTACGCCAGCACATTCTGCCACATTCAGACACCTTCTACAGTCCACACAAGACTAACTAACCCCCCTCCTCTCCTCTCCTCTCCTCTCCTTTCCTGCTATATGCTCTCCACTCTCTCTTTTTCTCAACTAGTTGTAGACAGTGTTAAGGAATCTGGGAACCATGTTACAGAGGGAGCAGGTAGAAGAATTTGAGAGTTTAGCTTGGATGGGACTTTTCATGTCCAAGTAACTAACAGGAAACCAAACCAATGTGCTAACAGGAAACTAAATCAATGGGCTCAAGTTACAAATAGACAGATTCCAGACCACTATAAAAAAATTTTTGATAACTGGAATTTGTTCAAAATGGAATGAGTTGCCTAAGAAACATGTCACTGGAGGGATTCGAGCAGAACCTATATGCCTTCCTCTTGTGGTTGTTATGGGCCATCTCTACAGTGGTTAGAAAAGCTGGTGATGAATTAATTTATTACCCCTCTGTATCTAGATTCAGTTGCAGAGGACAGAATTCACCCTAGCTACTCTGAGCAGAAAGGAATTTATCATGCGTTATTAGATGGCTGGCAGAAATACCTGGAGAGCAGGCCCAAGGCTGAGATTTTAGGAGCAACTTTTAGAACACACAGCAGAACTCACCCTTTGAGGGAGCCTCTGCCATCTCAGAAAGAAAGCTGAGGGATCAGGAAGCTGCACTCTCATCTGCTGGCTCCAGGATCACACTGCCTCTGCCACATTAGCACTACCAGAATGGAGGTGTCTGCCTCCCTATGTCCACTCTGCCTTCCCAGTCTCATGGGGGTGTGTCTGCTTGGTGGAAGCTAGGACATCTGCAGAGCCCAAGATATAAGGAAGGCTGGGAAATGTAGGCTTTGGGTGCAAGAAAAGTTCAGTAATATGTGGGGGTTCTGCATTCTCTGAATCATCGAAATCCTCCCAAATATGGTCATTCCCAATTTTAAGTTCCTACTCCTTCCTACAAATGCTCCAACATTTGCATGTGATCTGGTGTGGCTATGAGCTCAGCCTGTGTTGTAATTAAGCAAGCCCTCCATCAGACTCTGCAGCTGACTTTGATTATATCAACTCTGAAACAGCAAGAGATAACAGATTCTTTTAGGGCAGAAGAAACTCACTAGTTCTCTGACTGAGTCTTGAAATGAAATGTTAAAAATCCAAGCTTTTCTTTAAGTTTTCATATGCTATTATAAGAAGCCAGCACATCCCCCACGGTATTGCCACCTCAATATACAGCCATTCCGTCTGAGAGAGCCGTGATTCCAAGAGGCACTTGATTCCAGATGACCCTGGAATTTAAATAACTTAAGGACCTTTTGTCTCTCCCGGCCATGGTCTACCAGTAGCCCACCCTTTAATGGTTGCCAGATCCTCAGGGCCTTCAAACCCTGCCAAGTCATGAAACCCACCCCAGATTCCCATCCTTGAATGTCTGTCGGCTTACAATCACTTCTAGTACTGATTTCTATATTCTTCCAGGTTTAGTGCCAACAACAGAATTCATTCTAGCTGGTTTTGGTATAAAGGAATTTAATATTCATCATTAGGTGACTTATTAAAAAAAAACTGGAATAATTGAGCTGAGCTTTCAGGAACGACCCTCAGAACAATGCAGAATTTATCCACCAGGGAGCTGCTGCCTCTGCTATGATCAGGAAGCCCCCGGTTGGCACCAAGATCACCTCACCTCTGATGTGATCCTCACTAGTACATTAAATACCATGCTTTTCTGTACCCACAAAGTTGAAACCAAACACTAGGATCTCTGCTACAGCTGCTGCAGAAAATACTAAACACCTCCATAACTATATTTTGCCTCACGCTGTTCATGTCTTCCTTTTCATCTTGCATGGGTGTGTCTGCTTGGAGGAAGCTGGCTCAGCTCTAGCTCAAATGTAAGGGAGTATAGTAAATGTAGTATTTAGCTTTCCAGCCCCTGGCGTGTAGTAAGATATGATGTCTGGTTCTCAATCTCAAAGAATCTTCAGCCTGGACATCAGGATTGTCAAAAGTTGCCCAGGTGATTAAAATGTTCAGCCAGAGTGAGAACTCTTGCCTCAGCTGATCTCTACTCTGCCCCATTTAGGCTTTCCCTGTCCAAGGACTTAGGACTCAAGTCATCACAAAGAATCCTATCGTCTGTGGAATCAAGAAAATCATGAGAAATATTTTTAGTGAAGAATACCAAAATGCATCATATTTGACTTCTATGGGAAAAATTAAGGCATGCATTCTGATTAGAAGACTTGACCAACTTTATGAAACAGACTGTTTGGATTCACATTATGCCAATCTCTAGGAAGTCCCAAATGCTTCATCCAACCATTCACATCCATTACAAAACAATTATTAGGAAACAATGTGTATCCCTTGCCATATCAGTGCTGTGAGGAATACAAAAATAGACAATGGCATCTCTGTCTCAAGGGGTCTGCTAGCCCTTGCAAGTGACACAATTAACAGAGAAAAATTATGATTCAGTTATTTGTAATGAAGGAGTTAAAAGGTTTTAGGATGCTCAGATACAACGGTCAGCACACTATGGCTCAGGGGTGAAATACAGTCCACTCTTTTTTACATAAATACGTATTTACATAAATACAATATCACTGGAACATAACCACACCCATTTATTTCTGTATTGTCTGTGGCTACTTAGGCGCTATAACATATAACAGCAAAGTTGGATAGTTGCAACACAGACCATGTGACCTGCAAAGCCTAAATTGTTTACTATCTAGCCCTCTATAAAAAAGGTTTGTTGACCCCTGCTCTTGTATAATAACACTGTTGAGGGGATCTCAAGCCACACACTCCCCACCTCAGTTTCCCATCTGATGGTATGGGGAAGGAGTGAGGTGGCACCTGACCCAAGGATATCTAATCCACAGGTTTAGGTGAGCTAATCAGATATTCCCTGTCTCGAGAATTAGATCTAAGAGATAGAGTCTCTAGTCAAATAATGGTAAGTTCTTGAACTGAAGAGCAGTTTTTGAATGAGGGCCAGGGGCGGCACCATAGCAAACCAAAAACAAAATCACGCTGAAGTTCTGGGGGAGCAGAAAGGCCGTGAGTAAACAGAGGACGCAGAAGAATGGAGCACAGAGGCACAATGACAGGGCCCAAGAGGTCCATGAGAGATGGAAGAAATAGTCTTGGCTCTGGACTTTCTGGTTTCAGTCCCCATGTTTCCAAACTGTACATCCTTTAAAATTGCAGATCAAAAGAAGATGGCCTTTCTAATATTTAATGACTTTCCATAACCTTTAACTAAAGTTAAGGAATTTCTATTCCTTGCAACCACTGATCTCTGACTAAAACATTCAAGGTCCTAAAATTGCAAATAACTATTGAATATAAAAACCAAAGGATAGCTATTGAGTTAAGGGTGAGTTTAGAAAAGAGTGATTTCGTGGAATCAGGAGACGTGAGTTCTAATCCTAGCTCTGGCTCTATCTCCTCGTGCAATTAAGCAACTCACTTGACCTCTTGATGACCACATTTTCTTATCTCTGGAATGAGAAGAATATTATCAGCTCCACTTGGTTTCCTAGAGAGTTATATGAGATGTTGGATGGGGAAAGATTTTTTAAATCTACTAAAATAACATTATGAGCCAAAGCACACATCAAGCACTCAATAGTTGCTCCTGGGCTTGAATTAAATAACCAGGGAAGACTCGTCCAAGGAAGCAACTCTTGAGTTGGTGGAGGCAACTGGTGGAGAGGATGCAGAAAGGCAGAGGGGGCCGGGTAGATTGCTGTTCATCCACCCTATCATCTGAGAAATACATTTCAATGATGCTTCAGTTACCTTAAAGTGATCAGTCATTGGGAAGCCAAAGACAGAATGACCCTAGGATAATAAACCCGTGGTTCTCCGAATGTGATTCCCAGACCAGTAGCATCAATGTCATCTGGGAACTTGTTGAAAATGCAATTCTTGGACTTCAGTCCAGATCTACTGTATTAGTTATCTACTGCTGTGTAACAAATTACCCCAAAATTTGGCAGCTTAAAACAACAAACATTTATTATCTCACAGTTTCTGTGGGTCAGGAATCTGGGCATGGCTTAGCTGGGTGTCTCTGCCTCAGGGTCTCTCACAAGGCTGCAGTCAAGGTGTTGGCCAGGGCTGTGTCATCTCAAGGCTCGATTTGGGGAGAATCTGTTTGCAAGCTCTTTCACATGGCTGGTGGCAGGCCTCCTGTCCTCACTGGCTGTTAGTCAGTGATATCAGTTTCTTGTCACAGGAACCCATGCACCGGCAGTTCACAGCAGGGAGCTGGCTTCCCTCAGAGCGAGCATCATGGAAACCACAGTTTCTTTGTAACTTAATCTCAGGAGTGATATCAGAACACTTTTGCTGTATTCTATTCATTAGAAGTGAGTCCCTAGGCCCAGTCCACACTCAAGGGGAGGGGATCACAAAAGGGCATGAACACCAGGAGGTAGGATCTCTGGGGGCCATCTGAAAAGCTACCTACCAGAATCAGAAACTCTGGGATGGGGCCCAGAAACATGTTATAACAAGCCCTCCTGGTGATTCAGACACACACTAACGTTTAAAATCCACTGGTCTCGGGTAGATGCAGACTCTCTGCTCAGCGGAATCCTTCCTCAAGTGCTTTACTTCACTTCCTGCCCCAGTCTCACCACAAGCAGAGGACTGCAGCCCACTCCCTTCATTTCCACATACATTAGTAGGACCGCCAGGGGGTTGGGAGGAGAAACACCGATAAAATTATTCCTACTGTCAAGGGCCCTACAGCCTAACCACATAGAGAGTTCAAAGAGCTTGGATTTGCTCTTATTATTACCAACAGGTACCATTCAGTGGGTATTTGCTATGCACCTCGTGCTATACTATTTTACAAACACTTAGTACAGTATTTGTAAAATACAAGAACTCAGTGAGATATGTACCATTATCTGCATTTGGCAAATGAGGATTTTGAGGTTCAGGCAGTTGAGCAACTTGTCCAGAATCATACATATGGTAAGGAGCCAAGTTGAGAATCAAACCCAAGCCTTCTGATTGCAAATTGAATTATCACCTAGATGCCTAGGTCCAAAGGCCTAAGATGAATAGCACCTCTGTCTGTTTTTCCCAATGACATTTCTCTCTGATTACCCTGAGACCCCAAATAATCAAGTTCAAAGCACCTTGGCCCCACTGGCTGCAGACCTCATAAATCCTGCCTGCTCCACTGACAAGAGGAAGAGTGTAGGGAATGAAATGAGAAACTCTAGCCCCCAAAGCCCTATTTCTCTTCTGAAGTTTTCCAGGCCACAGGGACGCTCATTCCTTCCATACTTGTATGAGGGAAAATGGATCACAGCCTGGGAGCACAGCTTCTCTGCCTGTTTGTCACGGAAAGCCTAGCCTGGTTTCAAGTGGGTGTCATTGCTACAGTCAAGACTCTGCGAACCCATCTGCAGAAAATGCCACAACACCGTTTATTCCTCTACGACAGTGGTTCTCAACCCTGGCTGCACATTAGAATCAGTGTTATTGAGGTATAATTCACAAAATTGTATATATTTAAAGCACACAATGTAATGGTTTGATATACATATACACTGTGAAATATTTACCACAATCAAGTTAATTCACACATCCATCACCTCACATAGTTACCTTTGTGTATGTGTGTGATGAGAAGGCTTAAGATCTACTCTCTTAGCAAATTTCAAGTATACGACACAGTATTATTAACTACAATCGCCATGCTGTAAATTAGAACCCCAGAACTTATTCATCTTACAACTGAAGGTTAGTACCCTTTGACCAACATGTCCCCATTCCCCCCTGCCACTCCCAGCCCCTGGCAATCACCATTCTACTCTCTGTTTCTATGAGTTCAACTTTGTTTTTAGATTCCACATATAAGTGGTACCATGCAGTATTTGTCTTTCTCCCCTGTGAGCTTTTAAAACATCTTGGTGTGTGGGGCCAGCCCAGTGGCGCAGTGGTTAATTTCGGTGCGCTCCGCTTCAGCGGCACAGGTTCGGATCCCGGGTTCGTACATACACCACTCATCAAGCCATGCTGTGGTGGCCTTCCACATATTAAAAAAAAAATAGAGGAGGATGGGCACAGATGTTAGCTCAGGGCCACTCTTCCTCAAGCAAAAAGAGGAAGATTGGCAACAGGGTTTAGCTTAGGGCCAATCGTCCTCACCAAAAAAACAAACATCTCGGTGTGGCCCCCACCACAGAGATCCTGCTGTAATTGTTCTGCTGTCAGATGCAGGCAGTGGCGCTCTCTCAAAGCTTCCCAGCAATCCTCCTGTGCCCAGTTTGAGGATCACTGCTCCAGTGTCCCAGACACTCTGTAGAGCTGCCACAACGGGACCATGATTTCTTGCCTCCTACTTGTAGATCCCGTCACCAACAAGGACAGGGAGCAGAAAGCAGGAGGAGCGTGGGCTCTAAGATTCTCTCCCCAGCTCAGCTACTCCAGCAGAAAGCAAACCAAGCACAGCAAGGTAGGCTGCAGACAGCTCAAAGCAGACGGTCAGCAACACCACTGAGCATGGGTCCCACGGACAGCACCAGCACGGGGAGAGCACTGAGGAGGTTTTCAATTGTTATTACGTTTTTAAGCTCTTATCTATGAGCCTGACACAAATGATGAAAACACAGAGTCTCTGTCCTCTAAGACCAGGAATGTGCAGTGAAATAAACAATAATGTGAAAACAAACAAAATAAACAAATACAAACTAAGCCATAACACAATGTGATTTTCACTCAATCCCGCGGG
This sequence comes from Ceratotherium simum simum, assembly GCF_057802395.1. NCBI lineage: Eukaryota > Metazoa > Chordata > Mammalia > Perissodactyla > Rhinocerotidae > Ceratotherium > Ceratotherium simum. The sequence goes on along the minus strand of NC_141910.1, from coordinate 3,270,678 downwards.
AGCCCCTGTTTGTTTCTTCATTAAATATTCAATGTGGACACACTATGTGCCAGGCACTGAGTCTAAAATGGTAAATATGGGTCAACAAAACAAGTTGTCTCTACTTTTACCCACCTTACCGCCTCAAGGGAGATGGATATAAAACAGATAAGCATGCAAATAACTCTAAGCCAAATATGTGTGATTTCGAGGGTGGAAACCAGCCGGTGCTACTCTGAAAGAGAATTAACGAGGGCAGAGAGGGGGTTAAAATATAGATTGAGAGATCTGAGAAGGACCTAAAGAATGGCTGGAAAGACCTCGTCAGGCTAACAGTGTGCATGTGGACTAGGGGGGCAGAGAGAACAAGGTATGATGTGTCCTGGAGGTGGGAAAGAGGTTGGCATGTTATAAAAACCAAAGGAAAGTGAGTGTGGCAGCTATGAGTGAGGTGAGGTGGAGGTGGGAGAGGGGGGAAGCTATAGGAGTCTGGGAAATATTCACACAAGTGGAGTCTTGTGAACTGAGGCTTGAAATACGTGTTGGTCGAAACAGGTCTCATGGAAATCAAAGAGGGATTCTAATGAGAACCTCCCAGGACAGGTCCACATTTTGTGGGGCCCAGAGCTTATGAAGCTATAAGGAAAAAAATGCAAGATGAGGAATGCAAATTTGCCAGGGCCCCTCGTAGAGCCTTGGAAGAGCAGGGGCAAAGAAGAGGTTTGAGGCTTAAGCTTGACTGGCTTCAGGGTAAATCTGCCAGCAACCTCCATTCCAATCCTGCTCCTTCTGTTGCCTGGAGTCGGGTGGGAGCCTCCCACGGAGCTCCCTAATTAAGACTTACACCCCCTCTAACCACATTCCCGTTCAGGCCAGCATCCCGAAGGAAACAATAATGTGGGCAGTCAGGGTTCGTTTGATCATTTAACAAACATATATGTATTTGTAAGGCTAAGTTGAAAACGTATCATTTTTTCACTGAAATTATAGAGCACTTAATAGGCTCTGAGCATGACCGAAGGAGACACATGTATTCTACATCTACTGTGTACCAAGCCCAAACTAAACTCCAGGGATAGAGCTGTGAATTAGATACACTTGTTGGTCTCATGGATTAAGCATCTTGCATTTGCCTTAGCAATATTCAAGCAAGAGCAGGTGTTAGGTCTCCTCTGTATGTGTAGGTCAGTGACCTGGTCACTGCATGTAGTGACCTTCCAGACACTACGAAGTCCTGTAAAAGCAGGACAATCTCAAAGACTCTCAGAGAAAGACCACCTTGTGAGAGAAATCGGTGAAAGTGGTCTCCAGCATTCTGCTGTTTGCTGCATCTTTGCCGATTTTGCATATATATACACATATATATAAAACTGCTCCTCTGTGTAAGACATTTTAGTACTTAGCAACTAAGTACTTAGTACTTAGTAAAGTACTAGTACTTTAGATTTTGTAGGTAGAGATAGAGCCTGGTGAGGAAAGAAAGGGCAGAATTTCTGCACATGGTGTTCTGGGAATGTGGTGTTTGTCTTTTCCATCAGGAAAGACAGAGCCAGATTCAGCTGTGGCATTGAAGGCTGGAATCCCGTGGGCTGATTCTGAGTAACCGACTGCCCTGAAGTAACTCAGGTAATAATGACTCTGAGAGAAGAGGGGAAATGTTAGGTCAGCCCTCATTTGTTAAAAAATGCTTTTAGAGCGAGAAACATCCTCAACAATCATCATTATCTACTGTGAGAAAGTAGTGTAGAGGCTAATTTGAGTTCAGGTTTAAGATTCAACAGATTGACTTTGAATATCCCTGCAATGGAGGTGGGGTGGAGAGTTTACAGGTTTAAATACTTTAAGCACAGTATTTGGAACATTGAAAATCTGCTGTTTTCTCCTTTTCCTCCGTTCCCAGAGCATAGCATTATCTCAAATAACATCTGTTCAATGACCTCCAAATAGTGCCTGTATCAGAACCATATATTGTAGTTTCACCCAGAGTAGGCCTAATTACCATTGTCCCGACCGGCTGAATTATGTTCAACACACCCAAAATTCCTGTTGCGTCCTTCCACTGTGAATTAACTTTATGGTGCATAATTATCTAGTACAACGTAAAAGCCTTTAATAAAATGTCTGGAGTGGTCTGTTTTTGAGATTACTCTGACAGATTTTGGTATATGACTCTAGGTGACCGGGGGCCCTGTACCCTTCCATGTCACCTGCTATCTATTAGATACAACAGAAATAGAAGGTAATTTGGAGTATAGTAGTGGCGTAAAGAATCCAGAAAACCACACCTTAGAGACATCATAAAAATGAAGAATGCAAAAGGAAGCAATTTTGCTGGGGTTTGGCTTTTTATTTCTGAACTTTGTGCGTAAAACAATCCTTTTGAGCCCTGCAGATTAGGGTCTAAAAAGTACCATTTTTTCTTGAATATTTATTGAACACCAAGTAGGTGTAGGGCATGACTCCAGGAGACATACAGAGACATAAAACACAAGCTCTGCCCTTCAGAAATGTACAGTGTGCTTGAGGCACCCAAGATAGACATAGAAAAGATAAATAGGAGGCATGCTGAACAACATGAGGAGCACAGGCAATCTGGTCTACGGGAAGTCAAATGCCAATCACAGGCCCTAAGAGCTTTGGGGCAGGTGGAGGATTGAAGAATATTGATGGAAAAGGAGAGAGAAGCATTTAGGTTAGAGTATAGGACAGATTTAGACTTGTAAGAAGACGGATTTTAGGCAAGCAGGGTAGTCAGAGTGAAAGAAGGAACATACATGGTTTATCTCAGGGTTCGGAAAACCATGGTTCGTAGGCCAGATCCAGCCTGCTGTGTTTTTGTAATGCCTGCAAGCTAAGAATGGATTTTACCTTTGTTAATGGTTGAAAAACAATCAAAGAAATATTTTGTGACATGTGAAAATTATATGAAATTCAAATTTCAGAGCTGACAGATAAAGTTTGATTGGAACACAGCCATGCTCATTCATCCAGTGTTATCTCTGGCTGCTTTCTCACTGCACAGCAGAGTCAAGTACTCACAACAGAGACTCATCATGGGCAAAGCCTAACATATTTACTATCTGGTTCTTTACAGAAAAAAAAATGCCACCCTTTGGTTTATCTGAGGAGCAATCTCCTGAGTAGATCAAGGAGCAGGGGACTGTTGGGGTCCAGGTCACGGTGGGTCTTACAGGCTGTGGAGTTTCAACTTCACCCTCTTGACAACAAGGATGCACTGAAGGTTTTTGAGCAAGAACAGAGAATATGGAGAGGTGTGAAGATAAAGAGAGGAGAGATTTGAGGCAGGGAAACAATTATGAGTATTAGCTAAAGTGTGAGGTGATGAAGACCTGAGCTGGTTCCCTTATCTGTTCTCCTGAGGACTATTTCCTAGGTTCTCCTTTTCCTTCAACCCTCCAACAAACTCTCCCTCCTTTCACTTTCAGCTGATGAACTTGTCTGCATTTCACTAATAAGTTTTAAAAAAGGAGAGGAAGAAACAAACAGCAACTCCTTCATCCTCTCGCATGGAATCCACAAACCCAGAGTTTGTCTCCCTGCTGCTACACTGAAGAGAATATATCTGATCCTATCCCTGCAGTGCCTCCCTGGGGCTTCCAGAAGGAAGTGCAAATTCAGACCCTAGCATCAGGTCCCACCTTCTCTATCTGTTCCCAAGTCCCACTGTATTGAACAAGCATGAATCACGGGATGCAATCACAAAATAACTTTAGGTGGTGTTATGGATTGAATGATGCCCTCCCCCACAATGCGTCCTAATTCCAGGAATCTGTGAACGCTACATTATTGAGAAAAAGGGTCTTTGCAGACATAATTAAGTCTCTTGAGATGAAGAGATCATTCTGGATTATCCAGAGGATCCCTAAGTCCAATGATTATCATTACAAGGAAGACACAGGGGAGAGGAGAGACAGAAGCGGAGAAGGCAACATGAAGACAGAGGCAGAGATGAGAGTGAAGCAGCTATAAGCCAAGGAAAGCTGAGGAACAACAACAGCCACCAGAAGCTGGTGGAGATTTTCCGCCAGAGCCTCTGGAGGGAGTGCAGACCTGCCGACATCTTCATTTCAGACTCTGGCCTCCAGAACTATGAAAGAACACATTCCTGTTGTTTTATTACCCAGTTTGTGGTAATTTGTTACGGCAGTCCTAGGAAACTAACAGGAGGCTATTTTTTTTTTTCCCTGCCCCTGATGACTTTTTTGTTCCCACATAAAATATTCAAAATCTTAATATTAATGTAAATCACAAAATTGCTTCAGAATTTAGTACAGCAGTCCCCCTTAACAGCAGGGAATATGTTCCAAGATCCCCGGTGGACAGCCCCCAGCCTGAAACCACGGATAGTACCGAACCCTATATGCACTATGTTTTTTCCTATACGTACATGTTTGAGGTGCAACAGTAAAGCTAGCATAAATTTCTTTTGCCTTCTTCACAATTTCACAGGTAGAAGATTCGTTCTTACCGTAGGTCTTAGCAACCTCAGCATATAATTCTTTTTCTTTCCTTATTAAGTTGAGAACTTTCACCTTTTCACTTAAAGGAAGCACTTTACAGCTTCTCTTGGGCATGTCCAAATTGCCAGCATCACTGCTCTTGCACACTGGAGCCATTATTAAGTAATATAAGGGTTACTTGAACACAAGCACTGCAATACCTCGACAGTCGATCTGATAACCGAGAGGGCTACTAAGTGACTGACAGGAGGGTACCATGTACAGTGTGGATACGCTGACAAAGGGATGATTCACCTATCTCGAGGGATGGAGCAGGACAGCTCGAGATTTCATCTTGCTGCTCAGAATGGTGCACAATTTAAAACTTATGAATTGTTTATTTCTAGAATTTTCCGTTTAATATTTTCAGACCGCAGTTGACCATAGTTAACTGAATCCTCGGAAAGTGAAATCAGGGATAAGGGAAGACTACTGTATTTCCAATTCCACATAATAATCAAGGATTTCCATTCAGAGGTAAAGTTTCCACCACTTCCACTTCCACCGTCCCTCCACCATCGCCCCATCAGCCCCTTCCCCACCGGGGCCCGGGGCCTTCTACAGGCTGAAAGTCAACTGCCAGGGACCGGGCAGAGTTGGCGTCTTTCCTCCCCCTCACCATTTTCTTCACTTGCCAGCTGCTGTTTCTCACCCTTCTGAGGTTGGAGCGGGAGAGCAGGAAAGTTCTAACTTGACCAACACTACTGTGAACTGACTTTGCACCGTCCAGTCTTGGATGGCATTTGAGGCTGACTCTTTCTCCCATGGGGTACTTTCCTGGGTTCAGCATTTGCTCATCCTCACCCACCACTGGAAACCTGTCACCTGCAGGGGTCTTGTTGAAGGTGACATAGTTTTCTCTGGATCACTGCTTATTCCTTCTCCAGCTGCTAGGAATCACCAAAGACCAACCAGATCACACTGCAGAGGCCTGCCTATCCCTGGTGTCAAAATCAAAGTTCTTGCATATTGAAATATCATTAATTCAGCAGCTGAGAAGATGCTTTCCTTTCCATATCGGAATACTAATGACCTAAAAAGTTATTAAAAGATAGAACTTGTTTAGTTAAATAAAAGCATGAGTGCCGACCCTCACATCGTCAGTTCAATTTTCCCTTGGATTACAGCCTACCTAACCAGGCTTTTGATCTTGAGCAATTTTGAATCTTGAGTCCAGATCTGACAGAACTGACTCCAGACACCCAGCCCCACAGAGCTTTGATGGAATTCTTGATAAACTGAAATTGATAAGGAATCACAGCTCCTTTTCCGGTGACCTTTCCTAAAGCTGCTAAGACCACCTTGAATCATCCATCTTAAGCTTCTGTGGTCCGCGCATTAGTGAGAAGAGCTGAGTTCTGTAACACTGAAGCCAAAAACAAGGTCCTGCCTCCTGCCTGGTCCTCCAGCTCTACTCCATCTTGCGGCCTAGATGGTACTCTGACCATGCCCCCCTCCAGGGTGAACCTATCCCACTTGTAGAATATGTAAAATTCAGGGAGGGGGGATCACAGTTGTAATTCACACTGTTTGAATAACTGTTTTCTGTGACTTCAATATCCCTGAAAATGCTGTCTATTCTAAGCACCTCCATATCACCTCTAAACTGCTTCATGATGACCGGCCCATGTGCCCTCCTCTTGCCCCTCAAGTGAGGCACAGATCTGGGACCCAGGAGAGGCCACCCAGGTTCAAATTTCAGTTTTGCCACCAACTTGGTTATGATTTTAGGTTTAACCTCCACGAATCAGCTCTCCTACCTGAAAAATGAGGCTAGGTCAATCTTTTTCAGATCTTCTCTGTTACAGCACCTCTGTCATCCAGGAAACAAGGAGCAAAGACAAACTGTCTGGAAACCACAGGAAGAGAATTGTTTCCTTAGCCGGGGCTACCTGCCTGTGAACCTCAGATCCAAGTCCCATTTTGCCTCCTGTGCTCTGGGCAAAATGCTTTGAGCCAGGTGACTTCCAGAGAACCACTTTGAAAAGCCAGCCCAGAGAGCAGCCTGGGACCAAGGAGCTCACAACATCACAGTCGCCACCAGGACTCTGAGAAACTACAGAGCATGAGTCCTAGACTCTCTGAAGAAATTGTGTTGGCCCGGCCTCCTGACCTCTCCCCTTCCGGGTTCCAGGCCCTTCACCTCCTGGACCCCAGGATGCTCATCTGAGGCTGCAACCCTCACTCCCTTGAACATCCTAAAGCTACCTTCACTCGCCTCACAGGCCACTCAAGAAACCTAATGCCATGGTATACTCACCTACAAATGCCCTTTTATCTTCCAACACCTCAGAGAGCACAACAATAATTAAGTGTTTTATATCCTAACCTAGTATAGGGTATAATGCGAAATTCCACTAAGGATTTCCCTGGTGGCACCAGGTATTGCCCCAAATGTGCCCGTGACCTACTGTGATAGTTAATACCTAGTTTCTCCTCAACATTCCCCCTAAAGGGACCTGCTGCCACCCCGGCCAGAACATCATCCAAGTGTGAAAAGTCAAGGTGGGTAAAATTTTGATTCTCCATGTGCCCCTCTGGATCCATTCTCCACCCTTCTCTGTCCTGTTCTGCCCTGCTCTGTGCCCCCAGGAGGATGCTCTATGCATGGCATCATCTGGGCTCACCCACCCTCTGCCTTCCATGTGGGTTCAGCAGGTCCTTCTACTGGCAGGAGATCAGAGGACAGGAGGGGTGTGAGGTCAGGGCATTTATTCCCCTCATTCCCTCCATGTCAAGTCTTGACTTGGGCAGTGGTGCATTCCTCTACGCAGGGCCACCGCTCCTTCCAGGGCCCTCACACAGCTACTGGTCTCAGCTTCTGCATCAGTTCCCTCACCTTGCCAATTTGGGTCCAAAGGTGGTAATGGCTTCTCACTGTTCTGATCCCAGGGCGCTTCACCTTTGAATGTGCCACCTGGCAGATACCTGCCAGAGACAACCCAGGGTGCAGGGTGCTGAAAGCAAAAGGGACATCCAAGCCAAAGTCCATGAGGAGAACCAAAGCTCAGATACATGAAAGAACAAGTCCCAGTGCCCAGTCCATGAGTCAAACCAGGAATCAAGGCAGGAGATGCAGAGTCAGAAGGTCAGAACCTGGAGAAGACAGGACCAAATGAACCAACCTGGTCAGAAACAAGCAAACAGGCTTCCAAAAGAATTGCCAGTGGGGACTCATGCTCCTCTTTCTAGCCAGCAAATATGAGTTGTTAAATAGGGTAGACTGGCTTCAAGGATGAGGCACACAATGAATCCCGTAATTCCCATGTAAGGGTTTGATTTTTCCTTCTCCAACAGCTCAATACTAAAATACAAACGCCTCAGGGAAGAGTTTAAATCGAGGGCTCTAACTTTTGTGTCCAGGGTATGCAAGGATATATATTTCTGGGAAGAGTCCATAGTGCTCATCAGATTCAAAAAGGGATCTGGGATGATCATAAAGGGTTATCATTTCCAGTTAACCTTACAATCCATTTACCTCTCAGCCTTCTCGTTTCTTAGAAGAAAAATCCCAACTCCGTTCCATTATATCCATACTGATTTCCCATCTCTTTCTGAATTCCCCACAAGGCCCTCCTCCCCAACCTCCCCTTCCGCCAGCCGAGGCCTTACAATTCAAATATATGATGTTTAACACCAATGCCACTTTGATTCCTGGTAAATCCTCATAGCTGCACTTTGTGATACAGAAAAAGTTTTTGTTCTTCCCAAGTGCAGTTCAGGACGATAAAGCCCTCCTTGGTGCCTTCTCATACGTCATATTTGGGATTTGCCATCCATGGGTTGCAAAGGAAATTTGGCACCAAGTTCTCATAAAGAACGTTAAATGAAGGGATGCACTCACTGGATGATCACTGAGATCCTCCCAGTGCTGGCATTCCAGGAATCAACGTCCAAGTCTAAAGGGATAAGCTTTTGGGGCCAGCCCAGTGGCGCAAGAGGTTAAGTGCGCTCACTCCGCTGCGGCGGCCCGGGGTTCGCCGGTTCGGACCCTGGGCGCGCACCGACGCACTGCTTGGCAAGCCATGCTGTGGCGGCGTCCCATATAAAGTGGAGGAAGATGGGCACGGATGTTAGCCCAGGGCCGGTCTTCCTCAGCAAAAAAAGAGGAGGATTGGCAGATGTTAGCACAGGGCTGATCTTACTCACAAAAAGAATAAAATAAAATAAAGTGATAATCTTTTAAAAAATTCTGACATCCCTCTCCCCCACCAGTCTTGGGAATCTGAACTCTGCACATGAAGATTTAGAATCAAAAAGAAACTCGAGTTCACTGCCAGGGTCTCTAGAGGGCACGCCATACCATTCCTTCAGCAGTTCAGTAGATTCTAGCTCCTTCTCAGTCTCCTGACCTCTGGATGGTGGCAATGCTCAGAGATGCAGCAGACCCAGACTCTCATTTCTTCTCTCTCCCTACAACACCTGATCATTCATGCGGCTTCTGTTACTTCTTGCACAAAGACAAACCAGAGTGCTCTAGACTTGGATTTGCCATGGCTTCCTTGACATTGTCACCTTGAGGAAATCTCAAATGCAACACACCATCTTCAGTTCTCTCCTCTTCTATCAAACCAGGGCCTCGGCCATGCAGCTGCTCAAGCTAGAAACTGACTATCTGTCTCACTTGTCTCATCCTTACCTCCTAAATCCAATAATTTACCAAATTCTGTCCAGTTTATTCCTTATAGATCCCTCAAATCTGACTATCTACTGTCTTCTCTCTCTCCTGCCACCATTTTGGTCCAAGAAACCATCATCTCTCAGCTGCATTAATGCAATAAACTCCAGTCTCCTACATCCACACAGGAGCTGGAAAGCTCTCTCAAAAATGCAGATGCTGCTCCTTAGAACTCTTCAATATCTTTCATTGCCCTTGGAATAAAGTGCAAAATTCTTAAGTTGGCCTTCAAGATCTCTTCTCATTATAATTCTCCAGCTTCATCTAGTGACACTCTTCTTCTTCACCCTGATCCAGCCATCCTCGACTTCTTTCTCCTCCTAAAATGTTCAGAGTTTCTAGGCTTTCATAAACTCTGGGCCCTTCGTATGGAGTACCAGACCTTGCACTTAGTAGATATCTCACCTCCGTATTTAGCAAATGCAACTCTAAGATTAAACATTATGTCACATCCTCATGATGTCCTGATTCTTCAAACTAAATAGAGCCTCCTGGTAGTCACTTCCACAAGACTCTTACTTTCATAACACTACTTGTTTTGCCTTGGACAAGGGGCTTATAACCTCTCTATTCCTTAGTTTCCTCATTTGTAAATTGGAGATAATTTTACCCTCCTCTTGAAGTCATCATGAAGATTAATGGGTTAATATACGTAAAGCACTTCAAACAGTGTTGGTATCTGGGGGGTACCACTTAAGTAACAGCTATCATGATCACCATCATCTTCACCATCATCATCTCCATTGTTATCATCTTTATCCTCATCATCCCCATCATCATCATGACCACCATATTCTTCACCATCATCACACTCATGATCACTTAGTCAGTGTCCATCTTCCTCATCTATTGATAAGCACCCTGAGTTTGTCTTATTCTCCCATTGAACCCAGACATCTACTAAAGTGCTTGATACATAGCAGATGTTCAATAAATATTTGTTGCATAAAGAATCATACAGGTTGTATTTCCTCAGGCAGATTATAGTCTCCCCAAGTCAGGGATTGTACTTAATTGATATCCCTACAGCTCAGAGCCCTATGCCAATAAAGACTGAAAACATAAAGTTCAGGTCACTACCTTATTCCTGTACCTTTGCCATGGGTTTCTTATTTCAATTCAAACAATATTTGTTGAGCACTTACTATGTGCCATTCATTGTTCTAGGGGCCAGGGATATACAGTGAACAAAAGAAATTCCTACCCTCAGGGAGTTAATTATAGAGGATCTACCAAGTAGAGGCAGAGTGCAGGTCCATCCATATATTTCCTACCTGAGGGAGACCCTGTAAATAAGATAAAGACTGGAAGGTCATCAGCAGGTATGTTCTTTCAAGCATTGAGATGCTGAAGAGGCAACTTGGCATAGTGGAAGAGGCATGAACTTTGGATTGCAATATGAATTAGAAATATACAAATACAGTAGTTCCCCCTTATCCGAGGGGGATACGTTCCAAGACTCCCAGGGGATGCCTGAAGCCACGGATAGTGCTGAACCCTATATATACTATGTTTTTTCCTGTACATACATATTTGAGGTGCAACAGCAAGGCTAGCATGAATTTCTTTTTCCTTCTTCACAATTTCAAGGATACAAGCTTCCTTCTTACCATAGATCTTAGCAACCTCAGCATACAATTTTTTTCTTCCCTTATTAAGTTGAGAACTTTCACCTTTTCATTAAAGGAAGCACCTTATGGCTTCTCTTTGGCATATCTGAAGTGCTAGCATCACTACTCTTGTGCTTTGGGGCCATTATTAAATAAAATAAGGGTTACTTGAACACAAGCACTGCAATACCATGACAGTCAATTCGATAACCAAAATGGCTACTAAGTGACTAACGGGTGGGTATCATATATAGCACGGATTATGCTGGACAAAGGGATGATTCATATCCTGGGTGGGACAGCATAGGACAACGCGAGATTTCATAACACTTCTAAGAAGGCATGCCATTTAAAATTTATGAATTTTTTATTTCTGGAATTTTCCATTTAATATTTTTGGACTGCAGTTGACTGTGGGTAACTGAAACCATGGAAAACAAAACCATGGATAAGGGGGGACTGCTGGAAAGCCCTCAGTAGTGCCTGCCACATGGTCGGTACTCCCTAAATGATCACAGGAACTGAAGGGACGTGTCTCTAATGTCACAGAACACTGAGAACAAGCATTACAGGCCTTTATCAAGAGAAGCTTTGGTCTTTTCTAAAATATTTTCAAATTTCCAGGAAGAATGTATTCAAATATTACTGTAATTAAAAGCTTATTAAACCCAGAAGGATGCACGGGAGGGCATTCTACCAAAAGGGCATAGAATATATTGAGGCCACGGGACCAGAAAGATCAGGCCTCTCTGGAGAATGCTGTGGAGTTTCACATGGCTTACTCGAAGGTATTGGGGGACTGAAATCTAGGACAAGGCGGAGAGACGGCTGAGGCTGAAGATAGAGGGCCGTGTGTGTCAGGCCGTGGGCTCAAACTTTTTCTGAGAGCAGTGGGGTCCCTAGGAGGATTGAAAGCAGGGGTGTGAAAGTGGGGAGATCTGTAGTGGAAAAGGTCACTCAGTTCCAGAGTACACAGGTGTGATATAATAGAGAATGCCTCCGGTCTTTGTCCCCTGTTGCCAGCACAAAGCTTCAAAAGCATTTGGAATTGCCTGATAGGAGTGTCTTTTGTTATTTATAATGAACCCCTTCAGACCATTCCTGAGTTTATGCTAACAAAGTAACAAATGGTGAGCTCTCAGATAGTTTCAAGGGAGGGGCTGGCCAGGCCAGAAAGACCAAGCCTGTGATTAGAGGGTTGGAACTTTCAGCCTCACCTCTTGGCCTCCAGGGAGGGGAGGGGGGCGACAGATTGAGTTCAATCTTATGACCATTGGTTCAATCAATCAACCTATGTAATGAAATCTCAATAAAACTCTGGACAATGGAGCTCAGGGAGCTTCCCAGTCGGGGAACCTATTGATGTACCAAGAAGGTGGTATACCCCAATTCCATGGGGACAGAAGTCCTGTGCCCCACTCCTAGACCTTGCCCTATTCTTCTCTTCCATTTGGCTGTTCTTGTGCTGTATCCTTTATAATGAAAATGTAATTGTTAAGTCTAACGCTTTTAGAGAATTCTGTGTGTCATTCTAGAAATTACTGAACCTGAGGGGGTTGTGGGAAGCCCCAGATTTGTAGGCAAGTAGGACGGAAGTATGAGTTGCCTGGGGACACAAAGGACTTGCAGCTGGTGTCTGAAATGGGAACAATATTGTGGGATTGAGCCCCTTAACCCATGAGGTCTGTGTTAACTCATGGTAGTTAGTGTCAGAATTGAACCGAATTATAGAATACCCACTTGATATCAGAGAATTGGTGCTGGAATGTAACAGGGAAATGGAATCAGCCACATTAGAGGTTGGGAGTCTGGGGAAGCATGGCAAAAAGAATCCCATTTTGTACTGACCCCAGAATTCCTCCCAGGGGACAGTTGTGATTGTGATTGTTTAGAGCATTGTTTCAAGATTGTTAATGTGAGTGATTATGAAGACCAGGACTTCCCTGAAGAGCTGGGGTGTGCTGGGACTAAGGTACAGTAAGCGTTAAAAGCTCTGCAGAAGAAATCAAGAGCAGTTTTCAGAGCTGGAGCAGCAGGGAGATGCAGAAGTACAGCAGCAGTGTTGGGGTGAGAGGCGGAGGCTGCATCTCAGCCTGAGATGGGAGAATAGTTGGGGCAGGATCTGAAGGAGAAGAGTTCCCTGGTGAGGATTTCTCTGTGGCTTTGGTAGGACTCCAGAAAAGGTGTGACCAACCCTTAACCCTGAGTTGAGAGCACGCTGCTGCTTTTCTCAGCAAGAGTCTACCACACACCACAACCCCCTGAAGAGGTTGTGCAGAATTCAAGGAGAAGGGGCTATGCTCTGTGATTGAGGTATATGAACCCAGGGAGATGGGAAATGTGTGAGGTGTTCAAAGCAGTAAAACAGCAGCAATAAAACACCAGGTCAGAAGTGACCAGGATCATTCAAGACACAGAAATCTGCTCAAATCTTGGCCTTGGACTTCATCCATGTTGTAGACGTGTCTCTAAGCCACTGCACGTGACTCTGACAGGACAGGGTGAAACCCAGAAACCCTCATTGAAAGAATGTGACAAATCTGATGAAGTCTGAGAATGACGTGCCTTCTCCTGTTCACGGCTACTCGTTCTAGGGCCAGAGAGGTGGTGCTGGAGATGAAGAGACCCCTTTATTAAATGATGCAGTAGAGGAGCTCCAGCTTCGGGTAATGATGGAATAGCTTGATCAGACTAACCTTCCTGCAGATAACAATCAATGAGTCTGGATAAATAATTTATAAGAAAACAATTACCTGAAAGCACTGGAGAGTGACCAAAATCATACAGATGATAGAAGGGATTACCTGTGGAAGAGGAGCTACAAGGTGTAAAATTTCAGAGTGTAGCTTTTTGCCTGAGTGCCTTCCCAATATGTGATAAGTATTAAAACCTAACCAAAAAATGGCACTAGGTCAAATAGGAAATCTGAAGCCTTTATCTATCAAAGAAATTGAGTTTATAACCAAAACCTGTCACAAAGTAAATTTCAAGCTCTGATGGTTTTACTGGTGAATTCTGTTTAGTTTAAGGAAGAAACAATACCTATCTTACACCACTTTCAGAAAATAAAGGAAAAAGGAATACTTCCCAAATTATTGTATTTGCCAATATTATTCCTTTTTTTTTAACTTTATTTATTTATCCCCCCAAAACTCCAGTAGATAGTTGTATGTCATAGTTGCACATCCTTCTAATTGCTGTATGTGGGACTCGGCCTCAGCATGGCTGGAGAATTGGTGCGTCGGTGCACGCCCAGGATCCGAACCCCGGCCGCCAGCATCAGAGCGCGCGCGCTTAACCACTAAGCCACAGGGCCGGCCCCTGCCGATATTACTTTGACACCAAACCTGGCAAAGACATTACAAGAAAATAAAATTTTGACAAACATCCCTCGTGATCATGTTCACAAAAATTCTTAACAAAATATTAGCAAATTGATCCAGCAACATATGACAAGGATAAGATTATGACCAAGTGGCATTTATAAACAGGAATACAAGTTAACATTTAAAAATCAAACATTTAAATTGACCAAATAAAGGGAAACATACATAGTCGTTTCAATAGATTCAGAAACATCAATGGACAAAATTCATCACCCTTTCAGGATTAAAAAACAAGCAAACAAGAAGAACAAAAACAAAACATTTAGGTAACTTGGAATAGAGGAGAATTTTCCCCATGTGATAAAGGACATCTATGAAGATCCTTGAGCTAGCAACATTTCCAATGGTGAAACATGGAAAAATCTTCCCGAGATCAAAAACTAGGCAAGGATATCTGCTCTCACACCTATTCAACCTTTCAGTAGAGTAAGTGCAATATAGCAAGGAAAAGAGAAAACGGGCATGAAGGTTGGAAAGGAAGAAGTAAAATTCTATTCGTAGTTAACATGAATTTTTATGTGAAAAAAATCCTAAGAAATCTATTTTTAAAAACTGCCAGATCTAATAAATTCATTTAGCAAGGTTTTAGGGAACAAGGTCAATGTACAAAAATCAATTTATGTTTGTATATTTTTGCAATAAAAAATTGGAATATGGAAGATCTAATATTGTTAACCAGCAACTCTTTCCAAAATAGTCTATAGAACTGAAATCAATCCCAAGCATAATCCTATAGAAATGAACAAGCTTATTCTAATATTTATATGAAGTTACAAAAGGCTTAGTAGGAAACAATCCAGAAATAGACCCATATGGATATGGCCAATTGATCTCTTACATAGGCATGAAAGTAATTTAATGGGCAAAGAAAGGATTTTTCAACAAATATTGCTAGACCCACTTAAATATGCATAAGGAAATAAATTCAATCTTGACTTCTACCTCCCTCACACCATAAACAAAAATTAATTCAAGGTTGATATGAGAACTCAATGTATAAGCTATTAATAAATCTTTTACAAGAAAACAGAAGAATATCATCACGAACTTGGAGTAGACAAACATGTCTTAGATAGGATCAAAAAGTAGTAAACAGAAAAGAAAAAAATAGATGTTACTCTTTATCAAAATTAAAAACTTTAGTTCACCAAAATACACCAGTAAGAAATGAGTGGGCAAGCCATAGAGTGTGAGAAAATATTCATAAAATGTATATCTGAGAAAGGTCTTATATCTAGAATATATAAAAAATTGTTAGAACTCAGTAATAAAAAGCCAAAGAAATAAAAAAATAGGCAAAAGACTTGAAAAGATACTTCACAAAGGAAGAAATGCCAAAAACTAATAAACATCTTAAAAAGTGCTCAGCATCATTATTCTTAAGGGAAATGCTAATTAAAACACAATGAGATACCATTCACACCCGTGTTGGTTCCAAATTTTGGGAGTGCCCTGGCTGAGATTCAAAATTGGTCCCCTACACAGAGGGCAGAGAGACTGGAGAAAGAGGCAGACCACTCCAGATTGGTAGGTGGCAGGTTTAATAATCAAGAAAATTGACATAGGAGGCTTGTCCTGGGCATCCACAAGTTGAGTAGATCTCCACATCCACCTGACAGACTATTAGGAGTTTATATAGAGGACTTAATGGGGTTCAGTCGTGGGATCCGGCCCCACGGCATAGCAGTTAAGTGTGTGCGCTCTGCCGCTGGAAGCCTGGATTTGGATCCCGGGCGCGCACCGATGCACCACTTGTCAGGCCATGCTGTGGTGGAAGAAGATAGGCACAGATGTTAGCCTAGGGCCAGTCTTTCTCAGCAAAAAGAGGAGGATTGGCATGGATGTTAGCTCAGGGCTGATCTTTCTCACCAAAAAAAAGAAAAAAATGGGGTTCGGTCACATATACAGACCATATGGTCTCAACAACACAGTACTCTCTCAAGGCTCCATCCTTGAAGTGGATTCTAGTACATGAACAGCGCACAGAAGGTACATTCCAAGGACAGGGGAGGGAGTAAGGAGCCTCCAGTTTCTGGGATCCATTTCCAGAGTCAACCTGTGGTCACGTCCTCTCAATGACCTCCTGCAACAACCTCTCACTAGAATGGCTAAAATTAAAAAGACCAAAAACACCAAATGTTTTTCGTGGATATGTGGAAATATGTGGAAAACCAGACTCTCATATTTTGCTAGGGAGAATGTAAAAAGGTACAACCACTTTGGAAAAAAGGTAGTTAAATATTCACAGGCCATGTCATCCAGCAATTCCACTCCTAGGTATCTCTCCAAGAAAAAATAAAACTTATGTTCTCAAAAAGAGTTGCACATAAAGGATCACAGCGGCTTTATTTACCACAGCCAAAAGCTGGAAACAAGTCAAAGCACCAACAACTAGAGAATGGATAAACATGTTGTGGTATATCCATACAATGGGGTAGAACTCAGCAATAAAAAGGAATGAACTACTGACACCAGCAATGGCATGGATGAACGTCACAGAAATTATGCTGAGAAGCCAAACATAAAAGACTTCGTATTATATGATTCCCTTCCTGTAAATTTCCAGAACAGAAAAAACTAATTTAAAATGAATAAAAATACAGGTTACCTATTGGGTGGGATAGGATGGAACTTTCTGCGATGATGGAAACGTTCTGTATCATAAGAAGGATGTGTTACACACAGGTTACACAAATGGTTTCATCCATTTGTCAAATGTGTACAATTAAGATTTATGCATTTTAACATACGTAAATTTTACCTCAACAAAACAACTATAACAACAACAGTGGCAGAGGTGAATTGGAGGTACAGATCATACAATAATAGCAGAATGTTGATCATTTTCAAAGCTGGGTGATGGGTACTCGAGAGTTCATTATACATTGTATTTCTTAAACGTTAAACGTTGAAAGATTCTGTAATACAAGTTTTTAAATTGCACTGGGCTCATGAGTTGAACTTTCACTTTTTGGTTTGTAAAAATGAAATGGGGAACACCAGAAGCAAATATCTCACCTGCTGCTGTCTGAGCTGCTGTCTGAGCTGCTGAGACCAGAGGTGGTTGCAGGAGGGGAAAGAGATGGTCAGGAGGGGGTGGCTTCACAAGATCCTGGGAGGGGTGGAGAGAAAAGTGAGAGAGAGAAGATAAAAGGGAATGGGAAAGGGAAGTCGAGGGGTGGGAGAGAGGAGGAAAGGGTCAGGAGGGCGCTGAACTTCTTGGTTTAGGCAACAGGAGCGGAGGTGTGAGGGGAGAGGGGTTGTCTTGGGATGGTTGTTCAGGGGACAGACAGCGGGCTGAGCCAGGTCCAGAGCAGCCCGAAATCATGAGTGGACTCTGAAAAGGGTCTCTTCTGTGAGGGTCACCTGCCCCTCATCTGAATTGTGTCCCTGTCACAAAGCCTCACACAAAAGGACATGTTTGCCCTGTAGGGACCTTGGGTTGGAGGTGCCAGCCAGAAAGACAGGAAACGCCTTCCCCCCTGGCCATTGGTGTCAGCCTTGGGCTGTCCTGGGTACAGCAGGAGGGCAAGTGTAGTTTATGGAGAAATGCCAAGCCCCAGCCCAGTCCCCCCTGCGATGAGCACCCTCACATATTCCACAATGTATATTCCACCTAGGCACCCTGTGGGATGGGGGTCACTCTCCCCACTTTCAAGATGAGGAAAGAGCTATGGGCAGGAACTACAGTCCCCTCAACCCAATGCTGACCACTAAGTCCCCCTCGGCCCAGGCAGAATCCCTTGGGCTGGGAATCCATCTCTTGATATCCGCTATCTGTGCCCTGGCCTGGGCACGGCCACAGAGCTCCTGCGACACCTGGTTCCCCAGCCCCCCAAAATCTCCTCCAGCCCCTCCCAGGGCTCACTGCCCCCTGGCACCCGCTGTTCCCTCCCCTCCTCAGGGTGAGCTCTCCCCCTCCACACCTTCACTTGGCTGCTTCTCCTTTCAGCTGGTACCTTCTCGGCTTTCAGGTCCCAACTCACGCCCCCTCCCCAGGAGGGCCTCCCGGAACAGCCTTTCTTCAGGGGCTTCTCCCTATTTTTTGAAGCTCTTGTTTGTTTCCTTCAGGGCACTTACACAATTTAAGAATATTTTGTGTCTCTCCCTCTCTAGAATGTCAGCTCTAGAGAGCTGATGGAGGGTGCCCTGCCTCTTTTAGTGACAATTATCCACTGGAATTCCTTCTTGTTAACAAATTCCCTTTTAAACCAAAGTAGGATGACAAACTCCTTTCCTGCTTTCTTGCGTGAATGTCTTAAACTTCAGGCAAAGAAATGTGGGCTCAGGATGGGGAAGGGGAGAGCCCTTTGCAGAGCCACAGGAAAACACAGCATTATTGAAGACTCTCCATTCCCCAATTAGACGTAAACTGAACCATAAATGAGCTTCTGCCCTCAATCCTGATGACGATGATAGTGGTGGGGGGGCACTAACAACTATTAAGTTGCCTTATTACGTGCCAAGGACTTCATATATTTATCTCTAAATCTCAAAACTACCCTGCAAGATGGGGACTATTATATAAACACGTGAGAAAACTAAGATCCAAAAGAGACCCAAAGTCACTCTGCGCCTAGGATCATTAGACAAACGCTGTACTGAAATTCTTAGAGCCTCATTCTCTCTCAAGTTTTATTTAGAAGGTGTTCTACAAGCCCATTAAAACACACACATGCACAGCTCGCCTCCAGTTCTCCCCCCATCCCCACAATGGAACAATAAGAAGTCTTCAAAACCATGTTCAAATCAAATGGTAGATTTTATTGGCTGCGCCTGCTACACGATGAGGTGAAAGCACCAACACAGGACACCTAACTCCGTTTTGGCTGCCCGCTGTGCTGAAGGACCAGCGGGCTGACAATCAGTGGAGGCAGACGCGGACTGCTGCTGCTTCACATTTCCATGATGATTCATTCCACAGGCTTAGCAAAGTGTTGGTTGTTTTCTCTTTCATAGCATCTTCCTCTTTTCAAACTCCTTCAGAAACAGACGAGAGACGGGATAAAAAGATACAAGATTCAAATTACATTCATGGTCAAAGGGATTCTGAAACTTCTTATCTTTAGGATTCTTTGAACAACCAAAAATTACAGAAGTAAGATATACTAGGATGAGGGGGCTTGTACACAAAATATCAGCTTTCAAGTTAGTCTGTGCTGGCTTGAATTTCACTGAGCTTCACGCGGCTTCAACTTGATGTCTCCTAAACACAGCAGCTAAGAAGCTCTGCATTATACTCATTTTTCTACTGCAGTATTACGATTAGGAGTTGACAAACCTGACTATGCTTATCCCAATTTTTAATGCTGTACATGAACCATATCAGCCCTTTTAATAAGGCAATAGAAACAGTTTTGCTTAGTTTCTCAGAGAATAACACTAAACACAGATTCAGTTATGATTTGAACAAAATGTCACAAACCTCAGAAATATCTGAAAAGGAAACAATACTAAAACCCACATTTCTCTAGTTGTAAGAATTAGAATACAACAAAATGTATAGATGCCTGCTGCCACTTACTGGAGTGAAATGGTAACACATGTCTCCAATGTGAATTTAAAACTGCTTTTTCCCTTCTTCCCCTCTTTTAAATACAATTCATCCCCACACACTCACTAACCACCCAGATTTCTTTCAAACACTATGGCATACAGTGTCTTATTCCAAAAGAGAGGATAATGCAAAGATCCAATAAAACAAGGAGTCCATTTTAGTAGCCCTTAGACAAGGGCAAAGAAGATTGTGCCAAAACACCACTCCCTCCCGGGAACACAATCTGTGCCTGCTTTCAGCATGCTTAAAATGTTTTTCTGGGCCAGCCCGTGGCTTAGCGGTTAAGTGCACGCACTCCGCTGCTGGTGCCCCGGGTTCGGATCCCGGGCGCGCACTGAAGCACTGCTTCTCCGGCCATGCTGAGGCCGCGTCCCATGTACAGCAACTAGAAGGATGTGCAGCCATGACATACAACTACCTACTGGGACTTTGGGGGGAAAAAATAAATAAACAAAATTATAAAAAAAAAAAAATGTTTTTCTGCTTTTTGTTTGCTTTTTCGTCAAAGCTATAAACACCATAAAAATAGAGAGAGCCTTAAATGATCACTCAGAGAGACATGCTGAAAATCATTGCAAAGAGAGTATGGAAGACACCAAATCATTTAGAGTATTTTAAACCACGATGTCCTATTGAAAAGGGAAAAGCAAAACAAATGGTTAAGAAGTCGATCCTCCAACCTGTAAACAATGATGGCATCCCAACCCAGACAGGGCAGAAACTTAGGGCTGAAATCCCCCATTCTTCTTTAGATCTCCCTCTTCATCCAGTTTTCATTTCTTGTTACTCAGCTTTCAACCCTTCTCCCTGGAAACAAAAACCTATGGGATCAGGGTAAGCTATATCCCAAAAGTCCTCCATGGAAAAAACAAAACACGAGGCAATTTTCTGCACCACCTCCAAATGGAATTCATGGCACTTATGGACTCCAAAATGCTTTCTTGTATATTGTATCTTGCCACTCACAAAAGAGCTAATCCCAATATTTAAAGAAAGATTTTTTGTGTGTATGTGTGAGGAAGATCAGCCCTGAGCTAACATCTGCCCATCCTCCTCCTTTTTGCTGAGGAAGACTGGCCCTGGGCTAACATCAGCCTTGAGCTAACATCTGCCAATCCTCCTCTTTTTTGCTGAGGAAGACTGGCCCTGGGCTAACATCCGTGCCCATCTTCCTCCACTTTATATTGGATGCCACCACAGCATGGCTTGCCAAGCAGTGCGCTGGTGAGCGCCCGGGGTTCCGAACCGGCGAACCCCAGGCCACCGCAGCAGAGGGCAGGCACTTAACCGCTTGCGCCACCAGGCTGGCCCCAAGAAGAAAGATTTTAATCAGAATGTTATTTCTGGTTATGCCCAGTTAGGACATTAGGACGTTGATGGAGTTGCTGGAGACTGTAAGCTGCACACCAGAATGAAGTCAACAGATAAGACGCAGAAGAAAGGTCCATGGTTTTTGGCCCCACACTATAAGGCCACTGTTACAGCTCACCTTGTAGATGGTGGTTCCCAGCTGCGCAGGAGACATGCTCACCACAACTCCTGCACTCTGAAGGGCAGAGATCTTCTCTTTAGCTCCACCTTTTCCTCCAGCAATAATCGCCCCTGCATGACCCATTCTCCTGCCAGGAGGAGCTGTTAAACCAGCAATGAAGGACACCACAGGCTTGGCCTTGGGACCCTGGAAAGTGATATTTTAAACAAGTTGATCAAAACTGGACCTCAAATTCATGACTCTGCCAGTAAACGGCAAAGGGCTTGGGCAGGGCCCCTCATTCACCCTCACTAAGAAAACCAACACAAATATTAAACTATGACTGAAGCCACTGCAGTCTCCTTTGAGATGACTCAACTTTTCATACAAACTCAGGAAAACAATCCTGAGCAAATTCTTTATCTGTTTAGATATTAAACTTCCAGCTGCACTGGCACAAGCTGTTTTACACACACTTATGTGACTCTGCCATTAGAGAAACTAGAAGCACACTTGAAAATATATGTTACGTGATTTGTGATAATAATGAATTAAGACACAAGATCAGGTTTTATTTCAACTTGATCTCATGTCTTAATTCATTATTAATTGACCCATAATAAATTTACTAAAAGAAAAAGATGAAGTGGGCAGGTATATTGGAAAGGACTTAGGACTAGGAGTCACCAGACTCAATTTTCTCTTGACTAAAGCTGCGTGACCTTGGACAAGGCACATCACCTCTCTGGACCCCTGCTTCCTCATCTGTGAAATCTAGATTGATGGCCAAAGGCCCGTTCCCCTCTGAAATTCTATGATCAGTACTGGTTTTATTCAATAAAAATCCATTCTAATGTGCAATCTCTACGTGCATAAACAGCACTGCACTAGATTCCGAAAAAATAAAAACCCAAACATAGGACTATAGGAATTCCTGTGCTCTAGACTTACAGTGTAGTTGAAGAAATAATATAAAATACATACACACGTAAATCAGTTAACAGACGTCATAAAACCAACTATGACTATATGGTTAAGTTTCACAGTGAATGAAAAGATTCCCATTATTGGGAATCCAGGTAAAACAGAGGCCTGTAGAAGGCAGAACCTGAACACAAGTGGAATCTGAGGGTCTTCACTCAGGCACCATCCCCTTCCCTTAGACCAGCAGTTCTCAGACCATCTGGTCTCAGGACCCCTTCTACTTAGAAAAATTATTGAGAATCCCAAAGAACTTTTGTTTACGTAGACTGTAACTGATATTTACTGTACTAGAAATTAAAACTGAGAAATTTTATAAATATTAATTCATTTAAAAATAATAACTTTTTTTTTTTGGTGAGGAAGATTAGCCCTGAGCTAACATCTGCTGCCAATCCTCCTCTTTTTGCTGAGGAAGATTGGCCCTGAGCTAACACCCGTGCCCACCTTCCTCTACTTTATACGTGCGATGCCTGCCACAGCATGGCTTGATAAGCGTTGCGTAGGTCCACACCCAGGGTCCAAACCTGTGAACCCCAGGCCACCAAAGCGGAGCAGGCGAACTTAACCACTACACCACCAGGCTGGCCCCTAAAAATAACAACTTTTTTTTTTTTTTTTTTTGGTGAGGAAGATCAGCCCTGAGCTAACATCCATGCCAATCTTCCTCTTTTTGCTGAGGAAGACCGGCCCTGGGCTAACATCCATGCCTATCTTCCTCTTTTTGCCAAGGAAGACCGGCCCTGGGCTAACATTCGTGCCATCTTCCTCTAATTTTATATGGGACACCGCCACAGCATGGTGTGATAAGCAGTGCATCAGTGCGCGCCCGGGATCCGAACCTGCGAACCCTCAGGCTGCCCAAGCAGAGTGCGTGCACATAACTGGTGCGCCACCAGGCTGGCCCCTAAAAATAATAACTTTTTAAAACTATATTTTTAAAACAAATTCTAGTAAGAAGAGTGGCATTTACATTTTTGCAACTTTGAATGTCTAATTTAATAAAGGCAAATGGATTCTGATATCTGCTTTTGCATTCAATCTATTGCAATATGTTATTTTGGCTGAGGTACAAGAATAAAATCCAGCCTCACACACATATGTAGTTGGAAAAGGGGGAAGTATTTTAATAGCCTGTCAGATAATTGTGGATATTGTTTTTTGATACTACATGAACCTCTTCAAGTGGTAATTTCTTAAAGGTTAGATGCAGTGTTGGAATCTGAAACCACAGCAATGAACTTTACTTTGTTACTTTAAAATTCATTGCTCTGTCTTGCACTTTAAAAGGATCTTTCGCCTACAATGATTTTGTAACATGCATTGGTCAGATAGAAAATATAGATTCAGTGAGTTACGTAGATCTTCCAAATGCTGACACATTCATCATTCAATATCAACAAATCACATTTGTCAGTATCACCAACAATTTCATTAGAAAAATCTTTAGTGGGGGAAGTTGTCAAGTTCATGGTGGCAGAAACAAGTTTTCCAAAATATTAATATTCACTTGAAAGCTCAAATTTTATCACTGGCAACAAACAGTATGAGTTGTCTTCCGTGATATGGAAACAGGTTTGCTTTGTTCATTTTTGAGAAAAGGTCTGCCAAATACTCAAATTTGAATAACAGTTTGTCTGCTAGTCATTCTTTCAAGTAAAACTGGTGTTCCATGAAAAAAAGGAGCTAGCTAGTTCAGCTACAACTCAATTGGGAAAGTGCTTTCCTTTCCATTTCACCACAAAATACTGACTCAAGGGTTGAGATTTAATAAAATTCATAATTTTACTGCTTCATCAAGGACATTTTTAAATGAAACTGGCCTTTTTTTTTTTCACCTGTAAGTACATGGTGGTGAATGACCACTAGCACAGTTTGCTTCTACAGCCCTGATTCAGGCTCAGGTGCCAGCACGCCAGGGTCTGCATGGTCTGACACTGCTCACTCAAGCCCCGTCTCCCCATTCTTCCCTCATCTTTTCTTCCAGTAACTCCAGACCGGAATGCTCTGCCTCTGTTCCTCTGCTGAGAATGCTCTCCACCTTCCTTGGATACCTGGCAAATTTCTACTTGACTTCTAAGACCTGGCTCGAGCCTCCTCCTCCCACATAGGCCTTTCTGACTCTTCCTCCCACGCTCTCCACAAAGCCCCCTACAGTTGACCACCTTCTGTTGAAGGACCCCACCGTGCCTTTGCCACATTCCTTCTGTTACCTCAGTACAGAGGCTGTACTTACTTCCCACGTGTCCCCCTCCTAAACTATGGATCCCTGAACACAGGGACTGTGTCCTCACTTATTTCTGTGAGCCCAGCACCCACTGCAGTGGAGAATTAAAAACAAAAGACTCCACAAGTCTTTTATCCATTCACTGTGGGCTCTGCGGAGGATAAGAGCATCTCATATTTGAGCGGCACTAATTTCCACTTGATCCCTGTCCCCGTACTCAAATAGAGGGAATACTGCACTAGAAAAGGAACAAGATTATGGCGAACCTAGAATATCAAACAAATTTAAACTCTGTCCTATTAACAAAGAAGAGTCACTTGAGATTTTCAAACAGAGGAAAATATAGTAAAAGACTCTGGGGAAGGGTAGTCTGAAAACAGGAAACAGAAATGATGAGAAGTGTGAAAGCCTAAAAGCAGAAAGACCAGTTAGGGAGGTATCAGTAAAGTCCAAGCAGATGCCCAGGACTGCTGACTCTGCCCTTAACCCCTGAAGTGTGACTTCCGATCCCTCCATGATGTAACGGAGAAGCCAGGCAGCCCTGGGTATGAATCCCACCACTGGGTAGTTACTAACCTCCCTGTGCCAGTCTCTCACTCAGAAAAGGACAAAAACATCTGACTCAAAGGGGCAGGATAAAGGTTAAACAACACCACTTTTGCAGATAATTACCGTCACGGTAACAATGATAATAAGAGTAGTTGCAGCAGCAGATAACACTACTGCGTATTCACTCTGTGCCAGGTATCGTGCTAACTGTTTTGTATAATATGTCATCTGAACTGTTCAACCTAGAATCTTGTACACAGTAGGTCCTCAATAAAAATTAGTTCCGTAAGAACTAACCAGGAATACGAAAACTTGTGCCAAATGAAACAAAATGCATATTTAGTTTTTCCCATTAAATCCTAAGCTATTCAAGGATTCAGAGTTTGGCTTAAATACATTTTAAAATTCACTTTCACAAAGTGTAATGTCATATTAACCTAAATCTTTTTTTTTCTAAAAAGAAGTCAGTTTTTACTTAAATTTCAAACTTTACAAATTTTCTGAATTCAAGAGAATCTAATAACATTTTACTCCAATCTCCTAATAATCTACTTTATTCTTTCACTTATTGGACATTTATCGGTGCCTACTGTGCCCGGGGACTGGGCTGGGCATCGAGGATACCGGTTCCCTGCTGGATAATACAGTCTAGCATGAGAGGCAGATATTAAGCATGCCCTGCAGGGGAATAAGCAAAGGCAAGCAAGAATGAAAACCACTGGCGTGTCAGACGGAACATGGATCTGAACAGGAAGGCTAGGGTGCTGTGCGAGGGACTGGAATACCGTGCTAAGTCTGGCCTTTATTCTACGTGTAACGAGAAACTGTAATGGTTTAAAACCAGGGAGCACGAGGCACTGACGTCTGTGTTTCAGAAGGGCAGATAATTTGGGTGGCCTGGGAGAGAAGGTGGGGGTGGCTGAAGGAAAGAAGAGATATCAGGAAGAAACGATCGACATGGTCCCAGTGAGATAAGATGAGGGCCTGACCCAGAGCAGAGGGACTCATTTATAGACGATGCTCTCAATCTCAACACACTACTGAGATCTCAGAGACCGACCTTGGTAACTGAGTGGAAGCAAGGGATGAGAGAGAAATAAAAGATGGAGCTGAGGTCTCTGCCCTGAAAACTGCATGAAGCACCATGTTGTTTACACATATAACCATTCACACTTAAGGAATAGGCACAGAAAGTAAATCCAGGGAAGGATAAAAAGAAGAACCAGGAGAAAAACCGCGAGGACGGAAAGGACGAAGAATGAATCGAGGCCACTGTTGACCTCTGCAAAAGCAATGTCAGGAGAGTAGATTCAAGAGCAGAGCAGCAGTGAGCAAACAGCTCAGTAAGTGTGCTTACTACATGCCTGACTCGGCTCTACATTACTAAGTCATTTAAACACCACAGCCCTTACAACAACGTGAGGAAGTAGGCACTAATGTATCCCTATTTTGCCAAAGAGGAAACTGAGGCACAGTGAAGTTAAGTAACATGCCCAAGGTCACACAGCTTCTAAGTGGCAGACAGAAGTCAGACTGCTGAGGATTAGGGAGTGAATAAAAAATAAGGAAAGAGATCCAGAAAATGAGGAGAAAGTTGAGTCACATCTTATATGGAGATCAGAGTTTAAAATCTCCTCAGAAGAAAATTGAGTATACTCAAAATAGCCCTCGAAAATTCCTTAAATCACACATAAATATGCATTGTTTTGTGTATACTACCCTGTACGTGATACTGGTTCCTTTAACTCTCCTGTTGTCATTATTTCTCTGTGGGATTTACTTCATTCACTCTTCAATTTCTTTCACAAATATAGAGACAAAGTTATCTCTTCCCTCTTGCCTGGCCTCCTGAAGATGCTTCTTCACTCATTCATCAGTGTCAGGAAAATCTTGAACATCATTCCCATGATTTTCCCCAACATCTTGGCCACAAGGTCCAGAGCGCACATTCACTGCTGGGGCTGGTGGGCACCAAGCTGCTTCAGCCGTTACTGTGCCCTCTTCTCTCCTTCACCCCAGGAATAGAGCTTAATTCCCTCAGGCTAAATGAAATTATGATACAACCCCACACTATTCTTGATGTTTAATTCTAAGGTAGAGACAGCAAGGAAAGCCTTCATAGGATGTGGATAACAAAGCTTTTCTACTTGACCTGAGGGGAAGTGCTGCTCTACAAGGAAAGACTGAAGCTAGAGCGAGATGAGATTCTGGAAAAGGGTAGAAAGGATAGGATCTTTAGAAGGTCAGCCTTGAAAAACAGAAAGAACAGCAATGATAGGTGAAAATGTAAATCTGCAGGTCAAGTGAGGGCTTTCAGGCTGAAGGCCTGAATGTTCTCCACTCAGCAGGAGGCCAACTCACCTACCACAAGAGCGTGAGGTGACCCCTGGGAGGGGCATTCAGAGTAGAGACCAGGCATTGCAGGGAAGCGGGAGGAGAAGCGACCCAGAAAGAGTCCGGAGTTTATTGAGTGGCTGTACTGAAGGTCCAGCTCAGAAAGGTTTGATTTTATCTTTTATGTTTTCTTGAAAAATCAATCTTTGAAAAAATTAAAAAACTCCTAAAACAAGCCTCTGCTATTATTCAAGAGCAAAGAGCTATATTTTTCCAAACCCAAACTTACTGAGTTATGTTGCTTCAAAAATTCTGCAGCATTTTCTTCTGCATTACCACCAATTTCACCAATCAATATGATGCCTTCTGTGGCTGGATCATTCAGAAAGATTTCAAGGCAGTCAATAAAATCTGTTCCATTAAAAGGATCACCTCCAATGCCTGAAAAAGTCAAAGAATATCAACACCAGCTGAAAATATAAGGAAGAACCATGAAATTTAGGTCAAGAAATGTTGTTTCAACTGTTTTCTTATTTTGTCTACCCCCTTCTCACCAACAGTTTTAAATATATCATCATTCTTGCATTTAACATTTAAAAATCACAAAAGGCTACATTTATTTTTGCTTATAATATCACATGAAGGCTAAATGGTGGTTGGTTCCTGATATTACCAAAGATGACCCTCTTTTTGTTTTAGCTCATTTATCAAGCCTCTTCCCTCCCACAAAATTATTCCTAGATAACTCTTTAAAAATAAGCATTGTGGGTGGGCCAGCTGGCATAGTGGTTAAGTTCGCGTGCTCCGCTTTGGTGGCCCGGGGTTCGCGGGTTTGGATCCCAGGTGAGGACCTACATACTGCTCATGCTGTGGCGGCGTCCCACATACAAAATAGAGGAAGATCGGCACAGATGTTAGCTCAGAGCGAATCTTCCTCAAGCAAAAAGAGGAAGATTGGCAACAGATGTTAGCTCAGGGCCAATCTTCCTCACCAAAAAAAATAAACAAAATAAAATAAGCATTGTAAGAAAATCTGGCTTTGTGTCGCAAGTAAGAAAGAATATCTTCTTTGATTAAACATTTAATGAATTTCTTTGCTCAAAGTAACTATTGGATGAGGCACATTACAGAGGAAAGACTCACAAGTTTTAAGACACAAGGCCCAGTGAGGGACAGATACCTCTGTCATCTTTTCTCTGAAGAACCAAGTTGAGGAAGGGAAGTAGCATTTATCGAGTGCCAATCTTGTGTCAAGCACTGTGCCTTAGCACATGTTAGACCTGTCATTTCCTAAATCTTCCAACCTCTCTGTAAGATGGGCATTATCACTCCCAATTAACAAATTAAAAACAGGCTAGAAAAGATGGAGTTGGCAACTCTGTCTTAAAAGCTTTTCTTATTCTCCATCACACTAAGTTACCTGGTATCTAAGATTTTGCATTACACATAGAAAAGCCCAATGAATGTTTCCAACACTGATTTATGGATCTGAGTTTTAATAAAAATCCTCCAGGGTTATATTTTATAATTTTCTATTATAAAAAACTATTTTTGAAAGGTTTTTAAAAGGTATTCTAAGAATTGAAGGACTATTTATAAAAATGAGAAATTTGCCTAGCTTTTGGCAACAAACACCAAGATTATTTTACAATGTAGACATTTTTTTACTTTTAAAAGTGGGAAGCAGTATGATGTGGCAAAAGAGAGGTTCTGGGGAGCTCAACCTTCCTCAACCTAGGTTTCCTCACCAATAAAGCTGTAACAGGACACTTTTCAGCTCAGAGGTGCCTCAGAGGGTTGCCTTAAGAATGAGATAATGAATGGCAAAGAATTCAGTAAGTGAATGATAGCTTATAATGATAGCAAAATGATAATTATAGTAACAGCTGTCCTAATATGAAGCGCCATTTCTTCACAAGCAAAATAAGTGCCGTTTTTAGCCACCGAGGCTCTCCAGGAGCCACACATCCTGGGACGCTTGCTCTGCAACACGGAAGTCAAATCTTGGACCACGATTCTCGAGAATACACAGCAGAGCTTCACAGTTAAGCAAAGGAAATTCGAGATCATAACATCTTTTAATAAAATGATATCAAAATCTCTTGCAAATAATCAAATCAGTAATTATCATTGTACTTATTCAATAAGATACTGCACTTCCACAAAATGATTTTAGCAAAAATCCCTCACCAACACACAACGACTGCCCCAATCCAACTTGTGTAGTTTGGTGAACCGCTTCATAAGTCAGGGTGCCAGATCTGGACACGATACCTTAAAGGAAGAGAATTAAAAAATATTAGATTATGTTCAGATGATAGACTATCATATGGTAAACTAAATTACAAACACAACTGTATATAAAATCCATTCCATGATTTGTAATCCAAATAAACAATATCTTCAAATGATGAAGTAAGAAGAAAAGCTTAAATAAATCAGGGAGGTTTTAAAAGTTAGACATAGGAGAAAGCATATTATTAGTTAGGGTTATTTTATGACTAGAAAAGCAGTGTAAGAAAGACCTAAAGGCTTCCACATACAATGGCCTGCTCCCGCTGACCTACAGTAAGATGGAACAATAAATCTATAAAAAGTTCCATAAGGAAAAAAAGAAGGCATAAATTTCAAGTATTAATCTTTAGCTAATAACCCTGGTTTAGGAAAATAAATTCATAGTTAGGCTTGCTATATCCCGTCCACACACTGATTCCTTAAGGAAGAACACTGTTCTCCTACCGTCTGGTTCAGTAAGAGACTTACCAACGGTGCTCGAGATTCTGTGGTGACCGTGTTCTTTTAGACTATAACCTCTAGGTGGTCAGTAAACAAGACTGTTTTTCCGACCCCTGTGTTCCCTGTATAGAGTACAGTTCGGGCACAGAAGGAGCTCAAAAGATACTTACTGAATGGGTCAAAACTGAAAATCCTTCAATGGAGTACAACCACCCTCTCAAACAAAATCTAATTCCAAAAGTTTTAAGACCATTCACTAACCGGACCCTAATTCATGACAAGTGACAACCACTATCACCATCCCCCATCTGTCTCATTCACTAGTTTTTCCCTATTCTCAGAGCCTTCTTCCAGTCTACATCCTCTCTCCTTAACACAGTCCCTCCTCTGTGGGACCTTTCCTAACTGAGAAGGCTAGGTAGTTAAATGCCTACACACCTATGTTATTTGGTGTATTTAGCCTTCAAACAAAGTAGAATCAGTAACTCAGTTGTACATCTTCGTGTGCAATTATCTAGTCTCCTTTCCACTCTACTCCCATTTGATTCTTATGATATAATTATGTTCTAATTGTCCATCCAACATCCTAGATTACTGGGAAGAACAACTATTTTATTTATTCTAGTCTTTTTTTTTTTTTTCAGTGCAGCAGATCCGCCCTGAGCTAACACCCATTGCCAATCTTCCTCTTTTTACTGAGGAAGATTAGCCCTGAGCTAACATCTGTGCCCATCTTCCTCTATTTTGTATATGGGATGCCACCACAGCATGGCTTGATGAGCAGTGCATAGGTCTTCACCCACGATCTGAACCCACGAACCCCGGGCTGCCAAAGCAGAGCGCACAAACTTAATCACTACGCTACCGGGCCAGCCCCTATTCTAGTCTTTTAATGGATTAGTACAATAATCAGTAAAGAGTAACACTAGGATGTTATTCTTTTAAGGGGTTTTCATTTAAAATTATATAAAGGATGTATAAATTATATAAATGCAAACTGCACACACTGAAGGTAATGAAAGTAATGTTTTTAGGGGAGATTACTCCTGCCATCCTTAAAGTGTATATAGTAAAAGAGCCTATCACTTGAAGGCTACTTCTGCTTCCAAAAAGCACAGGTACTTTCCTCTATTCTTCCTGCTAAGTACAACTAAAAACCCTGGGCATTATATATAAAACAAACATAAGAAATCTCTTAAAGATGGAGACAAGGCAGAGTGGCTAGGGACCTTTAGACTCAAGAAATGATAGAGTGGTGAGTTCCCTGGGTTTTCTTTTGCCTCATGTATCCCAGATATGGAGCTAAAGAAGCCAGCATTCCAGAAACACATAAGGGCACAGAATCCACCCCCCATCCCCAAAAAAGCCTGCTCTCTCTAGTGAAAGAACCAAGAGAAGGACAATCTAGCAAAACAGAAAATTTTTAGATAATAACCACTCCATACCAACCAAACACTACAGAAAAAACTATGGCTACACCTCCACTTACATGAGCAAAGGTCAAGAGGGAATCCTAGACTTCCACATTTATCAGGCTGTAATGAGGCACCCCAACATGCCTGCCAGGATGGTGAAAGAGAAGGCAAAGCAGGTACCCAGGACTTTCATTTATACAAGCTGGTAACAAGCCCCTGCCCACCCCACCCACACAGTGTCAGCAGAAACCATGTGGGGAGCCTGGATGACCATCCTCATCTGGCAGTAATGAGGCATTTCTCCACCTCCTTGGTGGCATAGTATCAGAGAAGGCCTAGTGGAGAGTGAGGACTTCCACCAGCATCCAGCAAGAACCCCACCCCAATGAAGTGTCAGTGGAGATCACGTGCAGAACGGGAACTATCATCTCCAATAAGGAGGAGCCCACCCACTCTGGTGTCAACTGAGGAAAGTAGGGAACTTGGACACCTCCCTCCACCTGGCAGTAACAAGGTGCTTCCCCCAACAACCCCTGTAGAAGCAGTGTCAATAAAGGCAGCAAAAACAGAAGGTCCAAATAAGACTCAGAGTCTCATAACATAATGTCCAAAATATCCAGTTTTCAATCAAAAATCACTTGGCATACCAAAAACCAGGAAGATCCCAAACTGAATGAAAAAAGGCAATCAACAGATGCTAAGACCAAGATGAAGGGGATGTTAGAATATCTACCAAGGATTTTAAAGAAGCCATGATAAAAATGATTTAACAATTATGAACATGCTGGAAACAAATGAGAAAATAGAAAGCCTTATCAATGAAATATGAAGTCTCAGCAAAAAAAGTAGAAGATATAAAGAGCAACCAAATGGAAAGTTTAGAACTGAAAAATACAACAACCAAAGCTAAAAGCACAGTGGATGTACTCAACAGCATAATGGAGAGGAGAGACGAAAGAATCAGT
Source organism: Ceratotherium simum simum (assembly GCF_057802395.1). Taxonomy (NCBI): domain Eukaryota; kingdom Metazoa; phylum Chordata; class Mammalia; order Perissodactyla; family Rhinocerotidae; genus Ceratotherium; species Ceratotherium simum. The sequence goes on along the minus strand of NC_141910.1, from coordinate 3,238,270 downwards.
GAGATGAAAGAACAATGAAAATTACCCCATCCAAATGGCGAGAGCAAAGAGACTGGGGGAAAAATGAACAGAGCCTCAGGGACCTATGGAACTATAACAGAAGGTCGAATATTTGTGTTATCAGAGTCCTGGAAGCAGAGAGAAAAGAACACAGAGGCTGAAAAATTACTTGAGGAAATAATGTCTTATAAAATCCAAAATTTGGCAAGAGACTTAAATCTACATATTCAAGAAGGTGAACAAACCCCAAACAGGAGAAACCTGAAGAAATTCAGACCAAAACTGATCATAAATACACTTTAGAAAACTAAAGACAAAAAAAATCTTGAAAGCAGCAAGAGAGAAATAACAGGAAAAACAATTTAAACGACATTGGCTTTCTCATCAGAAAAACCACGGAAAGAAGAAATTGAACAACATTTTTTAAGTTGTTCTTAAGTTAAGAACTGTCAACCTCGAATCCTATACCCAGTAAAATTACCCTTCAGAAATACAGGGGAAATAAAGACATTCTCAGATGAAGGAAAACTAAGGAATTTTTCACCAACAGATCTATCATAAAAGAATGGCTAAGGGAAGTTCTCTAAGCAGAACGGAATGATAAAAGAAGGAAACTCAGAATACCAGGAAGGAAGGACACAGTAAGCAAAACTATGGATAGATACAATCGACTTTACTTTTTCTCTTGAATTTTCTTTAGAAGAAATAAAACTGCCCCTATTTGTAGATGACTTAATTGTCTACATATAAAATGCTAAGGAATCTACCAAGAACTTCCAGTGAGTTCAGCAACATTGCAGGATACAAGATAAACATACAAAATCAATTGTATTTCTATATCTCAGCCATGAACACATGGACACAAAAATTAAAATACAATAAAACTTACGATTGCTTTAAAAAAAAAAGAAATATTTAAGTGTAAATCTAACAAAGCATGTACAGGGCTTGTATGCTAAAAACTACACAATGCTGATGAAAGAAATCAAAGGCAATCTAAATAAATGGAGAGATATATTGTGTTCACAGATTGGAAGATTCAACAGAGTAAAGATGTCCATTCACTCCAGATTGACATACCGATTTAACAGATTTAACACAACTCCTATCAAAATTCCAGCAAGAGTTTTTATAGATATACACAAGATCATTCTAAAAATTACATGGAAAAGTAAAGGAATTAGAATAGCTAAAATAACTAGAAAAAGAATGAAGTGCAAGGAATCAATCTACCCAATTTCAAGACGACTTATATAGCTACAGTAATTAAAACTATGTGGTACCGGTGGAAGAAAACACACACAAGTCGACGGAACAGAAGAGAGCACCCAGAAATAGACCAACACAAATATGTCAATGGATTGTTGACAAAAATGCAAAAGCAATATAATGGAAGAAAGATACAACTGTGCAACAAATGGTGCTGGAGCAATTGGACATCCACAGGCAAAAAAAAGAAAAGAATTTTGATCTAAGTCTCACATCTTATAGAAAAATTAACTGAAATTAGATCATGGATTTAAATTGTAAAATGTAATACTTTAAAACTTTCAGGAAAAAATAGGGACCTAAGGCTAGGCAAAGAGTTCTCAGACTTGACATCAAAAGCACACTTCATAAAAGAAAAAAATTAATAAATTAGACCATCAAAATTAAAAACTTTTGCTCTCTGAAAGATCCCGTTAAGAGCACAAAAACAGAAGCTACAGAGTGGGAGAAAATATTTGCAAACCACAAATCCAACAAAGTACTAGTATGTAGAATATATAAAGAACTCTCAAAACTCAGTAGTAAAAAAGTAAATAATCCGGGCCGGCCCCACAGTGTAGTGGTTAAGTTCGGCATGTTCTGCTTCTGCAGCCGACATTCAAGGGTTCGGATCCCTGGAGCAAAAGTACATCACTCGTCAGCCATGCTGTGGCAGTGAGCCACATATGAAAAATGGAGGAAGATTGGCACAGATGTTACCTCAGGGCTAATCTTCCTCAGCAGAAAAAAAAAAGCAAATAATCCAATTAGAACATAGGCAAAACAACACGAAGAGACATCTCACTGAAGAAGATATACAGATGACAAATAATGTGAAAAGACGTTCAATATCATTAGCCATTAGGGAAATGTAAATTAAAACCACAATGAGACATCACTGAACACTTATCAGAATGGCCACACAAAAAAAATAGTGACATCACAAATGCTGACAAGGACACGGAGAAACTGAATCACACATACTTGATGATGAAAACATAAAATGGTATAGCCACAGTGGATAACAATTTGGCAGTTTCATAAAAAACTAACAGGCAACTATCATACAACCCATCAACTGCACTCCTGGGCATTCATCCCCCAAAAATGAAGACTTATGTTCATACAAAATCCAGTACACAAATGTTTATAGCAGCCTTACTTGTAATAGCCCCAAACTGGAAACAACCCAGATATCTTTCAATAGGTGAGTGGTTAAACTGGTAAATTCATACCATGGAATACTACTCAGCAATAAAAGGAACAAACTATTGATACAATAACCTGGATGAATCTCCAGAGAATTACACTGAGTATAAAAAGCCAATCCCAAAAGGCAACATACTGGAATTCCATTTATATAGCATTCCTGAAATGACAAAATTTTAGAAATGGAGAACAGATTATTAGTTGCCAAGGATTAATAAGGGAGTGGGAGCAGGATGGAAGTGAGTGTAGCTATAAAAGGGCAACACAAGGGATCCCTGTGGTGACGGAAAAATTATTATCTTGATTGTATCAATGTCTATATCCTTGTTGTGACATCATATTATAGTTTTACAAGATGTTACCATTGGGGGAAACCGAGTAAAGGGTACGTGGAGATCTGTATTATTATTTACAACTACATGTGAATTTAAAATTATCTGAGTATAAAAGTTTAGTTGGAGTGACATCAGCATCATGGCGGAGTGAGTTGTTCCCTTTCTCTCTCCCCTCTAAGTTACAACCAGAAGGATATTCAGTGACCAACAAAGAAGTCCTTACACAGCTCACCAGAATGCCTGAGAGATCCATGCATCTATACATCACTGGACTGGACCTCTGGGAGGCAGTGGAACTGGGGGAGTAGCCCCCCCACCCAGCAGCAGTAACCCAAAACGTAGATACCCTTGGCAGGAGCAGTGGTGTCCTGACCTCAGGTTTCAAAAAGCACACCAGCGCCAGTGACCAGAGGCTGCAGGAGCAGGAAAGGCACTCGCGGCTTAGCCCCTGCTCCTCCCTTAGTGGTGGCGAGTGGTGCCCTCAACCTGACAATTCAGAAAACACAGCAGAACCCGTGACCCAGCCCCCAGTGGTGGCACCCCCAACACCGGCTCTACCAGCAGCGGGGGCTACATACAAGACCCCGGGCCCCTGGCAACAGCAGCAACATCCACGAACCCAGCACCCCTGGTAGCCATACTGCCAGCACCTAGAGACAACCTGGGAGGAGCAGCACAGGTGGTGCACCGGGCAGCAGCACCCGAGCCCATGAAAAGCCTGTGAAGAGCCAGTGGGGGAACACCAGACCGGGGTGACTCCAGAAGCAGCAGAAGTGCTCGCAGCCTGGTGACCCTGGTGGTGACACCTGAGACTGCAGTGACACTGTAAGCAGCAAGGCACCAGCAACCTTGGAGGCACAAGCAGACAAGGAGGGCACTGATGACGCCTGTAGCAGAGGCAGAGGAAGTGGAAAGTGCAGGCTCTCAAATACCACCAGAAGCAGCTCAGAACCAAAGTAACCAAAGCCTCACCCAAATAAGAAAGGTGTTTACTACCACAAACGCACCGCTGAGGATCAACTCATCAAGTACCACAAAGAACTACAGTAACATGGTAGAAGAGAAAGCAAATGACAACTCTCCAGAAACCAAACTTGAAGTCAAAGAAGATTGCAACCTAACTGACAGAGTATTCAAAATAGCTGTCATGAAGAAACTCAACAAGTTACAAGAAAACTCAGAAAGACAGTTCAATGAGCTCAGGAATAAAACTAATGAACAGAAGAAGTACTTCACCAAAGAGATTGAAACTCTAAAAAGTTTAATTAAAATAAATTTTTAAAAAAGGATGGAGGGCTCAAGTATGTCATGTGTGGTTGAGAGTAAAAAAAAAAAGTCTATCATAAGAGAAACCAAAAATATGGTACAGTTAAATATCAATTTATAATCCAATAACATTTAATTAGCTGATATATAAATATTATTAGCTGTCATTAACACAAACTAGAAAGCCACTATACTATTTTACTGCTATCATATTATATTATGTCCCATTCAGAAATACCCAAGTGACTGAAAATTCCTGCCTTTCCCTAAACTCTTAGCTTAAGGACTCGAAGTCATTGAGGCTTCTGAGACTATTAGTACCGGCATCAAAATAAGAATAGTTAGTAGAAATAACCATCCTTTCTCCCTCACCTCCTCAAAAATCTTGTAGTGTCACATATTTTCTTTTATGTGAAATATTTTTCTTAAGTCCCTTCTCAAAGGAATTAAAAGCAGTCTCCCACAGGATTGCCTCATCAATGTGTTATGGCCATTTAGAGAACCAAGGCCAAGGACTTCCCTGAATTTCTCTTAGTTTTTTGTTTTTGAGGGTTTTAGGCACCTTAGAAAGCAGGGTGGTGACCAGAAGACAACTCAGCACAGCGCACTCCTTCTTCCAGGCCCACCCCAGGTCTACAGCAACAGCCACTCAAAGAAGACCAAAGATGATAGAGAGGACTCAGATATGTACAAGAGCATCAGTGACTACATGGATCAGGCCCCCACTAGAACTCACATGGTCCATGGAATTCCCTGTAACTTCCCTCTTAAGAGAACTTGGTGAGTACGCTACTGGCAGCAGGGCTGACAGCTCTAAGAGACGTTAGTAATAAAGACAAATCATGACCTTCAACCCAGTCCTGTTGGTTCTGACATTCACCCACTATGGTGGTTAGTCTTAGTATTAACAGTCATGGTTTATAGATAGAGAAAATACCATAACCATCTATTACTGTGGAGAAACAGTGTAGCTTAGTGCGAGTTAGGTGTAAAGAATCTAAAAACAGGCATAATGGGCTAACTTTGAAATGTTAAGTTGGTTATTTCCTCCAGGAACTAAACAAGTAGCACTGCAATTTTCCCAAAACATTTTGAAAAACTTTGTGATATCCAAGAGGGCAAAGTAATTTTAGGACAGGACACAAAAGGCTAACAACAAAAATATTCACAGCACGTATACCTGACAAAGGACTTATATCTAGAATATTTATAGAGCCCTCTATAATCAATAATTATATAAAAAATTATATAAAAAAGATAACCCAAGAAAAAATAATGTGCAAAAAACTTGAACAGACAATTCACAAAAGAAGATACATAAATGGCCAATAAGCACATGACATCATTAGTCATCAGGGAAACCCAAATTAAAACCATAATGAGACATCATTTCACTCCCAGAAGAATGGCTAAAATTAAAGACTAACAATAATAAATGTTTGCAAAGATGTGGAACAACTGGAACGCTCATATACTGATGGTGGGAATGTAGAATGCATAGGCACTTTGCAGAACTATTTGGCAATTTCTTAAAAAGTTGAACATACTTTGATCCTATGACTTAGCAATTCCATTCCTAGGTATTTTACCCAAGAGAAATGAAAATGTGTCCACAAAAGGACCTGTACATAAAAGTTCACCTTAGCCTTATTCATAACGGCTCAAACCTAGAAACAACCCAGACGTTCATCAATGAGAGAATAGACAAATTGTGGTATAATCACACAATAGACTATTACTTAGCAAAAAAATAAAATTAACTATTAAATACATACAAATATAAGGAATAATCCATAGTGTGCTGAGCAGGGAAAGAATCGTTTAAAAAACCCCAAAATATTTTCACTGATTCTGTAGAATTATTATTGTTTCTCCAACTCATTCAACTGATATAGAATTGATTCACTACAAAACTTCCTGGTACATTCTACTAAAGGTAAATTAATTAAAATGAATTTTGATTTGCTCAGTCACAAATTCTCTTTCTGAGTTTAAGCCTAGGGCAAAGAATTTTTTTTTTAATCAATAAGAAACATACTCACCAACTCTTCCTTTCTTGTGAATATGGCCAGGCATGATGCCAATTTTGCATTCTCCAGGCTGAAGGAAAGTAAATCACAGTTTCAGAAAAGTGAAAAAAAATTGTTAACTCCTAAGTCATATACACAAATACACTTGGACTGAGCCAAAGCTAGTTAGCCTTGTGAGTGGCTAAAGCCAGGCTTCCTTTATTTTTACACTCACATTGATGACTCCAGGGCAGTTTGGCCCGATCAGCCTTGTCTTCCCCTGGCGCAGCAGTCTGTGCTTGACTCGCACCATGTCCTGCTGTGGGATACCTTCAGTAATGCACACAACCAAGCCCACTTCCGCATCGATAGCTTCATTAATGGCAGCAGCAGCAAAAGGAGGAGGGACATAAATGACAGAAGCTGTCGCTCCTGTCTGTTCTTTGGCCTGAAACATTAACCATGAAGCACTTTGTTACTGAAACATTGTAAAATAAATTCAATACCATGATTTTCATAATGTCCTGGGGTCAGGAAAGGACACCACCAGGCGACATCGGATGTCCACTCTTCCCATTAACAAATTCACTGTGCTGTCAGAGACGAGCAGAATGAAGCACGGCCTTTCTGCCCCTTGGAACTGAGAGCTTGTGTGACATCCCATTCCCTCAGGTGATGGCATCTCAGTAAACCTGAAAGCACTGCTGAATTTGCCTCTGTGTCCCCTCATTCCTGTGGCTATATTTATTTTTGATGTTCCACAAGACACTGTACCACTTATTCAGTACCCAAGACCTTGCAGCACCTCCCCAAGAGAAAAAGAAGTAGTGAGGCCCCGAGCCTCAGAACTCGGCTCTCAAACATCTGTTTAAAAATATATCACACTTGATAAAAATTAGAAAGGGACAGCAAAAATGAATTTTTACTCTAAATGTATGTTTATTAGAAATAATCTAAAACGCACGTGCATAAATGGTCATAGAATAAGAATGTGGGTCAAATAGCATTAGGATCTACTCCACATCACCCCTCACAATGCAAAGCACTTAAAGGTCATCAATTTGCCCATCATTCTTTCTGTGGTCTTTAAATACTCTCTACATATATCAACACAGATGTATCCTTCTACCCACCTCTACGTGTGGCCATGTCTCTTCTACTGCAATGGAAGCTCCTTGAAGACAGAGATTGTCAGTGATCTCTGACTCTCCAAGAGTGGCAGCATCTACTTTGTGAAAGAGCTCTATACAGGTCTCAGTTAAGGCTTCCCCACAACCCTGCATGCTTAGTATCCCCATCCACAAATCAAGATGCTGAGGCCAAGAGATATTAAATAAATTGCAAGAGGCTACATGGCTAGGAAGTGGCAGAGCCAAGAGTCAAAGTTAGGTGTATCTGATTCGAAAGTGTCCGTTTTCAGTTACAGCGGGCTGCCTCCCTATAAATGTAAAAATGTAACTTAATCAAGATACAAATCAAAACCTTTTGAAAGGCTGTCCCATGGAATTTTACAATAGATACGAATACTAAGCTACAGAACATACAGGTACAACTAGAAAGGACAGAAGTGAAAAACAGTGTCTTCGAGAATCATCCCTGAATGATCCCCCACATCCCCCGAGTGAGCTCTCTCTACTGCATCCCTAATAAAAAAAGGAATTTTCACAGTGACGGAAGAACAAAGTCAAAGGATGCTGACAGAGCATCCACAAACAACGCCAAGGGTTGAAAATAATTTTTTAAAAACTCTGTTCAAGGTAGTAACAGAGAAGGGGGTACAAAAGAAGCAAAACTAGGTTGGTACCAAAAGATGTCAGATCATAGGCATGTAGGTATTTTATGGAAAATATATCCCACACGGCCAGCCCTGTGGCTTGGTGGTTAAGTGCGCGCGCTGCGATGCTGGTGGCCCGGGTTCGGATCCCGGGTGCGCATCGAGGCACCACTTCTCCGTCCATCCTGAGGCCGAGTCCCACATACAGCAACTAGAAGGATGTGCAGCTATGACATACAACTATCTACTGGGGCTTTGGGGAGAAAAAAAAAAAAAAAAAAAAAAAAAAGAAAATATATCCCACAGTTTTCTACCTCTTAAGGCTACAAATACATCAGAAGCTAGACTGTGACAACAGGTTCGGTGCTGGCAAATAATACTGGATGAAAGGTATCCATCCTATTCATTCAGAAAGCTTTTTGTAAGAGCTGAACAGGTGAGAAAGAAACAGTATCTGTCAAAGAACTTACAGAATATTCCAAATATCATATCTATTTGTATCACAATGAATAATAAATGAATTGCCTAGCAACAAAAACTTCCTTCAAAAGAAAGCCAAAAAAGGCTCACGACAAAAGTCAAATCTCCCCAGCGGAATTAAGAAAACAGTTCCTCTCTATACTTTGAGGTCATGAAGTCAGCCACAAGAGAATTTAGGGAGGGAAAAAAAAACAAACAAAAATTTAAAGCAAAAAGACTTTAAATGATTCTTCTACAGAACATACGATTTTCAACGTTTTTTTTTTACTCTTTAAAATACAGTACACTTAGGGGCCGGCCCGGTGGCGCGAACGGTTAAGTGCGCATGCTCCGCTGCGGCGGCCCAGGGTTCGCCGGTTCGGATCCCGGGCGCACACAGACACACTGCTTGGCAAGCCATGCTGTGGCGGTGTCCCATAGAAAGTAGAGGAAGATGGGCACGGATGTTAGCCCCGGGCCAGTCTTCCTCAGCAAAAAAAAAGAGGAGGATTGGCAGATGTTAGCACAGGGCTGATCTCCTCACCAAAAAAAATAAATAAAATACAGTACACTTAAAACACACGTACACACATACAGTATACTCTATTCTCAAGTTTACAGTAAAATGAAAATTCCAAACTTGAATGAGATTTGTTTTTTCCTGCATTTTAGGTTTAAGAACACAAATTAACTTCAATTTCAAGTTAGTATTCTGAAAAGAGATTAAGTCTATACATTTGTACTTGTAAACAATGCAATACTTTAAAACATGCCTTAAAAGTATGTTTATGAAGAGAGGGAGGGGTACTTTTTTTATTATCATCAATCCCAAGTACTAAGTTTATTTCCTAGATTTTTTTTATTAAATAGCCAAGAATTTGTACTATAGTTTCTTTTATAATACTGTTATTTTTCTATATAGTCATATAGGTGTAGAAAGAGAATACGCACTGAGCTTAAATTAGCTCTCTATAAAGGCAAAATCTGAGACGTGGAAAACACTATAAAATTTAACTTTACATACTTTTATCTTATCTGAATTTTTACAATAAGCACATATTAGTTTTGTAACAAAGAATTAAAGTTTAGCTTAAAATCATTTTAAAAGTATTAAGAAACCAGCAATTTGGGGAAGAGACTAGGACTCTGTGATTTGTCAATCCGACTCGACAGCTCAGTTTTTTCACACAGGAACACCATACTACTTACTCTGAGCCCTGCTAAGTCTGCCACTTCTCAGCTACGAGACTACATGCAGAACCCTTCACCTCTCTGCACCTATAGTATCCTTGTCTTTAGAGTGGAGATGGGAGCAGCACCTCCTTCAGAGGGCTGTGGTGAGGCCTGAATGAGGCATGTATAAGAAGCACCTAGCACAGCACCTGGCAAAGAGCCCATTCTCAGTAAGTGCTGGGGGGATGCTGACACGTGCACTACTAACATCCTAGAATAAGAAAGGGTAAGGAAAGGATAATAAGCCAAATAGAAGCCAAGCCACAGCACCTCTTCCCTTATGAGCTGATAATGCCTATAAACCAAAGTGACCGGAGAAAACGTCCTGGGCCTATGTGACTAAAGTGAACCCACTGGTTTTTACTGAGATTCCAATTTCTCTAGATTATTGGATATTAAAATAGCAAGTGACTCTCCTAAAAGGGACACAATTAAGATCGCTATCCAAAGTATGCTTGCTCTTCCTCTGCTTTTCTTTTCTTGCCAAACTCAGCACCATCCATTACCTCCTTCACAGTATTAAACACTGGTAAGCCCAGGTGCGTCTTGCCTCCTTTCCCTGGAGTGGTTCCTCCAACTAGTTGGGTGCCATATTCCAATGCCTGCTGGCTATGAAAGGTGCCCTGGGGGGACAAGCAGAAGACTCATGAGAAAAGGCAGGCTGGGAAACCTGAAGGCAATCTTCAGCAACTTGGAAAAGAAACACAAATAAGTTAACTATTTCTCAGAGTATAACAGTAACATATATCCAAGCATTTTCATCAACTTAGTAAACACAGCTTTGAACCTTGAAGCAAAACAGGCCTCTGCAAACCCAAAATAATTGTTTTTTAAAAAAGGGGATCTCTTTTTATTCCGTTTTCAAATTTGGCTGATAATCAGAAAAATCGTGATATTTACTTAAAAGAACACTTCCTTTTCACTGTTCCTCCACTCCTGATGTCATCACATCCCTCTTTACTCAGTTTAAAATCCTCAGTCCAATTGGATTGGTGGTTACCAGAGGGGAAGGGGGGAGGGAGGAGGGTGAAAGGGATAATTGGGTACATGTGTGTGGTGATGGGTTGTAATTAGTATTTTGGTGGTGAACATGATGTAATCTATGCAGAAATAGAAGTACAATGATGTACACCTGAAATTTTTACAATGTTATAAACCAATGTTACTGCAATAAACAAAAAATTTAAAAAAAAAAAAAAAAAAAATCCTCAGTCCATCATTGTACTTACACGACAACTTTGGCTCTCTCTCACTTCAACTTACACATCTGGCAAAATCACAACCTTGGTTAAATCCAATTCTCCACCACCTCTAAGACTGCACATACGCAGCCAACAGTAGCTGAAGAAAAAAGAAAACGATGCTAACTTGTCCCACTTTAAATTAATGATCACTGCCCTTAAGTGAGCCTTTAGTGCTGCCCAGTCAGCATCCTGCATTTCCCTATCCACTCACTCTCCCTCCTGAACCTCGGCACGCTCTGGGCACGTTGATTCGTTGTTATGGGAGGTTGTCCTGGGCTTTGTACAATGTGTGGCAGCAATGTTTACCTGCACTCAGTAGATCCCAGTACCACGCCCTCCTCCCCAACCCAGTGTGGTGTTGTGACCACCAAAAATGTCTCCAGGGACTGAGAGATTCTTTTTCACTAGGCTCCTGGGGCTCCACCTTCCTTGGTTTCCCTCTTCTCTTTCTCTCTCTCCCTAGACTTCTCTTTTTCATTTAAATTCCTGCCTTTGGTAATCTGATCCCTTATCAATGGCAGTGTCTTCCATAAGGTAACCCCTCCCACACACACACAGGCACACAACCCCCCCCTCCATACCTAGCCCAGATCTTTGCCTTGAACTGTATCCCAAATTCATGCCCAAAACCGAGTTCCTGATGACTCCTCACCACAGTCTACCCCATCCCAGTTACTGACAATTCCACTCCTCACAGACATTCAGACCAAAAATACTGGTCATCCTTGATTCTTCTCTTTCTCTTATATCTCACATCAGATACATCAGTAAATCTTATTGCCATACCTTCAAAATACAACTGACAACGTCTCACTCCTTCTATTGCTACCACCTTCATCTAAGTCACCATCAACTCTTGACAGAACATTGCCCTTGCTCCCTTTCAATCTATTCTCAACACGGCAGCCAGAGTGATCCTGTTAGAACACAGGGAAGATCGCGTCACTCCTCGAATCAAACTCTCCAATGGCTTTCCATCTCATTCACAGTAAAAGCCAAACTCCTCACACTGGCCTCCAAGTCAACATTCAGTCTGCCTCCTCACATCAGAACCCCTCACCTGTCTGACCTCACGTGCTCTTCTCCAGTCACACTGGCCTTGCAGCTTCCACACACGACGCCTGCCTCACAGCCTCACTGTCCCCTTGGCCTGGAATACATTTCCCCTCGATAGCCACTTGGTTCACTCCCACATCTCCTTTAGATCTGGACTCAGACATCAGGCTTCCCCTGACCACCTGATACAAAATCCCCCCTTCCCCATCCCAAACTCCACAACTCCACACACATACACACACTTCTCCTTTCTCTGGTTTATTTTTTCCATATCATTTATACTTTCTAATATACCACATAATTTCCTCTTTGATTTTGTTGATATGTTGCTCTCTCCCACCACTAAAATGTAAATTCCATGAAGGCAATGATTTTTGTCTGCTTTATTCACTGAGAGATGGCACCTAAATCAACACATTATATATGGTAGACACTCAAAATTGAATGGCTGTATGTGGTCATTCTACAGGGACCTAAAAATGCTGACCCAACAACTCAAGTTCTATTAAAGGCATAAAAATTAGGGCCTTAAGGGGGACTTCAGAAATTTCCTGATTCAACTTCTTCACTTTTCAAAATAGGAAACTAGCCCCAAGCACGTTAACTGACTTGTCTCAAGTCGTGATGGAGTTTTGGAAAGAACCACAGGCCAGTGCTCTCTCTCTGTAAAGCTATTTATATCTCTTTAGTGCTATTCAAAATGTAGTCTACAGACTTCTGCTGGTCTGTAGTGAGATAAATGCAAAAAGAAATAGGAAAAAAAGAAAACAAGAAAAATCTAATAAAAAAATAAAAGTAAGAATGTTTGCCAACTTTTATAGCAATATTATATTGTTTCAACTTTTCTTGTATTTTGCAAAAAGTATTGATCTGCATTAGATTGTAAATTAAAAACAAACACACACACCAACCGGTCTTTCAATCCAGATAGTTTGAGAAGCACTGCCCTAGACTACTACACGGTTAGATAAATTCAAATGGACCAATTTTTTAGTCCTAATGTAGTGCTAAACAGGGATAACATTTCCTATTAATAAGCTTATCTTCTTTAGTTTTCCCATTACCACCATCCAGACCACAGTTAAGAATACTGATGGTCTTAGCAGCTCTTAAAAGCCAGTACAAGAAATTCCACCCATTGGAAATCTGCATTGTTGGAATCCACTCTGAAATACAAATACTCCTCATTGTATGTGGAACAATGTGCGCACTCAAAAAAAAGAAACTAATGAGACAAAATGCAGATTTTCTACCACGATAAACTCTAAATTTCAGGCCTCATTGTTACCTCTATAATAATAGAATCTTAACCAACAAATCTGAGGCAATTAAGCCTCCCAATTACCTAAAAAAAAAAAAAAAAAGAAAAGTGAATGAGAAACAATGTAATTGTAGATAACTGAAAGACACTGAAACCAACCTTGGATTTCAGTATTTAGGCAAACCATCACCTAATTTAGGAAGCAGAGACAATTTCAAACAGTGCTTACACCATGGACAATGGTTCTTAAAAAGGAAAGGTCAGGGGTTAAAATGTCAGAGGATCATATAAAGTTTAGCAAGGAGAAAAACAAAATCATACATAATAAACCTATGTGGGGAATCTGAGTTAATCAAACACTTAATTATATGCTAACAAAATGAATACATATTTTAATTGGCAGAGGGGTGATAAAATGTACTTCAAATCTTAGATGAGCGTCAACTTTATTTAGAATGTATACATGTGGAAGTGATACTCATAAAATGTATGGCTATCAGAATAAGTAAACCAGGCGCCGGCCCCGTGGTTTAGCAGTTGGGTGCGCGCGCTCCGCTACTGGTGCCCAGGTTCGGTCCCCGGCGCGGACTGACGCACCGCTTGTCCGGCCATGCTGAGGCCGCGTCCCACATACAGCAACTAGAAGGATGTGCAACTATGACATACAACTATCTACTGGGGCTTTGGGGAGAAAAAGGGAAAAAAAGGAGGAGGATTGGCAATAGATGTTAGCTCAGGGCCGATCTTCCTCAGCAAAAACAGGAGGATTGGCATGGATGTTAGCTCAGAGCTGATCTTCCTCACAAAAAAAAAAAAAAGAAAGAATAAGTAAACCAATTTTACCTATGAACAAAATTTCAAGATTTGGGGTGTTTCTTTTTTTGTTGGTGGTGGATTGTTTTTTTAAGATAGTAGAGAAATGGAAGGAAAAGAAGAAAAGTCCACTGCAATTCACATTCATGTGCCCAGTTATTTCAGAAAAAAGTCAAAAGACGAAAGGACATTTTACATGAAATAACCTTCTAACCAAACCCATTTTTTTTGAAAAAAGAACTATATAATTTTAAAGCAATTTCTAAGTATTTTAAAAACAAAAGTTATAGAAATTTGGATATTTAGGTATCATTCTCTAGATCAGGGGTTGGTAAACTATGGCCTGAGGGATTTGGCTTGCCACTGGTTTTGTAAACTAAGTTTTATTGGCATATAACCCAGCCCCTTCACTGACATACTATCTATGGCTGATTTTGCTATTACAATGCTATTGAGTAATTGTAACTGGAGACTGCATGGCCCACTAAGCCTAAAATGTTTGCAATCTGGTCCTTTACAGAATAAGCGTGCCACTTCCTGCTCTAAATTACCAAAATACCACAGAATGGACATGACCATTCTTTTAATTACAGAAAAATCATTGACTTTTTTTTTTTGCTGAGGAAGATTCCCCCTAAGCTAACATCCATACCAATCTTCCTCTGTTTTTTTAGTATGTGGGCCGCCAGCACAGCATGCCCGCTAACACAGCTGTGTAGGTCCGTGCTCAGAAACCAAGCCCGGACCGCTGAAGTGGAGCACGCTGAACTTAACAACTAGGCCACCAGGGCTGGCCAAAAAAAAAAAAAAATCAGTAACTTTTAAATTACCAAAAAAAAAATCATTAACCGCTTTTGTCTTGCCATATCTCCTTTAATAAAGAAAGGGATACTTTAGGCTAAGACTCGTGGTTATCTTCTAATTGATTTGGTAGTATTCCTTCATTTAAAAAAAAAAATCTGTGCATCTACTACAGTGGAACTATAAATGTGTACAAATGTTTTAAAGGGCAACTTAGCAGTAGCTGTTAAAATATTTTTTTTTTTTTTAAGATTTTATTTATTTTATTTTTTCCCCCCAAAGCCCCAGTAGATAGTTGTATGTCATAGCTGAACATCCTTCTAGTTGCTGTATGTGGGACTCGGCCTCAGGATGGACGGAGAAGTGGTGCCTTGATGCGCACCCGGGATCCGAACCCGGGCCACCAGCATTGCAGCACGCGCACTTAACCACCAAGCCACAGGGCCGGCCCTAAAATATTTAAGTACACAGAACATTTGACACCCAATTTTACTTTTATGAATCTATTTTATAGACATATAAATGGATGATAGATATACTGTATAATATTTTATATATATATATCTCTCTCTGTAGAATAAACTCTGTAGAGTGCACATTATATAAGTATACATATGTTTGTATGAGCAAGCAAAATATCTGGAAGGATACATATCAACTTGTTAACAGAAGGAATTCCAGGGGAGTAGAACGGTAGGAAGGAAAGAAAGGAAATTCTTATGTTGCCTTTTATTGTCGAATCACATCACAGATACATTTAAACTTCTGCAAATCCTATGATGTAGGCACGGGATAGGGAGAGAGAATGAATGTAGATGGATGAGAACAAATTAAAATACTTCAGGCAATTTTGCCAGCCAGTCCCCTCGAAGACCATTCCCCCAGAGAGTATGAGATGGGAAAAGTCAGAGTGCTGCTTCCTCTGCCTATCTCAGTTCCCAAGAGCCTCTCTGGCTTGAACAATTCCCCACACTCATCTGTGTTTAACTGTATTTTTTCCTATATCGCCTAAACATAAGCCTTCTACTTCATCCAGTGCTTAATTAAAGAAACAGTGATCTGTTCCAATGCTGAAGGAAAACCAGTGGTGTATGGGCCGGCCCTGTGGCTTGGTGGTTAAGTGCGCGCGCTGCAATGCTGGTGGCCCGGGTTCGGGTCCCGGGTGCGCATCAAGGCACCACTTCTCCGTCCATCCTGAGGCCGAGTCCCACATACAGCAACTAGAAGGATGTGCAGCTATGACATACAACTATCTACTGGGGCTTTGGGGGGAAAAAATTAAATAAATAAAATCTTTAAAAAAAAAAAAAAGAAAACCAGTGGTGTTATACTTGCTGAAAGAGAATATGTGGGTTTTCAACATAATATACTCGTAGGGAGAGATTTTCAAGGTAAATTTAAACACAATTTTCATCTTACAGGCTGACTATAGCACCTAACTTCCTCCTAAGATACAATTCCATTGCTCTACTGTATACTTTTCCACAACAATCATGCATTGTACCTTTTGTGATATCAAAAAAACAGAAAACAGTTAAATTTTTTTGTAGCTCTAGTATACATCTTAAAAAAAATCTTGATACACATACCTGCTTACCAGTGAAACCCTGGCAAATAACCTTCGTATTCTTATCAATATAGAGATGTTTCCGGGAAGTTGTATAGGAAGAATGCCGAATTCCATTCTGTTGCACTGAGAAGTAAATAAAATAGGACACATGGTAAGTTTTCCAAACTTTTGGACCATGAATTGAACTTGGTGACAAAAAAGAAAAAAACCCTCTAATGCAGGAGCTATCTTGCAATCACAGCAACTTTAAATGTTACTTTTTAAATGATACATATTGACACACTGACACTTCATCTGTGCTCTACTTTCTACTGATTTTGAAACATGGGGAGCTGGCTTTAGTAACTACCTCGATTTCTCAGTTTTCATTGCGATAGGTTGCTGAAAGTAACTTAGGTATTTTTTTACTTGTTTCTCCCTCATCTACTTTTTCAATTTATTTTATTTTCCCTATTTCTTTTATATGTGAGGTCTTGAATGTTCCATCAGAAATAGATTAGGGGCTGGCCCGGTGGTGTAGCAGTGAAGTGCGCGCACTCCGCTGCGGCAGCCCAGGGTTCGGATCCCAGGCGCGCACCGAGGCACTGCCTGTCAAGCCATGCTGTGGCGGCGTCCCATATAAAGTGGAGGAAGATGGGCATGGATGTTAGGCCAGGGCCAGTCTTCCTCAGCAAAAAGAGGAGGATTGGAGACAGATGTTATTTCAGGGCTAATCTTCCTCACAAACAGAAAAAAATAGATTAGAGAAACAAACAAAAAAAGACACTGTCCTATTCTCCAGGATTCCCTCTTTACCAAGAACCACAATCTTGTAGCTTTTTCTGGACTGAGAAAGAAAAGCTTAAGTTCATCATTTTCATTCCTCAGAAAGAAAATGGGGGCTCAAAGACAAATGGCTCAAATTAAATCCAGGGACTGACTACTAGGTATCAACCCCACTAATAATGTTACTAAACAGCCACGTTTTCCCCATGTGACCCAACCCCTTTAAGCCCAACATCTATAAACAACAGGAGAGCTAAGAGGCAAACTTTGTCATGAGAACTAGTAACAACAACTCTGCAACTCATTCCCCAACAATAATATTAATATTAAATGTTAAGTCATAGAATAAAACTTGTCTAAAATATAACCCAAAATTACTTAATTTGATCTCTTTTGATGCAAGACTCAAGACCTCACGTATAAAAGAAATAGAGAAAATAAAATAAATGGAAAAAGCAGATGAGGGAGAAACAAGTAAAAAAATATCTAAGTTACTTTCAGCAACTGTCCATATTTGTCCAGAGTCCACTCCATGTCTTCTGTCTTGAACCACTGCCTTATGCCCTCCTAAATCCTTAGATCTCAAGTCCAATAACTAATCTGTTTCTAGCCCTTTGAGCATCTGTTAAGTCATCTTCAACTCAGGTACTGACCTTAGCATCTAACAACTCTGAATTTTGGAGACCCCTGTACCTCTAGAGAAGAGAAAGGCCCAGGTTTTGCCCTTACCAACCAGGAGAGGAGTGTTGTGTGCACACCGATCTGTTGGGTCACAGACAACTAACTACACATTCTTGGACTAGACTAGAAACTGAACAAGGGGCCATGAGGGAGCAATGAAGGTCAAGTCCTTCACAATCCTAGCACAGTATGCACAGCTAATCACCTGACCCTGGGCCAGAGGACACTACAACAGGGACTGTGGCCTGAGAGCCCACTATAGCCAGTGTTGTCACTCAAGGCCCCTTCTTGCCCTTGACTCCCAGTTCTCCCAGCTGGAGACCCACAACCACAACACTTGTGGAAGAGCTATACCCTTTCCTCTCCTGCCGCTATTCCTGGCAGAATCTGTTCCACCAGTCCCTCCCACTCCTGGAATCTTCAATAAATGCTCCATCTATCAGGAGGTTTCAGACAAGAAGTAGAAAATTTATTTACAAGATCAAATGATAAAATCAGGATATCTGGAGCCCACACTTGCTAAAGGAAATATTTGCTTTTTGAAGGTCAAGTTTAGTCCTCCACAAGTACCCTCATGCTCATTAATTTAAGAAAGGAGACATCAGACAGTTCACTTCTCCTTCCACAAGGGCAGGAGTGGCCCTATACCCTGAGAAAGGCAGGTTTGCCTACATCCATAAAGCATGGCCTCAAACCCAGAACAACTAAGATCACTACCTTCTCCTACTCTAGACCTCCTAGATCAACTCTGTGGAGCTCAAGACTTCATAACACCAGATCTCTGGTGCTCATAAAAACTGCATCAGAAAGTGTGACGAATAGTAGCTCACCTACCAGACAGTCTCCTAGCCTTTGGTATTGCTGAGCCTGTGCAATGACCCTGACATTCTATAGCATCCAATGAAGTGGATCTTCGGACATCTATCATGCATATGTGTGGGCATGTATGGGCACGTGTGTATGCGATCTCCCCCTCTACTGTATGAGCCCAAGCTCACACAGATCTAGTTTCAGGTAAGCCAGAACTAACAGGGTGCCATCGCCTTTGAGCCAACCCCAAAATATATGTTCAAAAATAAGGAAATGAAATTCCTGACCACATTCTGTCCTGACAAGAATCCTGTATGATGCCAGACGAGGTTTCATTGCTAGTGAAATGAGAGGATGCTAGAATAATCAAGCACATATCCCAGTTCCTGGGGTTGTTGTGATCATTCATTTATCCAAGCAACATTTGGAGAGCACCTATGCCAAGCCACAATGCCAAATGTCAAGGATAAAATGTTGAATAGGACAATCTCAGCCCTCAAAGAACACACAATCTATCTAGACTGACATAAAGCAAGCCATAACCACACAGTGTGAAAAGTACTATGGTAGGAATAGGCCTTGGACATTTGAGGTAGATAAACTCTCCTATCCCAAAGTAGAGAAGTCTGCGTATGTGGGGGGAAGGGGGAGTGTAGAGGGTTGGGAGCTGGGGGAGAAGAGAGGGTAGGGTTAAGGGATAGATTCCTCATTGGGGCTATCTCTAAATTGAGCCCTGGGCTACCAGCAGTTTACTCCTAAAATTCCCAATACTTGACCTCCAACCTCCTAAAGAAAGCAAAGTGGTCTGTCTAGTTCCTGGCCATGGCTGTAACTTCTCTGCAACTAAAAACTCCCTTATTCTCTGCCCTAGTCCTGGCCCACACACAATAGGGATCAACCAGACACAGGATGTCCCAGATAAGGAACCACTAACCATTATATCCTTCTATTCTGGAATACTGCTGTTGGACATGTAGGTCAAGCAAATGAGAAATGCTGGCAATCAAATGGCCTCTGAAAGCCAGAGGAAAACCTTGAGGCACCCAGCAAGCCACGATGGTGTTCCATAATCACCACAAATGCCTTTTTAATCTCAGAAACTCACCCCACACCAAAAGACAAACCTGCCCCATCCCTGCTCTCCCAGTTGCCATGCCCCATCTGCTCTCCCAGTTGCCAAGGCTGTGAGGAGGACCTAAGGGCTGGCTGTATATTATAGTACATTATAATTCTCCTCACCTTAATTTCTGCCTCGTCTACAGCTCCAAGTGACACACACTCCTGCCAGGACCAATCCTCAGTCTCCCACCACACCATGCCACCATGACATGTAAGGCATGTAACAAATGGTGGATATATTTAAGGTAATACCCTTATTAAATCAATGATAAATCTCACCATTGTTGACATCATAGAATTAAGGAAATTCTTTCTCTTTTGATATTTGTTTGCACTCAGATGGAAATAATGCACAATATGCTTCTATTCCAAGAAAAACACCAAATTTTAAGCGACTATATCATTTTCCTCGTTTTTCTCCACCTCACATAATCCAAGGCCCGGAATCACAGGATGGAGGCTGCCCATGAAAACAGTCTCTCCTCATCCCCACTTCCGCATCTCTTCACCCTCCCTCCCACAACCCCACCACTCTCTTTAATTTGGGCTGGTAAAAAGTACAAACTACTAGTAAACATGAAATCTGTCTAACTGGCTCTTTGCACTTTCTTTCCCTATTTCATTTATTCTCCACCGAAATTATCTATCAAATGCCTTAAGAAATGAAAAATAGCCTACTGTACTTCTCCTGAAGAATACAAAGTGGTGTGGTTTATTGAATACATCTTCAATCGTCTGTCCACTGCTTAAAGAGGCTCAATCATATTTTGTTTTAAATACAAAGTTAATCTCTGTGACAAAACCATCAAATAACTAGAGCAAACTATTTCCTAAAGTTAAATCTAGAACATAGGGCATGCCATGTTCTAGGATTGGCCATAGGGTGGCCAAACCATTTTGCAAATATTTCTCACCTTTCAATTAGAAAGTCAATCTACTCAACTTCCTGAGAATTTCACTTGCATTAATTCATATAAATTCACATTTAAATAAAACATTGTACAGTGAGGAATCCTTAAATCTTCACATGACATTCACGACTTTTGAATATAAGTGGGGGTGTTGTAGGGGATCCCAGAGTAAGAGGAACGGAACCTGTAAACACTTTCATGTGGTAGATAATAAATACTACACAATGTGTGCAGATAGGTGCTCACATTTTGTTACTTTCTTTACTACATTATTTCTAAGTAAAATTATTTAAGGTTAAATTTATTTCAAGATTATTTCAGGGGCCAGCCCCGTGGCTTAGCGGTTAAGTGTGCATGCTCCGCTGCTGGCGGCCCGGGTTCGGATCCTGGGCGCGCACCGACACACCGCTTGTCCGGCCATGCTGAGGCCACATCCCACATACAGCAACTAGAAGGATGTGCAACTATGACATACAACTATCTACTAGGGCTTTGGGGGAAAAAAAAGGAGGAGGATTGGCAATAGATGTTAGCTCAGAGCTGGTCTTCCTCAGCAAAAAGAGGAGGATTGGCATGGATGTTAGCTCAGGGCTGATCTTTCTCACAAAAAAAAAGAAAGAAAGAAAGAAATTTAAAAAAAAAAAGGTTATTTCAAGTATCATCTAAAAACTTTTAGAACTTCTAACTGTAAATCCCATGAGTGTAAGGACCATGTATTGTTCACCCTCGTGTCTCCCAAGGTACATGGAACAGTGGCTTAGAGTAGACGCACAGGAAATGTCTGACTGAATTTCAGGACTAGAGACAGGGCCTATAAAAGAAACACATATCGGGGCCGGCCCCGTGGCTTAGCGGTTAAGTGCACGCGCTCCGCTACTGACGGCCCAGGTTCGGATCCTGGGCGTGCACCAATGCACCGCTTCTCTGGCCATGCTGAGGCCGCATCCCACATACAGCAACTAGAAGGATGTGCAACTATGACATACAACTATCTACTGGGCTTTTGGGGAAAGAAAAGGAGGAGGATTGGCAATAGATGTTAGCTCAAAGCTGGTCTTCCTCAGCAAAAAGAGGAGGATTAGCATGGATGTTAGCTCAGGGCTGATCTTCCTCACAAAAAAAAAAAAGAAACACATATCAAGCTAAATGTCATAAGTTTCATCCCTTTTTGTGTGAATTTGGAAAATGTCAATCCTGAACTCCAGCTTATCAGGAAAGAGGGGGAAAAAACATACATCTATTTTTGTGCATGCAAAGATCATAGGTTTCCCTAAAATTTGTATAAAGATTGCACAGAAATCTAGCCCTAAATGCTGCTAGTGGTCCTCAAAGCTTTATCAATATAGTACAAATTCCATGCTAACCTTTTTTTTTAAACAAATAAAGTCCAGAAGCGGTGATGTAATACAAATGGACTATTTCACTATATGAGAAAAGAAAGAACTTAAAGCAAAACATACCATAGACAGAATTAAAGGCAGTGACAGACCAGGAGAGTGTTTTCATAACACGTAACAGACAAGGAATTAACCTTAGTTAGCCACATGAAGTGCCAACAGGAAGGAAGAAACAAAAGTCTAACAGAAAAATGGATGAAGGCCATAAACAAGAAACACAACTGACAACAGTCTGATGACAGACAAATGGTAAATCAGCATACAAGGAGATATCTGACTTTACTAATATTAAGAAATGAGGATTTTAAATTAAATATTAGGGCAGCAGGAAGACCTGAGGCTGGCCACCAGGATGGATTTCCCAGTGCTGAAGGCTGTAGCCGCCACACCTCGGGTCATCTCCAGGGAAAGTGGTGGAGTCACCTTCACTTCAAGTTCCTAGAAATCAGCCAGCGTAACCTTGGGACTGTGTCCCAAGAGCAGGTCAGAACACAGTCCCAGGATCAGACAGCCTGGGCTCGATCTTACGCTCTGTCGCTCACCAGCCAGGTGACCTGGGGCAGGTCTTTTGCTCTCCCTTAGCCTCAGTCTTCCCATCTGAAAATGGAATTAACAGCTGCCCATGAGGAGGCTGCGATGTTGCTATAAGATGACGCCTGCAAATTGAGCAGCAAAGTGCCCAGTACATTCCCACAACTGGGTTCACATCCTATGTGAGCACAAAGGTAAATGATTTCCTAAAAAGAAAGAACATATAATTCGTATTTTAAAATCAAATAAGTCCAACCAGAAATGCTTTACATATGTTCTCATGCATATCTTACATGTTTATGTATAAATATACTAATCCATGTCTACATATATTGTATAGTATACACACATATACTGGTAAATTTTTAATTATGAAACATTTTTAAAGGTGCAGCCTCACTGTAAAAACATTGTAAAAATACTATGTACCTCATAGGCAATATGAGAATTAAATGAGTTAATCATATACAGACCACGTAGAATAATGCCTAGGGTAGAGCAAGTGCTATTTCACTATTAGCTATTTATTATCATTATTATTACTAATGCAGAATGAGAAGACCAAATTGCTTTGAGACGTTCACTATGCCAGGTTATTTGCCAGGTACTAGGGATTCAGGGGTGAACAAGACAGACTCAAGCCTTACCCACATGAAGTGTCCTGCCCTGTCAGGTAAACATTAAACAAAGAAACATAAAACTACAAAAGTGCAAACTGTAATAAAGGTGATGAAGAAAAGGGACTGAGTAATCTGAGAGAGATGTGCTTTCAACAGGGGTGATAAACTTGTACCAGTCAGCCACATGCTGAGTCCTCTTCCCCACAGAGAGCAACAACATCGTTTATAAGATGGCTGCGGGATTCATGATGCAACTATGGCCAAAGAGCACCTGCCCAGATGGGACTCAAACCAGGGCCTTATATGACCAGTTTCATGCTCCTAACCAATAACCTGTGACCCTGTTCATGAAAATACTCCTCCTCCAACGCACCTCGCAAACCATGTCCTCATCACTCATTTGTTCATGCATGTATTCATGATTTTAACAAATGTTATTAATCATATATATTATGCATATGTTAATATACAGGCCATCATGGTCCCTACCAATAAAGGAACTTAAAATATAGCAGAGCAGCTCAGCAGCCACTTACTCCCCAACCCCGAATAATCCACTATTCAAACGCAAAATTATATATTCATTTAATATTTACTAACAAATGAAGCTTAGTTGGCTAAAAGTATCATATGTCACCAAATCTAAAACACCACTGATTTTAAGAAATACTAGTAAGTACTAGTAAGAAAGAAAAAATGCTGCTAATTTACTATAAGGTGTCAATTATAAGACATCCCAATTTTACAAATATAATGTAAAACATATGGGCCTATAGCAACAAAATCCTATCCTTCAGGGAAATGAAATTGTTCCCCCATACTTAGAGAAATTATTTTGAACACTCCCAATTATGTTTCCATGGAAAAACAAGCTTGAGGTCAGAAAAATCAAATCACTTTCCCATGGCTACACTGATTCATTTAGATAAGGCCATTTTGCATCTCTGAAATAAAGATTTGGTTCTTAGACACAATGGCAACACATACTAGCATCGGAAACATCACTGTTGAGGGTCCCCTTTTCCAAACTATACTTCTAAATGTTTTCCTGATTCCAAAACAGGCCTCCACAACATGGCAAACAGGCAGGTGGCACCTCTGAGCACGGTAGTCACCTTCTCCACAAACCACTGAGACTGCCCAAAAAAAAAAAAAATCAGAACTTCAAAAAGGAGCCTCAAAGTATCACACAGCATGTATTAGTGGAAAGGCCACCGCAGAGTCAGGAGACCTGAGGTCTAGTACCCATTCTGATACTGACTAGGAAAATGTTCTGGGTTTATTTCCTCATTTGCCAAACAAAGAAATAGGACCAGTTGGATTGTTAAGGTTCACTTTCTGGCATTAAAACACCATAATTCTGAGGTTCAAAAATACTGACTCTTGTTCCCTATTTATTGTAAAAGATCCAACTTATAGGAACTCCTGGCTTATGTTTAAAACAACCTTGCATTGCTTTATACTTCTTGACAAACTAATATTTCAACTTCAAAGGTGCTTATAAAATCCTGAAATTTTGTCATGGAAGAAATCTTTCCCATTTTTCATTTTATTTTCTCTCCCCACTTTAACGGGACTCTTGCTCTTTTTTCACAAGCTATAAAACTGGGTGGGTTTTTTTGGCTTAGGAAGTTCTAAACACTCTAGGCTGCCCTCAACCGGGCTCTTGAAAGCATCTACAAGTGTTTGGGTTTTTTTTTTCTAACTCAAATCAATATTGCAACACTTATGACCTTCAGCACGAAATGAACCATCAACTGAAACTTAAGAGAATAGAGGGAACAACATTGCCTGGCATCTCTAGCATTACTAACCTCAGAGCCTAAATAATTTGTGACTGCCTTAAAAAAAAGTTTGCAAGGTAATATCATTGTGGCTGCTGTTTTTCCAATGGGAGTAGAAATGGGCTTAGAAATGCGGCATAGAAAGAGAAGATTTCGGGGATTCAGAGGTTTTTATACACTGTAGTCTGTAACCCCTTTAATATAGAAGATAACTTGGTTTAGATCTCAGATCCCTCAGACCCTGAATAACGGGTTAATCACATGACTAGGATAATCGCAGACCACTCCAGCAACAGAATGCTAAACTAGATGATTTCTTAAGGATTCTGATCTTTTAGACACTCTTTCTTTCTTGACTCTCCTCCTACTAAGAGAGCAGACCTATCTGAGGCTAGCACTTTTCAGAAACTCAGACGAGAAAGACCTCAGAAGAGAAAGACATGGGTATAACTAACCACGTTTTTCCTTCTGCCTACAACACCCTCAACTGTCCTTTAAATTATACAGTAAGAATCTCCAAAAACCTTTCCCAATAAACCCAACTTTTTCCTACCTGCCAAAGTTATCTAGCCAAGTGTCTGTCCTCAAGTGATCTAGTAACTAAGTGTAGCTATTGTTGCACACTCATTGCACTTTTAGAATGTAATCTTCTCAAGAAATGGATTAAGTCTCATCCAACATTCAGTACAAGCAGAATTCAAGACAAAGTGGAAGAAAGGAAGAGAAAAGAAAATTAACTTTAGTGAAGTGTCTATTACATCCCAGTGGCTTTATATAAATTGTTTCACTTATTCTGCACAATGAAACCAGATCATTCTGTACTTCATCATTTCTAGGATGCACATTTTTTCACTTTTTAAAATTTCTTAAATCAGGATGCATCTGACAAGCAATGGTGTGTCACAACTTTAATTAGCAATCATCTTCCACTGCCAGTGGTAGACAAAATAATACTGCATCTTACAAGTGATGGTGTCTCAGAATCACTAAAATATGGTATATTTTCATGGGATGTGAAATAGAAATTGAGGTGTACATTTAGAAACATCCCCAAGGTTATTACAGACTGTACAGGACTAGCCAGACTTCAAACCCGGATCTGCCTAATTCCAAAGTCTCTTCCTACACAACCTACCTAACAAAGATAGAGACTTGGAACATAGCAAGAATTTTCAATAATCAGCGTTACTCAAAGATTAGCAATCTTGGGTATTAAGTTTTCAGGAGCTGGGGGGTTCACACCGCCTGGTGGAAACATTGTAAATAAGTTGGTTAAGGTCCCAGCCAACCCTAAGCATCTAGGAGTTTTTTGGGCTATGCTGACTCTGGGTGCAGAACCCACCTTTCCGCTGACGCTACAATCTACAGAAAGGATGATCAGAAGTGTAGGAACTTCTGTACACGGATCAGCCTTACCCGCCAATTTCCTACTGATATCCTTCCCCTGCCTCTCAACCCACTCACCCTCCCAGCTGAGTTCATCCTGGATCACCTCCCTCTCCTTCCCAAATAGCGCCAGTCCAGATGCCGCCCCCATCCCACCACTCATCACCGCGGGCACAAGACCATGCCCCCAGGTCCGCAGGGTTCGCAGACCCGAATCCTGGCTCAGCCACCCTACGTCCCCATCCGCCAGCAGCCTAGGTCACTCCCCGGGCCACATCTCCAGCAAACCTCTCCCCTCCCCCTCAGAGGGTCCCCGATTTGGGGCCAGACTCTCCCGGCTCCCGGCCCCCGCCGAGGTCCCGCCCCGGAAAGCCCAGCCGCGGTCTGGACCAGGACACTGCGCCCGGCAGGGACAGACACTCGCGGGGCCTGGAGGAGAGAGTCCCTGCCGGACTCACGGAGGAAGGAGCGCAAGAGGAGGCGGGCGGTGGTGAGGCCGGGGCTGCCGGAGGCCATGGTTGCAGTGGCAGCGGCGGCAGCAAGGGCTGCGGTCATTCACCAATGACACTCGCAGGCCCCCGGGCAGGGCCGAGGCACGAAGAGGAAGCGGATGGCCAGGGCAGTCGCCTGAATGAATTTCCTTCCGCCGAGGCCTCTTCACCCAACACTGGGGCTCTCAGGTGGAGAAGAAAAAAGGAATCTTCACGGAGAAGTAGACTGTAACTCGGATCTTCCCCAAATTGTGGGTTTCATTCAACATTAATTACCAAGGCATTTTAGGGAAAACCCCACGCAAAGCTGGTCGGCGCGCGCCATTGTGGGAAATGTAGTTCGGTGGCGCCGCTTGTTTAGTTTAAGTGGGGCCTCCGGGAAGCGAAGCGAAGGAGAAGGGGGAAGGCAAACCAGGAGAGCAGGTGGCAGAAGCAGTGAGGAAACTGTGAGGTGCGGTGCAGAACTTTCCGTGTCCCTAGGCCGGTGTGCACCTTCATTTTCCTCTTCTGCCATATGCAGAGGGTAAGACTCCTCTCCGCCTACCCCGGCGAGGACCCGGAAGGATTACCATCAGTGAATCTGAACCCCTGCTAGTGTACGGTGAGGTATGGACGTGACGAGACACACCAAAAGCTACCTTACTGACGCTTAATTTTTTGGACTGTAGATCTCTGGGTAAAACAAGCTGTCATAGAGTCTTCGACGAGTACTAAGTGAATGAGTGGCTTTTCCCTAGGGAATCTGGAGGACTATAGTTGTAGGTTAAATGTGACTGCTCCCTGTTTGAACAAACCGTCCACTGCTGTAAGAGCCTTAGAAGGAACCTCAGACAGTCCCCGAGTCAAAGGGTAAACAAGAGATAAAGTAATCCACCTCCCTGCCTCCAACTGTGCTCCTGAGATTCCTCATCATTTTATTAAATGAAATTCTAATCCTAATTTACTTAAGTAGTCATTGTAATTGATACTGAGCTGGGTGATGTATGAGTGGGACCTCCCTAAGGAGATTGCCCAGTATTTCCTCTATGACCCAGATATTGTCAGTCCCAGGTTGGACTTGCCTGCACACAAAAGCCCTCCCTCATCTAATGGATCATGTCCTGTGATCATTTAAATATTATCAGTGGTTTCCAAATAGGTCCAGTATGAAGACTCATTTTAAATAGAAAAGTTCTTCCTGAGCCTTCACATGATAATAGTTATATTTTTAGTTTCACTTAATTGGTAAAATGTGTGATTGTCACCCACTAGGGGCCTCGAGAAACTCAAAGGTGGGTTTGGAAGCAATTAACTGTTTTTCCAAGTTGTTTCTTTCCCTTTTGTATGTTAAGGAGATGTAACCACCAACCATCCTGAAACTGACCAAACCTCACCACAAGAGCTATGCCTATGACCTTTGTCTTATTTTTAATGCAGAGATCTCTCCAGGAGGAGCTTAGGCCTCATTATGTGGAAGCATGTTCTCCAACTGAACCTGTGCAAGTGAATACCCACCTCTCTCTTTTGAATATTCATTATCCAAACAAATAAATGTTCCTGCTTTCCTTTTTTCGGGACGCCATGACTTTGGAAATGATTCGTCATGGCCTCCTATTTACTGCAAATACACTTTACTTCGTGAGACAACTTCCACTGGTGTAGAGTCTTATTTAACTCACCAGGAGGCAAGCCCACTTGGTTCACTATCATGACAAAAAATTTAATTTTGGTATAGTTTTAATGAATTTTTATTTCCACGAGGACAGGGATTTTAGGTTGTTTTGTATACTGAAGTGTCCCCAGCACCTAGAACAATACCTGACACAAAGAGAGAACTCATTATTTGTTGAATTGAATTGATATATAAGAAATACCAAATTCATTTATTTATTGAACCCACACACAATGTTTGATGGACCTAAGGATATTTCAATCCCTCATAATAACTACACTTCTACCCCAATTCCATAGTTCACTGATGGGAGACAATTGCAGTAGACACTAACTACACCATTCATCTTTATATGCAGATTGATTTTGGAGTCAGACAGATCTGGATTCAAATTCCAGTTCTGCCAGTGGCTGTGTGACCTCTGCGTCTCAGATTTTCTCACTGAGAAGGGATTAAACTGCCTATCTCATGATAGTGTTGTGAGCAGTTAATGCATTAATACGTAAAGTTCTTAGTACCTTGTATGCCGTCGGTAAATGGTCATTATTATCATTAAAGATAAGAACTTTCTTCTTCACATGGCAGGTTGACATTTTGAAGCTTTTGCTGATGTGAGTAACCAGACATGGAATAGGATATCTCCATTTGTGTCAGAATTTTGGCTAAAGCCCCAAAGCTGAGGGCAACAGCCCATATGTACCTGCACCTCCTAAGAAGGGCAGCCTAGGCGCTACCTTTCGCCAGATTTTGGTAAGAGGAGGTCAAAATTGTCTTTGGATTCTCCCCCTCACACCCCAGCCGGCTCAAATAAGCAAAATACTGGAATTCACTGAATGAGGAAATTCTGGGTCATGAGTTGTCAGTTGAATGTTCCCCTTTCCTCTCACCCCCAGACAGCTTGGTGGGAGAGGGCTGTTTAGAAAAAGAAGACTGGCACTAAATCCCTGCAGGACTGCAGAAATTCATGAGTCCACCTCAGTGCTCTAGAGTAGATCTGGTCAAAGAATGCTCAGGAAAACTTGAGTTTGGATGGCGGACCTAAACTTAGAGACTAATGTCTGCTTCCTGCCTGGAGAACTCAAGACAGGAGGCTGGCTGGAACAGCCGTCCTTGGAGGCAGGGCAGTATTTGGTGTGGCAAGGTGTGTAATATTCCCATGGGTGAAATGGACGCCATGAAAAAAAGCTGAGCTTCCTCCTAAGGCTCATCTGCTGGGGCAAGGAACCGCAGCATAAAAGATCATGGACCTGCCTCCAGGGGCAGGAGGGGGGTGGAGGGAGTTACAAGAGGTCAGCCAAAGAGCACAAACTTGCCTCAGGATACTCTGCAGATGTAGTTCCCTAGGCGGGGGAGGAGGAATGGATCTACCAAAAAGCCAACAAAGTGCCAGAGTTCCAGAGCATATGGACCTTCAGGAGAGAGCCACAAATAGCACCATCTAAGAGATTTTATCCCAGCGTCACCCCACCGCTGCAGGAGCCCAGAGTAGGGCAGTGAAGCTGAGCAGGAGGGAAAGAAGGAGAAGAAAACAGACTGACTCCTTCCCAGCTGCGGGTTGCGGAGCCACAGGTCATGCCAGGCCTGGGAGTGAGGAAGGAGCTTTGAATTAGGTATAAGATTTACGTTTCAGGGGCCGGCCATGTCGGTTAGCGGTTAAGTGCGCGCGCTCCGCTCTGTTAGCTCAGAGCCGGTCTTCCTCAGCAAAAAGAGGAGGACTGGCATGGATGTTAGCTCAGGGCTGATCTGCCTCACACACACAAAAAAAAGCCTTAAGTTTTAAATTATGTTGAGTGGGAATTATTATTATTATTTTTGTGTGTGAGGAAGATCAGCCCTGAGCTAACATCTACCAATCCTTCTCTTTTTTTTTTTGCTGAGGAAGACTGGCCCTGGGCTAACATCTGTGCCCATCTTCCTCCACTTTATAAGGGCCGCCACATCATGACCTGACAAGCGGTGCGTTGGTGCGCGCCCCGGATCCCAACCAGCGAGCCCTGGGCCTCCGCAGCAGAGCGTGCGCACTTAACCGCTTGTGCCACTGGGCCGGCCCTGAGTGGGAATTATTAGTTTTAAAAATAGGTAATTTATTCCCATGGATCAAAATTCAAAAGATACAAAAAATTTATACAGTGAGAAATCTTCCTTTTACCTGTTTCCCCACCACTGGGCTCTCCCCAGGGGAAACCAATATTATCCAATTTCTTGTATTTCCTTCCAGATCTATTTTGTGCATATACAAGCATAACATATATCCACTTCCACCCCTACCCCTGCCCTTCACCCCTCTATGTGTCCACCAATGTAGGAAGAATCGGGGATGATCAGGGCTTATGAACAGGGCTTTTCGGGGAGTAAAGAGACTAGCAGTCAGGGTAGCTAGTGTCCATGGTGGCAGCCCCAGGGCAGTGTCCTTTTCTGCTTAAGTTAACTTGCTTTGGTCTCTGCTCTTTGCAACCAAGAATCTTGGCAGGTCTGAGCTGAGTAGTAAGGCTCAATTTGTTCAAGCCAAGTCTCTCATTTGTGTTGTTTTTAAGGAAATAAATCAGTTATAGTCACTGATGTGTATAATCCAATCAGACCAGAAAGGAGAAGAGTCTGACCAAGACTCTGGTAGATTCTCTGCCTGATAAAGGAAATTTGGTTCATTACATATAAAAGCAGTTATAGTTCTGTCTTACCTTGGTTTTAATATAAGACCCCATTTTGCCAGGATTTTGGATCCATCTCCTTAAACCAGAGTTTTATCTAAATTTCTGGAGTAATGCTGGGGTGAGGTGGATGAGGTGGAAGGAGCATTTGGTCCTCTGTTTGTGCTGACATCCCCTGATCTGTACATCCTTCCATCTAGTCCTCAGCGGCTAGTCCAGCTACTGCTGCATCATCCCTTACTCCTACTTGCAAGGCCCCTTTTGGTCTGGCTCTGTCAGCTATCTCTGGGCTCTTCTCAAATGCATGAGAACCATTCAGCCCCTCTGGTGCTATGTTGGGCCACAGGAAACACCCCTGCTTGCCTAGACATACCATTTAGCTGGATCTTGCCACCATCTGCTCTCACTCGCTCTCTGTCTGTCTGTCTCTCTCAGGCGCCACAAGTCCTTGTGCTATAGACTGGGTTCTTTCCCCCCTCCAAATTCATATGTTGAAATCCTAACCCGGAACATGACCATATTTGGAGTAAAGAAGTAATTAAGGTTAAACAGTCATAAGGATGGGGCCCTAATCCAATCTGGTTAGTGTCCTTATAAAAAGAGACACCAGAGAGCAATCTCTCCCCCCACCCCCCACTCCCATCCATGTGAGTACACAGTGAGAAGCCTGCAAGAAGCCAGGAACTGAATTGATCAGCACCTTGATCTTGGACTTCCCAAACTCCAGATTTGTGAGAAAATAAATTTCTGTTGTTCAAGCTACTCAAAATACTGTGGTATTTTGTTATGCAGCCTGAGCAGACTAATATACCCTACTTCATGTGTCCCCCAAATCGTTCTGGTGATTCTTTTGACTGCTCTCCTTACACCTCTAAGCTGGAGGAGTAGGGGGATTAGCACCTAAGATCTCCTGACTTCCCCTCTTCCTCCCTAGCCTGGGGATCCTTTTCTGGTCTTAAGAGACATTAATTCACATTTTTGTCCTAAATCTAAGTTATTTCTGTTATTCTCAGGGGCTTTGAGGTACACATTCCTTTTGTGGGAGATCAAGATTTGGCCACCCTGAAATCTATCTCTTTACCTTGATTGTTTTCTCTGAGGGACATTTGACCTCCCCCACTAACTGCCTAAAGAATTTGACATGGTGGCTCCTTCCTGGAACAGATCTATCATGATGGCTGTAAAGATAATGTAGGATAAATGTTACAAGAGGAAAGGCACCAACAAACCCATCTTATCGGAAGTTCTGTCTCTCTGGCCACATTCTCTGGATGGCCCTGCAAGGAGTTGGGCCATCCAGAGAATGTGGCCAGAGACACAAGAGACACAAACATTTACATTTATAAGGGAAATCTCCATTTGTAAAGGTATCTCCCTCTCTGTTTTGGGAAGAGAGGGGGATGGCCTCATTTCTAGAGGCTTATCAGTGTGGAAGGTGAGGCCTTAAATCTGCATAATAACCTTACTCTTGTTTACTGTGCTTTAGTGGTAATCTCCTGTAACTGACTCCCCCCACCTCCAAAATCCTCCTTTGTCATTGGCTGAACATGGTATTTAAGACGAGAATTTCTGCTATTGTGTTGAGAAACGCAGTGTCCCTGCTTTCTCCCATGTATACATGTTATTAAACTTGGTATTATTTTCTCCTGCTAACCTGTCTTGTGAATTATTTGGCCAGCTATAAGAACCTTAAGGAAAAGGGCAGAGGGAGATTCTCTCTCTTCCCCCGACACTTTCCTGGGGCAGTAGACTGAGAATGCCAAACAGAAATTGGTGAGAGGAAGGGGTATAAGTATTTGTGAGGAGAACGTCAAAGAAAAGAAGGAAATATTGGAAGGAAAAGCATCAGTTAATGTTACAGAGTACCTTCCTGCTCTGAATGTCCCCAAGCTTTGTGTGTGTTCACCTAGACAGTCTGACCCTGCCACGTAGAAATGGAACAAAAAGAACCTCCTGTACTGTCTTAGCTCAGGCTGCTATAACAAAGTGTCATAGACTGCCAGGTAGCTTATAAACAGTAGAAATTTATTTCTCACAGTTCTGAAGGCCAGAAGTCCAAGATCAGGGTGCCAGCACGGGTAGGTTCTGGTGAGACCCCTCTTCCTGGTTGCAGACTGCTGTCTTCTCCTTATATCCTCACATGGCAGAAAGAGGATGAGAGAGCTCTCTGGGGTCCCTTTTATGAGGGCACTAATCCCATTCATTCATGAGGGTATCACCCTCATGACCTAATTACATTCCAGAGGCCCCACCTCCTGATACCATCACACAGGGGGTTAGGATTGCAGCATATGAATTTGGAGGGACACAAACATTTAGTCCATTGCATCTAGGCCCAGTTCTGCCAACTTCTTTCTGAAAAAAAAAAACCCTGCCTTCTAATGGGAAAAACAGCTGCTTCATCCCCGTCGATACAAGCACACTTGAGGAGAAATGCATTGTAGCCGAGAGAGACTGGGGCTTCTGGGGCTGGTGAGCCAGCCTAAGCCCTCAGGCCCCACTGTAGGGATCACTAATCCCTTAATAAAACAAATGTTGAGAAGAGGGAACTTGTATCCTTGGCCTTATTTAGAAAGATGGTACAACACAAATCAGAAACACTTAACCTCAGACAAAGCTTCAGCTTTTATAAAACTAGGAGAAGAGATGAGTCAGAAAAGCTGGGGATTATTTTCATTTGAAGTGCAGCTCCAAAGAGAGACAGCATCACACAGCACAATAATGAGAAAGAAGCAGCTAACACCATTGGCTGCTGTGAGCAGAAGCAGGCTCTTTCCCTCTCCCATTACAGGGACAGGCACTGCCAGCTCGGCTGCCTTTCCTAAAGAATGAGGACAAAGAATGTTCTGAAATGCACGTACAGGACCCTCCTCAAAGCCTATTACAGTTCTTTGAATGACTGATCCACTCAGCACCTCTGAAGGAGAGTTTCGTCTGCATTGGACCCTTATAGGAATGTCAAGAGCTTTGACGTCTCCTTTAGAAGAAGTGGTTTCCAAATATAATTTCTTCTCCCCCTACTTGAGCCCAGTTGCAGATTTGGTCCCCTAGGAAGGAGACTCTGAATACCCTGTAGAAGAGGACACCAGGGACCAACTCCTATTGAAGGGAAGGGAAGAGAGTAAGATTGGGCAGAGAGGGAGAAGTCCAGCTGCAATGCCAGCCCAGTGACAGTCTTGGCCAGTGCCCTTCAGAATTAAACACTGCTCTGAATAGGCCAAGATGGTCAGGCCTCCATACCCCCTTATGGATCATCCCCGGGTGTGAACAGCCCTGGGAGGGGCATGATCGTGAATCCAGGAATTCGTAGAAGGGCGGGGGGGACAGCTGAAGACTGTCTACCAACAGCATTCCCAGCACCACGTCCTTCATTGAAGGGGCGTCTGGGTGGCGCCTCACAATATCCACCAGATGCCCCTTCCAGAAGAAAGTCTGATGAGAAAGCAAGAGTCAGTCCTCAGGAAAACCTTAAAGAAGACAGCTTGGTTTGGATCTGTGACCCTCTCCTTCTTCTGAAGGTTGACTCTTTTCTTTTTCCCTGGGTAGCCAGTGTTCTCATGCTGTCCAGCGCTGGGTCCAGCCGTTCTCTCACCACCTCTAAGAGCTTCTGCAGACCTTTGCCCTATTTCTCAGGGCAATGCTGTCTCCAGGGTATTAGATACACTAGGACTTTGGCCTACTTTAATTGATAGCCCCTCCCAAATTACATGTTTGCATTTTAACAGAGATTGCCAATGTCTTGGCAAAAATTAGTGATTCATACTGAGAATTTCTGGAATTACAGCCAGGAAAGCTGTTTTTCTACCCATCTCTTATACTTATAACTTTCCTTCTTCATCAAGTATATCTTCTAGAAGTTCTCTCTCTATATATATGTATATATATGTGTGTGTATCTGTCTATCTGTGTTTATTTTTTTATTTTTGTAGCAGATGACAATCCAAGACGCCAGGAGAGAGCAAGATTCCCTGAGACTCTGGAATGTAGCTAAAGACATTGTGACGTTGTGTCCCACTCTGCAGCCTAGTGGAGGGGGCAGAGGAGAGTCCCAAGAATTAGTACTAACAGGAGAGAAAAGCAGGATTCTGAGGCCTATGGAGAGGAAAGAAGAGAATTCTTGGGAAGCTGATTCTGGCCTGAGAAAGGACTCCAAGGTGGAGGAGAATGACCCATGTTCCTGGAAGACAAAGGACTCCACAAAAACCACTGCCAAGGCTACCAGGTTATGGAGGCTCTGGCTCAGGCCCATCACTCATCTATGTTCAGCATCTTCATGGCTTGGGGCTATGAAAGTTGCCTTTTCCATTGGGGCTTTATATATTTGTGAAATAAGTGAGAGTGTTGGGCTTTGAAGAGTGAGACCACTTGATGGAAGTTGAAAGGATCTGCATGGACCCAAAAGGATGCATGGCCTTTCAGTTCCATTCTGAAACATTGTCTAACGTGCCCACCAAATTAGTATTTCGTTCTCTAGAAGGATGAGCCTTTATTTAACTTTGTTTCATGGTTAATACAAAAGTAATATTCTTGTTCATTATAAATTTTACAGATAATTTCTACTTTTGGATTTATTTTTTTCAGTATCTTCCAAGTGTTCTCTAAGGTTAACACATTACTTTTATAACCAGAAAGAATAATCAATAATTTTGGTTTTTTTATGGATGAAATGATGTGATTAGGACCCAGACTTTGTGAAGCTCTGTGTTGACTTGTAGATTTTTGTCTGCTACAGATGCAAATTGTTTCTATCCAGCAGAAAGATTAACCCCAAAGTTTATGGTTTTATTGCCTGTTGGATATTTCCCAGTTTTATGTGTCACTTGGAAATTTCTGTGCCTCAGTTTCCTCACTTGTAAATAGGGATAGTAATAGTACCTACCTCGGGCCGGCTCCGTGGCTTGGTGGTTAAGTGCGCGCGCTCTGATGCTGGCGGCCCGGGTTCGGATCCCGGGAGCGCCCCGAGGCACCACTTCTCCGTCCAACGTGAGGCCGAGTCCCAAGTACAGCAACTAGAAGGATGTGAACCTATGACATACAACTATCTACTGGGGCTTTGGGGGTAAAAAACTGAATAAATAAAATCTTTAAAAAAAAAAAAAAATAGTACCTACCTCATAGGGTTGTTGTGTGTGTTAAATGAGATACTCCACATAAAACACTTAGAAAAGAGACTGGTAGACAGTAAACACTCAATAAATGTTGCCCATTATTATCACAGACTCATTGAACTGAAAAACCTAGAGCATATCCTGCAGGCATAGCTCTAGTAAGTCATGAGGGCTTGTCTCACTCCAGGCTTACAACCTCACAACTTCAACCAAATCCTTCCCTAAGAGAATGCTTCTGTCCTGGTTCCTCTAGCAGGCCCATTGGGACTAACTGAGTGGAAAGACCTGCGTGAACTTGTAGGCGCAGGTGTCACTGGGGTGAGCAGCAGCAGGCATTCTAGGCAGAGGCCAAGGCACAGAAGTGACTCCATACCTGGAATCTGGTGTCCTGCTGTCACAGCTTAAGGCCCCAAAGCCATACGCCAACCTCAATATCCTTGCTTATTCCTACTTCATGATTTTAGACTACAACTTTCAAATGCTTAATAACAACTAACATGGTATTTTTCCTTAAAAATGATTTTCTGTGAACTTAGCCCAAACAGAGGCAAGATGAAATGGTAACAGGAAAGAAACAAGATAAATTGAAAAACAAATGAATATATCCTCTGCATGTCCACCCAGTTTTGATGAAGGGGACACAGCTCACGAACATATAGAGAGAATACACAAGGACTTCACCATTGGACAGTCTGGAGCTCAGGTCTCTGCCCCAGCACTCACAGCGTGTCACCTTGGGAAAATCACCTAATTTCTCTGAGTCTCAGATTCCTCCCTTGTATTTAACGAGGCTCAAGGAACAATTCCTATGCTCTGCTTTGTTCCCCATGTGCAGGGAACAGCAAGGAGATCAGACAGTCAGGTCTACCTCCCATTTTATGCCTCTTGATACTTATGACAGTCTTGAGGCACGAAATGACCCATTTGGGTCTGTTACTCTGACAGAGTTGGTGAAGGTTCAGGCTGTGGAAGCCCATGTTCTCAGGCAGCACTGCAAAGCCCCCTTCCTCACACACACAAAAAATAAATAAATAAATAAATAAAATAAAAATACAAACTCCTGAGATGCCTCACCTAGGAGATTTTGATTGTTTAGATCCTGAAGGAGCATCACTGAGCCAACGCTGCAGTGGTTCCTATTGGCTCCAACCGTTGCTCTGACTGAAGAGCTGGGACTAGGCGTTGAGATGTGCGTGATAATCTTTGATCTGTTCCATTCTAAATATATGACCTCGGGCGTGTCCTTTCTCTTTACTCTGGTTAGTGTACTGTTTTTGATGACAGAGGTTTTGCTTCCCCAGTTTTGACTAATTTTCAGAACAAAATGGAATGTAAGAAAAATACAGAGTTACATAAAATGTGTTGCCCTCATTGCTTTGTGTTGACCGCCTCCCACCACTTGTCCTACACCTGCATTTTTAACTGCCTCTCCCTGAGGGCCTGAATCCTGCTGGATTCAAGAAAGCAAGCCAGGGAGGCAGGGAGGGTCTCCCAGGCCCCTGAAGTGAGGTGGTGCGCTCATAATTGCCTCTGACAATGAGAACAAATGGACAACAAAACCTAGAGTATCATTCAGAGCCACATCTGCCAGGCTCCGATAAGTGACATTCAAGTCTGCTCCAGAGCTGCCTCCTTAATAGTTGTTGGAGAAAACAGAGCTGTGAATCTGGGGTTGCTGCCTGTTCTTTTTTTTTTTTTTTTTTTTTTTTTTTAAGTTTTTGTTTATTGCAGTAACATTGGTTTATAACATTGTAAAAATTTCAGGTGTACATCATTGTACTTCTATTTCTGCATGGACTACATCATGTTCACCACCAAAATACTAATTACAACCCATCACCACACACATGTACCGAATTATCCCTTTCACCCTCCTCCCTCCCCCCTTCCCCTCTGGTAACCACCAATCCAATCTCTGTCCCTATGTGCTGCCTGTTCTGAGTGAGACAATGATCGGGCTGGAGAGATCCCCCAGGCTGTTTAAGGCTCCAGGAAGACAACCTGCTCTCAGCTTCAGAGGGGAGCAGCTTGCACTTGCTCTCTTAGTCTATCTTTTAAAAAGTGAGGTGATGGTATTCAATAGCTTGATACATTAGGTGCCTGTCTAGTTTTATTTCATTTTCAGGAAGACCCAAAACTTTTGGTCATCTATTTTACCCAGAGCCATTACTAAATGTCAGCTCAAATACCACTATAAAATAAACTAATTGGATCAGAGGGAAGGTGAAATAACATTTACCAAAGACCTTCCATGTGCCAGGAAGTGTGCAATGCACTTTTTGTGTATGTTGTTCCTTCTGTTCCTTATAATAACCCTGTGAGGTAGGTGTTATGATCCATATTTTATATATAAATATAAATGTATGCCTTGTGGAAGCCATACAAAAGCGGTAATCTCTGGAGATTAAATTTGTGACGGTCTATGTGCGTGTATGGGGGGAGAGGGGATCCCTCTTCTTTTTTTTGTGAGGAAGATCAGCTCTGAGCTAACATCCCTGCCAATCCTCTTCTTTTTGCTGAGGAAGACTGGCCCTGGGCTAACATCTGTGCCCATCTTCCTCTACTTTATATGGGACGCCACCACAGCATGGCTTGACAAGCAGTGCGTGGGTGCACGCCCGAGATCTGAACCAGCGAACCCTGGGCAGCCTCAGTGGAGCGCGTGCACCTAACCGCTTGTACCACTGGGCCCACCCAGGAGTTTGTATTTTTTTTTTATTTTTATAATTTTATTTATTTATTTTCCCCCCAAAGCCCCAGTAGATAGTTGTATGTCATAGCTACACATCCTTCTAGTTGCTGTATGTGGGACGCGGCCTCAGCATGGCCGGACAAGCGGTGCATTGGTGCGCGCCTGGGATCCGAACCCGGGCCGCCGGTAGTGGAGCGTGCGCACTTAACTGCTAAGCCACGGGGCCAGCCCAGGAGTTTGTATTTTTAAAAAGCTCCCCAGCTGATCCTCACACAGCCCCTGGCATTTGGCAACTCCCTGCTTTTGACCAGGAGTTCTTAGAAGTTCATACTTAAAGCTTTGATCATCCTCCTATGCCTGTTATATACACGCCAGCCCTGCCGGCAGGTATTGAGGATAACAGAATATTGCAAAGAGACAGTGTTTCAAATTATTCACCAATTGGGAAACAATCAGAAGTTAGCTCAGGGGCCAGCCTAGTAGCATGGTGGTTAAGTTCGAGGGCTCTGCTATGGCGGCCAGGGTTCGCTGGTTCGGATCCTGGGCATGGACTTACGCACCATTCGTCAAGCCATGCTAAAGCGGTGTCCCACGTAGAGCAACTAGAAGGATGTACAACTATGACATACGGCTATCTACTGGGGCTTTGGGGAGAAAAAAGGAAAAAAGGCGAAAGATTGGCAACAGATGGTAGCTCAGGGCCAATCTTCCCCACCCCCCAAAAAAAGAAAGAAATTAGCTCAGTCATGTTGGGTTCCTCTCTCTGTTCTGACCTACCCCCCAATATGCAGTTACCTAGTGTAACTATGAGAGGATGAGAAAGAAGACAGCAAAGTTTATAGTTTTTTTAAACAAACTTTTATTTTGAAAGAATTGTAGATTTTCAGGAAGTATATGATATTTTGGAGGTGGAGGATGTCTTGTTACCACTGAATGGTGGTGAAAGTGCCAGCTTCCCACAAGGCCTCCTTTGACACCACCCAGGAGGGGAGGGGGGAAGGGAGCCTCGTTACTGCTGAGTTGGGGTGCAAGTCTGGCATCCTGCATGGCCTCCACTAACACACTTGGGGTAGGGCTTTATTGTTACTGAGTAGGGATGAAAGTGCCAGCTCCCCACTAGGTCTTCTTTGGGGGGCTGAGAGGGGGTACCTGTTACAGTTAAGCAAGACAGAAGTTCAGGCCACCCACTTAGCCTTTGTTGAAGGGTGGGGATGGGGCCTTTTTTTTTCCATGGTGTTTGGCTGGGACAGAGTGGCATCTTAGTCCATTCCGGCTGCTAGAAAAGAATACCATAAACTGAGTGGCTTATAAACAAGAGAAATTTATTTCTCACAGTTCTGGAGGCTGGGAAGTCTAAGATCAGGGTGCTAGCAGATTCAGTGTTTGATGAGAGCCTGCTTCCTGGTTCATAGATGGATGTGTTGCCATGTTCAAAAATCTTCAATCACCTTACGATAAATGCTTGTGAGATACTAAGGTTTTTTTTTGGTTAAAACTGTGATTTTACCCACTGATAGAAACTTTGTGAGATAAGGTGGAAAACATTTTATCTTAACTGCTAGCACTTATCCCTCAAGTCTTCTGTGACTTCACCCCAAACTCTTTTCTGCCTCATTCCCCATTAGAGTCATTAGTTTATCTTACACACATCTTTACACTACTCAACCTTTCTAAAATGTATCTCAACATATTCACAATTCTGTACCTTTGCTTTAAATATAAAATATAAGGACCCCAATGCCTTGAGAGGCCATGGGTGGAGAATAAGCCTTAAATGGTGCCAAAATAAATTTGAAGTTCCAGGAAAGTGTAAGAAGCCAATGAAGCCTCCCCCTACTCCCGTCATCAATTCCTGGGACTGCCCCCTTCCAGCTTCACTCACCCCTCAGACTGCAGACTACCTGCCTGTGACTTCCTCCAC
Source organism: Ceratotherium simum simum (assembly GCF_057802395.1). NCBI lineage: Eukaryota > Metazoa > Chordata > Mammalia > Perissodactyla > Rhinocerotidae > Ceratotherium > Ceratotherium simum. Next base: position 3,197,477 of record NC_141910.1, on the reverse strand, counting down.
CTCAAACTGCCTGCTGTTTGTTACAACCTGCTGCCACTGGATACAGTTGGGGGAAGGGAGGGAGGGCTAGTCTACACTGTGATTGCCCAAGGCCTTAATCTGCTTTACCACGTTGGCTGGAAAAAGTCAGGAAAGGGCCTCCGAAGGGAGGTGCCAAGAACTTGATAAGTAGCTAAATTATCTTGTCTGCTGGTTAATAGCTAACTGGTTTGCCTCCTTTATTGCCCATACAGACTTGGCTATCTTCCAGGTTTGCATGGCTGTTTGCCTTTCCCATGGCAAGAAAGGAGGAGATTTCTTTCACTGCAAATGCAATAGAAAAACAAGAGACAAAGATGCAAGGAAATCTCTTCCACAAAATTATCTGCAGTGTTCCCTGGGCTTGGTGGTTGAGAAGGAATTTAACAATTAGAACCAATCAATCACTTGTTCATTCAACAAATATTTATTCAGTATCGCCTATGTGCGTGGACCACTGCTCAGTGGTGAGTTACAATGGTGAGCAACAGAGGCCTTCTGAAACCTGGAGCGAGGAGACTCCAGCTGGGGGCGCCAAAGGAGCCAAGAAAAGCCAGGCCACACGTCTGACCTTTAGTTTAGCTTCACATGGGTTTTTATTTCTCTTTATTATTCATTCACCACGGACAGAAGTGGTGGATATGGTCTGGGAATCAGGAGACCTGGGATTGGTCCTGGTACTGATTAAGACTTTTTTTTTTTTTTTTAATTTTTATTTATTTATTTTTTTCCCCCAAAGCCCCAGTAGATAGTTGTATGTCATAGTTGCACATCCTTCTAGTTGCTGCATGTGGGACTCGGCCTCAGCATGGCCAGAGAAGCGGTGGGTCGGTGCGCGCCCGGGATCCGAACCCGGGCCGCCAGCAGCGGAATGCGCGCACTTAACCGCTAAGCCACGGGGCCAGCCCGCTTAAGACTTTTAAAGTCACAAATTTTTTCTGCATTAAATTTCCCCATTCATCAAATGGCAACATGCATTTCTGTCCCTCCTATTGTCAGGACTATTTTGAGGATCAGATGTGGACAATAATAGAAGGTGTGTAAATGTAGGATATTATCATCTTATCTGATTCAGGCACACGGGTTATAAGTGGCACAGCCTGGGCTGGAAAATGGACTAAGGAGAAAATCCAACTTATTCCTGACAGCTTGAGAAACTGCCATGTTATTTATACCTCATAGCCACGTGGAGTCTGGCTCGTAATGTATCCCTGGATGACAAAAAAGTAATTCCTGCAAAGCCAATGAGCTGTCGCCTCTGACCCTCGGATGGAGGAGACAGAGCCCCAATTTGTTTCCTGCATTAAAGCCATAGACAACATAGGAAAGATTTGTTGCTAAATGCCAAGCACTTGCAGACACTCCACAAATGATGCTAATGATGCTGGCTATGAACGAGGGGCCTGAAGCCTGCCCTTGATGAAATCCTGCAAGACTTGCACAAATAGGATTTGAGACTCGTGAAAGAAGCAGCCAGAGAGCAAGGAGAGGCCCCTTCCCCAGGTCGGCAGGAGAGCTGAGGTCAGCCCTGACAACCTGTTGCTGAGTTGCTGACGACACTCTTTGGACCTGATACCAAGTCCCTGTCTATGAAGAAAGCTGCAAAGAGAGGAAGGTACATCTCTGGGGACAAACACCATAGTGTAGGACATCACGACCCTGTGGGATATTTGTATGGCTCAAAGCTGTCTTTTTAAAGGGGTCCTGTCTCTTGTCTTCTTTGTTAACTGACACACTCTAAAGACTCCAGGCCACTTTTGTACTCAGTTTTGGGAATATAAATTGGGTACTCTGTTCTTAGACGTGAAAAGAAAATTGTCCTAAGAAAATAATTCAGATGATTGTCATTCGTTATTTAAATATTTTTTAAATATTTAAATAGTTAGTCTGACTTCCCCCAACTAGTCAGAGGACAGGAGCTACATTTTATATTTATAGTTCTTGGGGGCTGGCCCAGTGGTGTAGTGGTTAAGTTTGTGCGCTCTGCTTGGGCGGCCCGGGTTCACTGGTTCAGATCCTGGACGTGGACCTACACACCGCGTATCAAGCCATGCTGTGGTGGCGTCCCATATACAAAACAGAGGAAGATGGGCACAGCTGTTTACTCAGGGCTAATCTTCCTCAGCAAAAAGAGGACGATTGGTAACAGATGTTAGCTCAGGGGCCAATCTTCCTCACCAAAAAATATATATATATATGTATATATATATTTATAGTTCTTTTGGGTGTTTACCTTCCTACATCTCCTCCCAACCCCCACTCCTACCTCTATGCTATGTACACAATAGGCAGCTAATTAATGCTGGTTAATGACTAACTGAAAAGTCCTACTCTTCCACACAAAACTTGTACACGAATGTTTATAAGCAGCATTATTCATAATAGCCAAGAAGTGGAAACAATCCAAATGCCCATCAACTGATGAATGGATAAATAAAATGTGGTATATACGTACAATGGAATATTATTCATCAATAAAAAAATGAAGTGATGATGCATGCTACCCCATGGATGAGCCTTGAAAACATCATGTGAAGTGAAATAAGCCAGTCATGAAAGATCACACATTGTATGATTCCTTTTATATGAAATGTCCAGAATAGGCCTATCTATGGAGACAGAAAGTAGATTGGTAGTTGCCTAGGGCTGGAGGGAATGGGAAGAACAGGGCAGGACAGCTAAGGGGTATGAAAATGTTCTTGAATTGATTGTGGTGATGGTTGTGCAACTCTGTAAACATAGTAAAAACCATTGAATTATGCACTTTAAATGAGGGAATTGTATGGTATGTGAATTGTACCTCAATCAAAAGAAGAAGGAGGAGGAGGAGGGGGAGAAAATTCAGACATACTTACAAAGATGTGCAAAGAAAACTAAGAACTGGTCTAGATGCCCAAAGATAAGAATATTAGGCAGGTATATTAGTTTCCTATGGTGACAGTAACCAATTACCACAAACTTAGTGGCTTAAAACAACACAAATTTATTCTCTTACTGTTCTAGAGGTCAGAAGTCTAAAATCAAAGCGTTGGCAGTGCTGCGTCCTCCCTGGGGGCTCTAGAAGAGAGTCCTTTTCTCTTCCAACTTCTAGAGGCCACCCACATCCCTTGGTTCATGGCCCCTTCCCTCATCTTCAAAATGTATCACTCCAACCTTTGCTTCCTTCATCACTTCTTTTCCTAACTCTGATCCTCCTGCCCTGCTCTTATAAGGACCCCTATGATTACATTGGGCTCACCCGGATAATCCAGGATAATTTTCCTCAAGATCCTTAATCATTGCCAATAATGCAAGATCAGCAAAATCCATTTAGGGATGTAAAAAAATGGCCAAATTGTTTTTCAAAGTGACTATCTTTTTGGAGTTCCACCAGCAATGTGTGCGAGTTCCAGTTTCAGCTGTTTTAACCTGCTTACTTTGGTTCCTGTGGCAGACATACTTTCCCACACAGCATCATTTTGCTTGTTCTTTTTTTTAATTATTTTATTGAGGTCATATTGGCTTATAACATTGTGTAATTTCAGGTATACATTATTCTTAGTTTCTGTGTAGACTGCATCATATTCACCACCAATAGTTCAGTGTTTGTCCATCACCATACATATGTGCCCCTGCCTACTCTTCCTTGTCAGTAGAATCTTAGTTTTTTTTGGAGGGGGGTGTAGGTGACAAGGGGTCTAGTCCTAGGTTATGGATCATAATGTTTCCAAGTCATTTGACAATCCTGTTCCCTACCTTCTCAGCCTCCCTTTCAGCTAGATGAAATCTTTACCCAGTTCTGGCCAATGAGACATAAGAAGAAATCTAATCTAATGTAGAGGCTTCTGGGAGAGCTTTTGATTTTCTGCTATAAGGAAGCAAATATATCCTTTGTTCTTATTGCCTTACTTCTGTATTGAATGTGAACATGATGGCTGGGACTGCAGCAACCCTATTGCCATCATAATAAAAAGGCTGAGAGAATCATAGAAACGCCTGACATCAATGACCCCCATAACCCTGTTTAATTAAGCAACTGTTAATTGGGTGTTCTGTTACTTGCTATTGAACACAATCTAACTCTAACTGATACAGCCTCTTTCTTTCACTATTGTGTGGAAGGCTAACGCTGTTAGTTAATGCACAGAATTTTCCTTTCTTTTCCTTCATTTTTGCTTTGTGGCCCAGATATTTGTGTTTCAGACATATTCCTCTAGATTTTATTTTGGGGAGTAACCCACTGTGAGAGAATGAAAAGTTAGTGTGTTCTGGGTCTGCTGAAAGCATCCATTGTTCAGTGAAATCTTGTCCATTTTTACCATCATGAGTTGTGCAATCCTTATTTTAAACAGGGAAAAACAAGCTGACTTGGAAGCTTTCTAGATATAGTGTATGGATAAAAAAGCAGGCAGAAGAAGAGGCAATGACATTCATGAGCCATACCAGGACAAGTTGGTTGCAAATGACAGAAAATCTATTCAAACTTACGCCTTTTTAAAAAAGTGTTGGAATTTATTGACTCATACAACCAAACTTTAGAAAAAGCAAAGATAGCCTTAGAGAGAATGGATCTTGGCGTGAAAAGCCATCAGAACTCAAGACTGAGACTATTTTTCATTAATGCATCTCTATGTGGCCAACTGTGGCCTTCTCTTTACAGAGGGTAATATGGCCCAAGAGCTCCAGGCCCATGTTCTAACAGCACCATGGCTAGAAAGGAAGAGAGGATTCTCTCTCCCAGATCCACTTTTAGAAATCCAAGAGAAAGACTCTTATCATCCCAACTTGAATCATACTCTTACCTCTCAAGTTGTTTTTCCTGTTTGAATGTCTTTGTTTCTACCTTTTGTGTGAGAGGCCTTCCTTGAATTGTCTAATAATCCTTGGTTGTCTGCTTATTTTTGAGAGGGAGGGGCTAAAAACACGATTGGAACCTCTACACACCCAGGTGGAGGTTGTTCACCATGATCTTCACCACAAGGTGGACCTGCCTGGGATCACTTAGTTGTAGAACCTCTGCCACCCATACATTCAGATCTTTTCCTTTGGGCTGGTCAGATTCCCCAGAGAAGATTCTCCTGGTCTTCTGCTCAGAAGGGTCTAACTGCCAATGTTTTGAGACTAGGGCAACTAACTCATCCTGGTTTGCTCAGGATTGTGCCCGTTTTAAAAGTGAAAGTCCTCATCCTGGGAACACGTACAGTCCCAGGAAAATTGAGGTGATTGGACACCCTATGCCGCTATCCTGGGAACTCAATAGGGAAAGAGGGTTGAGTGAGCTCATCATCTTGTATGCACGCATTCCGGTAATCTCACTGTTTTCAGTATGGTACCCCACCCTCAAATGTGCCTCAGTTGAGAGACTCTGTGTTTTACCTGCTCCAGAGAATAAATTTCCAGTCTTCTGTTGGGATTGGGGAGGATGAAACAGATTTAAAGACCTGACTGCTTCCTGAATAGACTGTCAACCAACCTGCTTATTTAAACTCTTATTCCCAGAGATGCCTGGTACCACCAATTCCAGAGTCTGTGGGGATTCTATAGTGTGTATCAGGTTAGTTATTATCTTTCCCACCATTGCTTAGAATCTACCTTTTTTGTATCTATTTAGTCACTTACCACTTATATTTCTGCTTTCCAGAGTCTAAATTTTTATAGCTATTGCCCCTTCTCCCATTCTCCTAATTTCTTTGAGTTTATAACTTTAAAAATCCTTTTAGTAGGGTTTTAGGGGGGAATAAAAGTAGTTGGGTATCTTCAAAATGCCACATTTGCCCTAGAGTCTGCAAGAATAATCTTTTCAAACATTTATTACCCAAATATCTCAGTGCCTTGGGCACTGTAAGTCTCAGAACTTCCTGCTATTGTCCACTGTGTGTCACTATCTTCTTACCATTTGAAAGCACAATTTCTAAACTTTCTGGTATTAGCTTACTGGTTTCCAACATGTCTTAAGAAAATAAAAAATGACATAGATTACAAAATCATGACAGAGGCAAATGTTGACAACAGTGAGAAATTTTCTAGAAGACTTAATCTACTGAAATTAGAATGGTAACTTATCTTGACTTGGTGACTACTTTCTATATTTACTACATATTTATATTTACATTTATATTACTTTTATGTATTTACTATAACAGGAGTCGGCAAACTTTTCTTTAAAGGACCAGATAGTAAATATTTTCGACTTTGTGAGTCGCATAGTCTGTGTCGCAAGTACTCATCTCTGTTGTTATAGTGCAAAAACAGCCATAGAAAATATGTAAATAAATGGGTGTGGCTCTATTCCAATAAAACTTTGTTTACAAAAACAAGCAGCAGTCTGGATTGGACCCAGGACAGTGTTTGCTGACACTTCCTCTATACTATTAAGATTCTGATCCCAATCAGATGTGTGTGTATGGGGAGGGGTTCCAGAACCAACACGCAATTCTCGGACACAAGCTGGGTGTCCCACAATTCAACTCAATTCTGACACTATTTACCTGGAGATAGCATCAGATCCCACAGGTTAAGGGTTCAGTCCTACAAGACTGCCCCACCCCCACCCCAAGTCAGATGCTAGTCACAAGCCCAGGTTATCACCTGTACTTCTGACTGACAGGCTATAGATTAGACGTTCCAACAACCCCCTCCTGTGGTTTGATTAATTTGCTAGAGCAGCTCACAGAACTCAGAGAAACATTAACTAGGTCACTAGTTTATTATAAAAGGATATAACTCAGTAACAGCCAGATGGAAGAGAGGCACAGGGCAAGGTATGGGCAAAGAGCACGGATCTTCCATGCTCTCTCTCCCAGCGAGCCACTCTCCCCAAATCTCTACATGTTCACCAATCAGAAAACTCTCCAAACCCTGTCTTTTTGGGTTTTTGTGGAAGCTTCGTTACATAGGCATAGTCGATTAAATCATTGGCCATTAGCAATTGATTCAACCTCCAGCCTTTCTCCCCTCCCTGGAGGTCTGGGAAGGTGGGACTGAAAGTTTCAACCCTCTAATCACACGGTTGGTTCTCCTGGCAACCAGCCTGCAACCTTAGGTGCATTCCAAAAGTCATCTCATTAACCTAACAAAAGACACCTTTATGGCTCTCATTACTTGGGAAATTCCAAGGGTTTTATGAACTCTGTGCCCAAAAGAGTGGTTGAAGACCAAATAAATATTTCATACTGCAAATCACAATATCACAACTATATATAGACAACATATTGTAAGTATATAGAGTCTATACTATATGTATGGACTGTATACAATATGTAGATTTTTTTAACAAAATGGGATAACACTATGCATTATATTCTGAAACTCACATTTGTACTTTATATGTTGTGTACATTTCCTCATGTTATGCCAATACATACAGCTCTACTTCATTGTTTTAATTGGCTATGCCAATTAAATGTGTATCATAGTTTGGATATTATATTTAAATGTAGCTTCAATAAAAATCTTTATATAAATATCTGTGTGCCCTTGATCAAATATTTTTAAAGTAGATTTCTAAAAGAGAAGCCATCTCCAAAGGGTATGCATAGCTTTTAAAAATCAACAAAGTCTGCAAAATTTCTCTCCAAAATGTTGTACCAATTTAAACTCTATGGTCAAGAACTTTGGCCAAGCCTGGAGTTAAAGAGTTATGTGAAACAGCCATTACTGAATGTCTTTGAAACACTCTAGACGGAATAGATGCCAGAAGACCCAGTGGCGATGCAAGTGAGACAAAGGGTCCAAGCGGAAGCCAGGATGGGATGGCCTTGGTACACACAACAGCTTCAGACCGAAAGATGGGCGAAGGGGCATCTTAGTCAGCTCAGGCTTCTAAAACAAAATACCGCAGGCTTAAACAATAGACATTTTTTTCTCACAGTTCTAGAGGCTGGGAAGTCCAAGATCAAGGTGCTGGCCTATTCAGTTTCCGGTGAGAGCCCTCTTTCTGGCTTGCAGATGGCACCCTTACGCTGTGTCCTCACGTGGCAGAGAGAGGAACCAAGCTCTCTGCTGTCTCTTCTTATAAGGCTACTTACCCCATCATGAGAGCCCCACCTTCATGACCTCATATAAACCTAATCACCTCCTGAAGGTCCCCCATCCAAATACCATCACATTGGGGGTCAGAGCTTCAAGATATGAATTTTACGGGGACACAAACATTCAGTCCATAACAAGGGGCGAGATGCTCAGATTAAATATTCAGAATAAATAAATAAATAAATATTCAGAGAATGAGAACTGATGTGGGACTGAGCCAGGACAGGCTGCTTGTTCAGTTTTGAGAGACCAGGACAACAGGCAAGAGCTCACTGCCATGGCACGTAGGCATGTGTCATGTGGCTAGGCATGAGGAACGAAGGCCACACTGAGACGGCCAGGAATGATTGTAGTTAGGCTGAGCTTGGACCCAAAGGCAGGAAGGCAAAATAGACAGGCTGAGATTAGCAGCGGCAGGAGGGGTTTGGTAGTTTCCCCTGATAGCCACACTGAGGAAAGAGCTGTCTCTGCTAAATGATGTGGTCCTAGGAGAAGGGGTTGGAAAGGACAGGATCTGACTCTGCTGGGAGCACAGGCCCCAACCCCCTCAGCCTGGGACTCTCATGTTGGTCTCTCTGAGCTCAGGACGCCATCGGTGGTCACAGGCGAATGACCTGAGGCCCTGGAACTATAAGCATTGATTTGTTTGCTGGATATAGGTTCTCTCTAATGCAGCGTTTGACAAAGATCCTGACTAATCTCTGATTTTCAGGAAGAAGGAGTGATTAGTAGAATTTCTAGACAAAGGAATGTCACTTTCCTACTATACTCATATGTCACACCACATCTAGAATCTCACCTTCAGTTCTGAGAGCCATTTTTAGTGTAGAATTACTAGGAGTTCTGCAAAAATATCATGCATAGACTAAAGAAACTGGAAGGTTGGGAGGGAGGGATTCAAAGAAGGAAAATTAAGGGAAGAAAATTTCTGCCTTCAAATATTTTAAGAGCTCATGGGGGCAGTTTGCTAAACTGGCAAGAAAGTAGATTTTGACATCTACCAAAAAAGATCTTTCTGACAACTAGAACTGTCCAACCGTGGCATAGAAGTAAGTCATGTATTTCCTGTAACTGAAAGTGATCAGAGATGAGAAGCCTACTTTTTGGGTATCATTCCTGCCTTATGTATCCAGCAGACCTACTGGACATCCATTCTCTTCTCTATAACAGCACTTCTCAAATTTAGTATGCAATGAACCACCTGGGAACTATTAAAATGCAGACTGATTCAGGTGGTCTGGGGCAGGACCTGAGATTCTGCACGTCTAACAAGCTCCCAGTTGATGACGATGCTGCTGGCCCATGGAGCACACCTTGAATAGTAGGGGCCTGTGGCTGAGGCTCTCAGATGGCTGTACTCTGGAATCACCTGGGGAAGAGGACACTAGAAAAAATCCTGATGCCAGGGTCTCTCACTCTTTGAGAGTTTAGTTAACATGGAGTGTGGCCTGGGCATCAGGATTTTTGAAAGCTCTCCAAGTGGTCCTAATACATAGCTAAGTTTAAAGACCACTGCTCTATGGCCTTTCAAAATCATTCAACGCTGGCTCACAGATCACTTCTGTAAAGACCTTTAATTGGAATTTAATTAATCGGGCTTGGCCAGGTCTTCTCACTCATGCATAGTTAACACTGGTTCAACATTTGGGAGGAAAACTTGGTAGTAATTATTAATTCTCATAATGTGTGGGACATTAGACCATAAAATGCCTCAAGTCCCTTCCAAATCTAGGAAACTATTTCCTGATTCAAAATCTGTGATTCAAAACCTCCTTTGGTAATACATTCATTTGACCACAAGGTGGTGATGAAACAACAAAATATGATACCACACATCCCTCAGAGAGTTGAGTGACTGACATATACTTAAGGGCAGCACACTTGTGGAGTATGTATAGTTCTCAACTCTGAGGGGCGATTGGTCACAGACTCCTTTGAGAATCTAACAGCTATAGACCAATGTACATCCACAAACGTGAATACAATTTTAAGCAGTTCACAGACCCTGAAATTAAACTGTGGACAGCCAAGGCTAAAGATGAATTACTCCCTCCCACACCCCCGCACTCCATAAATTATATGGAGCCTCTCCCACTCCCACCTCCACCCTTCTCAGCAGCTGAGCTTACCTCCTGCTTCATAGGGAAGGTAGAAGAAATCAGGCCTCAAATCTATCAAGTTACCTAATCCCCTCCCACCTTCCTTCCATCTACATGGAATGGGGTGCCTTTTCTTTTTATTGAAGACTAAATCCTCCATCAGTTTTCCTGATCCATTCACCCTGGCCTCTACCAAGTTTGTGGTCTCTCCACTTTATGCTCTCTTATATTTTCTTGTGCTCATTTAAAAATAACTCATTTTTCTCAATATGAAAGCAGTACATGGTTTTTATTTTTAAGTATACAGAAAAGCAAAGGGCATAACATAAGATACTCACAAATCTCATAACCACTTATGTTTTTCTTCCATCTAGTTGCTGAGTTTATATACATTCTGTGCTTATAAAAATATTTTTTTTTTTTTTAAAGATTTTATTTATTTATTTTTCCCCCCAAAGCCCCAGTAGATAGTTGTGTGTCATAGCTGCACATCCTTCTAGTTGCTGTACGTGGGACGCGGCCTCAGCATGGCCAGAGAAGCAGCGCGTCGGTGCGCGCCCGGGATCCGAACCCGGGTCGCCAGCAGTGGAGCGCGCTCACTTAACCACTAAGCCACGGGGCCGGCCCTGTGCTTATAAAAATATAATCACATTATACAAACTGTTTTATGACCTATTTAATTTAATTTAACATCTTTAATCTTAATACATTTTCACCTGTAGATGTGGTTCTTAACCAGAGATGTTCATTTGATTCATCTCTAGGGATTTTTAAGCATATATTTGCCTGGATGCCAATTCTAAAGATTCTTATTTACCAGGTCTGGTGTGAGGCCTGGACACCTGTATATTTAGAAAGCCTCACTTGTGATTTTGAAGTGTAATACTAAGAATATAATTTTCAATTCAATTTTATTGAGTTATAATTTACATACAATAAAATGCACACATTCTAAGATATAGAGTTAAACAAGTTTTGACAAATTTATACACCTCCATAACTATCAAAATAACCAAGATATAAACCATTTCCATCATGCCAAAAAATTTCCTTGTTCCCCTTGCCAATCTCCTACCCTAGTCCCAGCTCCAAGCAACAGCTGATCTACTTCCTGTCACTGTATATTAGATTTGTCTTTCCTAGAGATTCATGTAATTGTAATTAGACAATATGTAGTCTTTTTTGTCTGGCTTCTTTTGCTCAGCATATGTTTTTCAGATTCAACCATTATTGCATGCATCAACAGCTTGGTTCTTTTTATTGGTGAGTAGTATTCTAAGGTATGGATGTGCCAAAATTTGCCTATCCATTCACCTATTGATGGACATTTGGGTTGTTTCCAGACTTTGGCTATTACCAATGAAGCTGCTATGAACATTCACATACAAGTCTTTCATTTCTCTTGGTAAATGCCTTGGAATAGAATGCTTGGGTCATGCGGTCACTTTATTCCCCTTTTCTTGGCAATTTACTGGCTGTATGCCCTTGGGAAAGTAACTTTACCTCTCTGAACCTTAGTTGTAAAATGGGATTACCAACCCAGAATTTTAAGCCATTGAATTGCCTCAGGATTCTCTATCACAGGCTATTGTGGGAGAGTATTTAAAACAGTAAAAACAAGTTGGCAAGTTGGCTTTTTATAAGCTCAGAAAATTAGGGTGGTGATATGTTTTTATGAGTAGACATAACTAATTTAGCAGTGAAAGCATTATTGAATAACCAAAGGTCTAATGTTAGAATAAAAATAAAAAAGGAGGGACCTGTTATGGGTAATAAAGCAATCTGGGCAAACTAGCAGAATGTGGCATTAGAATTGTGGTCACAGACCCAATGATGATCCCTGGAAAGCCATGTGGCTTCTGGCTCTCAACTTCTCTCCACCCCTTGCATATTGCCCACATCCTTATAATAAGGGACTCTGTCCCTTTCCAGCCCTGCAGTTCCCTACTATGAACTCCAGGCTGTGTTTGCTGTGTGCAGCAATGTTCTTCCAGACACGGTAGATGTTTGCACCTAAACTTCCACAGGACCACCAGTCATGTCCTGAAGTGAACAGAACAACTTGTCCAGAACCTCTCTGCTGCATTCTGCCCTTCCCAAACGTACTATAGCTGAGATATTTTCCCCATCCCTCTCCCATGAATCTGTAGGCTGAGTTACTGACTAGTCTCATGCCTGGCTCACATCAGTTATGACACTAACAGGGTTCTCAACCCTGCTATTTTGGCACCATCACTGGTCATCACCTGGCCTTTCCAGAGCTACCTGGCCCCTGACTTACTGCTTATTCAGAATATGCTCAAAAAACACTTGTTACTGTGTATAAAGCACTACCATTTGTCTGAATTGTTTTACTTGTGTTTGATCTAAAAATTCTAAATCTAAAAGATTTATTTATTTATTGAAGTCTGCTCAAGTTCAAAACTTTAGAGAAATTGCTTTTATACTGGATGATTTTATGAGATTGTGGAAAACATCCAGATGTTCAAGCCAAAGGCATCTTGCTCCTTGAGAGACTTGGTGAGCAGTGGTTCAAAAGCAGGGGGGATAAGCAAGAGCACTCTGCATTTTGCACTGCTCAGACCCTGGGTCACATCTCAGCACCTGCCTGCTACCCAGGTTCTACTTGTTTTTCTCCCTAAACCACCACAGTCCTCAGAGATGCAGTTCACTTTCTTCTTTGGAAGCTATCATCCTTCACTCTGTCCGTTGGGTTCTTCCTCACCGACTAGATTAGCCATAGAATGAGACAGTCTCCCATCTTCTATCTTCCCTATTGTCACCAAAGAGGCACACAGACCCTTTTAGGGAAAAGGTTGTATTGCATATCACAACAGGGAAATACAAACAGCTGACATGAGTTGTGTAAAAGTCTCATGAAATGCTTAAAGTCAGGATACCTGGTCTATAATTCTTGAATCTTTTTGAAACGACCAGCTGCCCAGTAATCATGAGATCCATCCTGCTACGACTTTTCTATATCTCAGTCATTAGGACACCATGATTCAAGCATAACCTAATTTTGCCGGAATGCCATCATCTCAGGTAGGTTTTATCCACCTCAAGCTCAAGTCTACCTAACTTTAGTTCTGGAAAATTCTCAGACAATGGGTTATCTGAAAATATTACTCCTACCCTATTCTCTCTTTAGTTCCCTTCTTAGACTGAAATTTAACTGAATTCAGATCTTCTCCCAACATCCTCTACAAATCTTACTTTCTCTTCTGTGTTTTCCATCATTCAGTCTCTCTGTACCTCATTTTTGATAGTTTCTTCTTATCTGTCTTCCAGTTCACTTATTTTTCTTTCAGCTGTGTTTTATATGCTATTCAATCCATCCACTGAGTTTGTGTGTGTGTGTTGAAATAAGCATAACATTAAATTTACCAGTAGTGACATTTACTACATTACACTGTAACATAATTATTACATAATGATTTGATATTTGTATAAATTGGGAAATGATCAACACAATAAGTCTAGTTAACAGCCATCACCATACATAGTTACAGATTTGTTTTTTCTTGTGATGAGAACTTTTAAAATCTACTCTCTCAGCAACTTTCATATATATGATAAAGTATTATTAACTATAGTTACCATGTTTTATCTGACATACCCAAGATCTATTTATTTTATATCTGGAAGTTTGTACATTTTGATCACCTTCACCCCTTTCACCCAGCCCCCACCCTCTTCCTCTGGCAACCATCAATCTGTTCTCTGTACTTATGTGCTTGGTCCGGGGGCTTTGTTTTTGTTTTTTGTTTCAAATCCCCCATGTAAGTGAGATCATATGATATTTATCTTTCCCTGTCTGACTTATTTCACTTGGCATAGTGCCCTCACAGTCCATCCATGTTGTCACAAATGGCAAGATTTCCTTCTTTTTTATGACTGAATAATATTCCTTTATATATATACACCACGTTTTCTTTATCCATTCATCCACTGATGGACACTTAGATTATTTCCATGTCTTGGCTATTGGAAATAATGCTGCTATGAACATGAGAGTCCATACAGCTTTTCAAGCTAGTGTTTTCATTTCCTTTGGATATATACGCAGAAGTGGAAATGCTGGATCATAAGGCAGTTCTATTTTCAATTTTTTGAGGACTCTCCATACTGTTTTCCATAGTGGCTGCACCAATTTGCATTCCCATCAACAGTACACAAGGATTCTCTTTTCTCCACATCCTCACCAACACTTGTTATTTCTTGTCTTTTTGATGGTAGCCATTCTAACAAGTGTGCAGTGATATCTCATTGTGGTTTTGACTTGCCTTTCTCTGATGATTAGTCATGCTGATCACCTTTTCATGTACCTGTTGGTCACCTGTATGTCTTCTTTGGAAAAATATCTGTTCAGATCCTCCGCCCATTTTTTTTTAATAATTTTATTTATTTATTATTTCCCCCCAAAGCCCCAGTAGATAGTTGTACGTCATAGGTGTACATCCTTCCAGTTGCTGTATGTGGGACACGGCCTCAGCATGGCTGGAGAAGCGGTGCGTCGGTGCGCGCCTGGGATCCGAACCCGGACCGCCAGCAGTGGAGCGCACGCACCCAACTGCCAAGCTACGGGGCCGGCCCCTCCGCCCATTTTTTAATTGGATTGTTTGTGGGTTTTTTTGCTAGAGTCATATGAATTATTTATATATTTTGGAATATTAACCCCTTATTAGGTATATGATTTGCAAATATTTTCTCCCATTGGTGTCATATCCAAAAAATCATCACCAAGACTGATGTCATGTTGCTTACTGTCTATTTTTTTTTCTAGGAGTTTTATGGTTTCAGGTCTTATGTTGTAAGTTTTTTATTACTGATGCAATCTCTTTATTTCTTATAAGTCTATACAGATATTTTATTTCTTCTTGAGTCAGTTTTGACAGATTGCTTGTTCTAGGAATTCGTCCATTTCATCTAGTTATATCATTTGTTGGTGTCTAATTGTTCATAGGTTCAAAGGTTCTCTTATGAACCTTTTTATTTCTGTAAGATCAGTAGTAATGACCTCATTTTCATTACTGATTTTAGTGATTTGAGTTTCTTCTCCTTTTTCATTGGCCAGTCTAGCTCAAGGTGTGTCAATTTTGTTGATCTTTTCAAGAGACCAACTTTTGGTTTCATTGATTCTCTCTACTGTTTTTCTATTTTCGATTCCATTTATCTCCAGTCTAATCTTTTTATTTCCTTTCTTCTCTTTGCTTTCAGTTTAGTTTGCTCTTCTTTTTTCTAGTTCCTTAAGGTGAAAGATTAGGTTATTGATTTGAGATCTTCTTTTTTAATGTTAGCATTTATAGCTATAAATATCCCTGTGAGCACTGTTTTTGCCTCACCCCATAAATTTTGGTATGATATGTTTTCATTTTCATTATCCTCAAGGCATTTTCTAATTTTCTTTATGCTTTCTTCTTTGATCCATTCGTTGTTTAAATACATTGCTTAAAGAACATGAAATCACAAATGCATAAACATACACGCACCCCTGTGTTCATTGCAGCATTATTCACAATAGACAAGACTTGGAAGCAACCTAAGTGCCCATAAAGGGAAGAATGGATAAAGAAGATGTGGTATATATACACAATGGAATACTACTCAGCCATAAGAAATGATGAAATCCAGCCATTTGTGACAACGTGGATGGACATTGAGGGTACTATGTTAAGTGAAATAAGTCAGAGGGAGAAAGTCAAATACTGTATGATCTCACTCATAAGTAGAAGATAAAAACAACAAAAAACAAACACATAGAGACAGAGATTGGATTGGTGGCTATGAGAGGGGAAGGGGGACAGAAGGAGGGCAAAAGGGATGATTAAGCGCATGTGTGTGGTGATGGATTGTAATTAGCCTTTGGGTGGTGACCGTGATGTAACCTATGCAGAACTAGAAGTATAATGATGTACACCTGAAATTTATATAATGGTATAAAGCAACGTTACTGCAATAATAAATAAATAAATAAATATGTTGCTTAATTTTTGCATATTTGTGGATTTTCCAGATTTCTTTCTGTTACTGATTTCTAGTTTCATTCCATGTGGTTGAAGAAGATACTTTGTATTATTCCAGTCTTTTAAGATGTATTGAGACCTGTTTTATGGCCTAACATTTGGTCTGTCCCAGAGAACGTCCCCTGTACACTTGAGAAGAATGTGTTTTCTGTTATTTTTTGAGTAGTGCATTCTATAGATGTTTGTTAGGTATATTTGGCTTATATTGCTGTTCACATATTATTCTATCTCCTTGTTAATCTTATCTGTAGTTGTTTTATCCATTATTGAAAGTGGAGTATTGAATCTTCAACTACTGTTGTTGAATTGCCTATTTTTCTCTTTGATTCTGTGAGTTTTTGCTTCATGTATTTTGGAGCTCTATTGTTAGGTGAATATATGTTTATAATTGTTACATCTTCTTGATGGATTCTTTTATCATTATATAATGTCCCTTTTTGGTCATTCACTGCAATTTTTGTCTTAAAGTTTATTTTATGTGATATGAGTATAGCCACTCCACCTCTCTTTTGGTTAGGGCATGCATACAATATCTTTTCCATCTTTTCATTTTCAACTTATTTGTATCTTTGTATCTAAAGTAAGTCTCTTGTACATAACATATATTTGGATTATGTATTTTATCCATTCTGCCAATTTCTTCCTTTTAACTGGAGAGTTTAATCCATTTCCATGTAATGTAATTACTGATAAGGAAGGATTTACTTCTGCCATTTTATATTTATTTTCAATATGTCATATATTTTTTGTTCATCCATTATTGCCTTCTTCTTTTTTTTTTGTGTGAGGAAGATCAGCCCTGAGCTAACATCTACCAATCCTCCTCCTTTTTTTGCTGAGGAAGACTGGCCCTGGGCTAACATCCATGCCCATCTTCCTCCACTTTATATGGGACGCCGCCACAGCATGGCTTGCCAAGCAGCTCATGGGTGTGCGCCCGGGATCCGAACCGGTGAACCCTGGGCTGCCGTAGTGGAGTGCGTGCACCCAACCACTTGCGCCACTGGGCCGGCCCCTTTTATTGCCTTCTTTTGCATTAAGATCTTTTTCTAGTATACCATTTTGATTCACTTCTCTTTTTTTTACTATTATTTTTTATTTTCTTAATGATTGCCCTGTGGGTTATTATTAACACCTTAATTTATAACTGTTAATTTATTTTTTTCCTATAAATGGGACATATTTTGTTTCTTTGCGTGTCTTATATTTTTTGTTGAAAACTGGACATTTTGTGTTTTATAATGTGGTAACTCTGAAAATCAGATTCTCCTTTCTCCTCAGGATTTGTTGTTGCTTCTTGTTGTGAGTTGTAGCTGTTTCTTGACTTTGCTAAACTATATTTTAAAAGATTATATTCTTTGTCATATGTGGCCACTGAAGTCTTTGAAGTCACTAAAGTCTTATTCACTGCTTTTGTAAAAGGATGGACTTTTGTCATTC
Source organism: Ceratotherium simum simum (assembly GCF_057802395.1). Taxonomy (NCBI): domain Eukaryota; kingdom Metazoa; phylum Chordata; class Mammalia; order Perissodactyla; family Rhinocerotidae; genus Ceratotherium; species Ceratotherium simum. The sequence goes on along the minus strand of NC_141910.1, from coordinate 3,179,884 downwards.
CCTGTTCCACCATTTTTGCCGATGTCCTCCCATAATTATTTTTTATCTTTTATTCTCTTTAAACATTTCATAAATATATATGGTCTATTCTATATCTAATAGTTCTAATATTTAACTTTTTTGCCTTCTAAATCTGTTGTTGTTTTTTCTGCTGACTCTTGTTATGGGTGGCTTGTTTTCTTCCATATTTGGTAATTTTTATTGTGAATTTATATTTGGCTAAACCTAACTTGTGAGAATGTCAAGGGGTCAGAGTTGATGACGCCTTTCTCGTGATGAATATTCTTAGTAGCTTGTGTGTTTTTTCCATACCAGATAGGTAGTATAAATTCAAAATCCAGAGCTGGTGAGAGCCAGCTTACGGTTTCAAATTCTTAGGGGAGACTATTATATCTTTAACATTTTTCTCCATCTGGAGGTGCAGGTACAGACATACTTGTTTTCTTGTAGGTTTTCTTCATTGCCAATTTTTTTCCAGCCCAACCTATTAATGAAGGAATGGTCCTTCCAAGGTCCTAGATGTGTATGGAAACTTAAAATTTATCTCCTCCATTTTATGTAGATTCAAGCCAGGCCCAATCTTCAATCTCTGCTCAGTATTAATCCTCAAAGCTATATGTTCCTTGTATGGGCATTTGCCACCAAAGTGGTCACAGCGTCCATGTTACTTATCACTCTGGTTTCATTTCATTGTTGTTTTGATTCTTGAGGATTCCCATATTCCTGTGAGGTCATCAATGAAGTTAAAATAATGTGCCTTGGAGTTTATCCAAATATATAGGCGCTTTGCTTTAGGAATTTTTCAGACCATAGTCCACCATATATCCAACAGCAGAATTCCATGATTTGGTATTCTTGCTCTCAAAATGTTATAGAAATTTAGCTGTTTAAGTTGATGGATCTCGATTTGTATCTCAGCTCTGTCACTTAACACCTCTGGAGTGATCTTGGGTAAGTCTCATGACCTCTTTAAGCCTCAGTTTCTCTATTAGTGGAGTAAGTACAACAATACATTTGAAATAATATCAAGTTGTTGCAACAATTATTGTAATGGTGAAAAGCACTTCATAAAAGGCCTGACATATAAATCTTACCTTAATGCTCAATAAATTTTAACCACTTTTACTTTTACTGTTAAAGATATGACCTTTCATAACCTAGTTCTTGTAAGCCTTTCATAGCCTAGTTCTTTAGCTATGAAATGGGATTTCAGGTTTATTGGAAGTATTTGAGAGAAAGAAGGCAAAGTATAGAGCACAATACCTAATACATAGGGAGCACCCAATAAATAGTAACAAATATTGTTATTTATAGGAACTATGAAAAAAATCAACAGGCTATACACAAAGCTCTCATCTGTCTCTATTGATTTAGTATTCAGTTGATAATGAAGATGACACCTTGCCACATTAAAAAAATAAGCCTAGAGAGATTTGATGAGTAGTGTTCAATACAGCAAAATCTTCATAAAACTCTATGTGTTTGTGTCTTCCACCTCTCATTCTCCTTGGCACTTGAATGCTCTCAGGTGCAGTGCATAAGGTAACATTAGAATACAGTCACCTTCACCTACTAAAAGAGGAATTCTGGGACTGAGGAGCAATAGCCTTGGTCTCCACCACATAAACTTTGAAGGGAACAGATTAAAATATTCACTGCACATCTGAAATGAAAGGTATTTTTTGCATGTGTCTAACATTGCATAGTATTATAATTTTACGCTTTGATGTATTGAGTTGGCTTTGAATTTCTTGTGCATTACTAGTTTATATAAATTATTATATTTTATTGGCTCACATTGATTGGCTTTGTGTATACCTTTCATCTCTGGAGAATTATTATTTATTATGTCTACATTTGAGGTTTTTCTGAATTGTTTCTAAACTGAAGTTACTTCCTTGCTGTTTCCAGTTCCTGATTAGGGATTAGGAGACCTGTACTCTAGTTTTCTCTCTGCCACGACTGGGCTGCCTGACCTGGAGTAAATCACTTGCTCTCTCTGGGTCTCAGTTCTCTTATTAATCAAATGGGGAAGTTGGATTAAGTGATCTGTAATCTCCATTCCAGTTCTATTGTTATATGGTTCTCTACCTTGTAGGTGGTCTCATACTCAGCATATGAAATACATACCTGAATATGTTAAGATTGAGAAAATGCAGGTTGTGAGTATGATATGTAAAACACTTCACATAGGCCTTAGCATTCAAGGCAAGAAACAAATATCAAAGTAAAAAAAGAGAGACCAAAAGAAGATAATGAGTTCCAATGGTGATTATATGATTTTGGAGAGAAGGTTGAAAACCAAGACCTTGCCATCTGATGTAACATTTCCACAAGGCAGGTGAAAGGGCTGGTTCCCCTGATGACTAACTGGGATAAGGCATCTTCTGTAAGTAACCTGCACCGGGCGTCGGTGGGGTCGCCTCCATGCAGCATTAGCAGCAGTCCTTTGCGGACTTAATCAGGTGGGTCTAAACGCCAGGAGAAGATCCAGAGTCCGCTTTGGTAAATGGAGTGCGGGAATATGGCTCACGCTATGACTGACACTAGGTTACCTGCCAGGTGGAAAACACATTAGTTGAAAGAGTACGGTGGAGTTGGAGCAGAAGAGCCTACATTCCTTGTGCCTTAGGAGTCACTGCTGGGAGTGACTGCTGGGAAAGAGACGCAGGACTGATCTCTCCCCTCGAGACTGGGACCCGAACTGTCTACACAACGCACCTCCCTCTCCAGAGACTGCTGATTCATCCAACCAGAGAAAGGTTAAAGCGAACGTCAGTCAAGTCCGTCTTAAGGCTCCTGAGAGAAAACAGAAGAGATTTCTGCAAGAGGAAGGAGGGACAAGGAGCCTGAGCGGGTGATAAGCGAAGGAACAAACAGAACTACCTCCCTCCTTTGGCTGCCTCGCTCACCCGCCTAGGCAGCGCTCCGTTCCCAGCGCGAAGGGGGAACTACGCGGGTCGAGGGCGCGCTCTCCACCAATCAGCGACGTAGGAAACGTTCCGGGATATTGACTGGCTCCACTGCCCGGCGCGCTCCTGAACCTAGAGCTGCGGTTGGTGAGGCGTTGCCAGTGGCAACAAGTCGTGCACAGGCGCAGTGCGCATCGGTGGAGGTCTGGTGGCTGCTAGGCAACGGGAAACATTCCCAACTAGAGCGAGCTTCCTGCTCCCAGACGCGGCTTTGGTCTGTCTCTGGAGACCCTAGGCGGCGGCGGCTGCTCTACTCTGACCTGGTGAGTCCTGCGGAAGTGAGCTGTGGGGCTGGGCTCCCACTTCTAAGCCGGAGACTTAGCATGGCTGTCGGAGCGGAAAGGCTCAGAGGGGCAGAGCAAGTCAATGGAGGGCATTTCAGTGATTACCTACTACCTACCTATCATTTTAGAGGGGTAGAAAGTGAAGAATAGAGATATCAAGAGACTCAAGAGATATCAAGAGATATCTTAAATCAAGATATCAAGAGATCTCACACTGACCGTTCAGATCTAGACCTGCGCTATTCAATATGGTAGCCACTAGCCACGTGGCTAGTCTGAGCTGAGATGTGCTCTAAATGTGAAATACATACTGGAGTTCGAAGACGTAGTAACAAAAAATAAAATGCACGAATAAGTTTTATATTGATTACATGTTGAAATGATAATATTTTGGATATGTTAATTAAAGCACATTATTAAAATTAATTTCATTTGTTCTCTTTTTGTGTTTTTGAATGTGGTTACTTGAAAAATTAAAATCGCATAGGATATTTGCGTTATATTTTGATTGGCCAGCACAGATCTAGACTAAAACCTAGGCTTGCTGACACCTGGTTCAGGACCTCATGTGCTGTAGCACTATTGTGAAAGGAAGTCTCTCTCCACCCATCTAGCGGGGTGGGAGGGGTTGCCGCGGTGAGGCTGCAAGACCATTGCAAAAGGCTCATGATTCTAGTGTTCTAGGACCTCGTTCCTCAAAGTGTGCGAATCAGAATCTGCATTTTAACAAGCTCCTCAAGTGCCTCTCATGCCCATAAAAGCTCCAGAAGCACTGCGTTAGGAGTTAGCCCTCAACTCTCGTTTGCCTTTGTTTGTTTTCTTCATGAGTACATAGGTTGTATTTCTCATGGCCTGTGTTAGAATTACTTGCATTTTGAACAAGCTTCCCAGGAGATATTTGCGTACTCAAGTGTGAGAAACATTGATCTTAATACTAATTGCATTTCTTTTCGTGCTTCCAAATCTAGACCAGTGTGGTCCCCAAATCAGTGGCCGCAGCAGCAGCATTACCACCCAAGAACTTGTTAGAAATGCAAATTCCTGGGTTCCGCCCCAGCTACAGGGCTTCTTGAAGGCCAAAGTCCCTAATTTTCATTCCTGGTTCAAGTCCTCAGTTTGGGAAGAATGGGGTAACTTCGATGAGTTTTCTTTGGAGACAAGCAAAGTCAGCTCTCCCGGCTCTTCCCTAGTCCTTTGCTCTACTTTTCATTTCTCTTTTCCTGACTCTACGCTTTCCAGAAGTGAGGATGGCTTTTCATCCCTCCAAGAGTAACTTCGACCTGAAAAATATCGAAGAGCAGGCGGATAATCCAATGCTTACAAGACTGAATAGTATAAAAGCAAAGGGAAGACTGAATTTTGTAGTACCCACAGAAAGTGAATCTGAGACACAATTCCTGATATTTAGGCACTCTACAAAAGCTCAGGAACGGACAAGAAAACAGCAGCAGCCTGTAAAACTTGAGCCTCTGGTAAGTGTCAAAACTAGCATTTTAGCCACTTGGTTACAGGGGAAGTTGCAAAATTGCGTTGGGGATTGGAAGTAATTTTTAGACTCTTAATTAACAAAGAAGGAATGAAAACCTAAAAGTTAAGACTTGTTTATGAAGTTGTAAACACAATTATGTACTCAAAAAATGTTGAGTTCTAAGCACTGTACGAGGGCCGGCCCCGTGGCTTAGCGGTTAAGTGCGCGCGCTCTGCTGCTGGCGGCCTGGGTTCGGATCCCGGGCGCGCACCAATGCACCGCTTCTCCGGCCATGCTGAGGCCGCGTCCCACATGCAGCAACTAGAAGGATGTGCAACTATGACATACAACTATCTACTGGGGCTTTGGGGGAAAAAAATAAATAAATAAAAATCTTTAAGCACTGTACGAGGTAGGGGGATACAGTGGTGAACAAAGTTTTCTAGCAGATAAATCTGTCCTAGGATTGTGTACAATACAGATACTTAACTCTATAAGGCTCTTTTAGATATATTAGGGTACTATTTAAAACTGAGAACTTCAGTAAGAGTAATATATATAGTTTTATATATAGTTATATAGTTTCATTATTTTCAAAGTAAATGCCTAGTGTCCTGAACAATTTTGTGCAGGTCTGAAAATACTTAATTTTAAGAATCCATTTATGCCCTTGAATAATTATAAACCCATGTAAAGAAGCAGTGAAAGCGAGTAAAGTAAAAAGTGCAAGTTCTCGCTCCCACCCGCAGATATTAACTACTGTTAGTGGTTGCCCTTCGGGCTGCTTTACATATTTATTCAAATATATATGTATATATGTGTATGTGCATGTATAAACATATATAGCTTTAAAGTAAGATTATACAGGTACATACTGGTCTTCAAAGTGCTTATTTCACTTAAATATCTAGAAATCTCTCCAATCCGTGCATATAGAGGTATCTTTTCTACAGCTGTGCTGTGTTTTATTGCATGAATGTGTCATAATATAGTATCCATTAACTGGTCTCCTATTGATGGGAGTTCAGGTTATTTCCCTTTTGTTTTCTTGTTGTTCTTATTTTGCTGTTACAGGTACTGCTTCACTGAATGGCCTTGCTTTTGTACATAAAAGTTTGATTCCTAGAAGTGGCGTTTTAGAGGTCATAGAATATGTACATTTTTAATTTTGAAAAATATTGCCCAATTGTACTCAGGGGTTTAACCAGTTTGCCTCTCCACCTACAGTATATGAGAGGGCCTGTTTACTTACATCTTTGCCAACCTGATGCTATCAGCTCTTTTATTTTTGCTGGACTGATAGGTTAAAATGGCATCATGTTGTTGTTGTAAGTTGAGTCTTATTAATGAAGGTAAGTATATTTTCATTCATTCATTGGTACATATGTTACTTATTTGTGGATTCTGTTCATAACCTTTGTCCACTTTAAAATTAGATTTTTTGGGGCCGGCCTGGTGACGTAGTGGTTAAGTTCACACGCTCCGCTTCAGCGGCCCAGGGGTTGCAGGTTCGAATCCTGGGTGCGGACCTATACACCACTGATCAAGCCATGCTGTGGCAGGTGTCCCACATGTAAAATGGAGGAAGATGGGCACAAATGTTAGCTCAGGGCCAATATTCCTCAGCAAAAAGAGGAGGATTGGCAGCAGATGTTAGCTCAGGCTAATCATCCTCACAAAAAAACAAACAAAACAAAAAATAAAATTAGATTGTTTACCTTTTTCCTATCAGTTTTTGAGGTTTTTAAAAATATATATTATGGATATTAACCTTCATTCTATTGTTTCTCAGACTTAAGTGCTGATTCCTTTTGAAGGAAAACATTCTTGAGGATCCGTAGTGCTGATTTGTTATTTTTATTATAATGTTACTTTATGTGAAAAATATTAACCTGGGAATTAATTTGAATTTTTAATAAATTAACATCTTAAATACAAAGAAAACTACACATGCAATATGATTTAAATTAAACAAAAAATGCAAAGTGACAGATGTTGAGTTGCCTCTGAACTTTCATTTATTTACAAGGTTGATATGGCACTGATAGCTGCTGCCCTTTCCTTGGGGGTTTGCTGTGCCCGCACTACCTATTGTGTGGGGTGTCAGCATCTCCCTACTATTTTTTTTCTCCCATGGACTTAGTATGAAACCTTAACATTTGTTTCTCTTTAACATATTTACCTTCACTTGGACAAAGTGTATTATTAATCCTTGTTGATTAAAGTTGTGCTATCTGTCATCAGTGCAATAAATTCATGTATATTAAATGTTTATTATGTACCTACTGTGTGCCAGGCTCTGAGCCATACTCTAGGGATACAGCTGATGTCAAGTGGCAGAGGCAAGCTGTCCCCACTGAGCTCTGCCTAAACTGTAGATTTATTTTTATTATTTCTATTTATTTATTTATTTTTTGCAGAGGAAGATTTGCCCTGAGCTAACATCTGTTGCCAATCCTCCTCTATTTGGTATGTGGGTCGCCGCCACAACATGGCCACTGATGAGTGGTGTAGGCCCATTCCCGGGAACCAAACCTGGGCTGCCGAAGCAGAGTGCCCCGAACTTAACCGCTAGGCCATGGGGCTAGCCCTAAATTGTAGATTTTTGAGCAAAATAAATGTTGTTGTTTTTTTAAGTTACTAAGTTTGGGGTGGTTTGTCATGTCCTAATAGTTGACTGGAACAATATAAATAATCCATGAATATAGTAATTCATGTAATGTAAAAAGTAATAAGGTATAAAGTGAAAACTATGTGAATTTTCACCATGCGGGGAGAAAGTGGCTTAGTATTCAAGTGACTGATTTCAAGTGTATGGGTATCTGTAATTAGATTTGTTTTTACAGAGTTAATAATACTATGTATGTTCTTTTTATGATTGCTACCACTTCTCTCCACTCTGCCTTCTTTTTTTCTCTTCTCCTCCTCCTACCCCTTCCTCTCCCTCCTTCCTTCTCTCTCTCCCTCCCTCCCTCCTTCTTCCCTTCCTCCCTCCCTGTCTCTCTCTTTTCCTCTCCTACTTTTCTTCCTTTACATTTTTGCCTTACCTCCAATTCTCCCATCTCTGGCCCCCTTTTCTATGGTATCTAATGTCAACAACTATCTGGTGTATATCCTTTCTTGCCTTTCTCCCTGCTCTACCAATTTTATACAGATGGATAAACACATAAAAACATACATATTTAGGGGCCAGCCCTGTGGCGTAGTGGTTAAGTTTGCGTGCTCCTCTTCGGCGGCCTGGGGTTCGTGGATTCAGATCCCAGGTGCGGACCAACACACCACTTGTCAAGCCATGCTTTGGCAGCGTCCCATATAAAGTAGAGGCAGATGGGCATGGATGTTAGCCCAGGGCCAGTCTTCCTCAGCAAAAAGAGGAGGATTGGCATCGGATGTTAGCGCAGGGCTAATCTTCCTCACACACACACACAAAATACATATTTGGACATTTACTGTTTGTTTCAAGAAATATTATAAATATTTTATAAATATAGTACTCTGTTGCTTTTTACACTTAAATATACATTGTGGAACTTACTCAAAGTCAGGTGATATTTCTATAACACATTCTTTTTAATGGTTGCTTAGTATCCCATTGCATGAATATTCTGTAATTTGTTAAATCATTCTCTTCTTTTGGGACATTCAGATTGTTTTGCAAATATTTATAGTGGTACAGCAAAATCATGTATCATCCTTCTGTACTAGTGCTTATATTCTTATAGGATAGAGTCTTATGATTGGTATTGTCGAGTTGAGGAGAAAAAAAAATATATATGTGTAATTTTATTTAATTGACACATATTTTACTTGGGAACTCGTTTCTCAAACCAATGCATGTATGTTGCCTAAATTAAATTTCACTTTCACCCTTACCTAGGTTGTACTCTAATCTCTTTCACCCTCTTATTGCCTGATTTGGATGGGTGAGGTTGCTCCCTCACACAGCCTGCAGCGAAGTTTTTTCTGTGTGGATAGAGTTAATTGAGTTGTGCTCCTCCTATCTGAATTGCTGCATTCTCTTTATATTGTACTTTGTTTTCTCTACATTTATCTTTGTTCCATTGACCATCATTTTATACTCATGTTGACAGACAGCGTTTTCCCACTTTTCTTCCATTTTACTATTTTTAATTTTTGTGCATCACATTTAAATCTTTCATTCATGTGAAATTTTCTTTTAAATCTTGTCTGAGGGAAGGGACTAACTTTATTTTCTTCAAAATGTTTTCTTCAAAATATTCCTTCTGAATATTTTTTCCCACTGAATTAAAACACCACCTTTATCATGTATTAAATTCTCATATATAGTGAGATCTATTTACAAAATCTTGACTCTTTTCTCCTGATCTAAACACACTTTTTTTTTATATCAGTGGCTATGTTTTAACAGGTCAAAGGCAAGTTCTTTCTCACTATTCTTATTTTTATATCTTTCTTTTCTGTTTTAGATATTTATTCTTCCATATAAACTTTAAAATTTATCCTTCTTAAATAAGTAATTCATTTAAAAAAGTAACTTTATACAGTTAAAGTCTACTTCTACCACTGTCTCTCATCCATCCAGTTTCCTTTTCTGGAGGCAACCAATGATATCAGTTTCTTATGTGTCCTTTCAGAGATGTATTATGCTATATAAGCCTAGTGGTAGCATACTAAACAAACTTTTCTACCCCTTGCTTTCTTCACTTAACACATAGCTTGGAGATCATTTTGTATCAGTTTAAAAAGGTCTTTTTTTATCAATTCATTTTATGGCTCATAATATTCTATCATAGATGAATGCACCATAATTATTTAATAAACCTCATATTTTTTGACATTAGATTTTGAAATTAATATTTTTGTGACAACAGTGTTACAATGAATAATCTTGTATATATGTCATTTCACACATGTGAGATTATATCTGTAGGCAGAATTCCTAGAAATGGAATTGCCAAGTCAAAATGTATGTGCATTTGTAATTTGAGGTAGTAAATGTTTCTACACTAAAAGAAGAAAAACGATATCTCAGAGTAATTTTAATTAGCGTTTCTTTTTTGAATAAGGTTGAACATCTTTTCATGTGTTTAAGAGTCATTGTATTTCTTTCTGTGAATATACGAATCTTCATGTCTTCTTTTCTAATTGGGTAGTTAGCCTTTTTCTTACTGATTTGTATGAGTTTTTCATATATTAGGAAAATCAGCCCCTTATCTGTGATAAGCATTATAAAAGTTTTTAAGTTTTGTTTTAATTTCTAATTTTTATGTAGTTGAATGTATGTCTTCTGAGTTTTATGTAATACTTAGGCCCTCCACTTAGCAAGATTGTAAAACTAAAATTATCTAGTGGCTTCTTAAATACTTTTCTTTAAAAATTACTTTAAAAGTTATTTTTGAGTGATGTCATCATCATGGCAGTATGAGATACTCCCTTTGTCTCTCCTCTTCAGACTACAATGAGTAAAACATCCATAACTCAGCTCAACATCCACAACTCAACTACATTGCCCAACATACAAGGATGTTGGAGAGATCCAAACACTGGTACATACCAAGGGGGGTGGATTGGAGCACATAGAGGAAGTGAACCGGGGAACAGCGGAGGCAGTGCCCACAATCCTGGTTCCATGTCCTCGGTGGCTCAGCCACCACCCTCAACCCCAGAGAACCCAGTAGCAACAGCACAGGCACACACACAACTATGGTGTCCCTGTTGTAGTGGTGCCTGCACCAACAAGGAATGAAGAAACAGAGGAGGTGGAGCCCTGCAACCCCGAGCCCCCAGCTGTGGCTCTGAGCCCCGTAGAAGCAGTGGAGGCATGCACATGACTTTGGCCTCCCACCCACAGTGGCTCCTGTGGCTGCAGGGAACTGGACAGCAGCAGAGGTGGAGCCCCGCAATCTCGACCCCCCTGGTTGTGGCTCAGAACCTGGTATCAGCAGCAGAGGCATGCACACGACTCTGTCTTCCTGACTACAGCAGTGCCTGCAGCCACAAGGAATCAGGCAATAGTGGAAGTGGCACCTGTTGAAAGTGGCTCCCTTCTTGCCCGCCCCCTCTTCCCACCATGGGTGCAGTGCTTGCAACCCAGGTGATCCCAGATGTGGCAGAGGTGCCTGCCATCCCTGTGCCCCCAGCAGCAAAGCCAGAGACCACAGTGACACTGGTGACAGTGACCCCCAGAGGTGCAGGCATTGACAATGAGGGTACTGGCAACAACCCTAATAGAGGCGGTGGAGGGTAGAAAGTGCCAATCCTCAAATATAGGCAGACAGCTCAGGTAAGAGAAACCAAAAACTAGTGCTGTAGAGCCACTCACTGAAAAACAAAAAAAGGTCTCTAATCACCATTTGCTTGAATAGTTGCAATCAAAACAAAGCTATACCTAAATAATAAAAGTGTTTGCTATGACAAATGCACTGGCAGAGGAATAACTCATCAAGTACCATGAAAAGCCATAGTAACATGGCATCACAAAAAGGAAATAACGATTCTTTACAAACCAAATGAAGTCATGGAAGATTGTGATCTTCAAAATAGCTGTCATGAAGAAACTCAATGAGCTACAATAAAACTCAGAAAGGCAATTCAATGAGCTCAGGAATAAAATTAATGAACAGAAGGAATACTTTACCAAAGAGATTGAAACTCTAAAAAAGAACCAGACAGGAATTCTGGAGCTGAAGAACTCACTAAATGAGATGAAGACTGCATTAGAAAGCATTGGAGGGCCGGCCCCGTGGCTTAGCGGTTAAGTGTGCGCGCTCCGCTGCTGGCGGCCCGGGTTCGGATCCCGGGCGCGCACCGACGCACCGCTTGTCCGGCCATGCTGAGGCCGCGTCCCACATACAGCAACTAGAAGGATGTGCAGCTATGACATACAACTATCTACTGGGGCTTTGGGGGAAAAAAAAATTATAAAAAGAAAGCATTGGAAATAGAGCAGACCATAGGAAGAGAATTAGTGAGCTTGGAGATAAAAACCTAGAAATGATGCAAGTAGAGAGGAGAGAGAACTAAAATTCTAAAAAAATGTAGAAATTCTGTGAGAACTATCTGACTCCATTAGAAAGGCCAACATAAGGGCAATCGGTATCCCAGTAGGACAAGAGAGAGAGAAGGGAGCAGAGAGCTTATTTAAAGAAATAATAGCTGAGAACTTCCCAAACCTGGGGAAGGAACTAGATATACAAATCCATGAAGGTAATAGAACACACAATTATCTTAATGCAAAAAGACTTTCTCCAAGATACGTGATAACAAAATTGTCAAAAGTCAGTGGCAAAGAAAGAATATTAAAGGCAGCCAGGGGAAAAAAAACAATAACCTACAAGGTAACCCCTATTAGGCTACCAACAAATTTCTATAGGAATGATATATTCAAAATATTGAAAGATAAAAACTCCAGCAAAGTTATCCTTCAGATATGAAGGAAAAATAAAGGCTTTCCCAGACAAACAAAAGCTGAGAGAGTTCATCACCACCAGATCTACCTTACAAGAAATGTTGAAAGGAGCTCTCCTACCTGAAATAAAAAGGCAAGGGTACACAAAAATTTGGACAAAGTGATAGACAAACAGAATCAGAAAATTGCAACTCTATATCAGAAAAAATTGGTAAACAATTATAACATATAAGTTAAAGGGTAAGGAAGCATTAAAAATTACTATAACTACTTACATTTGGTAACAAACTCACAACATAAAAAGGGTTAATTTGCAACAACAAAAACATAGAAGAGGAAAAGGAGAAGTACAAAACCTGTATAGGCAAATGAAGATGAGATGCTATCAGCAGAAAAAGGACTATCTTATCTTTGAGATATTTTATACAAACCTCATAGTAACCATGAAACAAAAATTAGGCGCAGAGACATGAAACATAAAAAAAGAGGGAACTGAGAAACATCACAGAAAACTGCCAAACTGAAATAGCAGATGGAAACACAAGGAAAAAAGAAATAATAGAGATACAGAGCAACCAGAAAACAAAAGATAAAATGGCAGTGTTTAGTCCCTGTATATCAATAATCACCCTAAATGTAAATGGATTGAATTCACCAATCAAAAGACACAGAGTGTCTGGATGGATTAAAAAACAAAACTCATCATATGCTGCCTCCAGGAGTCCCATCTCAGCTCTAGAGACAAACATAGGCACAAAGTGAGGGGATGGAAGATGATACTCCAAGCAAATGACAACCAAAAGAAAGCAGGCGTAGCTATACTTATATCAGACAAAATATACTTCAAGCCAAAAAAGATAACAAGAGACAAAGATAGACAGTATATAATGATAAAGGGGACAATCCATCAGGAAGACATAATATTTATTAATATATGTACATTTAACATAGGAGCACCAAAATATATAAAGTAATTATTAACAGACCTAAAGGGAGAAATTAATAGCAACACAATCATAGTAGGTGACTTTAATACCCACTTACATCAATGGATAGATCATCTGGAAGGAAAGTGAACAAATAAATATCAGCCTTAAATGAAACATTGGAACAGATGGACTTAATGCATATATATAGAACATTCCATCCAAAAGCAACAGAATACATATTCTCAAATGCACATGGAACTTTCTCAAGAATAGACCATATGTTGGGATACAAAACAAATCTCAATAAATTTAAAAGATTAAAATCATATCAAGCATCTTTTCAGACCACAACAGTATGAAACTAGAAATCAACTACAAGAAGAAAGCTGGAAAAGTCAATTATGTAGAGACTAAACAACATGCTACTAAACAACTATCAGATCAAGGAAGAAATCAAAGGAGAAATCAAAAAATACCTGGGGACAAATGAAAATGAAAATATGACATAAAGTCTATGAGATGCAACAAAAGCAGTACTAAGAGGGAAGTTTTTAGCAATACAGGCCTACCTCAAACAACAAGAAAAATCTTAAATAAACAATCTAACAATACACCTAAAGTAACTAGGAAAAGAAGAAAAAGTGAAGCTCAAAGTTAGTAGAAGGAAGGACATAATAAAAATCAGAGCAGAAATAAATGAAATAGAGACTAAAAAGACAATAAAAAAGATCAATGAAACTAAGAGCTAGTTCTTTGAAAAGATAAACAACATTGACAAACCTTTAACTAGACTCACTAAGGAAAAAAAAGAGGACTCCAATAATAAAATCAGAAATGAAAGAGGAGAAATTACAATGGATAATGCAGAAATACAAAGGATTATAAGAGATTACTATGAAAAGCTATATACCAACAAATTGGAAAACCTAGAAGAAATGGATAAATTTTTAGAATCATACAACCTTCCAAAACTGAATGAAGAAGAAATGGAGAATCTGAATAGACTGATCACTAGTAAAGAAATTGAAACAGTAATCAAAAACCTTCCTAAAAACAGAAGTCCAGGACCAGATGGCTTCCCTGGTGAATTCTACCAAACATTCAATGAAGATTTAATACCTGTCCTTCTCAAACTCTTCCAAAAAATTGAAGAGGAGGGGACACTACCTAACTTGTTTTACGAGGCCAACATTACCCTGACACCAGAAGCAGACAAGGACAATACAAAAAAAGAAAATTACAGGACAGTATCTCAGGTGAACATAGATGCAGAAATCCTCAACAAAATGTTAGCAAACTGAATACAACAATACATTAAAAGGATCATACACCATGCTCAAGTGGGATTTATTCCAGGGCTGCAATGATGGTTCAATATCCACAAATCAATCAATGTGATAAACCATGTTAACAAAATGAAGAATAATCATATCATTATCTCAGATACAGAGAAAGCATTTGATGTGTTTTATGATAAAAACTCTCAATAAATGGGTATACAAGGAAAGTACCTCAACATAATAAAGGTGATCTATGGCAAACCCACAGCTAACATCATACTCAAAGGTAAAATATTGAAAAATATTCCTCTAAGAACAGGGACAAGACAAGCATGCCCAGTCTTACCACTCTTATTCGACTATTGGAAGTCCTACCCAGACTAATTAGGCAAGAAAATGAAATAAGTCATCCAAATTGAAAAGGAAGAAGTAAAACTGCCACTATTTGAGATTGACATGATTCCATATATAAAAAGCCCTAAAGAATCCATCAGAAAACTATTAGAAATAATCAGTGAATACAGTAACGTTGCGGGGTACAAAATTAATATACAAATATCAGTTGCATTTCTATACACTAACAGCAAACTAGCAGAAAGAGAAATCAAGAAAACAGTACCATTTGCAATCACACACATAAAAAATACCTAGGAATAAATTTAACCAAGGAAGTGAAAGATCTGTACACTGAAAACTATGACATTATTGAAAGAAATTGAAGAAGATACAAAGAAATGGAAAGATATTCCATGCTTATAGATTGGAAGAGTTAGCATAGTTAAAATGTCCATACTACCTAAAGCAATCGACAGATCCAATGCAATCCCCATCAAAATCCCAATGACATTTTTCATGGAAATAGAACAAAGAATCCTAAAATTTATATGGAACAACAAAAGACCCTGAATAGCTAAAGTAATCCTTAGAAAGAAGAACAAAGCTGGAAGTATCACATTCCTTGATTTCAAAATATACTACAAAGCTATAGTAATCAAAACAGCATGGTATTGTCAGAAAAACAGACACACAGATCAATGGAACAGAATTAAGAGTCCAAAGCTAAACTCCCACATCTATGGACAGCTAATTTTCAAGAAAGGAGCCAAGAACATACATGGAGAAAGGAAAGTCTCTTCAATAAATGGTATTGAGAATACTGGACAGCCACATGCAAAAAAATGAAAGTAGATCACTATCTTACACCATACACAAAAATTAACTCAAAATGGATTAAAGACTTGAATGTAATACCTGAAACCATAAAACTCCTAGAAGAAAACATAGGCAGTACACTCTTTGACATTGGTCTTAGCAGTGTATTTTTGAATATGTCTCCTCTGTCAAGGGAAACAAAACAAAAAATAAACAAATGAGACTACATAAAACTAAAAAGCTTCTGTACAGCAAAGGAAACCATAACAAAAAGGAAAGGACAACCTAACCAAATGGGAGAAGATATTTGCAAATCATACATCCAATAAAGGGTTAATATCCAAAATATATAAAGAATGTCATACAACTCAACAACAAAAAACCAAACAACCCAATTAAAAAATGAGCAGAGGATCTGAACAGACGTTTTTGCAAAGAAGATATGCAGGTGAACAACAGGCACATGAAAAGATATTCAACATCACTAATTATTTGGGAAATGCAAATCAAACCTACAATGAGATATCACCTCATGCCTGTCGAAATGGTTATTATTAAAAAGACAAGAAATAACAAGGGTTGGAGAGGATGTGGAGAAAAGAGAACACTTGTACACTGCTGGTGAGAATGTAAATTGATGCAGCCACTATGGAAAACAGCATGGAGATTCCTCAAAAAATTGAGAATAGAATCATCATATGATCCAGCTACTGCATAATGTGTGTGTTGCATAATGACGTTTTGGTCAATGACAGACTGCATATACAACAGTGGTCCCATAAGATTAGTACCATATAGCCTAGGGGTGTAGTAGTCTATAGCATCCAGATTTGTGTAAGTACACTCTATGATGGCCGCACAATGATGAAATTGCCTAACGATGCATTTCTCAGAATGTATCCCCATCGTTAAGTGATGCATGACTATATTCCACTTCTGGGTATTTATCCAAAGAACACAAAAACATTAATTTGAGAAGATATATGTACCCTTCTGTTCATTGCAACATTATTTACAATAGCCAAGACATGGAAACAACCTAAGTGCCCACTGACAGATGAATGGATAAAGAAAGTATGGTATATATATATATATATATATATATATACACACACACACACAATGGAATACTACTCAGCCATAAAAAAGAGAAAGTCTTGCCATTTGCAACAACATAGGTGGACCTTGAGGATATTATGCTAACTGAAATAAGTCAGATGGAGAAAGATAAATAACATATGATTTCACTCATATGTGGAATATTAAAAAAAAAAATAAACAACCAATTGAAACAAAACAAAAACACACAGATACAAGGAACAGATTAGTGGTTACTAGAAGAGAAGAAGGGTGTGGGGAGGGGGAAATAAGTAAAAGGGTCAATTGTATGGTGACAGATGGAAACTAGATTTTGGTGGTGAGCACACTGTAGTGTATACAGAAGTTGAAGTGTATTATTAACTAGTCACCATACTGTACATTACATCCCCAGGACTTATTTATCTTATAACTGAAGTTTGTACCTTTTGACAACCTTCACACAATTCCCCTACCCACCTGACACCCCTACCTCTGGCAACCACAAATCTGTTCTCCATATCTATGAGTTTGGTTTGTTTTTTTTTTTTGGTTTCACATGTAAGTGAGATCATACGGGATTTGTCTTTCTCTGTCTGACTTGTTTCACTTAACATAATGCCCTCGAGGCCCATCTATTTTGTCACAAATGGCAAGATTTCATTCTTTTTTATGGCTGAATAATATTCCATTGTATGTGTGTGTATACCCATATGATATATATTTATATATATATGTATATGTGCATATGCAGGTATGCACATATACATATATCATATGGGAGATTTCTTTATCCATTCACCCATCAATGGACACAGAGGTTGCTTCTATGTCTTGGCTATGGGAAATTATGCTACAATGAACATAGTAGTGCATATATCTTTTCGAGTTAGTGTGTTCGTTTCTTTTGGGTGAATATCCAGCAGTGGAATAGCTGGATCATATGGTAGTTCTATGTTTAATTTTTTGAGAAACCTCCATACTATTTTCCATAGTGGCTGTACCAACTTACATTCCCACCAACAGTGTACAAGTGTTTCCTTTTCTCCACATCCTCGCCAACACTTGTTATTTCTTGTCTGTTTGATAATAGCCATTCTAATAGGTGTGAGGTGATATCTCATTGTGGTGTGATTTGCATTTCCCTGATGGTTAATGATGTTGAACACCTTTCCATGTACCTGTTGGCCATCTGTATGTTTTCTTTGGAAAAATGTCTATTCAGATCCTCTTCCCACTTTTTTAATTGGATTGTTTTTCTGCTGTGGAGTTGTATGAGTTCTTTATATGTTTTAGATATTAACCCCTTATCAGATATATGATTTGCAAATATTTTCTTCCATTCACTAGGTTGCCTTTTCATTTTGTTGATGATTTCTTTTGCTGTACAGAAGCTTTTTAGTTTGATGTAGTCCCACTTATTTATTTTTGCTTTTGTTGCCTTTGCTTTTGGTGTTAAATCCAAAAAATCATTCCCAAGACCAATGTCAACAAGTTTAGCGCCTATGTTTTATTCTAGAAATTTAGTGAGACCTGAAGACCAATGTCAAGGAGTTTAGCGCCTATGTTTTATTCTAGAAGTTTAGTGATTTCAGGTCTCAGTTCAAGTCTTTAATCCATTTTGAGTTGATTTTTGTGTGTGGTGTAAGATAGTGGTCCAGTTTTCTGAACAGCATTTATTGAAGAGACTGTCCTTTCCCCATTGTATATTCTTGGTTCCTTTGTCATAAACTAATTAACCATATATGCGTGGGTTTGTTCATGGGCTCTCTTGATCTATGTGTTTGTTTTTATGCCAATACTGTACTGTTTTGATTCCTATAGCTTTGTAGTATAGTTTGAAATCAGGGAGTAGATGCCTCTAGCTTGTTCTTCTTTCTCAAGATTGCTTTGGGTATTTGGAGTCTTTTGTTGTTCCATATAAATTTTAGAATTCTTTGTTCTATTTCCATGAAAAATGCCATTGGAATTTTGAGAGGGATTGCATGGAATCTGTAGATTGCTTTGGGTACTATGGGCCTTTTAACAATATTAATTCTTCCAATCCATGAGCATGGAATATTTTCCATTTATTTCTATCTTCTTCAATTTCTTTTATCAATGTCTTACAGTTTTCAGTGTATAGGTCTTTTGCCTCCTTGGTTAAATTTATTCCTACGTGTTCTTTCGTTAATTGGCACATAGTGTCTGGGTGTCTCTCACTTTTTTTGTGTGTGTATGTGAGGAAGATCGGCCCTGAGCTAATATCTGCCAATCCTCCTCTTTTTGCTGAGGAAGACTGGCCCTGGGCTAACATCCATGCCCAACTTCCTCCACTTTATGTGGGACACCACCACAGCATGGCTTGCCAAGCAGTGCATCGGTGCGTGCCCAGGATCCAAACCAGCGAACCCTGGGCCGCCGCAGCGGAGCGTGCGCATTTAACCACTTGTGCCACTGGGCCGGCTCCTCTCTCACTTTTTATGTGAGCATTTATTAATGATCATTACCTAGACCCGTTAATTCATTAGAGGTTATAAAATGTTAAAATTCTATCATTTCCTTTCTATTTACTATGTGGAATACTTCTTTTTTTTTTTTTTTTAAAGATTTTATTTCTTTATTTTTCCCCCAAAGCCCCAGTAGATAGTTGCACGTCATAGCTGCACATCCTTCTAGTTGCTGTATGTGGGACGCGGCCCCGGCATGGCCGGAGAAGCGGTGCGTCGGTGCGCGCTTGGGATCTGAACCCGGGCCGCCAGCAGCGGAGCACCCGCACTTAACCGCTAAGCCACCAGGCCGGCCCATGTGGAATACTTCTTTAGAAAATTTCCCTTATTAACTAATTATCTTAGCTACAGTTTATGTTGGTTAGGCAGAACAAATTCTTGATTTTTTTTGCCTTTGTTTTTCTGTTTTCAAAATAATCAGTTGATTTTCTAATATCCTCCAAAGATGAGCAAAGAATTTTCTGAACTCATATATTTAGATATATTTGATGTATTACAGTCACTTGCAATCATTATTATTATTATTGATGTCAAAATATCTCATCTTTGGCCAGTGGAAATATATTCCATCTTTTTAAATAGACCCTAGTAGTCTTTGATAGCACCCTTCTTTGATGATATGACAGGATAGTAGAGATTCATTTTGTATATTTCCTGTCTCAGATATGGAATCAGTCATTACTCCAAGGAGCACTGATTTTTAGTGGAAAATTGTAGTTAAAGACTACAATATTGACACTAGATTGGCCCTTGTTATTAGACATATTCATCAGACAGGAACAGTCAGTTTTAAATTTTTATAAGGCAAAATACATCATAGTGATACTTTCAATTCAGACTCATGACTACTATTTTTTAATTTAACCTCGTCTCTCTTATATTTGCATGTTTTTACTTCAACTTTGAAATTCTGGTTCTGGTTGATGCCAGTATGATTGTTTATTTACCTTAGCCCACAATACATAGGCAGTAGTCTCATAATAATAATAACACTACCACCACATTATGATTACTGAAACAGTTTAAAATTTATTTTTGCTAATCTTTGTACCCTAAGAGTATATCCCATTAGGGATGTATAGTAGAATTACTGTATTCCAAGTTACTCAATAGAGTTCCCCTAAGTATGGTTATGCTACAAACTGTATACACATTTAATTTGCTTCATATTTCTAAAATTCTTTTAGTAATGCCTTTTTTTTTTAAAGATTTATTTCTTTATTTTCCCCCCAAAGCCCCAGTAGTTAGTTGTATGTCATAGCTGCACATCCTTCTAGTTGCTGCACGTGGGACACAGCCTCAGCATGGCCGGAGAAGCGGTGCCTCGGTGCACGCCTGGGATCCGAACCCGGGCCGCTAGCAGCGGAGCGCCCGCACTTAACCGCTAAGCCACGGGGCCGGCCCTAGTAATGCCTTTTAAAACATTTAACTTTGTTCCATAATTAGTAAAATATTAAAGTGGTTACAAAATAAAATCTACAAAACTATATACCAAAATGGCTTACCTCACTCTATTTTCTTCTTCCTACTATAGTAATATATTTTTAATTTTATGATTTCTCTCCATTTTTAGAAATATAAACAAATTATATACATATACATGTATGTATGTATGCAAATTTGTATCCCCCAATTTCTTAGATAAAAGATGTCATACTACACGTTTTTCTGACTTGTTCTTTTTAATTAACAATTTATGTTGGTATTAACTCCATAAGTCTATATACCTTTATTGATATGGTTGATATATGTGACCTAAGTTCTTATTTTATAAATGCTTGTGTGTGTGTGTGTGTAAGAGAGAGAGAATGGTGTGTATCTTTTATAAACATCTTTTGCTGTGTGACATATTTTATCCCCCAGATTTTTTTTTTTTTTGGTGAGGAAGACTGGCCCTGAGCTAACATCTCTTGCCAATCCTCCTCTTTTTGCTGAGGAAGATTGGCCCTGAGCTAACATCTGTGCCCGTCTTCCTCCATTTTGTATATGGGATGCCTGCCACAGCATGGCCCATGGCCAGGTTTGGAACCTGCGAGACCTGGGCCACCGAAGCAGAGCGGGCGAACTTAACCACTACGCCACTGGGCTGGATCCCTATAGCCCCCTGATTTTTGAGTGTACTTTTGGCATTTAGGAAAATTTTTTATTTTTATTCTAACGAGTATTTTTGTACTGAAATCCTTTTATAGTGCTTTTAGCCTTCTACTTTTTAGCTATCATCTATTGGTTCTCTATTGTGAGCAATATTAGAATTAGGTAGTAATTTCTTCCCTTCCCATTTATGTCCCCCAGTATCTAATTTTAACTGCTTTCCCTTTATGTACAATTAATATCTGTAGAGTTTCTCAATATTGGCTCTATTGACATTTTAACCCAGATGCTTCCTTATTGTGGAAGGCTGCCCTGTACATTGTAGGATGTTTAGCAACATCCCTAATCTTTACCCATCACCTGCCAATAGCATCCCCCTGCTTGTGACAACCAAAAATGTCTTCGGCTATTGCCAATCAGTCAATGTCTTACTTTTGTCCTGGGGGGCAAAATTGTCCTAAGTCAAGAACCATTGCTATAACGTAATCAGTGAGTTTTTATCCTTTTCAGGTGCTCTTCACAAACTGTCCTGTTTTTTGTTGTTGTTGTTGTTTTGTTTTTTTTTGTTTTGTGAGGAAGATCAGCCCTGAGCTAACATCCATGCTAATCTTCCTCTTTTTTTTGCTGAGGAAGACCGGCTCTGAGCTAACATCTATTGCCAATCCTCCTCCTTTTTTTTTTCCCCAAAGCCCCAACAGATAGTTGTATGTCATAGTTGCACATCCTTCTAGTTGCTGTATGTGGGACGCAACCTCAGCATGGCCAGACAAGTGGTGCATCGGTGTGCGCTGGAGTGCGCGCACTTAACCGCTAAGCCACAGGGCCGGCGGCAAACTGTCCCGTTTTTGATAGCTGTACTGTATCAACTTTGTCATTACGTGACATACACAGCTAAGTGCATATTGCATGCCCACCGCCAGTTTTTTTATCGTGATAAAATAATACCTAACATAAACTTTACCATTTTAACCATTTTTAAGTGTAAAATTTAGTGGCATTAAGTACATTCAAAATGTTGTACAACCATCACCGCTATTCATTTCCAGAACCTTTTCATCACCTACCACTCATTTTAATGTTGGTGCCTCTCTAGTCATTTTGGTTATCCGAAGCTCATTTTCTAGTAGATTCCCTCAGGAGGGGAGCAGTGTTCCCTGAGTTCTTGCATATTCATAGCACTTTGTTCCCTTTTCTCCACATCCTTGCCTATACTTGTTATTTCTTTTCTTTTTGATAATAGCCATTCTAACAGGTGTAAGGTGATATCTTGTTATGGTTTTGATTTGCATTTCCCTGATGATTAGGGATGTTGAACACCCTTTCATGTACATGTTGGCTGTCTGTATGTCTTCTTTGGGAAAATGTCAATGCAGATCCTCTGCCCATTTTTTAATCAGATTGTTTGTGTTTTTTGCTATTGAGTTGTATGAGTTCTTTATATATTTTAGATATTAACCTCTTATCAGATACGTGATTTGCAAATATTTTCTAACATTACCTTTTCATTTCCTTGATGGTTTTCTTTGCTGCCTGTCTTAACGTTATTCTGGTCTGCATTCCTTTTCCACACTGTTACATAACTGAGATCCCCCACCCCCATCACTGTAGCACCAGCTAGTCTTTTCCTTTGATCAGTGAGTGACTCAAGGATTTTTATCTAAAACCAAATATAATTTACATGGATCTGAAAACTTAACAGCTGTTTCCTGTACTTACTCTCAAGCTTTTTTTCCTCACTCCAGTATATAAGAGGAAAAAAAGCTTCCTCACTCCAGTATATAAGAGGTTAGCTATCATGCTAAACTCATAGTACTCAGAGACTTTAAGCCATTATGATGAATTCATTAGTTTATTATGTTGAAAGCTGGATTTTTACTGCCTTAATTTGAAATTAGATTAGCCTAAAATAATGTCACCATTTTTTTAGATCTTCAGTCAGTTATGACTGTGGGAAGTGATTAATGACTATTGGGTAGGATGGGAGGATTGTACTCTCCTTCCCACAGTAGCTGCTTTAGAGAATGGTAGGGGTTTGCAATGGACAGTTAGTGGGTATATGACTTCATGCCCCTGAGCCCTTTCGTCATAAGCTTACTCCTAGAAATATTTGTTGGTATTTAAAGTACAGAAATAATGGAAACCAAGTAGAAAAGTCGTAGTCAAGCGATAGGCCAAGGACAGACAATGGTAGTAGCTGCTACAGTGATTGTGGCGTAGATAGGAAATTCGTCCAGGGAGGAGATCAATTTCCAACAGGGATAGAGTCCAAAGGGAATGAAGAATAAGACAGATAACGTGTCAATATTAGAAAGATTAACGTGTCTCTTTGTTCCCCAAAGCCAGTGCTAAAAGTCTACCAAGATCATAAGAGGCCGGAATACATATATGACCAGAACCGATTTCAGTTCATCACTTCTGGAATCATAAAACCTCCAGGAAGCAATAAAGGAAGAAGTTCTTCCAAATCATTTGTTCACTTGCCTGAGCATCAAGATGCTGTGAAAAAACAACAGGTATAGTGTTAAAGTACTCAATTGATCCTTTTAATTCAGTTTTAGTTTTCTATAGCATTGCTAACATGCTTTTAACTCATACGAATAGTGGCAAAACCTTTTTTTACCAGGTTGCATAATGGATTTGAGGAATACAATATTTCTCAGTTCTTCCTATTTAAGGAAAATTTGGACATTAAAGGAAATCATAAAGGAAAGTTTCAGCATTTGTGCAATGTCTTCTGATCTTCTCTTATATATTAAAGGAAGACATAATAGTGTTTTGAGTGTTGTTATAACTTTCATGAAATTCTCATCATTATTCCCTGAAGTGGCAGTCTTGGAAGAACTTGGTGAAGCGCAATAAAATAGAAACTGAACCAGCTAGGGAGACAATTTCTGTAATGGGCGAGAGTTGTAGAGTGGGGAAGTTACCTTGCAAGGAATAAGTGAATAGTAGCTCTGGGGAGAAATCACCAGAGCATGGCTCTATATGAATACCTGTAGATAATTAAACAAAGAAACAGAAGTGGGAGAAAATGTGGAGGACACATCCACAATAAAAATACCAATAGAGCCGAGAATTCTCTGAGCTTTTTATTGAGAGGATATTTCGAGGCTTGTTAAACATTTCAGTGCTAGTTGTCTTTCAGGCTTTGGACTAGAGTGCTAGAAATGAGGAGTTGAGGACAGGCTCTGTCCTTGAGGCTTGCAGAATCTGGAGATGGACAAGTGACCCCTCAAGCGCAGTGAGGAGTGATAAGAGCTCTCATTGGTCATATAAGGTACCAAATGATGGAGAACTGAATAGAGGGTATGCTTACACCTGGTGGCCAGGGGGTGTTCAGTGGAGGAAAAGCTGCCCTAGGGAATTGCACTGGGCTCGGAGGAGTGAGTGGAAAGTTAATAAGGCAGCTAAAGAGGGAGAGTTGTGGGCTTGAGAAGCCAGCTGGAAGGAGGCTTATCATGGGTTTGGGTGATATCATCCTGAGGGAATATCATATGATAAATTGTATGAAATTGTATAGCCTCAGTTAATTTGCTTTCTGTGCAGTAGAAAGAGAACGAGCTATCCTAAGTAGGGCCAGGAAAGATCTGATTGCCCATAAATTAATTCATTTGGTATAAAGTAGGTTTCAAGAGCTTGAATTTAAAGAAGAGGAGAGAAATTTTACTTGCATCTGAATGAAGGGAGGGCACTGAAAAGGAATGTTAAGTGTTTGGTTGTAGCTGTAATTAAGTGAAGAATTCAGTAAAGGGTTCGGAGTTGAAGGGAAATGTGAAAGAAAGGGGACATTCCATATAAGAGGAGAAGGGTGTTTATTCTCAGAAGAGGGTCATTTTTTTGAGTATTGATTTCTCAAGATGAGTTTAGAATGCAAATGCAGCAATGAGGATTTCCTGGGAGATAAAGGAAAGAAGGAAAGGAAGGGGGGGAGGATTTGGAGGCTTTGCTTCCAGTAATTAAGGAAAATTGACTTATCAAATTGGGCTGGGCATCCATCATAGAGGAGTACTACATGTATGCTACACTTTATGAATAAATGCTTCCTTTATCCTCCCCCAACCCCGCATCTCTGAACTTACATGACTACCTAAATTGATTGAATCACATCTTCCCACTGAGTTACATAGTTAGAAATAAGTACTCAGATGAAAATGTGTAGGCCTAATGTTGAAGAAATCTTTCACTTAGAATGCAGTAAAACTTTTTAAAGGATATAATAAAGAAAATAAATACATTTTCTGATAAAATATTAATACTCTAGTCTCATAAAAATATTAAGCTGACTACAGCCCTTGTTGAAACATTGGGACAAGGCAATGTGTATTTTCTCTGGTTCTGAGTGTCTGGTTTGGCCTATTCTTTTACATAAGAAAACAGTGCCGTTGCTGCTATCCCTGGCTAATAGGTGAAAGAAACACATTTTATCTTTTGAGTTCAAAGATGTATTTCCTTCGGCTCTGAACTCTCCAGGAGTCTCCTCTCAAACTCCTATTCAGTAGGGTATATTTAATCAGAGATGGAGAATAATGATCCCTGTGAATGCAAACTTTCCGGGGAAGTTGTTCCACAGAGCTTGTGGTAGTAAATCTCTTGTAGAAATGGCAACCTCTGTTAGCTATGCTAACAGGCAATAAAGATGTCATTTATATATTTACATCAATTATTCAACAAAGCAGGTCTGCGATGGTGATTCTTTTATCTTAAAGACAGTTACCCCTGTACTGTCAGAGAGACTAGGTGATGAACGTTTTATACCGGCTCAAGACAAGGTTGACATAAGGGAAGCCATATTGTAGAAAAGAAGCCCTATTGTAACTTTGAATGACCTCTGACAAACTAACCCAGCTGGATATGTGCCCTCCAGGAGATCTAACTGCTCTGTAGATTTTACAACCCCTGCAATGTGCATGTACCTCCCAGCTGTGATAAGATGATAACTTTGTTCTTTTGAGTTCCTTAGGAATGTGATGACCCCTGAACAGAGAATCTATGCTGATAGCCATCATCAATGAAAACTGAAAGATCTGGTGTGGCACTCCCAGTCTGTAACACCAGAAGGTCAACATTCCTAACCCCCTCCCCTATAACCCAACAGCCTATATAACTGCTGTAAGACTTTGTGCCCCTTAAGATGGTTCTTTTGGACATGAGTCAGCCATCTTCCCTCTTGCTAGCAAGCTGTAATAAAAAGTCCTTTTTCTCCTACCACCTTGCCTCTTGACTATTGGCATGTCTTGCGGCGGGCAGATGAACCCCCTTTTTGGGCGGTAACATGTTGGAGTTAGTGTCTAATTTCCTCAAACACGGTTATCAGCTTCCTCCACAGGAGGAGAGGATGTGTGTGATGTTGCCCCAGAGTTTGTCAGGGAGGAACAAAGGAGTATAAGTGGCACTGAGAGTGCAGACTTCGGGATCTGGGGAATCGAGCAAAGCTCAAGTATGTGAACATGGTGGGGACTTAGCCTTGATGCTGCAAGTGTGGTCCATGGGCCAGCAGCATCTGCATCTCCTGGGAGCAGGTTAGAAATGCAGAATCTCAGACTCCACCCCAGACTGACTGACAGAATCTGCATTTTAACAGGTAATTTTAACCCAGGTAATCATATGCATATTTAAATGTGAGAAGCATTGGTCTACAGAACAGGCAATTATGAGTTAATAACATGTATGCTTCTCCAAAGCTATTGCTTGATCATCTCCAATACTCAATGTAACCACCCCTCACAATTGCACAAAAGTAAAGCTTATTATGAGTTACGGTAACAGCTGTCTAAGATTTCACTCATGTAAAAGCATCAAGGTTATCAGAACAAGGTGAAGAGGTTGAAGGGAGAGACCAGTCAGGAGAGATGCAGAGCAACCAAGCAAAGAGTGTTGAGCTCCCATGAACACCAGAGAGCGGGTAGTATTTTGATGTAATAAACATGGAGTTAAAGAAGAGGAGAAGGCAATGGGAGCCAATGCTGGGCTGTTTTGTGGGAAGGGGATGGACAACTGGACAGGGAGTACCAAGAAGGAACATCACTGCCAACAATAGTTGGAAAATTTTCAGTTTCAGAATGCTTGCCTTTGAGCCCTAGACATCCCAGGCAGTATATTAGTCCTTGAGGTTAATATTTTGTCACTTTTTTATAGCATTTTTCCTGCAAAAACTCATTTGTTTAAAAAATTGCCTTTGTTTAGATCCAACGGCCGTCTGCTGAGGTGTTCTCTCCCTCTCCTCCTAAACTGCCACGTACCACTATTGGAAGAAGAGGTCTCTACAGAACTAGTTCCTCAACTTACCCTAAGTACATTTTCCACGACCAGGAAGAAGTCGTTAAAGCCGACATTCGTAATCCCTTGCAAATCATTAAAATAATACGTGAAAATGAAAATCTTGGATTTCTTTACATGATCCCTGCAGTGTCAAGGTCTTCCATTGAATATGACATGTATAATCTGAAGTAAGTTCTCTTTTATGAAGGAATTCATTTAACAGTAAAAATTACAAATAAGATTGCAAATGTTATCTATAATTATTAATGATAAATATAATCCAATATAATTTTGATTATCATCCAGTGATAAATGAATCAATCACGATAATTTTATTTATTTTTTCCATTTATCTTTCCTTTATTTGTAGACATTAACTGTTTTATGAAGTAGTACACTGTTGTATTTCTCATATGTTTATATTATGTAATGCCATCTATTTTTAATCAATATTACAACATATGTTTGATATCTTGTGATTATTGAGAAAAGAAGATGGCAACGTATAAAAAGTAAATGATGAATGATTTGTTTTAGTCATTTCAGTTTTTCTTAATAGAGTACAAATAAGGATTTTTTTTAAATAAAATGAGCTTGATAACTTAGGGTATTTATGTAGATTAATAACACACACACACACACCACACATATTCTCTCTATTGTTGCTTAAC
This sequence comes from Ceratotherium simum simum, assembly GCF_057802395.1. Lineage (NCBI taxonomy): Eukaryota > Metazoa > Chordata > Mammalia > Perissodactyla > Rhinocerotidae > Ceratotherium > Ceratotherium simum. Next base: position 3,151,823 of record NC_141910.1, on the reverse strand, counting down.
ACCCATTTGTTGTTGATATAATTTGAAGAGTGGCATAAATGTGAGTCTGTAAATTGCTTAAAGTTCAGCACAACAGGTAGTAGGACTTAAAGATAATACTGGCTTTCTTCTATTGTTTAGTTGGGCTGACAGCAGTTGTTAAAACCTTCTTTCCTTGAAGATGATAATAGTTTAGCTTTGCCACCAAATTCTTTGAGCTACCTTCTCCTTTCTCTGCTCCTTAGGAAAATAAAGAGACCTTCTAGGGATTCTCTTATTCTCCCTTACTCAGCATGGTAGTTTTGATTGAGTAAGATACAAGACAGCTCTCCTGCTGGGGAGATGGGGGAGAGAAGGAAAACATTTTAATGATTTTAAAATGATAGATTTATTGTAAATTTGAAAGAGCTTAACAGGAGTGAGAAATAATTTGTAGAAAGAACAGAAATGCTTATGAAAATCCAATCATTGGCCATAATGAATTGAGCCCCTGCTTTGTGGCAGGACCTGTTCTGTGTGCTGGAGATATATTAGTGAACCATCTAGATCAAAATTGCTGTCCTCGTGGAGCTTACCTTTTAGCAGAGGGAGACAATAACATGATACATGAGTAAATTATATACAATGCCAGAAGTGATAAGTATTATAGAAAAAATAGAGTAGAGCAAAGGGGATTGGCAGTTCTTGGGAAGAGGTTGTGAATTAGCTGGGGAGATCAGGGTGGGCCTCACTGAGAAGCTGGCATTTGAACAAGGGCCTGAAGAAGAAGGAGTGAATTATGTACTGTTGGGGAGAGGGAAGAAGAGCATTCCAGACAGCAGGAAAGTGAATACAGGGATCCCAGGCATGCCTGGCACGTTCAAGAAGCGAAGAGGAGGCTGGTGTGGCTGCAGTAGAGTGAGTGACAGCAAGAGAACAGACCGCGGAGGGCCTTGCTGGCCATCGTGAGGACGTTAACTTTTACTCTGAGAAAAATAGAGAACCGCAGAAGGATTTCAAGCAGAGAAGTGTCATGATCTGAATTACACTTTGAAAAGGACCACTCTGGCTGTTGTGTAGCGAATAGACTTTTGAGGAGCAAGCGTTGAAACAGGAAGACCAATTAGAAGGCTGTGATGATTCAGGTGAGAGATGGAGCGGGTAGTAGTGGTGGAGGTGGAGAGAAGCGGATCAACTGCTGGAAATAATTTGAAAGTCAAGCCAACGGGATGTTTTGATGGACTGTATGCAAGGTGGACCACCAGAGAGGAGTCCAGATGACTTTTTGATTCATTTGATTGAGCGGGAGGAAGGGTAGAGTTGCTATTAACTGAGACATAGAAGATTGGATGGAACAGATTTGTCAGGGAAAAACAGGAGTTTGGGTTTGGGGGATGCTAAAGATTGAAGAGGAATATTTTGTTGAGGATTTTTGCATCGATGTTCATCAGTGATATTGGCCTGTAATTTTCTTTTTTTGTTGTCCTTGTCTGGTTTTGGTATCAGGGTAAAGTCAGCCTCATAGAATGAGTTAGGGAGCTTCCCCCCCTCCTCAATTTTTTGGAAGAGTTTGAGAAGGAAGCAACCTAAGTGCCCATCAAGGGACGAATGGATAAAGAAGCTGTGGTATATATACACAATGGAATACTACTCAGCCATAAGAAACGATGAAATCCAGCCATTTGTGACAACGTGGATGGACATTGATGGTATAATGCAAAGTGAAATAAGTCAGAGGGAGAAGGTCAAATACCGTATGATTTCCTTCATTAAGTAGTAGAGAATAACAACAATAAACAAACACATAGAGACAGAGATTGGATTGGTGTTTACCAGAGGGGAAGAGGGGAGGGAGGAGGGTGAAAGGGATAATTCGGTACATGTGTGTGGTGATGGGTTGTAATTAGTATTTTGGTGGTGAACATGATGTAATCTATGCAGAAATAGAAGTATAATGATATACACCTGAAAATTTTACAATGTTATAAACCAATGTTACTGCAATAAACAAAAAATTTAAAAAAAAAAAGATTGAAGAGGAATGGAGTGGTAGATAAAAGGAGAATTGCGATGAAGGGTGAGGTTGGTTTTTTTAAGATGAGAGAAATAGCTTGTCTTAAGGTGGGAGAATTAACGTATAACGGAATTGAAAGCCCTTTGATGTAAAAAAAAAAAAAAATCCGTTTAATAGTTACTGTCATTCCACCACTACCTTACTACTTCTTTTTCTAGCTATTTATAAGCTTTTGGAGAGGAGGTTACGGATCTTAAATGGAGACTGATGGGAAAAAATGGTTTATTTGCTGATTTTTTAAAACACACTTCTTGATTAATATGTGAAATGTTTTCATAGCTTTCCCTTCTTAAAAAAATCACCCAATAACCCAGATATCAAGGAATGCCATTTGTGATGTTTATTCCTCATTATGAGAGGAGTCAAATTTTGCCAAATGTAAAATTGATTCTCATCTATTTACCAGCACAAAATGAAGTGTTGAAGATGAGTATGGAAACTGTGCTTTTGTCCAATTCAGGAAATTAACTGTATTTCTAGACTAATGAGCATTTCTACCAGGGGAATTGAGTTGATGTTTTATTTTTTGTTGTTGCTTTTTTGGACTGACAGTAGTGATGCTTGATAGTAATATGCAAGGTTTCCTTTAAGAAGATATTGTTGGAATCATGGTTTATTATTTTATCATATTTCAGGGTTGATGTTAAATTTTTCTCCCTAGCCTGAACTCCAAATATTATAAACCTAATGAGTAAAGACAATTATTTGGATACCACATAGTTGGAAGCACCTAAATTGCAAGTTAAAAGTAGTAAATACTGAATCAACAAGATGAGGACATACTATACCAAACTTTTAAAAGTAATATGATAAAATTTAATGTCTTCACATAATGTTTAAGTGTGGTAAAATACATTGAATGTATTCTACAATGTTTGTCTCTACCATGGTCCTTCTAAATGAGAAAATAGTTCCATTTTGCAAATGATTCAACTTCACAGATTTAGTGAAGGATGGTTCTTGCTTTCACAACTGGGTTACTTAACTGACATTTGAGCACCTGAATGAACTTAATAAAAAATTATAAGAGGGGCGGGCCTGGTGGCATAGTGGTTGAGTTCATGCACTCTGCTTCAGTGGACCGTCCAGGGTTCGCGGGTTCGGATCCCGGGCGTGGACCTGTGTACTGCTCATCAGGCCATGCTGTGGTGGCGTCCCATATATAAAACAGAGGAAGATGGGCACAGATAGTAGCTCAAGGCTAATCTTCCTCGGCAAAAAGAGGAGGATTGGCAACGGATGTTAGCTCAGGGTCAACCTTCCTCATCAGAAAAAAAAGAAAGAAAAAAAAAATTACAAGAGCTGCCTGAAAGTATATTAACACATGCTGACAAAAATTAGGAATTTAAAGCAAAAATTCAGCTCTGGAGAAGTGATATGTAAAATGATTCTCTAATGATTTTGAGTCATTGTTATGGATTAAAGCCTCAAGAAAAATTATTAAGTCAAACAGAATAACATCTATCTGTGTTCGAGAGCAGGCTTCACCATTGTTTCTGACATACTTCGTATGGAAATGTTTGATTGGATTTTAAATCAGTTTGCATTATCATAAGAAATTTCAACACTGCATTTATCAAAGGAAAAGCTGTTAGAATTAAAGAATGGTGGTACCTTTTGTGCATAATTTCAAGAAAACAAGTTATCCAAATTTTGGTTAATGGAAAAGTGATTTTCCATCCGTGAGAGACAAAGCAATACATCATCATCTGCCGTTTGCTGTCTCCTACTTCTATAAACAATGTTCCTCAACACTAGTGACTATCAAGAATTTGAATAGACCATTCATCATGTTGGTTAGAAATGCAGGTAGCTACTTCAAAAAAGTTATGGTTGTGGTTGCTTATGAGCTAGACTTTATTTGGAAGTTTTATCAAATTCAATATTGAATATTTCCCTGAATACCTTGTGTTTTATTTTTCTTATTATAATATAAAGAAATTGTAATTAATGTCTTCACCAGTGTACTGTATAAAATCGTTGTATGGGTGTGTTAGAACATGCAAAGTTTGGGAAGCATTGCCCTAGAGGATTGTAGAACAATTTTCTCTTGCATGAGAATCTGACCTTTGGTTAACTCTGAAGTTCTGTTCCCCTGGTAACCTAATAAGAGTAGAATGTCGATTGTTTCTAGGCAACATTGCTTATGATAAAAATGATCCCTGATGGGTAAATTGTATCTGCATTGGAACTAAGAATGAATTATAAATACCCGATGGGAGCCACAGCTTTGGGCTTAGCATAGTGCAGCAATTCTTCTTCTGGGCATGTCTCTTGCAGGAACCCTGAAATCTATGTTTATAGAGTTGTGCAAGACATATTGGCTCCTGTGGGTAATAAGGCTTTTAAGCCAGAGTAGTTTCCATTTCCACCCAATGTGGATCTCATCTCCTTGCATCTGAGTTGTCACCTAGGGAGAGGATAGCTTTTATTTTATTATTATTATTTTTAAAGATTTTATTTATTTATTTTTTCCCCCAGAGCCCCAGTACATAGTTGTATGTCATAGCTGCACATCCTTCTAGTTGCTGTATGTGGGACGTGGCCTCAGCATGGCTGGAGAAGCGGTGTGTCGGTGCGCACCCGGGATCCAAACCCCGGGCCGCCAGCAGCGGAGTGTGCGCACTTAACCGCTAAGCCACAGGGCCAGCCCAAGGATAGCTTTTAGATTGCCAAGGACTCCCAGGGAAAAGGGAAGCTTGATGCTGTCCTGATGGCAGGAAGTAGTTCCTGTCCTGTGTTCTTCTAAGCAGAGGGGTGCCAAATATAGTCCATGAAAGTCTATGAGTCTGAACATTTAATTGAATCTAAGATGATCCCCTAGTGGGGCAATATTTAAGTGTTTATTTTTCATGCTGGTGTAAAAGGAGCCACTGTTTGGTGTCAGACAATTCCTTCCTTAGTAGGTGAGGGATATTTTTCCATATCTATGGAAACTCTCATCTTTCTATTATTTTAATTATATCTGTCCATATTTTGCCATTTTTTTGTTTTGGTCATTGAAATATTTATTTATTTATTTTTTATTTGTGTGTGTGTGTGTGTGTGTGTGTGTGTGTGTGAGGAATATCAGCCCTGAGCTAACAACCATGCCAATCCTCCTCTTTTTGCTGAGGAAGACCTGCCCTGAGCTAACATCCATTCCCAATCCTCCTCCTTTTTCTCCCCAAAGCTCCAGTAGATAGTTGTATGTCATAGTTGCACATCCTTCTAGTTGCTGTATGTGGGACGCCGCCTCAGCATGGCCAGACAAGCGGTGTGTTGGTGCGCGCCCGGGAACCGAACCTGGGCCACCAGTAGCGGAGCGCGTGCACTTAACCGCTAAGCCATGGGGCTGGCCCCTTGCTCATTGAAATATAAACTTGATCATACTAATAAGGAACTGTGGGTGCTTCTGTAAGGCCATAGTGGGGTACCAAGTCTTTACATGTAATGGGTGAGTACTGCAAGATGGTACTACAGACAGCAACTCTTAGCGTATACCAACATGGTTCCAAATTCTTTAACTCATTTAATCCTCATAGCAACTCTACAGTGTAGGTTGTGTTGATAGATACATTTTACAAATGATGATACTGAGACAGAGTTAAGTAACTTGACCAAGTTCACACAGCTAGTGAATTGTGGGGCTGGGATTCAAAACCAAGTAGCTGGACTTCGGAACACAGGCTCTCATGCACTATGCCTAATGTGCTCCTCCTCATAATGACAACTACTGCCATTTGTGTCATACATCTGTGCTAGGCATTGTGCTGAGTGCTTTCTGTATGTTAATCTATTTCATCCTCAAAAGATCCTCATTAGAAAGGCATTCTCTATAATTGAAATATGGGGAAATTGAGTACAGATCTATTAAGCACTTTGATATTTGATATTGTTTTGTGATTTGCAGATAGGAAATTCAGAATAATATCTGATATTCCCATCTTTCAATTCTATAACTTAATCCTCTGCGCATTGTCAATTTTAAAGCTATTAGAATTTAATGCATAAGTCAGGATGTATGGCAGAGTCCTCCCCAGATCCTGAGCATCTTTAGGTTCAAGGAAAGCCAAGAAAGGGGACACAATGTCTCCTCTGCCTCAGTGTTTACTAAAGTTTATTTCCAGGAACATTAGACCTAAGTCTAATGATTTAATAGGTGGATGGTAAAAAAAAAATTGTTCTGTGATCATGTAAATTTGAGAAACATTAGTTAAATCACTGGTTCTCATCCTGGGAGACTTTGCCCTCCAGGAGACATTTGGTGATGTCTGCAGACATTTTTGATTGTCGTAACTGGAGAGGATGGTGCTACTGGTATCAAGTGGGAAGAGGCCAGGGATGCTGCTGAACAGCTGGACAGTGCACAGGACAGCCTCACACAGCAAAGAATTACCTGGCTCGAAATGTCAGTATCGCCGAGATTGAGAAACCTTAAGTTAAATACGGAATGCTATTTACGCATTTTTGTCCTGCATGACCAGAGAACCCTTTCTTGTGGGATGTCTGCTGGGATCAGGATTCTGCGAAACATAGTTACGTGACTTGGGCTGTTGGGACCATATAAACATCTACATTAGGCTCAGGCCATGTTGCTTTCTAAGTGATCAAGTTGGTTCTCAGGTAGTTTCTAGGCCTATTATATTAAAAGTATTTATTTTAGGCAGCTTTTAAAATTTCAAAGTAAAGCTAGTCTATCCTTCCAGTTAGATTATGCGTTTGGTGGTCTAGAACAGAAAACATAGATAAATGCCAGCTTCAACTTTCTCAAATGGCAGCATTCTAGTTTCCATGTGAAGTCATGACTCTAGAAAACAGTATAATGAGGTATATATGTTATGTAATAAGGAACAGATCATTTTGAAGCCATGTTATCAGAAACCTCACCAGGTTGCCTAACACAATGAGAGTTTTCTTGGGCTAGTCCATGAAGAAATATGAGTCCCATTTGAGTCAGCAAGTGGAAACACTACAGGCCCTTAGTATTTTCACTTGGAATCGTCAAAAATCCTCCGCTTCAGATCGTCTCCCTCCGGTTCCTTCAAACACACACACACGCCCACACACACACACACACACGCGCGAGCGCACACACACACCCCTGGCACTGTTCTGGAGCTATGACAATTTGGTGGGTGATGATTTCATTTCATACAAAAATTTGAAGAACCTAGACAGTGGTTGTCAGCCTTAGCTGCTAATTAGAGTCACCCAGGCCCCACTCCCAGAGATTTATTTAATTGGCTTGTGGTGGAGCCTGAGCAACAGCATTTCTTTGAAACTCGTCAGATCATTCTGATATTCAGCCAGAGTTGCACACTGTGGACCTAGAGCAATGGCTCTCAAGCAAGCCCCAAAGGACTTGTTAAACCCCTGGAGTTTCTGATTCAGTGGGTCTGGAGTGGGGTCTGGGAATTTGCAATTCCCACGTGCTGCTGCTGCTGCTGCTGCTCCGAGAACCATACGTTGAGAACTGTTGACCCCAGAGCACTCTCTTATGGAAGAAACTTGGAAGTGTCCTCTTAGCTATGTTTTTGTTTAACTTTCTAGGTGAAAACGTGTTTCTTATCAGATATCTTATGATTTCTGATTGATCAAACCAGAAGCAAAGCAAGCCATTTCTCTTCTCCAGTTTAGGTTAAGTCTAGACTCATATTAAATCGTGATATTGACCATCATCATATAGATTGAGGTTTATAAATGCAGACTCAGGAAATGGCTAATTTCTTTCCAGGCACTTGCTTGCTCACCTTTGTCCAATAAGTGTGTTCAAATCATAACAATTAAAACTGTATAGTAATGAAAATGAGAGAACTTAGATTTGCATAGGGCCATGTGAGCTCATCTAATCCACCCCACTACTTTAAAGCAAGTAAGGAATTACTCTCTTGCTTGTAGAAGTCAGAAACTTGAAAGAGATGAGAGGAGGGAACAGGGTGGACAAAGACATATATATGCATTCAAGCACGGCCTAAAACGGACATGATCAGGACACCAGCCTGACTAAAAGGGGCGATTTGTGTGGACAGAGAAGCAACCAATATGAGACAGGAGGAGATTGCCACACACCTGGCAGAATAATTTAGATTTAATGATGTAAGCAATAGGAGGCCATTCAAATTTCTTGAGAAGAGTCTCATGAGACAGTAGAGCCATGCATCGCTTAAAGGTGGGGATATGTTCTGAGAAATGCGTCGTTAGGCAATTTCATCATTGTGCGAACATCATAGAGTGTACCTATACAAACCTAGGTGGTATAGCCTACCTAGGCTATACCTATAATGAATGGGACCACCGTTCATTATGGGGTTCGTCATTGACCGAACGTCGTTAGGTGGCTCATCCGTGCGTTAGTCTGGTGGACTGATTTAAAGATGAACAGAGCATTTTCTTTTTTTTTTTTTTTCCAGAGCTTTGTTTTTTTAATTGATAAAATACATTTTATTTCTGAAACAATAGGGTGTATGTAAAGTCAAGGCAACTTGAAATACATTCTTTTTTTTCTGTTTTCTTTTTAGTGAGATATAGTTGACATATAACATCTTGTAAGTTTAAGGTGTACAACATGTTGATTTAATACATTTGTATATTGTAATATGATTATCACCATGGAGTTAGCTAACACCTCTTTCATGTCACATAATTATATTTTTGTGGTGAGAAAATTTAAGATCTAGTCACTTAGCAACTTGGAAATACATAATACAGTTTTGTTGACTATAATCACTATGCTGTGCATTATCTCCTCATAATTTATTCGTCATCTAACTGGAAGTCCGTGCCCTTTGACCAATATCTCCCTGATTTCCCCACCCTCAGCCACTGGTTAACTACCATTCAACCCTCTGTTTCTGCGAGTTTGGCTTTTTTAGATTCCAAATATAAGTGATAAATCATTGAAAATACAGAAATCATAACTGAACCAGGTGAACACAGTTCCATTATTTGTATTTTTCTCATTGTTAGTATTTCTTATCAAATTTCCACAACCCAGGGCCAGTAAAAGGAACATGGCTATTCCATAAAAATCTCTACCTTATTTTTAAACAATAATTCCGGAACTGTAAAATTATTGAAATTTGCTGCGTATATCTCCTCTTTTTTTCCTTTAAGGAATTTGACTTAACTTGAATTTGTCTTCATTACTTTCCCAGGTTCTTTTTTTTTTTTTTTCAATTTTAATTTTTTGTTTATTGCAGTAACATTTGTTTATAACATTGTAAAAATTTCAAGTGTACATCATTATACTTCTATTTTTGCATAGATTACATCATGTTCACCACCAAAATACTAATTACAACCCATCACCACACACGTGTGCCGAATTATCCCTTTCACCCTCCTCCCTCCCCCCTTCCCCTCTGGTAACCACGAATCCAATCGAACAGAGCATTTTCAATCACTGCAAGGTGTAACAACAGATAGAGCTCCTGTTTTAAGTAGCAAATTACATTTAAATCGTATGGCTTTGGAAAATCAAGGAATTCTAGGAGGAGAAATAATTTTTTTTTAGAACCCCAGTAGATTTACTTTGAATTATATCTGAAATGAACACTAACAGGACAATTTATGACCTACCACAAGGGCCATGCGATTCTCTCACTCCACATGACACATCCTTTTAGAAATTAATAGAAGCCTTGGAGTCTAAATTTCATTTCAGGTGGAGAGAGACAGGTTCTACAGTAAAATAATTTGATGAGGGACTCTCTGATTCTACTTTAAACAGCAAGAAAACACTGCAGGGTTTTTTGTTTTTGTTTTTGTTTTTTCCAGTAAAGCCTGATTAGTTAGGATCTCTGTTTAGATGATTGGATCATAAAGTCATCTTCTTTATTAGCAAAGCAGGAATTTTATAGCACCACACTTGAACAAATGAAGTTCTCTTTTTAGGTCTTAAAGGAGGCCTAATTTTTCTATTTCCTCAAAGAAAGGGCTTGATGGAACAAACATCCAAAGCAACTATCCAGGAGACAGCTGCCATTTGAGGCTGAATCCTGAATGCCAAAAAATGCTGGGTAGGCAGTCATCAGCACAGGAGTGGTGGATCAACTCCTGAAATGGATGAGCACTCTGAGGCCGAGTGTACGGAGTGAAGCACAGATGTCCAAGGGGTTTATCTGTGGAGTAACCCCTCAGTAATGAACTGGAAAGTCTAAGGAGAATAGGTTTGCAGAGAACTGTGCATAGGCCTTCTTAATTTTGCAAAGCTCTTCTTGATCCTGCTACCCCTTCCACCTACCAACTGGATTGGGCTTGAAGGAAATCCCTGCTGGTCTTTGAGAGAATAATTTCATTAGAGTAGTGAGGAACAAGACAGTTTTTGGAAACTTTAAGAAGGAATGGATGGGGAAGGTATGGCCACCTGAGACACACTGTTATAAAGGAAGTGTAAGAGAAGGAAGGGGACGTGGGATTTTAAGTTAAATGGGCAGCAGGGTCAACAAAAAACTTTCTACAAGTTAAAGAGAAGTTCTGCACATTTTTAGATGCAGAGGAAAAGTAGCCAAAAGCTAGGAGGGTTGATAAAAGTGAGGAGAACCCTCTCTATCTCTGTTGGAGGACAGCATGAGAGATACACTCAGGTGTGGTAAACACAGTGTGATGATTTTCAAGTGAAGGTAGGAGAAAGAGCTCACCTGTCAGCACCCTGTTTTTGTTGTTGTTGTTTGTTTTCAAACAAAGTTCAGTGGTTCACAAACATTATTGTGTATCAGAATCACCCAGGGAGCTTGTTAAACTAGAGTCTTGAGTCCCATATGTAAAGATTCTGTTGCAGGAAAAGATTCTCCCTAAGCTAACACCTGTTGCCAGTCTTCCTCTCTCTATTTTTTTCCTCCCCAATGCCCCAGTACGTGGTTGTATATGCTAGTTGTAAGTTGTTATAGTTTTTCTGTGTGTGCCACTGCCACAGCATGGCAACTGACAGACCACTGGTGTGGTTCTGTGACTGGGAAGTGAACCCTGGGCCACCTAAGCAGTGAGCACCAAATTTTAACCACAAGGCCATCAGGGCTGGCTCAGGAAATCTAGATTCTTAATAAGCACCCCAGATGATTTTGATGCTGGTGATCCATTCTTTGAAAAAGACTCTCATGTGTTCATTTACTCTACGTAGAGTAGAGATGTGTAGAAGAGGAAAAGGCTTAGGGGCTTGAGAAGGAGGATCTTGAATAGGTAGGAAAATATAAATAAAAAGCATCTAAGTGGCACTGAGCACCAATAAGTTAAAATTCAACATTGTGGACCACACCTGCCACCTTCTAGAAGGACCTCTAGTAGCAGAAAGACCCACACAGAGCAAGTTTTCCAGACATGCACCATGGCTGTGGTGAGCTGTTTGTTCTTGTTTTGGGTTGGTTTGATGACTGAGGTTAATGAAACATCTGAAGTTGATTGCAGTTTCAGAGACAAGTTGAAATTTCACATTTTGGAGAGAATCACCTCAAGAATGTCCTAATTATATCTTCAGCTGTTGACAAAGAAAAAAGGAAAAAAATGTTTTCCATACACCTCACCAGCAACATGCAATACTGGCGTTTTTCCTGGTGTGAGTTAATTAGAACACACAGAAAGAGTCAGGTAGTGGAATCAGGTAAAAGCTGAGCAGGTCGAAGTTTTTCCATAACAGCACCAACGAGGAGAGCGGCCTTAGGGCTAGCTCTCAGACTCGCTCCCCTCTCCACAGCACCATCAGCCCCCAGCTTTTCTTGTGTGCTCACAGGAACAGCTCGGTTTGCGTTTGCTTTTCTTCTGGTCCTGTATGCCCTAACTTAAAAAATATTTTTCTTACTTAGTCTTATTAAAACAAAAATAAATTTATGATTTATGCCAATGGTTCTTAGTTTTTTAATTAACAGACCCAAAGCATATGAGAATTTTGTTCCAATCCCTTAAAAACTTATCATACAAATGTACATAAATTGTTTACATACAACAATTTCAGGGGTGTCACAAATGTCCTAAAGGCTGTGCTAGAGGGCCATGAACTCCAGGTTCCGAATGCAGAGTTAATAAGGACTAGAAAAGAATGCAGACACGGGAAACAGTTGATTTTCACTGGAGTGCTCTGTTTAGTCTTTATGAGTACATATAATTTTTGTGTAGTTTTAACATGGAAACAATTTGGGGTTTTGTTTTTGCACTTAACCTTTATCTTATTATTCTAAACTAACATCAACTCTTCATAAGTTTTATTTTCCTAAATTCCTAAATGTATTTTAATAACTTGCTATATCATAATATATTTCACACTTGTTCTGTTACTGAATATTTAAGTTGCATCCAATATTTCAACGTTATTGCTAAAATTACAGAAAATACCTTTGTGCTTGTAGGCAAGTTCTTATTTTAAGAAATTTTAGAGAATCAGCCTTTTCTATTCTCATTACTTTGTTTCCTTCTCCTGTCCCTACTCCTATTTTTATCCCATTCTTGCTTTTCTTCTTTACTTGATCTATTTCCTGTTACACATAAGGTCGAAGAATGCCCTTGTGACAGTTGAAAGACGGATATCTAGAAATAAACAATTTCTCAATAATAATTATTTTGTTATGTGATAAAGTGGACATATTTTTTAGCTTAATCTGGATCTTGATTCTGATCTTCTCTAATTCATATTTTCTTGTTTTGATCTTTCTCATAATTCTGTCAATACTGTGGTATAAATATCTTCACATATCTTTCATATGGGACTATTATGTTTTAAAAATCTGTAATTGATTTGTTTTTGTAAACATGTAATTGAAATTATCAAGCATATTGCCAAGTTGTGAAATCTTTAAGAGCTATAAAATATTAAGTCCACTTGTTAAAAAGCAGCTCCCCCTCCTTTTCTTGTGTAGTTTATGCAATCTAAAAGTAGTTTGTTCGGGCCGGCCCCGTGGCTTGGTGGTTAAGTGCTCGCGCTCTGATGCTGGTGGCCTGGGTTCGGATCCCGGGCACGCACCGAGGCACCACTTCTCCGTCCATCCTGAGGCCGAGTCCCACATACAGCAACTAGAAGGATGTGCAGCTATGACATACAACTATCTACTGGGGCTTTGGGGGGAAAAAAATAAATAAATAAAATCTTTAAAAAAAAAATAAATAAATAAAAGTAGTTTGTTCAAATTTTTAAAAATTTTAAATAATATTTGTTTTCCATAAATGTTTTATCTCTTTAAAACAAAAAAGTAACACAATTGCTTAACTTTGTATTGAATACTTTATTCACTTGCCTCAATTTTTATTTGATCATAGGGTTGTAAGTTATGAGAACATCAACAAAAATGACTACTATACTATCAGCAAAAAGGCAGTGACACACGTTTATAATGACGACATTGAATTCATCGAAATTGATCGCTGGGAACAGGAATATCTGTATCACAGAGAACTCACTAAGATTCCCATATTTTCACTTTTCCGGAAATGGAAGGCTTTTAATGTGTGGAACAAGAATGTCCGCTCCAAGAAAATCAGTGGATGTCGAAAATCTCTACAAAAAAATTTGTTCATTGTTAATCAAGTAGGTATTTATTAATCCTATTTTAAAAGAATTACTCACAGAAAAACAAAGTGTGAATCTATTACAGGTGTTGGTATAGATTGTCCCTGAAATAGAATATTTCATCTTTTTACGAGAATTCACAATTTTCATCCTGTCTTGTCATTTAAGAATCTGGCAGTCTACTGGTGTTTCTGCATTTTAACTGGGCTTGCAAAACGCAAAAGTATAAGAAGAGAGTTGCGCAGGTCCCCTTTGATTAGAAGCAGCCTCAGAGGTTTGGATTCGTGTCCCCCTTTGTTGTTGATCAGGAAAGTTGTATATCCTTTTGAGCAGAGTAGGCTGGCAACCACTTTTACCCCCTCTCATCTTTGAGACACTCTGGACTTTATGGTCCAAAATAATTTGGGGGTTTGTTTTTGTGAGCTGATACCTCCCAATGTATCATATGTTTTTCTCTACCAGGGATTCAGACAGTAGGGAAAATTTTAAAATTTACTTTGGAAGATGAGGTACTCATGGAAAAAGAACTGTTAAAGGGTGTGTGACCATATTTAAAATCTCTACCTACTCGCTGAATTTCAACTTGCATTAGAAGTTTTTTAGATGGCTCCTGGGAATAAACTGGAATCACCATTACTGCCATGCTCAGAGTACTGGTCCTCAGTTCTCTATTTCTATGACTCTGAATCACCACCCTCTCAAATCAGAAGCCTCGAGTTTGGTTTTTACTGGTCATTTCCTTCATTTTGCATATGGTAATCTGAAAGATCATCGTTAAGATGTCTGTCATACAATGAAGGAACGTTAAAGGAATATGGCTAAGATAGATATTAGTGCAAAAATATATATAAGATGTACTATCTCAAGTCATCCATCCCATCAAGCATTCTGAGTTGTAGAAAATATCTAGTCCTTTTTGATATCACACTCATCCCCTAGACCTTAATTTCATTAAGGATCCATCGCTCATTTGAACCTATTTTACTACCTTTTTACCACCTTTCACCTTTCACCATGTCTTGGACGCTATACATTTAATAAATCTGTTCCTAGGTATGTACAATAGTTCTTCCTGCGTTTGTCTCTAAAATTACCTCCATCAATCCTAAGGCTTATTCTCTTATTTTATGTGCTGAGAGTTGTCATTCTCTCTGTCCACCATTCATACCAATGGCACTTTGGCCTTAATATCTTTTTTTAAATATAGCCCTAGCAGACTAGAAAGTTCTCGTTCTTTTTAATCTAAGATTGACCTGAATAACAGACCCATTGAGTTGGTTTCAAAGTCAATTAGATTTTATAGTTGCCCACACACTTACCACTAGTCTTGTATTTACAATTAGTTAATTAGGGGGGCTAATCCCCCAAGACTAGGTTGAAGGGATAAAAGTGGACCTGTTCTTGACATTTTTTTAATGATTTTTTTTTAGTAACCAACCTTACTGGCACCCATGCCTACATTTCCTTATAACAACTTTATTGAAATATAATTAATATACCATATATTTCACCCATTTAAAGTATACAATTCAATGGTTTTTTAGTATGTTCACAGAATTTATCAACCATCACCACAGTCAATTTTAGAACATTTCCATCACTCCAAAAAGCAGCCCTATTACCCGTTAGCAGTCACTCTCCATTTCCCCCTAACTCTCCCCTACCCCTACCTCAACTCTGGGCAAACACTGATCTACTTTTTGTCTCTATTGATTTGCCAACTCTGTACGTTTCATGTAAATGGAACCATACAATATATGGTCCTTTGTGACTGGCTTTTTTCACTTAGCATAATGTTTTTAAGGTTCATCTATGTTGTAGCATAGCATTTCTTTTTATTGGCAAATAGTATTCCATTGTATGGATATATGTATTTTATTTATCCATCTGTATATTGATGAATACTTGGGTTGTTTCCACTTTTTGGTTATTATGAATAAAGCTGCTATGAATATTTGTGTACAAGTTTTTGTCTGGACATATATTTTCATTTATTTTTGGATATATACCTAGGAGTAGAATTGCTGGGTTGTCAGTAATTCTATGTTTAATCTTTTGAGGAACTGGAAAACGGTTTTCCAAACCCACTGCACAATTTTACTTTCCCACCAACAGCATATGAGGGCTTCAGTTTCTCCATCTTCTCAGCATTGTATCTGTCTTTTTCATTTGAGTCATTACTACTGGTTGTGAAGTGGTATCTAAAACCACTGTGGTTTTGATTTATATTTTCCTGATGGCTAATATGGTGAGCATCTTTTCATGTGCCTATTGGCTATTCGTATATCTTATTTGGAGAAATATCTATTCAGATACTTTGCCTATTTTTTAATTGGGTTACTTGTATTTTACTATTGAGTTGTAAGAATTCTTTATATATTCTGGGTAGAAATCCCTTATCAGATATATGATTTATAAAAATTTTCTCCCATTTTGTGGCTTGTCTCTTCACTTTCTTAATGGAGTCTTTTGAAGCACAAAAGTTCTTAATTTTGGTGATGTCCATTTTATCCATTTTTTCTTTAGCTGGTTGTGCTTTTGGTGTTATATCTAAAAAACTGTTGCCTAGTCCAACGTTACAAAGATTTACCCCTGTGTTTTCTTCCAATAGTTTTATAGTTTTAGCTCTTACCTTTGTTCTTTAATCTATCTCAAGTTAATTTTTGCTTCTGGTGTGAGGTAGGGGTCCGACTTCATTCTTTTGCATGTAGTTATCCAGTTGTCCCAGCACCATTTGTGGCAAGGACTGTTCTTTCCCCCTTGACTTGTCTTGGCACCCTTGTCAAAAATCAATTGACCATAAATGTGAAAGTTCTGAACTCTTAATTCTATTCCATTGATCTATATCTGTCCTTATGCCAGTACCACACTGTCTTGAATACTGTAGCTTTGTGCTAAGTTTTGAAATTAGAAAGTGAGTCCCCTGGGTCCCTTGGATTTCCGCATGAATTTTAAAATCAGCTTCTCAATTTCTGCAAAGAAGCCAGTTGGGATTTTGATAGAGATTGCTTTAAATCTGTAGATCAATTTAGAAAGTATTGCCGTTTTAACAGTATTAGCTTTTCCGGTCCGTGAACATACAATGCCTTTCCATTTATTTAGGTCTTCAATTTCTTTCAACAATGTTTTGTAATTTTCAGAGTATATGTTTTGCATGTCTTTTGTTAAATTTATTCCTAAATATTTTATTCTTTTTGATACTATTATAAGTGGAATTGTTTTCTTAAATTTCATTTTGGATTTTTCATTATATATAGTACATATAGAGAATACATGTAAATAGTATATGTATAAATGTGTGTGTCCATATATATATTTTCTATATAGCAATATTTGTATATTGAGCCTGTTTCTTGAAAACTTGCAGAATTTATTATTGACTCTAATAGTTTGGTTAGCATGTGTGTGTCTGTGTGTATTCCTTAGGATATTCTATGAAGAAGAATATGTCATCTGCAAATAGATAGTTTTATTGCTTCTTTCCAATCGAAATGACTTTTATTTAATTTTCTTTTTTTTTTTTAAGATTTTATTTGTTTATTTATTTTCCCCCCAAAGCCCCAGTAGATAGTTGTATGTCATAGCTGCACATCCTTCTAGTTGCTGTATGCGGGACGCGGCCTCAGCATGGCCGGAGAAGCGGTGCATCGGTGTGCACCCAGGATCCGAACCCCAGCCGCCAGCAGCGGAGCACGCACACTTAACCGCGAAGCCACCGGGCCGGCCCTAATTTTCTTACCTAAGTTCCCTGGCTAGAACTTTCTGTTGAATAGAAGAGGCAAGAGCAGAAATTCTTTTCTTGTTCCTGATCCTAGAGGGAAAGCGTTCAGTCTTTCACCATTAAGTATGATGTTCTGAGGAAGTTTCTTTCTATCCCTAGTTTGTTGTATGTTTTTATCATAAAGCCATGATGATTCTGTCAAGTACTTTTTCTGCATCTATTGAGATTATCATGCAGTTTTTGCCCTTTATTCTATTGAAATGATTTATTACAGTAATTGATTTTCAGATATTAAACCAACTTTGTATCCCTGGGATAAATCATATTTGGTCATAGCGTATAATCCTTTTTGTATATTGCAAGATTTGGTTTGCTAGTATTTTGTTGAGGATATTTGCATATATATTCATAAGGAAGATTGATCTACAGTTTTTTTCCTTGTGATGTGTTTGTCTGGTTTTGGTATCAGGGTAATACTGGCTTTATAGAACAAGTTGGGAAATATTCCCTCTTCTATTTTTTGAAAGAGTTTAGGAAGAATTGGTATTAATTTTTCTGTAAATGTTTGGTAGAATTCACCAATGAAGCCATCTGAGACTATACCTACTTTTTGTAAGTGTCTTCTAGTCTCCTATATTTCCAGGTTTCACTTTTCTGTAGACTTAGGTGTGTGTTTAGTATTAATTTTCAATATTATTTAATGCTTAGTATTAATTTTCAATATTATTTAATGCTGCACATGGTTTTAACCTGCCAGGTACTTCATGATTTTTCTGGTTTTCTAATAATGTGTAATTTTGTTATACGTGATGCTTTCAGGCAATTTTTCACATTCACTCATACACTGCCATTCATTTATCTTAATTTGAATGTTCCTTTGTAATTAAAATCCTTCCATTTTTAAAATTTTTAATCGGTCATTGCTTTGCAAACAGACCACTCTTCATTTCATAGGTTTATATAACTGTTCCTCCACTTATGAAGGGATGTGCCTTTTGCTGTAGCCCTTTCTACATTGGGTCAGAAAAGTACATGAGAACGGTTGAGCCCAGGGCTTCTAGCTGGGCGTGACCTACAGCTCCAGTGGGTTCTCTAAGTGCCAAATTGCACAGACTACCCAGATGTTCTGGTGACTCAGGTTAGGGCAGTTTAAAGCTGTGGTGCCATGGTGAAGGCAAGACTAGCAAATCCAGAGTTCCTGCATTCCAACCAAAGACACTGTGCTTCAGCATGACCCTGATTTTCTTAGATTTTTGCAGCAAATGTAGCTCTTCTGCACTTATCCTCCAGGGTCTCTAATGGTTCCCCATAAGCTTTCTGACCCACTGACCAACCCCCAGATTATTAATAATGATTTTCCACCTCTGAAAGTATTACGCTCATTTCAATGCAAATGGAAAAAACTCAATTTAAATGAGCTTCAACAACAACAAGCAAAACTCATATAATAAGGAAGCTCAAGGGGTGAAAATATCTTTATGCATGGCTGAATTCAGAAGTTCCAATGATGTCTCATCATCTTTGATTTTTCCTCTTTCCATCTTTCAGTTCTATTTTTCTCTGTGTCTGTTTCATTCTCACTTGGGCTCTTGTCATGAGCACCACCTGCAGCACTGCCTCTTTTAATGAAAAGAGAGTCCTTCTTGCTGGAGATGCTGGAAAGATCACTGATTGGCTCAGCTTGGCCACATGTCCAATCCTGAACCAATCCCTGCACAGCCAGGAATGCTCTGATAAGCAGGCCTGGATATGTGCCTATTCCTCATTCCTCTGATTGGGAAAGTGAGGGGTCAGCCTTATCAAAACCGCATGGTAATGAGTTTCCCAAAATAAAGAGAGATTTTATCATCAGAAGAATTGGTGGTAGGTCAGGGAAAGTCTCCTGGGCAGACAAAAATTATTGATACCTCAATTTTTTACATATGGAAACTCATCATGAAGGGGACAAGTTCTTCCTTCTCTTACAGTCCTGCTAATAACTTAAAATAATGCTTAATCCGTATCACCTTCAATGGACACTATTGATATACCAACCCAAGAATGAATCACCTGACCCAGCTTCCATCTGAGATTTGCTAAAGGTAGAAACAACAATGTGGGCAGGGGAGTGAAATGCTTCCAGTCTCTCTTATATTCACAACAGCTTTCACATCTGTCATTTATGCTGACAGCCAGATGTTTAGGTTAAGCCAAAGGAATTTCTTGGACTGTATTTTTGTTCTTCCAAAAAATTCCCACTGTGAAACTCTCACTTTGGCAGACCATCAATATCAGTTTTGCTCTCCACCTGGATCCTTGCCATTTGTCCCCTTACTGAGTAGAACTTGTATTTTTGTTGTTGTTGTTTTGTTTTGTGAGGAAGATCAGCCCTGAGCTAACATCCATGCCAATCCTCCTCTTTTTGCCAAGGAAGACCAGCCCTGGGCTAACATCCGTGCCCATCTTCCTCTACTTTATATGGGACACCACCACAGCATGGCCTGACAAGGGGTGTGTTGGTGCGCACCCGGGCTCTGAACCTGTGAACCCTCGGGCCACCTCAGCGAAGCGCATGCACTTAACTGCTACGCCACCGGGCTGGCCCCTAGAACTTGTATTTTTGGTTCAAGGACTTTCTCCAGAGTACCCCAGACTTCCTTACATTCACTGTGCCATTTTGATTGCATTCTCATCCCTACTCTTGTACTCATATAACTTTATTTAGTATCTTATTTCAATTCATAGACTTAGCCTCTAAACTTTTGCTTCTTTTTTATCTTACAAATTCCCCCATGAGATGACTCCTGAGAACTATAGACTTCCTAGATGTTTTCTCACAAAATGCTCTTCATTTAGGACTCTACTAATTATAACTTCCCTTTATTTGTACTTAGAATAAATAATTAAAGCACTGTTTCATATTGGTATGGATAACTGTTGTTTGTCTTGTTTTGGAAATTCCTAGAAAGGAGTCTAATAGTGTGTTATATATAACATAGAAACCAGTGTCACATACAAATAAATTAATGTTAACTTTTTTTGTGTAATGTAACTGCTCCTCCTTTGATTTGATTAGGAGAGGTGAGGGTGAATGGCCTTGGAACATTCTTAGAACATGTGCCTTCGAAGCCAACAGCCTAGAACTCTAACTTAGGATGGTCACATAGAGAAATATTGTTAATATTATGTAGCATAATTTCACAAATACTTCCACTCATTCTCCCAACCCACATTGCACATTCTTTATAGTGACTGAATTTTCTCTTCAGCAATTTGTTACCCACAGAAAATTTAAAGTTAAATTTGTCTTTGTTCTGTGTCATAGCCTCTTAGATCAATAGATGGGCCCCTCCATTATCATGATGACTGGACACTGTAAAGTCCTTAAGGTAACACACAAAATTTTTTAGTAGCCGGTAGCCAAACCTAGTGAAATTTAAGATATTGCCCAGTCCTCTGTTACTTGCCCTCAATCTCATAGCTAAAAGACATGTTTTCAAAGTGAAAAGAAAGGAATTCAGACAAATTAAATCTGATAATTCAAAGAATATTTTTAGAACAAAATTTCTGAAGTGTCCCTGTTTAATGTATGTGCTTTGTAGTTGTAGATAAAGTTAGCATATAGAGCTATTTATTTTTCTTAATAACCATTCTTGCTTTCCAAATATTTTTATACTTTTAAAAGACAGAGTTTTTTTTTAACTAAATAATGATAAATTCCTATTTTCATTCAGTATCTGCGACCAGCTCTTCTTAAAGTCAATGAATTGTGCTATCAATTGAGTTTCGTGGGACTTTGTTATATTGAAAAATGTCACACGTACACCCTGCAAGAATTTAAGGCTGCACAAGTCGTACGACTAGAAGAGGTAAGGAATTTTGTCTATAAATTTCAAGATTTGTTCCTATTATTGCTACTTGGGTACCACTAATTATACATATTCATCAATGTCTAGGTGACAGAGCGCCTAGAAGAGTTTCGAAATGAGGCAAAAGTTGTGGTCAGGAAGGCTTGTCGAGTTGCTCTGCGTGCTGCAGGATTTATTCCAGATGACTGTATATTTGAGCCTACTGAGGGTAAGAAGGGGAAAGAACTCCAACAGATCAGAAGTGGTGGCTTTCTAAAATATTAACTCTTTTTATTCTACTTTTTAATTATCCTACTTTTTGATTCTTCTAAACTTTTGCTTGGTAGGTTATAAATTCAATGTGTATTGCAGAGAGGGAAAAACAGTAAATACTGCATTTTCCTTGCATTGCCCATGCTTGTGTATAGTATTTCTAAACTGGTGACAGAACCTTTATTTCACAAGCATTTTACAGTGGACTCAGGGCCTCTCTGCTCAAAGGTACATCCAATCTGCTAGTATGGACAATAGGTTTGTTAAAATTAAGAGACTGGATGGATCTCAGAATTGGCCCCAGCTGGCATGGACTCTAAAAGATAACTAAAATGCAGGTGGAAAAGGTGGGTAAAGGCGTTTCTGGGAAAGAGGTAACGTGGTACAGAGATCCAGTCCTGTTAAGGGGAATGTTAATAAACTGTCTACAGTTTTTTGCTGAGTTGAAATTCTTTGATGTGGAATTCTTTTGGATAACTGGACTGTTTTCTAGAGTTTGAAATATCTCTTGAACCAAAGCATTTTGTTGTTTTTGCATCTTACTTGTCTTTTAATCCATATTGAAAGCAATGGAATTTTTACACAAAAATTGTTATTCTTGTGTCTTCTGTTGTTCTTAGCTTCTTGTAAAATGCCAGATAGTGGAAGTTTCGTTGAGTTGCCTGCTTACACAAACCCTGAGAAAATGACGTACACAGAACAGGCCAGCAAAAGGCATCATTGCATGAGGCTGACATGGTAAATGATTATTCTTTCTTTCAAGAAAAATTACAATATCCATCCTTCTCAAGTTTCGTTAAAAATTAAAGCCCCCATCACATGATTCACTAATAGTGATGAGGGATTTGAAGGATATGGTAACTTGAATGCATGCCCCAGAAACCACTCCTTCAACTGCCACCCAGCAAAGCAGCCACTGGGAATGGCAAGCTGGTGGAGAGTGGAGGGCATAGCCAAGGCTGAGCCCCTCTTTGGTCACTAAGGCTTTGTGTCCTGCTAGCCCGGCCTGGAGCATGGAGCAGGCTGGGGTAGGGAGTCAGGCACACAGAGATTTGTGGGCCTCCTCAAGTGGACCTGGAGGGCCTGCTCCGTCTGTTTGGTGGCTAGAGAACTGCAGGTGGCTGCATTGCCACACAGTTCCGCCCTCTCCCTAAGGCAGGTTTTGCACCTGGGAGACTGGGGAGGAATGTCTTTCGTCCAGGGTCTCTCCGGGGGACTCTCCCTCAGTAGGATTAGCTCTGCCACCTGCTTACCCAACTGGATCCTGACATTGTTCCAGAGTTCAGCTTTCACATCATTCTAAAACCTCATCACTGCTAATAACTCTTGCAAACAAAATCACCAAACATTATCTGAAAAGTTGTATGAGGTGCTATAAAACCCTGATTATTGTTACTCAGCGCTCATTGACTTAGTCCAACTTTTATAGCTGTCTATTTAATAAATCTTAACTGTGTACCAGTTTATATATGAGATAGTATGATAATAATGTCTGGGTCACAACAGAAGTCAATGAAGCCGTCCCTGAGGCCACTGTCATAGGCCTACAGGTACTAGAGGCCCCTTGGTCTCAGCTTAAGCAGAATAAAAAATTATTCTAAATACCTCGCTGACTCAGTCTGCACTCTAAGCACTCAAGTAAAGAAACATAAAATTTGCATCTTTGCAAATTTAGCAAATTGCTGTTTAGCAATTTGGTTTAGCTGGTTTAGCAATTGCTGTCAAATAACATTTATTCAATAGCAAAGACTTCACACTTTTACCATTAGAATGTAGGTTACAGATGTTGTCTGTTTACTGATTTCTTCTTTAAAGCATCTTAAAAAAATCTTACGGCCCTTTTGGCTAGATGAGCTAGACGCTTTTTCCATAACAACTGTATTGCACATTAAATATCGTATTGGATAGTTAGAACA
The DNA here is from genome assembly GCF_057802395.1 of Ceratotherium simum simum. Taxonomy (NCBI): domain Eukaryota; kingdom Metazoa; phylum Chordata; class Mammalia; order Perissodactyla; family Rhinocerotidae; genus Ceratotherium; species Ceratotherium simum. The sequence goes on along the minus strand of NC_141910.1, from coordinate 3,128,581 downwards.
CCTAGCTAAATTGAGGCTATGTATTTGAATATACTTTTGTTTTAAAATGAAAAATGTCTAAGAACAACTCTTCTGGACGGTAAATCTCTGTTATTGTAATATGAATGGAAATTCAAAGAGAAATTATGATATTTTAAAATTTAAATACTAGCTTTAGAGTCACTTTCAAAAATATGTAGTGAATATAGAAAACTGAAGCTGTATTTTTTTTCTTTTCAAGCTTTATCCGTCTAAATGACTATCTAATCGAGAACACAATGCACGTCCTCACAGTAAATTCTGTTAACTCTCTTTTGAATTATCTCACTGACAAGCTAAAACGAACACCTTCAGCAGATGTCATTCAGAAATGGATTACTGAAGAGAAGCCTGAAGTCACTGATAAAAAGGTATATATAGACAAAATTAAGAAAATTCATTGGTTAGCATTTACTGAGGAGTGCTTACTAAGCACTATGAATTATGCTGTTTTCTGTGTATTAGAAAAACAGGAGAAACGCTTAGAGGATTTTACAGTATAATCAGAGCCTACCATACACATATAAAATGGCAGAACGAAAATCAGCATGTCAACAAGTATCTAGTTGTAGAGAAAATATCCACTGTGCTGAATATTGCTGTCTCTCTCGTAGGAATTTGCTAAAGGTTACTTATGTGTTCATTTGACAAATATTTCTTAAGTATCTACTATGTACCAATCCCTCTGCTGGGTGTTGGGTATATAGTGATGAAAAGCATAGACAGGATCCTTGCCCCCAAGAAGCTTACCGGTTGGGAGTCATCATGGACATGAACTGGCAGAGAGAAGCAGGGAAGGTAGTATAAATGAAAGAGATAAACAATGGTTTAGAGGTGAGAAGAAGCAAATCATGGAAGCAAAGCTTAGTGCTTTGAATGGGTAACCTCTTGGGAGGATGTTGATCTTAGAGACACAGAGTAATTTGAGATGTTTGAGATGAAGTTCAAATTTGACTGTGCATTCTAATTCTGGCATAGCTAAGAGAGAAATCATATGAACTCATATCCACATTTCCCAGTAAGCTTTCCCCAGCTCCATCCTGGATAACAGCTTCATGCCAGATACCTAAAAACATAGCAGAACATGCTTACCTGGTTTCATCAAGCTTCCTACTTCCACTTCTCCACTTCCTCCCTGGAAAACCCAACTATACAGTTTCAAGACCTGAGGCTCTTTGCCATAGTTTCCCTTTTCTCAAAAAGTTGAATTTTAGTCGTATACTCCTTTTCATTACTTTCTCTCTCCTCCCCTGTTCTCAATTCCTCCTTTTTCCAAATTCTATCACATTTTAAAAGTAGCATCTAATTATTAAAAGTAATATATGATAAGCACAGAAAACTTGAAGAACACAGAAATATACAAAGAAAAGCATCGTCTGCTATCCAAAGATAACTATTTCCAAAGGGAAAAAGGTATCATACTTTCCTGACTGCTTTATCACCTGCTCCTTCCACTTAGCAATGTACTGTGAAAAATTTCCCAAGTCATTATGTATTTTTCCATATAATATTCTCACATACAAATGCACTATACATCTTATAAATAATTTTCTATTATTGATCACTTTCCTACTATTCCAAATAATGCTGCAAAGAGTATCCTTGTCTATACATTTTTCACGCATCTCTGATTTTTCCCCTTAGGAGAAATTTCTAGATGTGGAATTGTTGGGTCAGAAATATGCTCGCCTGTTAAAGCTTTTGATATTGAGGCATAACTTTCCAGAAAGTTTTATGTCAATTTACAACCTTCCAAGCAATGTTTGAGAATGAGCATTTACGCACATGCACACTAGATATTATCAATTATTTTAATCTTTGTCAATCTGATGGATGTAAAGTGGTATATCACTGCTTTGAAATGTTATGTTACTTTGATTACCACCCCAGTGCAGACATAAGAGTATAGACCGCCTCTGGTGATCTGAAAGACCTAAGTGTGAGTTCTGGTCTGCTGCTTACTAATCAGTGTGTCCTGGATGAAATGTCTTACCTTCTCCAAATCCTATTTTCTCCTGGGAGTAATAATGATACCTGCTTCATATGGTTGGTGTGGGAATTACATGAATACTTAGCACTGCCTGGCATGCAGTAAATACTCAATAAATGTTGTTACTGAATAAACTATGGTGAGGAGGAGGAGGAGGAAGTTAATTGATCATGTGTATAGTCCTTTTAAGAAATGTCAGATTATGCCCTTTACCCGTTTTTCTATTTAAGTACATTTCTATTATAGTATATTTCTATTTAAGTATCAATTATTATATTATTCAATTGTTATATTATTAGTATATATCTCTATTGAGTATATCCAGTATATTTTTATTTATGTATTATCAGCCTTCTATCTGCCGTATACATTACTGATATATTTTCCAGTTTGTTGTTTGCCTTTCCACTTGGTTGATAGTGTTTTTACAAGGAGAGAAATTTTACATTGTTGTGTAGTCTTTCAATTTTTGCCTTTATTTTTTAATTTCTGTGGTAATATTCTTGGAAAGACATGCCAAGATTATGAAATTGTATTGCCTCTTGCAATACAGAGGTTTTTTATTTGCACCTTGGTACTTACATCTTTATAATCCTGCAAACGTGCTCATTTCAGGGGGCCCCCATGGTGGAAAAGCAGGAAGAAGATGAAGCTCTCATCCCCTTGTTTCTCACGGAGCTGATTTTGACAGTCCAGTCACTACTCTTTGAGCCTTCTTTGGAAGACTTTCTGGTATGTGTTTCTTCATATAGCATCCATGTATAAATACCTGTTTGGAAAATGAAGCAACTGTTCTACTGTCAAATGATTGGCAGGATTGCTGTTGTCACTTCTCCAAAATGGTTATAAGAAAAAGAGAAAGTATTGTTCTGTGCACAGCATTACATATACATAAAAAGTATCTGAAAGTTTAACACATTTTCTTTGAGACACATTAGGGGCTTGGTAAGGTATACCATAAAGTGAACATATTCTATACAAAATTTAGAATTGACTATAGGAGTCTCTCTAATAAGAGTCCAAGAAATTCCTGTGTAAATACCTGTTTTGAGGTCTTTTTCAGTATGCTACATCAGAGAGAATTTTGTTTTGGTTATCTGTTGCTATGTAACAAATTAACACAAATTTTGTAGCTTAAAACCACCATTTTATTTTTTTAATTCAATTATTTTATTGAGGTCATATTGGCTTATAACATTGTGTAATTTCAGGTGTACATTATTATTTATCAGTTTCTGTATAGACTGCATCGTGCTCACCCCCAATAATCTAGATTTTATCCATCACTATACATATGTGTCCTTTTACCCCTTTTGCCCTCCCCCACACCCCCTTCCCCTCTGGTAACCCCTATTCTGTTCTCCTTATCCATGTGCAAACAGCAACCATTTATTATCTCGCGGTTTCTGTGGGTCAGGAGTCTGGGTGCTGCTTAGCTCATCCTTTGCCTTGGGGTCTCTCCGGGCTGCCTTTTAGGTATCAGCTGAGCTGAGCTCTCCTCAGAGGCTTGACTGGAGAAGGATCTACTTCCAAGTTCCCCCACGTTGTTGGAAAAATTCATCTCTAAGCAGCTATAGGACTGAAGTCCCTATTTTCTTGAAGGATGTCAGCTAGGGACCACCCTTAGATCCTAGAAACCACCTATATTTCCTTGCCACGTGGCCAGCTGTATAAGCAGTTTACAATATGGGTATTTGCTTCTTTAAGATCAGTGGGAGAATCTCCTATGGGAAGGGCTCAGTCCCTCTTTTAAGGGCTTTCACTTCATTCAGTCCGATCTACCCAGGATAACCACCTTTTTGATTAACTCAAAGCCAACTGATTTAGGACCTTAATTATATCCGCAACATTTCTTCAACTTTCCGTATAATGTAACCTAATCATGGGAGTGGAATCCCATCTTATTCACAGGTTCCCCCCCATACTCAAGAGGAGGGCATTATACAGGGCATGTACACCAGGGGAATCTTGGGGGCCATCTTAGAATTCTGACTTCCGCAGTTGTGTACATGCATAGATTAGTAAACCAATCAGAGTCTAGATTTTCTGTTGTTAGCTGGTATACTGTGGCGTAAAAATACTAGCAATCGTGACCTCTAGACTCTAGTCTTGGCTTTATAATTAATGAGCTATTTGACCTTGGGAAAGCCACTTACCTCTCTGGGGTTCAGTTTATGCATGTGTAAGATGACAATGCAGATGAGATCTAAGGTTGCTTTCTTTTTTTTTTTTTTTTTTAAAGATTTTATTTATTCAGTTTTTTCCCCCCAAAGCCCCAGTAGATAGTTGTATGTCATAGGTTCACATCCTTCTAGTTGCTGTACGTGGGACTCGGCCTCACGTTGGACGGAGAAGTGGTGCCTCAGGGCGCTCCCGGGATCTGAACCCGGGCCGCCAGCATCAGAGCGCGCGCACTTAACCGCTAAGCCACGGAGCCGGCCCTAAGGTTGCTTTCAGTTCCAGCAGTCTATGATTCTGTAACTTATCAGATATGCTATTTTAGGATATTTACAAGGACAAGCAGACTGCTGAGGTCCCAGTGGTTGGAGCCTCACTCAGGAGCCCCCACACAGAGAGGCACTGGGCTCTTGTGTCCCTTCCTGGCCAGAAGACTCATGTCCTTCACATGGAAGGCAGATGCCCGGTACAGCAGATGACACGAGGAGGCTCCCTCCAGCAAACAGCTGGCTGTTCTCCTTTACCCCAAATGACATGCCTTGAAAACTTCGACACCCTCCCTATTTCCTATTGTAGGACCTTTCTCTGGACACGGGTATTTTTAATTCCTACACGTGAAGTTATAGGCTGAGCACTGGGTGTAATCAGCATGTTCATGTATGTGTTCACACCACACATAAGATTTTACTTTGTGTAACCCCAAATTAGCCAACAGCAGTATAAACAGGACTATCACTCATGAATTTTCTAATTTTTCTCACAATTATTTTGGTCATCAGTCTTCACACACATCCTTTTTAATAATTTTATTTATTTTTTTCCCCCCAAAGCCCCAGTAGATAGTTGTGTGTCATAGCTGCATGTCCTTCTAGTTGCTGTATGCGGGACGCGGCCTCAGCATGGCCGGAGAAGCCGTGCGCCGGTGCACGCCCGGGATCCGAACCCGGGCCGCCAGCAGCGGAGCGCGCGCACTTAACCGCTAAGCCACGGGGCCGGCCCACACACATCCTTTTTAGTTGTTTCAAACATACATACACATATAGAGCTTAGTCTAAAGGAAAATTATATACCCAAGTCAGTGGAAGACATCTTACATTGTTCTTGCTTGTGTTACCTATGGTTTCCTAATACTTGATCCATAGACAGTTTTCAATTCCTTTCTTTCCTGTTGTGTTTGACAGACCTCCTGTTACTTTTGACTCTATTTAGTGCTTCCACCTTTGGTTTAATTTCTTTTGGTTTTACTCTTGTATCAATGTTTTTTCCTTTTCGGTCCTCTTTCTCAGAACCTCTTTTTTGTCTGATCTTTGATTGTTGTGATCCTGAAGGGCTCCCTCCTCTTCACATGCTGTATTTTCTTTCTGGGTACTTGTGTCTGTGCCCAGTTTCTTAACTACTACTTCTAGAATGGTGATTTGTAGATATATATTTCCATTCAGTACTTTTCTTCTAAGCTCCAGGCTCAGAGCCATCTGGAAATCTCCATGATTAACTCCAATTCAGCAAAAAAATTGAACTCATCAACTTCTTCCAAAACTTGCTTCTCCTCCATATCTCCATCTCAGTGCAAGGCACTATCCAGATGCCCAACCCAGCAATCTGGGAGTCCTCATCCTAGATTCTCCCTTACCTCTTTGAGATCAAGTGACTGAGTCCTGTGTGTTGACACTTAATTGCACCTCCTCTCGATGGGAATCTCATCATCTCTCACCTGGCCTGCTGTAATGGCTTGTTCAGATCTGCCTGCCTGTTTTCCTTCTAATCCCTTTTCTACATTGCTGACAGCGAGATTGTTTCATAGGCAAATCTGATCATGTCACTTAAAATTAAAATTTCTCCACTGCCTATAGCAGCATTTTTCAAAGGATGCTCTGTGAGATGTTCTAGGAGAAAAGGCATTGTGATATACATTTGCATACTTACAAATATGAAAAAGGCTGTTTAGCAGATCCAGAGAAGAATCCCGTTTAACTTTGTTTAACCCAAGGTTTCTTCCCAAATTTATCTGACATTGGGACTGTTTTAGCCTCCGAGTTGTCCATGGTCACAATTTGGGGAGCGCTGGGCTTGAGGACCCCAGTATCGCGCACAAGGCCTGTCATGAGGAGGCCGACTACATCATGTCCTGTTTCTCCACACTGGCATTCACGCTGCAGCACCTGAATGAATGACAGCGCCTAACCTGGTGGCCCCCTCGGACCTCTCACACAATGACTTAGAGGGCTGCACTCCTGTCGTGTACACTTGACAAGCTCCTGCTCATCTTTTAGGACTTATTTCAAGAAGTACCTTTTCTTTTTTTTTTTTTAAAGATTTTTTTTATTTATTCATTTTTTTCCCCCCCAAAGCCCCAGCAGATAGTTGTATGTCATAGGTTCACATCCTTCTAGTTGCTGAAGAAGTACCTTTTCTTTATCTCATTTTCTCCAATTAGATGTTGTATTTATTATAAATTAAAAATTAATTCATGCTCATTGAAGAGAGTTTGAAAAACATAGAAAAAGATTATTAAAATCATCTGTAATCCCATGTGCCAGATAGAAATAACCCTTTAACATTTTTTAACCTTTTAACATTTTTATATGTGTTTTCCAATCATGTTTTAGTACATACTGATATACCAACATACCTAACTTACCATGAGATTTTATATATACATTTTAAAAATGGAATATTATACACTAGTTTTATCCTGCTCTCTTTTTTTTTTAACTTAACATCATATCATAAGCTGACATTTTTCCATGTCACCAATCAATCTTTGGAGATACCGTTTTGAAGGGGTGCCTAATTTTCCATTGTTTAAATATACCATAACTTAACCATACTCCTGTTTTTTAACACTTAGGTATTTCTCTAATTAGTTTTTATTATAAGTAGTGCTGCAGTCAGTGTTCTTGCACACGAATCTGTGTTTACATATCTAATTTTTTCTCTTAGGATCTAGGATAGATCCTAGAATGAAAATTACTGCTCAAAGAATGTAAACTTTTAACCCTCGTTTTAACCTTCCCTGATTAGCTCAGGCATACTGTGCCCTCGCTTCCTTATGACCTTTGTGTGTTTTGTTCATACTTCAAATATAGAACTCATCATATATGTTGCAATTTTTTATCTGCCTCTCTCTCAACTAGAAAATATACTTCCTGAAGACAGGGGCTGTATCTTCTGATTTGTCATATACTCAGAATCAACACAGTATCTGGCATGGTTGAATGAGTTCTTCTTATTTATTTAGCATTTCAGAAAATTCAAAAATATTCATAAATATAACCATATATGTCTTTGTATTTACATTTATGCTTTTCTCTCTAACAGGATGGTATTTCGGGTGCAATTAATCATTTTCAAAACACTGTATTATCAGTTCCTAACCTCCTGCCTGACACGTATTTTGATGCTTTCACCAGCCCTTACATTAACAACAAACTTGAAGAAAAAACTTGTGGATTTGGTCCAAGCTTATCAGCAGTATTTGATGATGATAAGAATTTTCACACAATTATCCTTCAGATAAAGGTATTTTTACTTTTATTAAAACTATTTTATAATATTCTCAACTTCTAAGAAGAGGGGTAATATATTTTCTTTCTTTCTTGTCTTTAAATGGAATGCTACTTAATCTCTAAATGGTAAAATTATTTTTTAAAAAGTCCTGGTAGATCAGAGCACCAACTACAGGAAAGGGACTTAAAAGTGCAAACTATTCAGGATGGCATCACTTCTGGGGGAGAAAATAACATTAAAAAGAGAGAAGAGGCATTATTTGAACATTGGGTGGTGCAGGGGAAATGAAGCAACTGGTGAAAATTTAAGGTCCTCCAAGACAAAATACAACCAAAACATCAGAATACACCCAACTCTTCTGCCGAAAATTAAAATAATCTTCACATTGCTACACTGACAGAACAGAATGCCCTTAAATTATAAATCTTGTAAATCACTCCAAATCCATGAGCTGAAGAAACTAAAATATATTAAATACATGCAAAGCTACTAAAGGATAAAGAAAACAGCAACTGAAGATTAAAACAGCTGATGAATATTCCTTCCCTTCCCTCCCCCAAAAAACATGAAACAAAAATTACATTACAAACTGAAGTAAATATCCTCAAACAAGCTTTTTTTTTTTATGATTTTATTTTATTTATTTTCCCCCCAAAGCCCCAGTAGATAGCTGTATGTCACAGCTGCACATCCTTCTAGTTGCTATATGTGGGACGCGGCCTCAGCATGGCCAGAGAAAGTGGTACGTCAATGCGCGCCCGGGATCCGAACCCGGGCTGCCTGCAGCGGAGTGCGCGCACCTAACCGCCAAGCCACGGGGCCGGCCCCAACAAGCTTTTGAATATGTGTAAAATCACATTGAATCAAAAATTCAAAAGTAAAAATAGAAATGGGGAAAAAAAGGACAAATTCATCTCAGAAATGAAGACTGAATTACGTGGCGCCCAAGGGAGAATAAACTCAAATGAAATTTTAATAATTAGTATAGAAGAATGATAGGAAAAAGTAAGGAGTATAGAAGAAAGACAAGAAAACAACCAAGAGAATGAAAATAAGCTAGAGATATAAGTAAAAAGGGTGAGAGAGAAAATAATTAAAATAGTAGACAGGCAAAGAAGTAACATACATATAATTGGAGTCTCTGAAAGAGAAAAACAAAACAAAGGGTAGAACAAACATTTATAGCTATAGTCCAATAAAAGAAAACCTGAATCTATATATTGAAAGGGCCTACAGAGTACCTTGGGAAATTGACCCCGAACAATCAACTCTGAGATATATCCTCTTAAAACAATTAGCTTTTAAAGCTGAAGAAAAATTCCTCCAGGTTTCAAAGCAAAATGATCAACTTCTTACAGAAGTAAGAGAATTAGACTGGCATCGGACTTCTCAAAAACAACATTTAAAGCAAGGCAATAATGGAACAGCATTATTTTTTTTGTTTTAAATCACTTTTTTTGTTTTTTTAATTTTATTTATTTATTTTTTCCCCCAAAGCTCCAGTAGATAGTTGTATGTCACAGCTGCATATGCTTCTAGTTGCTGTATGTGGGACGCAGCCTCAGCATGGCTGGAGAAGCAGTGTCTCGGTGCACGTCCGGGATCTGAACCCAGGCCACCAGCAGCAGAGCGCATGCACTTAACCACTAAGCCATGGGGCCAGCCCTGGAACAGCATTTTTTAATGAAACTCAAGGGAAGAAAGGTGAATCAAGAATTTTTATGTAGCCAAGCTAGTTCTTCAACTATCACAGCTATAAAAAATAGTTTTAAAGATGAAAAACCTAGGGAATTGGGTACTGATCAGGAGTTTTTGTGGAATGAGAATGAGTTTCATCCAACTGAGAGAGAACTTTGGCAAAAACTGATCTCCCTGTTTTCGGTTCCACATGTAAGGAGCTTGAAAGCTGCCACTCCACCCTAAAAACAAGTAAAAAGCTAAACAGACTGAAAAATCAACAACTCTTCTTGGATCTGTAAGAGAGGTGAGGACACAGGGCAAACTGCAGACCCCAAGATTGGAGAGACAGGTGAATACAGGGAGTCATGGCTTCTGAGAGCAGAGACACATGAGCAGAAACCACCATGGGAACCAGTGCTGGGGCAGGAAAACCTAAACTATAATTGATGAATTGCTGGAGGCTCAGTGTGGACAATTCTGAAAATTAAAAACTCCAGGGGGACCCAATCAATATTGTGAGATTTACCTCCAGGAGCTCGATCAGGTTCCCAGAATTAATATTGGAGAAAAATCCCTTCATGCTTCCAGCAGGGGGAGGGGAAAGGGAACCATTTTAAAGTATGCCAGAGCACTCTGTTCTTAACAAGACCCATCCTCAGGGGAAACTAGTTAGCCAGAGCCTAACCTGCTGGGGTGTTATCAGAGCCTCACTGACCTGGGGGAAGGGAAATACACAACTGCAGCCCACTCTAGCCATCTTGTCCCCCTAAAGGGGAGAGAAAAAAATGAGAAACATTTATGAGGTTCACAGTCCAGAAGCATAGGCTCACTAAAAGACTGAGACCTGATCACAGAACTATAGAACGTTTACCCTCCCCACACACCTCACCATCCCGTTACTAAGCACCTATTTAGAGCAGTTCCTTTTACCCAGTACATCATGTCCAGCTATCACAAAAAAGTTACAAGATATACCAAAGAGGAAAAAACACAATCTGAAGACAGAGCATGCATCAGAACCAGACATGGCAGGGATATTGGAAATATCAGACCCAGAATTTAACACAACTATAATTAATATGCTAAGGGCACTAGTGGATAACATAAACAGCATGCAAGAACAGATGCGCAATGTAAGCAGAGATGGAAATCCTAAGAAAAAAACAAAAAGAAATGCTAGAGATAAAAAAAAAAAAAACACTATAGAAGAAATGAAGAATGTCTTTGATGGCCTTATTAGTAGACTGGATAAAGCTGAGGAAAGAATCTCTGAGCTAGAGGATATATCAATAGAATCCTTGAAAACCAAAAAACAAAGAGAACAAAAACTGAAGAAAACAGAACAGAATATCCAAGGGCTGTGGGACAACTTCAAAAGGTGTAACATAAGTATAATGGGAATACTGTATAATCCCAACTATATGACACTGTGGAAAAGACAAAACCATGGAGACAGTGAAAAGATTAGTGTCTGCCAGCTGGGGGTTGGGGAATGGGGGTGAATAGGTGGAACACAGAGGATTTTTAGGATAGTGAAAATACTCTGTATAATTCCATAATGATGGATACATGTCATTATACATTTATCCAAACCCACAGAATGTGCAACACTAAGAGTGAACCATACTGTAAACTATGGACTTTGGGTGATTATGATGTGTCAATGTAGGTTCATCAGTTGTAACAAATATACCACTCTGGGGGGGATATTGATAATGAGGGACACTATGCATATGTGGGAGCAGGGGGTATATGGGAAATCTCTGTACTTTCCTCTCAATTTTGCTGTGAACCTAAAACTTCTCTAAAAAAATCATCTTAATAAAAAAACTGATGGTGAATATTTAATATATTTAATTGTAGATCTATCTAAGACTAAAGCATAGGTAGAGACAAGGATGGGAGACTAATATATAAATGTTGTATGCTCTAATGAAGTAGAAATAATACAACTTTAAAAACAGAAAGAGAAAGGAGAGAATAAGAGGAAAGTAGGATACATTTATTGGTTGATTTAGAGGTATAAGTGGGGATTAAAGAATATTAGTAAAAACCAGCAAATCAAATGATGAAAGGCTAATAAGGGAATAGGTGACTAATGGCATTTTTTTAAAAAAGATATTATCGCATAGAGAAATAAAGAAACACAGAAAATAACCATAAAACACATAAAAATAATACAACCAAGTTGAGACCAATTATATCAATAACATAATGAAATGTGAATGCATTCATCTATTAAAAGAAAAAGATTTTAAGTTTGTCTCACAAGGCAAGATAAATATGTTGTATTCAAGAGGGAAACACGAAGCAAATTGATTCAGAAAGGCTAAAAATGAAGGGATATTCAATGGTGTAGAGGCAAATGTAAACAATAAGAAAACAGGATTTGTGATCCTTTGAGTCAGGGGTTATAAATTTCTATGCACTAACTAGCACAGGAAACACTTTTATAATGCAAGAGATGCAATGGAACATAAATAGAAACACAGAGTAGAAGACATTAACATTCCATTCTTATTATAAGACAGATGAAGTAGGAAAAAATAAATAAGCATATAGAAGCCCTAACCAACATAATCAATGAGAAATAACAAGGAAATAACCACTGAAACAGAAAAAAAAAGTCAAGATTACCTTGCAGACATTTATCCAAATAAATTCGAAAACCTAGATTAAATGGATAGTTTTTCAGGGAAACATGCTGATCTAAAGCGACCACATTAAAAATAGAAAGCCTACTAATTTCCACAGAAGAAACAGAGGACGTTATCAAAGAAATATGCTACAAAGAGCACCAGGCCCAAATGGTTTCACAGGGGAATTTTATCAAATGTCCAAAGACCAGCTATTCACAATGTTACATAAATTGTTCTAGAATACTGAAAATGCCTGGTAGAAAAAACCCCATTCATAATAGCAACAAAGAAGGTAATATATTTAGGAATAAACCTAATATGAATGTTAAAAACCTATATCAAGAAAATTTTTTGTTTTCTTAAAAGCTTCTAGAAAAATAGACTTCGACAAATGTTCTTAGATAGAATGACTCAATATAATAAAGATGTCTGTTCTTCCTAGATTAATTTATAAATTTAACACAATGCCAATAAAAATACTAACAACCTTTATCATAGAATTAGACAAGTTTGTAGTAAGGCATATATGTAAAACTAGTCATGCAAGAAAGCTAGGAAAACACTGAAAAAAGAAAAACTATGAGTGATACTATCCTTACCAAATATTAAATATAAACACTCTGTAATTAAAAGAGTGTGGTATTGGCACATGAATAGCTACCAGACCAGTGGAAGAGAATAGAAAGTCCAGAAATACATCCAAATGCATGGGTATGAAAAACATGGGATCTCAAATCCTTGAGACATATATGGACTTTTTCAGAATAGTTCTGGGACAACTGATTAGCTATTTGGACAAAGATAAAATTAGATCCATATCACATATTGTACATAAGAAAAACTGAATCAGGGATCTAAAAGCAAAAAATAAAATAAAATAAAATCATACAAGTACTAGAAGAAAACATGGCAGAATTCTTCTATAATCTTGTTCAAAAGGAACAATCTAATTACAACTCAAAATCCAGATGCAGTAATAGAACAAATTGATAAATTTGACTATATAAAAATTTAAAAAACTTTGCAAGGCAAAAAAAATCATACAGTCAAAATACAATTACAAACTGAGAGAATATATTTGCAGCATATATATCACAGCTAAGGGGTAATATTCCTAATACATGCAGAACTCTTACAAATGGGGGAGAAAGAGGAGACCAAAACTAGGAAGAAAAATGGTCAAAACATATGACAGAAAATTCACCAAAAAATAGCACCCAAACATAAGAAAATATATTATACCTCACTCATAAGATAAATACAAGTTAAAGCAGAGTTAAGGTAGCATTTCTCAACTATCAGATTAGCAAAATTAAAAAGTATTTCAACACCTATGGATAAACATCACTCTCACACTTTACATGTGGGAATGCAAATGATGGAGAATTTTGTGATATATAACAAAACTATATATGCATTTCCTTTTTGATCCAGCAATACCACCTTTAAAGATGTACTCTGAAGGTACATTTCCAGCAATACAAAAGTACATATGCACTAGATTATTTATTGCAGCATTGTTCTTATTGCCAAATATTGGAAACTTTCAACATACCCATACATAGGAGAATGATTGAATAAGCTTTGATACATTTACATGGAGGAATATTATGCAGCTGAACAAAATAATGAGGAAAATAGCTATTAACTAGTATGGAGTGATTTCTAGGATATATTGTTAGCTGAAAAAGGCAAAGTACAGAAGAATATCTATGGTATGCTACTTTTTATGTCAGAAAATAGGGCATAGGGGAGAGATAAACCAGAAACTAAGGAAATTGGTTACACAGGGGGGATACTGGGAATGGGGTAGAAAGAATGAGGATTGTGGGTATGGAATGGAAAAAATGAAGATAGTGATACTTTTCAAACTCTACCTTTTAATATAGCTCTAAAAAAAATCAACAAGAACAGGAAGCAAAACCCTAAAATAGAATTCAAATGAAAACAAACAAACCTGAATGTATTTCCAATGAATAACATAGCCACATTGCAAGGAAGACAGAAAAAACTAAACCAAGTAACTTTTTTTTGTGTGAGGAAGATCAGCCCTGAGCTAACATCCATACCAATCCTCCTCTTTTTGCTGAGGAAGACTGGCTCTGGGCTAACATCCTGCTCATCTTCCTCCACTTTATATGGGATGCTGCCACAGCATGGCTTGACAAGCGGTGCATTGGTGCACGCCCGGGATGCAAACCCTGGGCCGCTGCAGTGGAGCACGTGCACTTAACCGCTACGCCATGGGGCTGGCCCCCAAGTAACTTTTAAACACAGTATTTTGTGTCTGTATAGGCTAAAAACAATTACAACTGTAACAAATATTAAATTCCACTTAGTCTGATTTTCCCAATGGTATTAGTGTGTTAGCGACTCTGAAACTATTTTCTGTGTGGTCTATAAAATAAGTAAGTATATCGTGGATAATGAAATGAGGTTACTCATCCTCCGAGAGGGAGTTATAAATATGGAAAAGGGAAGGCCAGACTATAGGAATGCTATATTCCTATAACGTTGTACTGGAATTGGAGTTATGAACTTATGGTTTTTAATTGATAAATAGAAAGAGAACTATATAGGGTTTTGTGTATGTATGTGGTGTGTGTGTGTGTGTGTGTGTGTGTGTGTGTTTCCTAGATCTATCGGCTGAGATAGCCGAGAAGCAATGACAACCTAATAGCAGTGAGCACATCTGATGTCCACACATTGGTTTCTATATACCATTCCAAATTAACAGGAACCAGATCTCTTTGGAGAAATGGCTTATTCAAGAGCTGGGGCGGGGAAAGTACAGGACAAGTCCAGAGCATATTGTTGAACCAAAAAATAAGAAGATGCCTAAAGAATAATGGAGACATGTAGAAAAGATTAAAAAAAGCCAACTTGAAGGGTCTCCCTGGGACAATTTGACCATTAAAATAAATAATGATTATAACAGTATCATAATCTCTTGAACAAAAAGGAAAATATATTAGTTCATATTGTGAATGAATGAATTGAGGGAGAAAAGAAAGCTTTTCTTTACAGCAGAATGCCAACTGCTAAATGTAGAAGGAAAACGTAAAGAATAATCATCTGATGGTCATCATAGAAACAGACGGGAATCTCTGATGCATAGTAAAATGAGTATGCAAAAGTATGATGAGAAACACGGTATTGTCTCAAAGCAGCTCTGCGAAAGATATTTATTGATTTCAAGGGGAAAAATAGTAAGTTTGCAGTGATGAAGCCTGACAGACACCACCTTAATCAACGTGTTAACATCACCAGTAAAGGGACAAATCTATGTGATGTGCCTTCTGACATGATGCACTGAGAACACACATCCCTTCTGTGGTTTTATTGCCAAAAATGTATAACTGAATCTAAGCATTAGGAAATATAAAACACACACACAAATGAGATACTCTTCAAAAATGTAAAGGTCGTGAAAGACAAAGAAAGATTGAGAAATTGTTTCAGATTAAAGGAAACCAAAGAGATATGACAAAATGCAACATATGATCTTGAATAGAAGAGTGCACCAGAAAAAAGTTTTTCTTTTGCTATGAAAGACATTATTGAGACAAATGGCAAAATTTATATAAGGTCTGTAATTACATAATATTAATATTGATGTTAATTTCCTGATTTAGATAATCGTAATGTCCTCGTGTTTAGTAAATAAACCCGGAAATATTTAGGGGTAAAAGTCTCTTGTGCCTGCAACTTTCTCTGAAATGT
Source organism: Ceratotherium simum simum (assembly GCF_057802395.1). NCBI lineage: Eukaryota > Metazoa > Chordata > Mammalia > Perissodactyla > Rhinocerotidae > Ceratotherium > Ceratotherium simum. Next base: position 3,112,846 of record NC_141910.1, on the reverse strand, counting down.
TTCAGAGTAAAATAATACATAGAGAAAGAATGATAAAGCAAATGTGATGTTGTTAAAATTTAGGGAATTTTGGTTACAGATATATGGAATTCTTTGTACTATTCCAGCAATTCCTGTGAATCAGAAATTATTTCAAAATAAAAGTTTCAAGTCGTATTTTGAACATGTTGGTGGAGCTTTCCATTTATGGGCCTCCTGTTGTGTTTCTGTCACCTGCATGATCACATATCAGAGACACTATTAAGTCAGCTCAAAGGAGATACAAGTTTGATATAGTTTTTTCATTTCAATTTTTAATGTAAAGAAATAAACAGCAGAAACATTCAAGAAGCATACATAAGAACCTATTAAAAGGAAATAAGTGAACAAATAACTAAATGTAGCCACATATGGTGTGTGCTATTCTATGTAATTAAACTTTCTACTGCTAGCCACTATCCATAAAGCATGACTTTGAGCCACTTACCCTAGCATTGGTGTGTTGGGAATGAGCAATTTCATTGATCATCTCGAGTTTTCTCCGGGACAAATTGCAGTCATTTGCAAAAAGTCTTGGTAGCAAATAGAAGGGAAGGCTAGGGAGTCATGGGCCAAGGCCAACAACAAACAAATCCTATCTTTCATAGGCATTGAGCTATGATAATATGCATTGGCATAGGTATTAAAGGGACTGAGATGATTGGAAATTATTGTTTTGGTTTGAAAAAACTTTGTGGGGAAGGGGAGACTGAAGCCAAGTTTAAGAGAGGTGAAGGAAAGATTTTTATTAGGGCAAATTATGAAGACATTTTGGAATAAGAGACCTGCCAATACAGAGGATTTGGTAGTAAGATTAAGCAAGTCATTTTGTAGATACACGAAATCGTTTTGCTTTTGCTTAAAAACATTTCAACTAAGACATAAAATTTGCAGTTTGGAAATGACTAGACATCGTCTCTTGCCATATGTTTACTAGTGATGTATATAGTTCACCATGAAGCTAAAAAAATTACAAGTGTGCTTCCTTTCAATCATAAGGAACAATTCTTCAGAAGTCAGATTTGAAGATGTATTATTTTAAATTTCATAAGTGAATCCATTAAGGCTCCTTGACATCAAGGATGGTATCTTCCCTCACTTATGTATCTCTAGGTCAAAGCATATTGTTGGACACAGAGGAGGCATTTGTGTTTGTTTGTATAGTTATATTGAATTGAATTCTGCTCAGGAAAAATACAATTTTATTTATCTGTTTGTTTATAACATTCAGGAAGCCATACAGGCTGCATTTGAATCTGCTCAGTTATATGCAGCTACGTTTGAAAAGTTCCAGATATTCTTTAAGGAAAATGAAAGTCTTGATTTACAAGCTCTTAAACTTCAAGAACCTGGTAAGTTTTCCATTTGTCCTCACTAATGATTTTTGATAGGGATATCAAGGTTTATAGTATTCTGGGTTTCTCTTTGGTGGTGTATGGTGATAGAAATGGTGGCCAGAAAGAGTTGGCCTGACAAAAGGCAAGAGTTTATTCATTTCTAGGTTATTTTCTGTAGAATTACTTTTTCTTTGGCTTTACTCAGTGTTACTGTTTTATTTTAGAATTTTATGGGAAGCAATTCCTCCCTAATGGCTTATCTTTTAGCGTGAAGTTGTATCAGTACTAAGGCTAGATAGCCTATATATGGGAAGGAGTTGAAAGGAATGCATCCCTCTACAAATCCCCTGAAATAGTGTTTACATAAGTGTTTTTCTATCCCAGAAATTCAGGTTACTCTTTATTTCTGCAGCCATATTTCAACCTGGTGGGTGTAAATCAACAACTCTTAGTCATGAAATTAGACCCAAGAGGAAATGATTTTATTAAAATCATTATGTTCAAAAAAATAAAATGATTTACAAGACCCAAGAGAAATTTCAGGCAAGGAAGTTCTCAGATGATTATGAAAATTAAGCATATGTTATTCATTATTACTATTTAAAAATGTGAAGCATATCATTTATATTCTTTTTTTATTTCATGCACTGGCTTTATTGCTTTATTTTTTTGTACACAAAAATGATTCCTTTGATACTTTGCCTCATGAACCAGCACTACTTTTTTCTATAAATTTTTATGTATTTCTTTCAACTTTTAATTTTTATTATGCTGAAGTATTTTAAAGTAAATTAGACATTCCATCTCTAAATTAAATATTTCAATATGCATCTCTAAAAAACATGTTCTTACAGAACCAAAGTAATATTATCATGCCTAAAAAAAACAACCATCTTTTAGTGTACATTTAGTCCATATTGAAAATTCCCCAAATAAAGCAGTTTGCAGCTGGTTTGGCCCAGGACCTAGTCCAAGAGCAGGCATTGTATCTGATTGTTATGTCCCTTAAGTTTTTAAAATCTGAGATAGAACCTTTTTTTCAAAACACTGACTTGTGAGAGAGGCCAAAGGGGGGCCCCACTTGAGAAAACAAAAAAATTAGACAAGTCGATTTCCACTGTTCTTCAACAACACTGTCACACTGAAACTTTGTGTGTGTTGAACTGAACTGAACTGACAGGGACACAGTGCCTCGCGTGCTATGGCACAGCACCATAGCGGCAGTAAGGTATGGAGCCTGGCATTTCAGCACACAACTTAGGCCTAACCCAAATAGCTGTTTTAGTCATGTAGATCTTCTACTCATAGCCTTAAGCCCAAGGCCTCCTAGTCTCCTGCTACCACATTCCTCACAGTGGATTACTTTGATCTCTCACCAAGTTCCTGTCTGGATGAGGTCACCAGACTCCTAAATTGATGGTAATCTAGTCCTGCCTTGGCTTGTCACTTCTGTCCCAATCCTGGAACGAGGGTCTCGCAGGTATTAACTATTTGTTGGCTGGGACTTTGGAGTACACTGGCCTGACTCCTAGACTCTATGTTCCTCCTTTTCTGGAACTCCCTGGTACTTCCTGCACCTCTAAACCCAATTGTTTGCCAGGGGTTAATAGGCAGTAGCTTTGCCCCTTGGATACCATGTATTGCCTATTACCATATTCCCCCTAACTACTATAACATTGCCTAGCACATATTATAGATACTTCATAAATGTCTGTTTCAACTTTTAGCTAGACTGTCCCCTCTCTAGCCCCAGAAGATGATCAGGGGACAGGTTCTGGCTTCCTGACATAATTAGGCATTTCTCACCACTAAATTCCTATAAATGTCAGTGTTTACTAATAATGTCTACACTTGCTGAGCACTTATGACATGATAGATACTGTGCTAAGTGATTTTCAGGCATCTCCTCTAATCCTCACAATTCTACGAGGCAAGTGCTAGTATTCTCATTTTACAAATAAGGAAATGGAAATACATAGAGATAAGGCAACTTCATGATTACACAGCTAGTAAGTGGTTTAGAAACTGTTTTCTCTGACTTGAAAGCTTGTATACTTAATTGTTATACATACTCTCTCTCCTCTAACGCAAAAAGAGATCGAAAATAAATCTTATTTCTCTCCTACCAGCTTTACTCTTCTGTTTCTCTTTGGCTGTGTGACTATGGCCAAGTCATTTAACTTTATTGATCTAAATTTCTTTATGTATAAAATGAGAGTATTTAGGACAATTGGATTCCTAAACTGATATTCCTTGGACCACTATTCTGAAGGACAATTACGTGATACCATGAAAGAAGGCTGTTCAAATAAGTTTGGAAAATACTATGCCAAATAGCGTTCTACAGGTTTCCTTACCAGAGAGCCTCTCAGATCGTTTGATATCCTTATTTTGTTAGTTCTCAAAAATACACACATCAGGGGCCGGCCCAATGGCATAGTGGTTAAGTTTGTGCGCCCTGCTTCGGCAGCCCTGGGTTCACGGGTTCAGATCCCAGGCTCAAACCTACACCACTCATCAGCCATACTGTGGCGGCATCCTACATACAAAAAATAGAGGAGGATTGGCACAGATGTTAGCTCAGTGACAGTCTTCCTCAAGCAAAAGGAGAAGGATTCGCAACAGATGTTAGCTCAGGGCCAATCTTCCTCACCAAAAAAAAAAAAAAATCAAAACCTTCTGAAGTGAGTGGGGTAGGTAACTGTTGTCCCTTTTCAGTGTTATGAGGAAGCTGAAGCTCAGAGAGATTCAGTGACTTACCCAAAGCCACGTCTGGGTTAGAGAGTGGAGCCTAGGGCTTGTGAGGCTCTCTGTGGTGTGTTCTTTGTACTATGTCACACTCCCCCTATCTTCAGGAGAGGAGATGACATGAAGGCAGGAATCAACACCCTTTTCCCTTTGGGAGATAGAGGAGGGTTACAGAAGGAGAACAGGGAGCGGTAAGGAAATCAGTCTGACCCAAGTGGAGGAAGTAATTGGAGATAAAGTGAGCTAAATTTCAAAGGCCCAGGGGGGTACAGGATTTTGAAAGACAGGCAGAGTAGTTTAGTATTGTATGTGTGTTAGAAAGAGCTGTCTTTGACCAACAGTGTGATAAAAGCGTATCCAAGGATAATCCTGCTTCCACTGGTTCCAGGTCGCTTGGAGGAGGGAGAAAATGGAGGTGGGAAGATTATCACAATGCAAGTGCAGCATATGGCAGATGCACACTGACAAAGGCTGTGACCATGATGCGGGGAGTAGGGCTGGCAGAGAGGCGCTGGGAAGAGGAATGGAGATAGCCTTAGCTTTGCGTGATCTCTTGTGATTCAAACTTTTGTTGTGTTAATATCCTCTGCTTTACTTTGAGGTACCATGTGGGAGAGCCTTAGATAACCTGAACCAACCTGACTCTACAATCTAGTCTATTCCAGACTAGGGTCTCTAATGCAATTACAAGTTATTTTCATCTGCCTTCTCTTAATAGCAGCCGGAAAACATATTTACACATTTAATTATTATTTAAAAACACATTTAATTATCAAATATCAGTTTCTTTATTACAAGAATAAAATATAAAGCATTATGAATTAACATTTTAAAGTTATCCAAGGTATTCTACATATGGATAATAACACAAATACATGTATAAATTTATTAATGCAATGATTTTTAATATATTTTATAATGATCCTTTAAAATTTAATATGATGTATTTTATGCTTTATATGAATTATTTTATGTAGATGTTACGTTCTTTAGTGAACAACTGGAAAAATATCACAGACAGCACAAGGACGCAGTAGCTCTAAGACCCACCAGAAATGTAGGATTGCTGCTCATTGACACTAAGCTGCTAAAAGAAAAACTAATTCCATCACCATTGCGATGCTTGGAGGTAACTATGAACTCGGAAAAATTTTAATTATGGTGTCTACAATGATTTTTTTATTTTTCTACTGCAAATAAACTATCTTTGTTTTCTAGTACTGCAAATATTTAAAATTAACGTAAGTCTAAAATTAATTGCTAGGAAAAGTCCCATATGCTTCTTTCTGTCCCAAGCACAGTCGGCTTTCAGACCAGGGAAGGGAGGGGACTGCAGGTCTCACTCAGACTAGCCTCTTACTGCCACTTCTTTTTCCTTTGTTGGAGCATTTCAAAGCTTCTTGCAAAAGAGATACGGCTGTAACAGCTCAGTGTGTAATGGGAATGCTGGTTGATTGTAGGATACTGAGATCAAGTTAGGAGATCATTTCGTGATCTGAAGCTGCCTCTAAATCTGATTATATTTTGGTGAGTTGGAGAGCTGAGGAAATTTTTATTGCTTCTGTAGTAACTTTCAGATCTTCCTTTGGAGCCAAGAGTATACCTATAAATAATCAAACACCTCCAGAGGGGCAATGCTATAGAATAGGGAGTGGGAAACTAGCCTAAAGGGCCAGTCTAATTTGCCACCAGTTTTGTACATACAGTTTTATTAGAATATAACCATGACTATTGGCTTGTGTATTGCCTGTGGGTGCTTTCTCACTACAAGGGCAGAGTTGAGTAGTTGTGACAGAGACTGTATGTCTTGCAAATCTAAAATATTTACTGTCTGGCCCTTACAGAAAACCTCTGCCGAACCCTGATGTAGACGGCAGAAGACAGAGCCCTGTATAAAAGACTGCAGACCTGAGTGCTAGGATCTGTTCTGTCATTAATTAGCTGTATGGCATTGGGCTTTCTTCTAGAGCTTTGCTTCTTTCATCTGTTAAAAATGGAAAAAATACATAATTGGAGCAAATTCAATTCAATTTCAACAAATTTTTGATCACTACTATATACCAACCCAAAGATAACTGAACTCAAACTGGCTTAAGCAATCAGATAATTTATGGGCTATGTATCTAAAAAGACCAAAGGGTGGATGGCATCAGGGAGATTTGATCTAGTGACTCAATGGTATTACCAAGGACCCAATTTTTTTTCATTTTTTATACTGAGCCTCCTGATGTGCCAGCTTCATCCTAAAGCTAGCATTCCCTCACGTTTGTGAAATGGTTGTCAAAAGCTCCATAGGCTAATTATTTCCTTGTTTATTTACAGAGACAGAAAGAGAGATTGAGATTCTACGCACACATTTCTCAGCCTTAAACAAAAGTCCTGGCCTTCTATTAGATTAGATCAACTAAGGTCAGAGTTCCGCCGTAATCCAATCACATTGGCCAAAGGAAGCCATGCTCATAATTTGCCTAATGATCCGTCAGACTCCATCTTTGTTTCTGAAGGAGAGGTCAATTTCCCCCAAACCGAATGCTACCACTCAACATGAAAGGAGTGGAATTGATGCTGGGAGGGTACTACAATCTCCACTGCATAAGGCAAAGTAGCAGAAAGGGTGCTTACAAGAGATCGGAGCATTTAGGCAACCTTTTTAATAAGATGTGCGATCTAGTTTGTCCTAGAAATGGTCTTCAAAACCTGCCCTTCCTGTTGGTTCATGTGACCAGTAATGATTTAAAGTTAAAAAAGAAATCCCTTCATATACACTGCTGTTTCCCATACCTGCTGACTTAACAGATGTTCAATTAGGATTTATCTAAAATATATAATAAAATGGAAATATTCAAGTAGTTATGAATCACACTTTTTTCTTTCCTAGGTGCTAAATTATATGCTTCCTCGTCAAAGCAAGAAAAAAGTGGATGCCATTATCTCTGAGGCACAAGATGCAGAGTATAAACTTGAATTTATTCCAACTACCACCATAGAATACGTTAACAGCTTGGTATTTCTTGATGAAATTCAGGAAAGGGTGAGTAGATCCTTATATTACTCAGTATTCCAGATCCTGTGGTAGGTATGAAAGACAAATAGAAGAAATCGAGGTACTGAAGCTCAAGAACCATCTGTCAAAATATCATAAACACTTTCAGACAAGCTAATTAGATGCCCTGCGTCACAGCAACAATGACAGCTAACGTTTATCAAACCCTTACAACTAGTCAGGGTTTTCACTAATTTTTTATACTTTAAATCCTCACGAAAACTTAAGTATAGATAATTTTAATTTTCATTCTGCAGATGAGTAAACAGGGACTAAAATAGATTATAGTGTCCAAGATCACAGAGCTTGTATGGGGTAGAGCCAGAATTTAAATTTGGATCTCTGACCACAAAGCCAATGCTCTCAACCACAGTTTATTTCAATGCTTATTTGTGATAAATGGCAATAGAATTGTAATCCAGATATTAGTCGTAATGGAATTCTTGACCCTCAACCTATATCTGCATAATGGTCAGGAAATGTACCTTTATGAATGAAGAAACCCAACTCGAACCAGCTTAAATAATGAGGTGGGGGGCAGGTAGAACAGTAGATATGGGGACTCAAGTGGCACATATGATGGGGTCAGCTATCTCTCCCTCTGTCTCTCTCTCTCTCACACACACATAGTTTTTTGTCTCTCTTATTTCTTTCTCTCTGGAGACTTGGTTTCCTCATCTCAGGCTCTTCTTGTGGCAGGCAGTCCAACATTTACATAGTTTCAATAGTCAGTTTTTCATAAGCTTTCATTCATATCAATTTGGCATTTGAAATAGAGATAAAATATTTTCTTAAATATCTGAAAATTAAAGATATGTTACAAATAAAAAAATATAAACTGAGTGAAATAAGTGATTAACAACTGGATAGTCTGTTATATAGTAATGGAATTAATAGCACAGTAGTCTCCCCTTATCTGCAGTTTCGCTTTCTGCGGCTTCAGTTACCTGTGTCAACCACAATCTGAAAATATTAAATGGAATATTCCAGTAGTCAATAATTCATAAGTTTTAAATTATGCACATTCTGAGTAGCATGATGTAATCTCATGCCATCCTGCTCTGTCCCACTCGGGACATGAATCGTCCATTTGTCCAGCGGATCCACACTGTATACACTACCTGTCCATTATTCATTCAGTAACCGTCTCAGTTATCAGATCGACTATCATCGTATGGCAGTTCTTGTGTTCAAGTAACCCTTATTTTACTTAAAATGGTCACAAAGGGCAAGAGTAGTGATGCTGACAATTCAGATATGCCAGAGAGAAGCCATAAAATGCTTCCATTAAGTGAAAAGTTGAAAGTTCTCGACTTAAGGAAAGGAAAAAAATCGTGTGCTGAGGTTGCTAAGATCTATGGTAACTTTTATTACAGTATATTGTTATAATTGTTCTATTTTATTATTAATTATTGTTGTTAATCTCTTACTGTGCCTAATTTATAAGTTAAACTTTATCATAGGTATATGGTAGTATATGTCATATAGTATATACAGGGTTTGGTACTATCCATGGTTTCAGACATCCACTGGGGATCTTGGAACGTATCCCCTGAGGATAAGGAGGGACTCCTGTAAAGGCTATTTCATGTGCCTGTAGAAGTAACAATTTTGTTTCTCATTTCAAGAAGCAGCACCTTCGTAAAAGGGCAGATGATTGTTGTTTTCCCTCAGGTTTACTCATACATCATCCCAGGAGTCTAAAGACGCCAGTTATTATGATTTATACTAGTCGTTAAGGCTCCTTGGACGAATAACCAAAATCCACATGACCTAGCTTAGGCCAAAAGTGGGGACCCTATTTAAGGATTCAAGAGTGTTTCATAGAACCTTACCCCCTTGATCAAGAATGTAGGTAGGCTTAGGAACTCACCAGAACCAGGAATGAGAAGGCTGTGGGAAACCCAGGTGGTCCTCTCTCCATCTCCCCTCTCTGCATCTCTCTGAGGGTCTGCCTTGCTTCTCTCCCTCTGCAGACAGGCTGCTTCTGCTTCTGCGTCCCACAGCAGCAGACATGGCTACCAGCAGCTTCCAAGTTACAGCGCACGTCTAGCCAGCCACCGAGAGAATCTCTCTCTTCCAATATTAACTCTAGATAGCTAATAAATGGATTCAGCACTGCCCCCCGCCCCGCAATCCTGTTATATAAACTATGACAGGAAGGTAGGATCATGTTGCAGAGGTTAGACTGCTCTCACTGTGTGGTTCCAGAACAGCAAAGTTGATGTGCCATGCAGACAACTCAGACTGTGTCCCATCTCCATGAGGTTGTCTGTACATTGCTGGGTGATGTGTTGGGGAAGCAGCTTCCCATGAGAGATGCTCTCCACGTGTGAACAGCTTTTTTTGGAACCTCATCCATTCATTCAGAAAATTTAGTGAATACCTACTTAGCAGGGTGCAGGGTTTATAACAATGAGTACACCTGCTTTCAAGGAGCTCAGAATCTAGAATGAAATCGGATAATTATTGTACAATGGGTATAGGTATAAGACACTGTTGTGGGACTGGGGGCTTTGTGGTCATTCTTGCCTGTGGGTCACAGAAGGCTTTGTGGAGGATGTGGTATTTAAGCTATGTCCTAAAGTACATCTATTCAGGTGGCATTCCATGGAGAGGGAAAACCATGTGCAAAGACCTGAGGCAGCAGGACAAGAGCATGATCGGCAATTGATATGCTATGGAGAAAGGGTGCTTGGTGGAGAAAGTGGTGAACTGTAGCTAAAGCACTATTCTCAAGGACAGGAGAGGAGGAATGGATGCTAGAGATGTTAAGTAGGTAGAATCGAAAGGGCAACTGAATGAGGGGACAACAAGAGAAGTCCGAGATCACTCTGGGGTATCTTTCTACCGTGAAAGGGTAGAGAGTAGTATCATGAACCAGTGGAGGTAGGGCAGGCCACATAATCATTATCTGACCAGGCCATTTTTGAGAGTGAATGAGGCACTATTAATCACTATGCCAGGACAATAAGTGTAAACCAGGACACTCCCAGAGGAACCTGGACATGTGCTTACTGCAAGGATAGGATGTACAGGAAGATGAACAGATCTTGGGGCACAGAGACTTAGTTCTGTTTATAACTTGTTTAAGGTGTTAGACTTTCAGCTGAAAGTAACAAAAACTCATGCAGTTAGCTTAGAAAAATGAGAAGATTTATTCGAAGTTTGCAGGGATATCTTCTATAAGACATCAAAGTGAAAATGTTTCATAGTCAGTTGGAAGTAGTAAAAGTATTTATTAAAGGATAGTGGGGAACACGCAGCCAGGATCATGGCCTGGCCACACCTCAGGGGCTGCTCTGGAACAATCGCTGCTCAGCACACATGCCTGGAAGCTCAGATATTAGTGCTGAGCATCCTCACAGCACATGTTGTCTCTGAAAACTTGAAATATTGGCACTGTTTAATGCCACTAGGGAACAAAAGAGAGAAGAGAGAAATAAACATTTATAAGAATAATACTAACTGCTCAATTCTGAACAACTTACTCCTGTGTCTGATTGCCTATATTTTATTTTATTTTTTATTTTTTTTTTAAATTTTTTGTTTATTGCAGTAACATTGGTTTATAACATTGTAAAAATTTCAGGTGTACATCATTGTACTTCTATTTCTGCATAGATTACATCATGTTCACCACCAAAATACTAATTACAACCCATCACCACACACATGTACCCAATTATCCCTTTCACCCTCCTCCCTCCCCCCTTCCCCTCTGGTAACCACCAATCCAATCTCTGTCCCTATGTGTTTGTTTATTGTTGTTATTATCTACTACTTAATGAAGGAAATCATACGGTATTTGACCTTCTCCCTCTGACTTATTTCACTTTGCATCATGCCCTCAATGTCCATCCATGTTGTCACAAATGGCTGGATTTCATCGTTTCTTATGGCTGAGTAGTATTCCATTGTGTATATATACCACAGCTTTTTTATCCATTCGTCCCTTGATGGGCACTTAGGTTGCTTCCAAGTCTTGGCTATCGTGAATAAGGCTGCAATGAACACAGGGGTGCATGTACCTTTACAAATTGGTGTTTTCAAGTTCTTTGGGTAAATACCCAACAGTGGAATAGCTGGATCATATGGTAGTTCTATCCTTGATTTTTTGAGGAATCTCCATACTGTTTTCCATAGTGGCTGCACCAGTTTGCACTCCCACCAGCAGTGTATGAGAGTTCCCTTCTCTCCACATCCTCTCCAACACATGTTGTTCCCTGTCTTGTTAATTATAGCCATTCTGACGGGCGTGAGGTGATATCTCATTGTAGTTTTGATTTGCATTTCCCTGATAGTTAGTGATTTTGAACATCTTTTCATGTGTCTGTTGGCCATCTGTATATCTTCTTTGGAGAAATGTCTGTTCAGGTCTTTTGCCCATTTTTAATTGGGTTGTTAGTTTTTGTTGTTGAGATGCATGAGTTCTTTATATATTTTGGAGATTAAGCCCTTATCAGATGTATGGTTTGCAAATATCTTCTCCCAATTGTTAGGTTGTCTTTTCGTTTTGTTGATGGTTTCCTTTGCTGTGCAGAAGCTTTTTAGTTTGATGTAGTCCCATTTGTTTATTTTTTCTATTGTTTCTCTTGCCCGGTCAGATGTGGTGTTTGAAAAGATGTTGCTAAGACTGATGTCGAAGAGCGTACTGCCTATGTTTTCTTCTAGAACTTTCACAGTTTCAGGTCTTACATTCAAGTCTTTAATCCATTTGGAGTTAATTTTTGTGTATGGTGTAAGGTAAGGGTCTACTTTCATTTTTTTGCATATGGCTATCCAGTTTTCCCAACACCATTTGTTGAAGAGACTTTCTTTTCCCCATTGTATGTTCTTGGCTCCTTTGTCAAAGATTAGCTGTCCATAGATGTGTGGGTTTATTTCTGGGCTTTCGATTCTATTCCATTGATCTGTGTGTCTGTTTTTGTGCCAGTACCATGCTGTTTTGGTTACTATAGCTTTGTAGTATATTTTGAAATCAGGGAGTGTGATACCTCCAGCTTTGTTCTTTTTTCTCAGGATTCCTTTAGCTATTCGGGGTCTTCTGTTGTTCCATATAAATTTTAGGATTCTTTGTTCTATTTCTGTGAAAAATGTTGTTGGAACTTTGATAGGGATTGCATTGAATCTATAGATGGCTTTAGGAAGTATGGACATCTTAACTATGTTAATTCTTCCAATCCAAGAGCATGGAATATCTTTCCATTTCTTTGTGTCTTCTTCAATTTCTTTCAGAAATGTTTTATAGTTTTCGGTGTACAGATCTTTCACCTCTTTGGTTAAGTTTATTCCTAGGTATTTTATTCTTTTTGTTGCAATTGTAAATGGGATGGTATTCTTAATTTCTCTTTCTGCTACTTCGTTGTTAGTGTACAGAAATGCAACTGATTTTTGTATGTTGATTTTGTATCCTGCAACTGTCCCATATTCGTTTATTACTTCTAAAAGTTTTCTGGTGGATTCTTTAGGGTTTTCTATATATAAAATCATGTCATCTGCAAATAGTGACAGTTTCACTTCTTCCTTTCCCATTTGGATCCCTTTTATTTCTTTCTCTTGCCTGATTGCTCTGGCTAGGACTTCCAATACTATGTTAAATAGGAGTGGTGACAGTGGGCATCCTTGTCTGGTTCCTGTTCTTAGAGGGATAGCTTTCAGTTTTTCACCATTGAGGATGATATTAGCTGTGGGTTTCTCATATATGGTCTTTATTATGTTGAGGTACTTTCCTTCTATACCCATTTTATTCAGAGTTTTTATCATAAATGGATGCTGGATCTTGTCAAATGCTTTCTCTGCATCTATTGAGATGATCATGTGATTTTTGTTCTTCATTTTATTAATGTGGTGTATTACGTTGATTGATTTGCGAATGTTAAACCATCCCTGCATACCTGGAATAAATCCCACTTGATCATGGTGTATAATCTTTTAACGTATTGTTGTATGCGATTTGCTAGTATTTTGTTGAGGATTTTCGCATCGATGTTCATCAGTGATATTGGCCTGTAATTTTCTTTTTTGTGTTGTCCTTGTCTGGTTTTGGTATCAGGGTAATGTCAGCTTCGTAGAATGAGTTAGGGAGCTTCCCCCCCCTCCTCAATTTTTGGAAGAGTTTGAGAAGGATAGGTATTAAGTCTTCTTTGAATGTTTGGTAGAATTCACCAGGGAAGCCGTCTGGTCCTGGACTTTTATTTTTGGGGAGGTTTTTGATTACTGTTTCGATCTGCTTACTGGTGATTGGTCTATTCAAATTCTCTACTTCTTCTTGATCCAGTTTTGGAAGGTTGTATGATTCTAAGAATTTATCCATTTCTTCCAGATTGTCGAATTGGTTGGCATATAGTTTTTCATAGTATTCTCTTATAATCTTTTGTATTTCTGAGGTGTCTGTTGTAACCACTCCTCTTTCATTTCTGATTTTACTTATTTGTGCCTTCTCTCTTTTTTCTTGGTGAGTCTAGCTAAAGGTTTGTCTATTTTGTTGATCTTTTCAAAGAACCAGCTCTTGGTTTTATTAATTTTTTCTATTGTTTTTTTGGTCTCTATTTCATTTATTTCTCCTCTGATTTTTATTATTTCCCTTCTTCTACTGATTTTGGGCTTTGTTTGTTCTTCTTTTTCCAGTTCCTTTAGGTGCATTGTTAGATTGTTTATTTGAGATTTTTCTTGTTTGTTGAGATAGGCCTGTATTGCTATAAACTTCCCTCTTAGAACCGCTTTTGCTGTATCCCATAAATTCTGGCATGTCGTATTTTCATTTTCATTTGTCTCCAGGTATTTTTTGATTTCTTCTTTGATTTCTTCATTAACCCAGTCGTTGTTCAGTAGCATTTTGTTTAATCTCCATGTATTTGTGGCTTTTCTGATTTTCTTCCTATAGTTGATTTCTAGTTTCATACCTTTGTGGTCAGAAAAGATGCTTGGTATTATTTCAATCTTCTTAAATTTATGGAGACTTGTTTTGTGGCCTAATATGTGATCAATCCTGGAGAACGTTCCATGTGCATTTGAAAAGAACGTGTATTCTTCGGTTTTTGGATGGAATGCTCTGTATATATCTACTAGGTCCATCTGTTCTAGTGTGTTGTTTAAGGCCAATGTTTCCTTATTGATCTTCTGTTTGGATGATCTGTCCGTTGGTGTAAGTGGAGTGTTAAAGTCCCCTACTATTATTGTGTTACTGTCTATTTCTGTTTTTATGTCTGTTAATAATTGCTTTATATATTTAGGTGCACCTACATTGGGTGCGTAGATATTTACAAGTGTTATATCCTCTTGTTGGATTGTTCCCTTGATCATTATGTAATGCCCTTCTTTGTCTCGTTTTACAGTTTTTGTTTTAAAGTCTATTTTGTCTGATATGAGTACTGCTACCCCAGCTTTCTTTTCATTGCCATTTGCGTGGAGTATCTTTTTCCATCCCTTCACTTTCAGTTTGTGAGTGTCTTTAGGTCTGAAGTGTGTCTCTTGTATGCAGCATATATATGGGTCTTGTTTTTTTATCCAGTCAGCCACCCTATGCCTTTTAATTGGAGCATTTAGTCCATTGACATTTAAAGTAGCTATTGATAAGTATGTACTTACTGCCATTTTTAACTTTTTTTTTTTCACCTCAGTGTTTTAGTAGTCCCTCTCTGTTCCTTCCTTCTTCTATACAGAATTGATGGTCACTTTAGTTTGACCTCTGTCTGAAAGCTGTACTCTTTAACTACCCTCCTCCCTCCTTTTATGTTTTTGATATCATATCCAACCTCTTTTTTGTGCATTTGTATCCATTACGTTCTAATCGTGGAAATAGATAATTTTTCCTATTTGTGGTCTTCTCTTTTCCCCTTAAATCAGTCCCTTTAACATTTCTTGTAACACTGGTTTCTTGGTGACAAACTCCTTTAATTTTTGCTTATCTGGGAAAATTTTGATCTCTCGTTCCATTTTGAACGATAACCTTGCTGGGTAGAGTATTCTTGGCTGTAAGTTTTTTCGTTTTAGCACTTTAAATATATCATGCCATTCTCTTCTAGCCTGTAAGGTTTCTGGTGAGAAGTCAGCTGATAGCCTTATGGGGTTTCCTTTGTATGTAACTTGACATTCTCTTGCGGCTTTTAGGATTCTCTCTTTATCTTTAATTCTGGACATTTTGATTATGATGTGTCTTGGTGTGGGCCTCTTTGGGTTTATCTTGTTTGGGGCTCTCTGTGCCTCCTGTACCTGGATGTCTGTTTCCTTCCTTAGGTTAGGGAAGTTTTCATCTATTATTTCTTGAAATAGATTCTCTGCCCCCTTGTCTCGCTCTTCTCCTTCCGGGACACCTATAACACGGATGTTAGTGCGCTTGATGTTGTCCCAGAGGTCCCTTAGACTGTCCTCACTCTTTTTAATTCTTTTCTCTTTTACCTGTTCACCTTGGGTAATTTCTTCTAGTCTTTCTTCCAGCTCACAGATCCGTTCTTCTGTATCCTCTATTCTGCTTTTGAGTCCCTCTAATGAGTTTTTCATTTCCAGTATTGTATTCTTCATTTCTGATTGGTTCTTTTTTATATCTTCCATTTCTTTGTTGACATTCTCACTGAGTCCATCTATTCTTCTCCCCAGATCAGTGAGCATCCTTAACACTCTTAGTTTGAACTCTCTGTCGGGTAGGTTGCTCATTTCTGTTTCACTAAGTTCCTTTTCTGGGGTTTTGTCCTGTTCCCTTACTTGGAATGTATTCTTTTGCCTCTTCATTTTGCCTCTTTCCCTGTGCTTGTGTCTACGTATTAGGTAGGTCAGCTACGGCTCCTGCTCTTGGATAGGTGACCTTATGTAAGTGATGGCTTAGGAGGCTTCCAGTGTGCTTCCCTCAGTTCTCAATGTTCCAGGGGTGACCCCTATGTGGGCTACGTGTATCCTTCTGCTGTGGCCTGTTTGCTCTCCCTGTAGGCGCCCAGGGAGGCTGAGTTATGCTCCTGGCCAGCTGTTGTAATGCTCAGCTGCTTGTAGTTGTTGTGGGCCCTTCAGTCTCTTTATCAGCTGTGGGGAGCCCCAGCACAGTTGGCTGCAAGTTCTAATACCACATTTGTGTTGCAGTATTTCTTTTAAGTGAGTAGGCCCCCACCGTGGCAGGTTGTTAGGCTCAGGGCCTTACAATTGCTGTAAGCCTCTAGCCTATTAGGTCTCTTGTCAGCTCTCTGAGGATTGCAGCTGGGTGGGGCTGGCCTCAGGCACAGGAGCACCCAATTGTTTCAGGTTTTGGAAGGTGGAGCAAACCTCCTATGTGGGTCTTTGAGAAGTACAAGTCTTCTGTGGCTGAGAAGCCCTGCCGCCCACAGGTCCACACACACAGTCAACACAGTCCTGCCCCGTGTGAGCGCCCCGACCTCCCCAAGTGGACCCAGTCTCTCCAGGGCGGGAGCCCCACACACTCTGCCACCGCCCGACACTCTCCACCCGCTCCTTGTGCACACCCTGCCCCGCTCAAGTCAGCTCAGTTGCCAGGCTGCAGAGAATCCAGTCACCAATCTATGCAGGCCCACACGTTGCCTGAGGGCTTGTTGTTGGGTGGGGCTAGTCTCTAGGGTGGGCTGCCTGCCCTGGCTGAGCTGGATTAAATCGGTGCTCTAGCGGGTGGAGCAGACCCTGGGCTAGCAGGTCTCAGGGAGAACTCCAATGGCGTCTGTGTCAGCACGCTAACACCAGGCCACAACAATGGCCGCTGCCAATGTCCCAGTCCCTGGAGAGGTCTCACCCCTCACCGAGATGCACTCAGGGCCTATTAGGTGAGTCTCTTGTCACCAAAGCACTGTGCACCTTTCTTTCTGGTGATTTTAGGATGCTTTCTGGAACGGGTGAGTTTGTGCGCGGGCCCTTTAAGAGCCAGTTTTAGTTTCTTTGTGAACCGGGTTTTCTGGGGGTGCTACCCAATGCTTTAGTAGCAGGCAAAGTCAGATATTATGCTGCTGGTCTCAATTGTGCTGGGTCCACAAAATGCCCACAGCGGGGGCGCTCCCCGGCTCAGGGCCCCGCGCCTCCAGGGAGGCTGCGTACCTATGAGCTGCTCCCGGCGGCCGTGAGGCTGGCGGCTTGTGAAGGCGGCATTTTTCCTCTCCAGAAGGGAGTCTCTGCCTCTTCTACCCCAGTAAGGATTGTCCGTTGTTGCAGGAGTTCCTCTTATCCAGTTTTCAGTTCTGTCTCAGGGGTAATTTTTCCACGAGTAGTTGTAAATTGGCTGTGTCCACGGGAGGAGGTGAGTTCAGAGTCTGCCTAGGCCGCCATCTTGACTCCGCCCCTGATTGCCTATATTTTAACAATGACTGTATTGATCACCCAGCAGGCTTCAGCCAGTTTGATCGCAATGTTAAATGCACTCCTCACATGCTGAGTATTCCCAGTGTGACGGTCATAGTGCACAGCAGCTGTCTCCTATTAGACAAAACTTAAAGGTGTTATAGGACTCTGACATATGTAACGAGCAGCCAATGTTTCTATTTAGATTGAAAGCCTTGAAGATGAAGGGAATGTAGTGATTCAAATGTACAAGCTCATTGAACAGTATCAGGCCCCCACACCTCCTGAAGACTTTGCTGTTTTTGCTACTATGAAGCCGTCCATTGTTGCTGTTCGGAATGCCATTGATAAATCTGTGGGTGACAGAGAAACAAGAATTAAGCAATTTTGTCTGCATTTGGGTAGAGATCTTGAAGACCTAAGCAATGAAGTGAATGAAGTGAAGCTGCGAGCACAGGTAAACCAATGTAGGATTTTTAAAAAATAATGTATATGAAATTTGACTATTATATTTTAATTAAACCATTTGGGGAGCATATTTCATTTTAATCTGATTTAACTTTTGTTTTTTATGGTTTCATTTTAATCAATTAATGTCTTTAAGCTACTATTTAAAATTGAAAATATTTCTAAACCTCTAAGTACTGAATAAATTCCAGACCACTGCAAGTAAAGCGTGTATGTGATAGTGAATTTTCTTTCTCCTGGCTTGTATTTATTATTTTGAAATGAGTGTTTTTACAACTTTTTAGCATATTTTTTAGCTATTGTCACAATTTTAAAGTTTGCTGAGCCACATATTAGAAAATTCCCATTTAGGAAGGGGCAGAGTATAAACTGATAAATGATAATAAAGAATGTATGGTTAACTTGCACCAATTTTACTATACAAAAGATACAAGGTGAATTTTTTAAGAATTTAGAATAGACATCTGGGTGATTCTTAACTGAACCATACATGAAAGTATGATTTTGTAATGATCCATTATTTCATCATTAACATCAACTAAATCTTATCACAGAAGTATAAAACCACATGAAGTTATAATTAAATCAGAAAAATTGGAAAAATTCAATGTCTTTCAACAATATATTAATAAAATGTGTTATGGTACATCCACTCAAAGGAATACAATGCAGACATTAAAGATTAGAATATACATTTCTATGTATTGCCATGGAAACCTAAAAGTAGCTAACATTTATTGTGTACTTACTATGTGTCAAGTGCTTTTCTAAGGACTTGGCATTGTTTTTACTTTCATATTGAAGTATTTTTGTATTTTCACATGGAGAAAACTGTACATAACTGTAATAACTGTACAACTCAATGAATTATCAGAAAGTGAACACGTCCATGTGTCTCCTACTCATGTCAAGAACTATGAAGTTACTGGTACCCTGATTGTCTCTTCTAATCACTAACCCCTCCTTCCTCTGCAAAGGCAGCCACTACCCTGGATTCTAATGCCATAAATTGGTTTTGCCTGTTTGTGAACTTCAGTTAAATAGAATCACACAGTATGCCCTTTATTTGATTTCGTTACATGCCTGAGGTTCATCCATGTTGCTGTGTGTGGATATAGTTTATCCACATTTGTTGCTGTATAGTATTTCAAAGTATGCCACAATTTAATTATCCGTTCCACGGGTGATGGACATTAGGATTATTTATAGTTTTTGACAATAATGCATAATGCTTCTAGGAACATTCTTATATACCTTTGCATGTTTTAAGTCATTTAATTCTCAGAACACCTATTGGGTCTTATTATTCACATTTTATAGAAGAGGAAGCCAAGGGTACAGGGAAGTTAAGTAACTTACCCAGGGTGACACAAATAGTAAATGGAGGAACCAGGATTCGATCTTAGGCAGTCTGCTTCCAATGGTTAATAGTCTGCTATTAACTGCTGTATTATATACCATATGCCATACACAGCAGACTATTAAAAATATGAATACTTATTCTTTGTTCAGGAACAATGCAAGTGTGTATAGATAGATTGCTAGAGAAAGCAAAAGTGCCAGCAAGTGCTTTATGTGTAATCATGCACATACACAAAAATGATAGCAAAAGTTCTCTCCAGCGAGTACTTCTTCTATAGAGGATTTGGAATTAATTCATTATTACTCTTGAGCAAAGAACTGCAACTTCATTATTTCCGTAAGTGATATCATCTTGCTGTCAAGACTGCCACTCCTGCTGATGGAAGGAGTTGGAGAAAAAACCTAAATGTGACACTTGATAACTACAATTTAGTTCAGTTTGAAATGTCTATTTCATTCCAAATAGATTTTGGGATAGATTTTAATTCAGTTCAAAATCTGAACTCCCTATCAGGCATTTCTTCACCTTGCCACCATCCCCTCCCACCTCTTGCTTCATAAGGGCAAGTCTGCGTTTCTTCCTGGTGGACGGAGGGGAGGAGCATCCAGTCCTAATGCTGCCCTCTGGACTATAGAGCTTCCAGTGCACTTTGGCTGGGCTGGGCCTGGTCATCCCAAGCAGCTGTTAGCTTAGGGTTCCTCTTGGTTCTTTAGGTACCATGCTAGCCCCTGCTGCTGCAAGCAGTCATTTCTGCCATAGTCTACAGCCTCAAGCAATCTGTGGCTTTCTCATCCTGACCTCAGACTTCCGGTCCACCAGTTCTTTCAGCAGTTCCCACTGCCACAATCAGGGCACATGAGAACGTCATGATCCCCACACACCACACCAAACCACGAGGCACTAGAGTGTCAACACAAGCCCCTTCTGCCTGGACACTTCCCTTAGCTTTTTCCAATCTAGAGCATGTTGCATTTTCAATGCAGAGTCATGCTGAATCAGAGATTGGCCTCCCCAAAGCTATGGCTATAATAGTTCTCAGAGTCTTCCAATTTCTCAGATTCTCGCAAACCTAGTTAAGTGTTTCTACTTTGCTCTGGAACTTTTCCGTTCCCATTCACTGGATGGGGTTTCAGTTCTAACAGGTCAGCCAGAAAACTTATGTCTGACCATTTATTCTTTATTTTCTCTCTTCCTCCCTTTTAGAAATCAAAGGACTTTCTATTTCCTTTATTGTAAAATGGGAATTTTCCTTATATCCCCTTCCTTCTCTTTCCTGTTGCATTCACCTCCCCTTCTGTGAAGTCATGCTTGTTGAAGAAGTGTAGGAAATGAAAGTGCGTGAGGGAAAATATATTAGATCCTATTTAAAAACAATATTATCCTCATGATACTTCTTTATACATTTCTGTACTTTTTTACAATGTATATGCATTACTTTAAAATTTAGGGAAAGCAACCATTTTAACATATTTTCTAAAAACCAGACTGAAAAGAGAATTAGAAAAAATATTTTTTGAGATGTTTATTAATTCATTTAATTAAGAATGACTAATCAAAAACTATCTTAATTTTCCAGGATCCACAGATTTTGGATATTAATGCTGACCAAGACAGAATAAAGGTCACATTGCATGATCTGCAATTGGTTCTAGATGATCTTCAAAAACGTGCATTTCAATTTAAATCCTATCAGAAGAATTTTAAGGTAACAATAGCTCTACACATCTGTTTTAAAACGTGTATAGAAATGGCATTGATGTACAAGCACTTTCAGCAATGTGACTATACACATTCAGTGATCCAGTCACACCTATATGCTAGTCATTGTGCTGGAACAGTCTGAAATGCAAAAGGTGATGTGTTCCCTGCCTGTGAAGTGCTTGAAGATCAGTACACATGAGAGACAAAATATCTTTCTTATTAAGAAGTAATTGTGAATTATAGATAAATCTTCAGACCAGGGACTATAGTTTGTATGTTAAAATGTATGTAGCTTTTTACATGTGGTCAATTAAAGCCCGTCTATTCTTTCTTAGGTAATATTTAAACTTCTGTTACATTCAAATGTGTGTTATGATTCCACGAATATTTCCTGATTTTTCCTGGTTTGATGTGCCAATTTGATGAAAGAGAATTTAGGGATGAAAGCCAGGGGATAGATGGATCCAAAAGGGTAGGTTTGAAAGGCTAAATAGTGAGAGATATAAGTACTCTGAACAGCTATTAGAGAGACAAAAAAGAGAAGAGAATAGAAAAGAAAAGTTTCCTGGGGTCAGAATCAGGGGCCACCAGCAATGAGGAAGCTGTTGTTAGTCTCCCTCAAAGTCTTGGAGGAGTGCCTGGACCTCACATGGGAATGCACCTATCTCTTCCAGAGCCCCAGTGGATAGCCAGCAAGTGATCTGAGGAGCTGTCCACTCCAGAGCCCAGGTCGTGGTGGAGCAATCTGCAAACTAATGAGCTTGACACTAGACAGTGTGACTAGTGCAATACTTGAGGCAGGAGGTTTGTGCGTGAAAGAACTAGGGTTCAAAGCTGTGCCCGAGTTAAGTTAATTGACCTACAAGATAGGAAAGTATGCAGTAGGAAGGGAGTTATGGCGGAAACATTACGTGATAAAAAGCTACAACTAACAGGTGGGCGTTCCTTGGGTCAGAAAGAATAGCATTGCTTGAGCCAGAGCGTGAAATAGAAGTGTGTCCCCACCCCCCCCTTCCACATTCCGTATCTGTACTTGACTAATTCTTCCTTTATGATCACCTCAGATCCAGCCTTCCCTCTGCAGCTCTCACTCATTTGGGATATAGGAGTGAAGGCCTAACTGGCCTAGGAAATGATTTCTAATTCTTAGTGAAGACAAGACTAGATCACTAATGTCAGGATAATGCTGGCCTCATAAAGTGAGTTTGGAGGTGTTCCCACCTCTTCTATTTTTTGGACAAGTTTGGGAAAGATTGGCATGAATTCTTTTTTATTTTTTTATTTTTTTTTTTTATTTTTTTATTTATTTATTTTTTTTTTAAAGATTTTATTTATTCAGTTTTTTCCCCCCAAAGCCCCAGTAGATAGTTGTATGTCATAGGTTCACATCCTTCTAGTTGCTGTACGTGGGACTCGGCCTCACGTTGGACGGAGAAGTGGTGCCTCGGGGCGCTCCCGGGATCCGAACCCGGGCCGCCAGCATCAGAGCGCGCGCACTTAACCGCTAAGCCACGGAGCCGGCCCATGAATTCTTTTTTAAATGTTTGGTAGAATTCACCAGTGAAACCATCTGGCCCTGGGCTTTTCTGTGTTGGGAGGTTTTTGATTACTCATGCAATCTTCTTACTCATTATTGGTCTGTTCAGATTTTCTACTTCTTTCTGATTCAGTCTTGGTAGGTTGTATTTTTCTAGGAATTTACCTATTTTTTCCAGGTTATCCAATTTGTTGGCATATAATTGTTCAAAATAGTCTCTCATGATCCTATGTATTTCTGTGGTATCAGTTGTGATGTCTCCTCTTTCATTTCTGATTTTATTTTTTGGGGTCTTTGTCAATTTTGTTTATCTCTTTGAAAGACCAGCTGTTACTTTCATTATCTTTTCCATTGTTTTTCTGGTCTCTATTTCATTTATTTCAACTCTGATCTTTGTTATTTTCTTCCATCTGCTAATTTTGGGCTTAGTTTGTTCTTCTTTTTCTAGTTCCCTGATTTGTAAAGTTAAGTTGTTTATTTGAGATCCTTCCATTTTCTTAATATATGCACTTATCACATAAACTTCCCTCTCAGAACTGCTTTTGCAGCATCCCATAGGTTTTGGTGTGCTGTATTTCCATTTTCATTTGTTTCAAGATGTTTTTTGATTTCCCTTTGATTTCCTCTTTGACCCATTGGTTGTTCAGGAGTGTGTTGTTTAGTTTCCACGTGCTTGTAAATTTTCCGGCTTTCCTCTTGTTGATTTCTAGTTTCATACAATTGTGGTTGGAGAAGATACTTGGTATGACTTCAGTCTTCTTAAATTTGCTAAGATTTGTTTTGTGACCTACTATATAATCTACCCCGGGGAAGTTTCATGTACACTTGAAAAAAATGTGTTTTCTGCTGCTGTTGGATGGAATGTTCAAAGTCCTAGCAGATCACAGGGCTCACAATTTCTGTGTGACCAACCCCCTGGAGGATTCCCTACCTCCAAGCCTAGGCAGTCTTAAAATGTTTCTCATGAAAACAGCTTCTTCAGATTTTGTTGCAACCTTTCTCTCAATAGGGTTTATATACAGCCCATGGGATTAGTAAGAGGTAGGAAACCAGGCTGTCGTTTCCATCTTAAATCTCTTCATCCCCTCCACCAGCTACCACACAAACATCTTCTCCCTCTTCTCTCATCTAAGTACATAAGCCCTAAAGGAAATCAGTGCCTCTGGAGACTCATCTGTTTTCCAAAAAATGCCAGGCGTGTATATGCATATATGATCCAACTGGAAGAAGGATGCCCATAGTACTCTTTTAATATTTGTCTTTGGAGAATATTTAAATTCTAAGAAGTATAAAGAGTTACATTTTGTCACTCAAATGAAAATTTGAATGTACATGGGGTTTTGTGATTTGTTTTGTTTTCTTTCATTTGTTTCTATCTCTCCTTTCCTTTCCCCATTTAGGACCTATCCATATTCTGCTAATTAGTCACTGTATCAAGAATTACTAGTAGGAGGATAACATAAGATCTTTGTATCTGAAAACTAAATAGTGCATTTTTCTTATTATATTTTTAAAGGTGGAAGTGTCCAAGTTTGAAGCTTTGGAAGAAGTTAGTGCTGAATTGAAGCTCAAACAGTTGCTCTGGGATTCTTTGTCTGAATGGGATCAACTCCAACAAGAGTGGCTAAAGGTAAAGAAAAAAAAAAAATCTTTCAATTCTTAAATCATTTTTGTATTAATTAGATTTAAAATCCTAATAATGTCAATTGTAATTTTTAACAATCTTGTATATTCTTAATTTCAGTAAAATATGCAATATTATAATCTTAAGGGAATTATTATCAGCTTTCCAGTGAAATGCACAAAGGTCATTCTGTCACTGTATACCACAGAGCAGAATGCATTATTGTAAGGCAGGCTTCTTGGGTCCTCCATTTAAGAAGGCTATATGAAGGGAGCGTCAAAAGACCTCACTGTGTGACGTTTAACTGCTTTGTGGTTTCTGAGCACAGTGTTGTGATGATACACTATACCCAAGTGTTCTTGAGGATTGTAGGATTCCATTTGTGGTCTACACACTTTAGATTTCTGTTAGCTTAGGTATCTGTTCTTGTTTTCCTTTAAATAAAAATGAAGCCATTTTGTTCACCGTGATAGAATGGAATCAAAGTAATGAGATGTAGGATCTTCCCTTGAGGCTCAGTAGTAAATTCTCTTAACTAGTGGTCCAAGTACCATAGAGTTTGGTTTCTGGAGTCTACCCTTATATTCAAACCTTAACAAGGGTCAACCCTCCAAGAGACAGAAGAGATGACCATCTGTTCTTTCAAGTGTGATATGGTCACGTTAGAAATACCATCAACTTCAAAAATATTGTTTTACATTTGCTCATTCAGCCTACCTGTGCTGATACCTATAATTAGACGTCACGTATCTGGGTTAAACAACAGTGACACAGGAAATGTTTCCTCGAGAATGTTCTAGGTGCTGAGGATACCAGTTGAGAATAAAAGTACAAAGTCCTAACGCTCACAGAACTTACCTTTTCATGGAGAAAGTAGAAAACAAGCAAATATATGTGATAGTATCAGAGAATTTTAAGTGCTCTTGCATAACTCGTTTATCACTTATCTCAGAAGTATAAAATGCTCCTGAGGAGTAGAGAGGAAGCTTAGAGAGTTTTCTCATTACCACCATAGATTAGAACAGTGGCTTCCAAAGTGGGATGAATTCACCAGAGGAAATGCACAAAAAAGACCCAATAGGGGGCAGAAAGAAAATGTTGAATCTAGGGCAAAAAAAGAAAAATGAAGTAGACAATTTTTTTTTTATTGAGACATATTTGACGTATAACATTATATTAGTTTCTGGTGTACAACTTAATGATTCAATGTTTGTATATATTGCGAAACAATCACTACAGTAAGTCCAGTTAACATCCATTGCCATACATAGTTCCAAAAAATATTTTTTTCTTATGTTGAAAACTTTTAGGATCTACTCTCTTAGCAACTTTCAGATATGCGATAAGGTATTATTAACTATAGTCACCATGATGTACATTACATCCCCAGGCCTTATTTATTTTACGACTGGAAGTTTGTACCTTTTGACCCCCTTCACCCATTTCACCCCCACCACCCTGCAACAACTAACCAATCTGGTCTCTGTATCTGTGAGCTCGCTTTTTTGTTTTGTTTTGTTTTAGATTTCACATATAAGTGAGATCATACAGTATTTTTCTGACTTATTTCATTTAAAATAGTGCCCACAAGGTCTATCCATGTTGTTGCCTATGGCATATGATTTCATTCTCTTTTATGGCTAAATAATATTCCACTGTGTATATATATGTATATGTGTATATGCATATATATACACACCACATTTTCTTCATCTGTTGATCCATCAGTGGACATTTAGGTTGTTTCCATGTCTTGGCTATTGTAAATAATGCTTAATGAACCTGAGGTGCATATATCTCTTCAAATTAGTGTTTTCATTTTCTTCGGATAAATACCCAGAAGTGGAATTGCTGGATCACATGGTAGTTCTATTTTTAATTTTTTTGAGGAATCTCTATACTGTTTTCCATAGTGGTTGCAAAAATTTACATGCCCACCAACAGTGCACAAGTGTTCACTTTGCTCTACATTTTTACCAACACTGATTATTTCTCATCTTTTTGATGCTAGCTATTCTAACAGGTATAAGGTGATATCCCATTGTGGTTTTGATTTGAATTTCCCTGATAATTAGTGATGAGCATCTTTTCATGTACTTGTTATATCTTCTTTGGAAAAATGTCTATTCAGATTCTCTGCCCATTTTTTAGTTGGATTGTTTGGTTTTTTGCTGTTGAGTTGTATGAGTTCTTTATATATTTTGGATATTAGCCCCTTATCAGATATATGGTTTGCAAATATTTTCTCCCATTCAGTAGATTGCCTTTTCATTTTGTTGTTGGTTTCCTTTGCTTGCAAAGTTTTTAGTTTGACGTAGTCCCACTTGTTTATTTTTGCTTTTGTTGCCTTTGCTTTTGGTGTCAAATCCAAAAAATCATCACCAAGACTGATGCCAGGAAGCTTACTGCCTGTGTTTTCTTATAGGAATTTTTATGGCTTTCAGGTCTTACATTCAAGTCTTTAATCCATTTTGATTTAGTTTTTGTGTAGGGTGTAAGATAGTTGTCCAGTTTCATTTTTTTGCATGTGGCTGTCCAGTTTTCCCAACAGCATTTATTAAGGAAACTGTCCTTTCCCCATTGTTTATTCTTGGCTCCTATGTCGTAAATTAATTGGCCATGTATACATGGGTTTATTTCTGGACTCTCTATTCTGTACCATTGGTCTACGTGCCTATTTTTATGCCAATACCATATTGTTTTGATGACTGTAACTTTGTAATACAGTTTGAAATCAGGGAATTGATGCCTCCAGCTTTGTTCTTCTCTCTCAAGATTGCTTTGGCTATTCAGGGTCTTTTGTGGTTCCATACAAATTTTAGGAATGTTTGTTCTATTCTGTGAAAAATGCCATTGGAATTTTGTTAGCAATTGCGCTGAATCCATAGATTGCTTTAGGTAGTATGGACATTTTAACAATATTAATTATTCCAATCCGTGAGCATGCAATATCTTTCCATTTTTACAAATTTTCTATTGCTTTCAGTCCATGTGACCTTCTAACATGTCAATACGTGTGTACACTTATATGTTTACATAACTGAGAAATATATTTATAGATACAAGCATATATTGGGGTATATCTTGAAATAACTCTATTAAAGGGCTACATAAGCAAATAATAGGAGACTACTAGGTGAGAAATTTCTGGTTAGGGAGAGTAAAAATTAGCTACTTGTGTCCTTACAAGGGTTGGCCCCCAGGAATAAATTATAGGGATTGCAATACTGCATTTGATGATATGGGAGACAAGGACGTGCAAGGAATAAATAAGTGGTGCCTGATACACTATTAGCAATCTTAGTAAGTAAAGCCATTTCCAAAAGTATAGAGTTGACTTGGATTAACAATATAACCCCTGGAAAATCTGAGTAAAGTAAAAAATTTTACAATTTAAGCTTGCCTTTTATCATTTAACTTCTTTTTTTTTTTTTCCCTAATTTTCATAGTCCAAATTTGACTGCCTGGATCCAGAAGTTCTAAACAGTCAAGTTTCTAAATACACCAAATTCGTGACTCAATTGGAAAAAGGCTTGCCACCCAACAGTGTAGTGCCCCAGCTGAAAAGTAAGGTGGAAAAAATGAAAGAAAAGGTAAGTTTAGTGGAAATTATTTCAAAAACTCCAGGTCAGTCAGTTACTACTTGACGCTAATGAGACCAAAGTCAGGAATTCTCTGTTTAAACTGGTCAGCTTTGCAGAGAGAGAAGAAAGAACAGACAAATTCAGTTTTTGCAGAGACACAGACTTCATCCGTGTCTTCAACTGGCCAAATCATGCAGTTGAATACCTTGGTTAGACGGGGCATTCAGAGTAGGAGTTTCCTGGTGATAGGGAAAGTAGGGCAGGAATGGGTTGTAGGTATGCCAAGATACTGATCCACGCAGCCTTTAGACAGCCAGATGAGGCTAGGGCAGCCTTGGCCATTTACACCACTGCACCAAACAAATATGCCATTTTTCAGACGTGCCCTGGTGTGAAGAAGGTTGAAGTAGGTAGTAGATGTGCTGGGCTGGCTTTTTGAAACCTATCACTATTTAACCAGTACTTGAAATGAGAAGGAAAATGGAAATGATTTTATCCTTTTAAGCAGTTTTAGGTTTTTTTACAAGGTGAGATAAAGGACTAAAAGAAGACATGAGTAGGAAAAGTAAGCAAAGCTTCAGGCACAATGAGAAGCAAATTTTTCCCCTTGAAAAGGATATTTTTGCAGTTTTTTCCCCTTTACCCTTATAATATCTAGTCAGGACACTTTTCCAAAGTTACTTACGTTAGCCTCTTTCTTCTTTACTGCCTTTAGTGTGGTCATATCATATGATGGTAAATAGATTCATTTACTACAGTCTGCATTCCATCTTGCATTCCTTCAAAATCCTAGTTGATTTTTTTAAAACTTGCATACAATAAAAGTCACTTTTTGTAGTATACAGTTCTATGTGTTTTTCCAAATAGGTCAAGTCATATATTCAACACAACAGTACCAAATGAAATAGTTCCATCACCCCCAGAATTCCCTTGTGCTTCCCTTTGTAGTCAGCTCCTCCTTCCGTCCCAAGCTAAGAAAATCACTAATCTGTTTTCTATCCCTATAGTTCTTCCTTTTACAGAATATGACATAAATGGAATAATAGAATATGTAGTTTTTTGGGTCTGGCATCTTTCACTTAGAAAAATGCATTTAAGATACATCCATGTACTTGTACCCAGAATGTATAACATACTCTTATAACTCAAATGTAAAAAGACAAATAAATAACCTTTTATTTATTTATTTATTTTTTTGTGAGGAAGATCAGCCCTGAGCTAACATCTGATACCAATCCTCCTCTTTTTGCTGAGGAAGATTGCCCGTGAGCTAACATCTGTGCCCATCTTCCTCTACTTTATATGGGACGCTGCCACAGCATGGCTTGACAAACAGTGCATTGGTGCGTGCCCGGGATCTGAAGCGGCAAACCCCGGGACGCGGAAGCAGAGCACGCACACTTAACCACTTGTGCCACCAGGCGGGCCCCATAAATAACCCTTTAAAATGGGCAAAGAATTTGAATAGACATTTCTGCATAGAAGATACATGAGAAGATGCTGAACATTATTAATCATCAGGGAAATGCAAATCAAAGCCACAATGAGATACCACTTCACACCACTTCACATCCCCTAGGATGTCAGTGAGAATTTGGAGAAATTGGAATCCTTATATGTTGCTGGTGGGATTATAAGGTGGTATAGCCTCTTTGGAAAACAGTTTGGCAGTTTCTCAAAATGTTAACATAGAGTTACCATATTGCCAAGTAATTCCACTCCTAAATATATACCTAAGAGAATTGAAAACATATGTTCACACAAAAACTTGCATATGCGTGTTCAAAGAAGCATTATTTATAATAGCCAAAAGTGGAAAAAACCCAAATGTCCATCAACTAATGAATGAATAAACAAAATATGATATATCTATACAATGGAATATTATTTAGCAATAAAAAGCAATGAAATACTGGTGTATTCTACAGCATAAGATGAACCTTGAAAACATTACACTAAGAAGCCAGTCACAAAAAGACGACATAGCATCTGATGTCATTTATGTAAAATGCCTAGAATAGAGAAGGGA
Source organism: Ceratotherium simum simum (assembly GCF_057802395.1). Taxonomy (NCBI): domain Eukaryota; kingdom Metazoa; phylum Chordata; class Mammalia; order Perissodactyla; family Rhinocerotidae; genus Ceratotherium; species Ceratotherium simum. The sequence goes on along the minus strand of NC_141910.1, from coordinate 3,083,125 downwards.
GTAGATTAGTGGACTTGTAGAGAAGGAGAAACGGCTAGTGATAGCTCATGGGTATGGGGTTTCATTTTGCAGTAATGTCAATGTTCTAAAATTGGGTAGTGGTGATAGTTGCACTACTCTGTGAATTAGAACATTAAGAAAAAAAGATTCCTCTTTGTCCTTACGTGAATCAATAGTTTGTTAATTTTTATTGCTGAGTAGTATTCCATTATATAGATTACCATAGTTTGTTTATCCATGCCTGTGGATATCCACGTGGTATGGTAGGTGTATGTTTATAAGAAACTGCTAAACAGTTTTTCAAAGGGCTGTAACATTTTGCCTTCTGACAGGCAATGTATGAGAATTCTAGTTGTTCCTCATCCTCACCAGCACTCGTTATCGTTGGGGAGTTTTTTCATTTAGTTTGGTTTGGTTTTAACTTTAGCCATTCTAATTAATGTGTGGTGGTATCCCACAATGGTCATAATTTTCATTTTTCTAATGACTAATGATGTTGAGCATCTTTTCGTATGTCTATTTGCAGTCTATCTATCTTCTTTGCTGAAATGTCTGTTTGGATCTTTGCCTAATTTTTAATTGGGTTGTTTGTTTTGTTATTATTGCATTTTAAGAGTTCTTTGTATAATCTGGATACAAGTCCTTTTTCAAACATATAACTTGAAAATATTTTTTCCCAATCACTGGCTTGTCTTTTCAGTCCCTTAACAGTGACTTTCACAGAGCAAAAGATTTTAATTTGAATAAAATCCCATTTATATGTTTTTTCTTTTATGAATTATCTTTTTAGTATAGTATCTAAAAACTTTTTGCCAAACCTAAGGGTCACACAGGTTTTCTCCTGTATTTTCTTCTAGAAGTTTTATAGTTTTGCTTTTTTTATATTAAGGATATGATTTATTTTGAGTTCTTTTTGCATAAAATATGAGATACGTGTGAAGATTTACATTTTTCCATATGGATATCCAATTGATCTGGCGGCATTATTTGAAAAGACTATCCTTTCTCCATTGAATCGCCTTTGCATCTTTGTCAAAAGTCAGCTGAGTATATTTTTTAGTCTATTTCTGGACTCTCTAATCTGTTTTGTTGTTCTATAAGTCTGTTCTTTTACCAATATCACACTGTCTTGAAAACTATGGCTGGTAAGTCTTGAAATTAGGTAGTGTAAGTCCTCCAATTTTGTGCTTCTTTTTCACAGTTGTTTTGTCTATTCTGATTCCTTTATCTTTGCATATAAATTTTAGAATTATATTGCCACAATTTTGAGGAGTATTGTGTTGAATCTATAGATCAATTTGAAGAGAATTAACATCTTAACAAGATTGAGTTTTCCAATCTATTACCAGCATATCTCTCCATTTAGTTAGATCTTCTTTTATTTTTTTCATTAAAGTCTCATAGTTTTCAGTACAGATTCTGCACATATTTTCTCAGATTTATAACTATTTTTTATGTTATCCTAAATGATATTGTTTTTAATTTCAAATTCCAATTGTTCATTGCTGGTATAGAGGAATACTATTGACTTTTGTATATTGATCTTACATCCTATGATATTACTAAATGCACTTTTTAATTTTAGATTTTTTTCTACATTATTTGGAATTTTCTATGTAGAAAATAATTTCATTTGTGAATAGAGATAATTTTATTTCTTCCTTTACAATGTACATGCCTTTTATTTCTTTTTCTTGCCATATTGCACTGGCCAGGATTTCCTGTACAATATTGAGTAGAAGTGGTGAGAGAGAACATCCTTGTTCTGTTCCTGATCTTAAGAGGAAAGCATTGAGTCTCTTTTGAAGTTTGATGTTACCTTAGATTTTTTCTTATAGGCGCCCTATATTATGATGAAGTTTCAGTTTCCTGGGAGGTTTTTTTTAGTCATAAGATGGGTGTTCAAAATTATCAAATGATTTTTCTTCATTTATGATCATACGAGGTTTTTCCTATTAATGTGGTGAATTACATCAATCAGCTTTCAAATGTTGAACGAGGCTTGAATTTCCTTGATGAACTTCACATGGGTCATGATGTATTATCCTTTTTTTTTATTGCTATCTTCAATTTACCAATATTATATGAGGATTTTTTGTGCCTATATTCATGAGGGACATTGGTCTTTAGTTTTCTTTTCTTGTAACATCATCGTATGGTTTTAGTATTAGAGTAATGCAGCCTCGTAAAATGAGTTGGGAAGTATTCCTTCCTCTTCTATTTTCTGGAGGACATTGTATAGAATTAGCATTATTTCTTCCTTAAATGTTTGGTAGAATTCACCAGTGAAACCATCAGAGCTTGAAATTTTCTTTTTTGGAGGGATTTTAACTGCAAATTGAATTTCTTTAATACGTATTGAATTATCCAGATTATCTATTTCTTCTTGAGGGGGTTTTATAGTGTATCTTTCAAGAAAATGGTCCATTTCACCCAAATTGTTGAATTTATAGACATAGAGTTGATCATAACATTTTCTTATTATCTTTTTAAAGTATGTAGGATCAGTAGTGATGCCCCCTTTTCATTGCTGATATTGGTAATTTGTATCTTCTCCCATTTTTTCTTGGTTTGTCCTGCTAGAGGTTTATCAATTTGACCTTGTCAAAGAGCTGAGTTTGGAGTTGATTGATTTTCTTTGTTGTTTTTTTTTTATTTTCTGTTTCATTGATTTCTCCTCTAATCTATACTATGCCTTTCCTTCTGCTTGCTTTACATTTAATTTTTAATTTCTTCAAAGTTTCTTAAGGTGGAAGCTTAGGTTGCTGATTTGAAACTTTTCTTCTTTTAACATAGTATTTAATGCTATAAATTTCTGTCTAGTCACTGCTTTAGCTGAATCTCACAAATTTTGATATATTGTATTTTTATTTTAATTTAGTTCAAAATATATTTTAATACCCCTTGAGACTTCCTCTTTGACAAATGGCTTATTTAAAAGTGTATTATTTATTATTAAAATATTGGGAGATTTTGGGGCTGGCCCGGTGGTGTAGCGGTTAAGTGCGTGCGCTCCGCTGCAGCAGCCTGGGGTTCGGGTCCCAGGCACACACTGACTCACTGCTTGTCAAGCCATGCTGTAGTGGCATCCCATATAAAGTAGAGGAAGTTGGGCATGGATGTTAGCCCAGGGCCAGTCTTCCTCAGCAAAAAAAGAAAAAAAAAAAGAGGAGCATTGGCAGATGTTAGCTCAGGGCTGATCTTCCTCAAAAAAAAAATATATATATATATTGGGGGATTTTTCCAGATATCTTTCTGTTATTTGTTTCTACTTTAATTCTATTATGGTCAAAAAATATACTTTTATGATTTTTGTCCTTTTAAATTTGTTAAGATTTGCTTTATGACCAGAATGTGGTCTATTTTGGTAAATCTTCTATATACAACTTGAGAAGAATGTGTATTCTGCTGTTGCTCAGTGATTTTTCTATAAATGTCGTTTAAGTCAAGTTAGTTGATGATATTGTTCAGATCATCTATATCCTTACTGATTTTCTGCCTACTTGTTCTGTTAGTTACTTGGAGAGGAGTGCTGAAATCTCCAACTGTAATTGTAGATTTTTGTGATTCTCCTTTAAGTTCTATCAGTTTTTGCTTCATTTATTTTTTAACAACTTTTTTGTTTTAGAATAGTTTTAGACTTACAGAAAAGTTGCAACAATAATATAGAGGATTTTCATAAGCCCCACACCCAATTTCCCGTACTGTCAATATATTACATTAGTATGATACATTTGTCACAACTAAACAATATCGATGTATGATTATTAAATAAAGTCAGTACTGTATCTGAATTTTCTTATTTTTACCTAACGTCTTTTTTCTGTCCCAGGATCCCTTCCAGGATAAACATTACATTTACGTGTCTTGTGTTCCTAGCCTCCTCTAGATTGTGACATTTTCTCAGACTTTCCTTGTTTTTTGTGACCTTGATAGTTCTGGGAAGTACTAGTGAGGTATTTTGTAGAATGTCCCTCAATTTGGGGTTGTGTGATGTTTTTTCTCATGATTAGACTGGGTTTATGGATTCTTACGAGGAAGACCACAAATATAAAGTATCATTCTTATCACATCTTATTAAAGGTACATGCTGTCAGCATGACTTATCACTAATTATATTAAGCTTGATCGCGTGGCTGAAGTAGTTTTTGTCTCCCGTATAAAGTTACTACCCCACTTTCCATACTGTACTCTTTGAAAGGAAATCTCTATGCTGAGACTACACTTAAGGAGTGAAGTTATGTTCTACCTTCTAGAAGCAACAACAACGCCATAGCAGTGAGCATATCCTGTATCCAGGTCTTGGTTTTTAATGCAATTTTCCATTAAAAGGAATCAGGGATCCTTATAGAAATGACTGACTCTAGAGATGGTTCAGGGAATAAACAGGGTGAGCCTGGAGCATCTTGTGCCAGAAAGTTAGGAAGTGCTCAAAAAACAAAATGATAGGGTGTATCAAAGGGACACAGAAGTCAGCTGAAGGAGCTCTCAATGGCCAAAGTTGTAATAATTTGAACAGACAATAAATAATGTAGTATTGCATTATAACTCAAATTATAAATATCTGTGAGTTCGTATTGACATAAATGAACAACTGGTTGGATGGATGGATGGATGGATGGATGGGTGGGTGGGTGGACGGACGATGGACAGATAGACAAAGGAGAACAGACAAATCTTCTGTACAGAAAAACTCCAAATAATTGATGAAATACTGCATCTCAAGATAGTGGAGCTTCATGTATTTTGATGCTCTGTTGTTAGAAGTATTCACATGTAGTATTGTTATTTCTTCTTGGAGAATTGACTCCTTTATGATTTATGAATTGTTTCTCTTTATCTTTGATAAGATTTGTTGTTCTGAAGTCTATTGTCTGAAATTAATATAGTTAGTCCAGCTTTCTTTCACTGTTTGCATGATATGACTTTATCTTTTTACTTTTAATTTATCTATATCTTTATATTTAAAGTGGATTTCTTAGACAGCATATAATTGGTTCCTGCTTTTTTATCCAATGTTATCAAAAAATCTTTTAACTGGCATGTTTAGACCATTTACATTTAAAGTGTTATTGATACGGTTGGTTGGATTAAATCTGCCATCTTAGTGTTATTTTCTCTTTTAATTTATTTTATTTGTTCTTTGTTTCCTTTTTCTTCCCTCTCTTGATTTAATTGTATATGTTTTATGATTCCATTATATCTTTTCTATGGAATTATTATTTATACCTCTTATTAATGAGGTGGTTTTTGTTTTTGTTTTTGTGAGGAAGATTGGCCCTGAGCTAACATCTGTTGCCAATCTTCCTCTTTTTCTTTTTTCTTCCCAAAGCCCCAGTACATAGTTGTTTATCCTAGTGTAGGTCCTTCTAGTTCTGTGTGGGATGCCACCTCAGCATGGCTTGATGAGCGGTGAGTAGGTCCACACCCACTATCCGAACCGGTGAACCCTGGGCTGCCAAAACGGAACACGTGAACTTAACCACTACACCACCAGAACAGCCCCTCGTACCTTTTTTTAAGCAATTTTTAGTAGTTACTCTAGATTTAAAATATAGATTTTCAATTCATTCAAGTCAGCTGTCAAATTGTATTATACTGCTTCATATGCAGTGTAAAGACTTTATAGTAGTATGCTCCCAATCTTCCCTCTCATCCTTTGTGCTAATATTGTCATGTATTTTACCTTTACATATCCTATAAACGCAACATATTGCAACTATTTTTGTTTTACATAGTTATCTTTTAGAACAATAAAAATGGAAAGAAAATAAAATTTTACCTTTATTCCATTTCTAGTATCCTTTGTTTCTTTGTGTGGATCTAAGATTCTGACTCACAGCATGTTCATTCTGCCTAAAGAACTTCCTTTAATATTTCTGATTGAGTAGGTATGCTAACAATGAACTCCCTAAAATTTTTTTAAGTCTTTATCCTTTATTTTTATTTATTTATTTATTTTTTAAAATTTTTTGTTTATTGCAGTAACATTGGTTTATAACATTGTAAAAATTTCAGGTGTACATCATTATACTTCTATTTCTGCATAGATTACATCATGTTCACCCCAAAATACTAATTACAACCCATCACCACACACATGTACCGAATTATCCCTTTCACCCTCCTCTCTCCCCTCTTCCCCTCTGGTAACCACCAATCCAATCTCTGTCTCTATGTGTTTGTTTATTGTTGTTATTATCTACTACTTAATGAAGGAAATCATACGGTATTTGACCTTCTCCCTCTGACTTATTTCACTTTGCATTATACCCTCAATGTCCATACATCTTGTCACAAATGGCTGGATTTCATCGTTTCTTATGGCTGAATAGTATTCCATTGTGTATATACACCACATCTTCTTTCTCCATTCGTCCCTTGATGGGCACTTAGGTTGCTTCCAAGTCTTGGCTATTGTGAATAATGCTGCAATGAACACAGGGGTGCATGTACCTTTACAAATTGGTGTTTTCAAGTTCTTTGGATAAATACCCAGCAGTGGAATAGCTGGATCATATGGTAGTTCTATCGTTGATTTTTTGAGGAATCTCCATACTGTTTTCCATAGTGGCTGCACCAGTTTGCACTCCCACCAGCAGTGTATGAGAGTTCCCTTCTCTCCACATCCTCTCCAACACATGTTGTTTCCTGTCTTGTTAATTATAGCCATTCTGACAGGCGTGATTTATCCTTTATTTTGAATGACATTTTTTTCTGGGTATATAATTCTGAATTGACAAGTTTTGTTTTTTGTTTCAGCAATTTAAAAGTATCCTTTCATTATCTTTTTGCTTGCGTGGTTTCGGACAGGAAGTCTGCTGTAGTTCTTATCCTTGTTCTTCTGTAGATAATACGTTTTCTTTTTGTCTGTCTGCCTTCAAGATTTTCTTTTTTTCTTGGTTTTTGAGAATTTGTAGTGTGATATGCCTTAGGTGTGTGTTGTTGCTTACAGTTTGTATTTATCCTCCTTGGTGGTGTAAGTTTCTTGGATCTGTGGTTTGGTGTCTGTCTTTAATTTTGAAAAAATTGCAGCTTCAACTATCTCTTCTGCTCTGTTTTCTATCTCTCTTCTCCTTCTGGAATTTCTATTGCATATATGTTAGACCATTTGATTTTGTCCCACAGCTCTTGGATGTTCTCATCTGGGGTTTTTTTTGGGGGGGTGAGTGTTACTATTTTTTCTCTTTGTGTGTCAGTTTGGGGAATTTCTACTCACTTAACTTCAAGTTCACTGATTCCTTGGCTATATCAAGCTCATCAAAGTCATTCTTTATGTCTTACTGTCTTTTTTATTTCTAACATTTCTGTTTGATTTTTAGTTTCTAGCTTTCTATTGACATTTCCCATCTGATCTTGCATGTTGTCTACCTTTTCCATTAGAGCCATTAACATATTAATTACAATTATTTTAAATTCTCTGTCAATTCCAACGTGTGTGTCATATCTGAGTCTGGTTCTGATTATGTTTTGTCTCTTTGATGTATATTTGTCTTGCCTTTTAATATACTTCTTAAATTTTTGTTGAAAGCCAGATAACTTACGTAGTATAGTAGATACTGAGATAAATAATTTTATGCCTGGAGGTAAGCATAACTCTCCTTTTACTTGGCTTTTTGTGTGGCATGTTATGTTAAACCTAGTTATGAATTGAGGTAGATTTGAGGTTGGTGTTGCTGTGGTTATCCTCAGTATACCACAGCCTTCAAATTGTTCTAGTGATACTTTGTGTTTAGGGTTTGGGCTGGTTTGCCAAAGATCTTTTTTTTTTTTTTTTGTGAGGAAGATCAGCCCTGAGCTAACATCCATGCTAATCCTCCTCTTTTTGCTGAGGAAGACTGGCTCTCAGCTAACATCTATTGCCAATCCTCCTCCTTTTTTTTTTCCCCAAAGCCCCAGTAGATAGTTGTGTGTCATAGTTGCACCAAAGATCATTTTTTTAAATTTCTTTTTCCCCCGATCTTGGGTCCTCCCTTTGTGTTGTGCCCAGAGAGAATCTGTCTCTTCTAGCTCTCCACTCTGTATTCCACTATTATTTTTACTCAGTACTTGTTAGCCTGGTGAGAGAGGTGAGGAGGGCCATTCCCTCATGTTCTGATTAAGCCACTATCTTAGCAAGGCAGTGGCTCCCTTGTTCTCAGAATTCTGACCTTCACAGGTGGTCCTGCCCCTCCTCCAGTTATACTAATGAGCCTAGAATGTATTTCTGTCCCTCCCCAATGAGTAGAGCTTTTTTCCCCCCTGTTCTGTTTCTTCAGTTACATACAGTTTCTTCATTACATACCTCTTCAGTTACATAGAGATACATACAATTAGTTATCACCAATGCCTTAAGGTGACGGTTTTTGTTGCTCCCTTCCTTGACGTTAAGACTTTTGTTCCAGAGGGAAGCTAGGAGAGATGGGTTGGTTAGAGTTGCAGTAGTGACTGCTGTTTCCCTCCCCCAGCCAGCACCATAAGGTAGGCTTTCTTAGGATTCTCCCAATCATCCCTATGAACATCTCTATATTTGTAGCCCCCAGAGACTTCACATTATCATGCTACCCTACACTCAGTCTTTAGCAATTTATTTTTAAAATTTAGCTGAATCTTCTTACTTGCTTAAATGGTAGCCCAAGGCATCTGTCCTAAGTAAGCAAATTCTCAGGTCCTGTTTCTTGCTGTGGAGAAACCTGTGAGTACCAGACTCTCCCCAAATTTTAAGTTAGTTGGTTCCCCTGCAGCCTCAGTTTTCTGATGGGTTCAATACAAGTCATTACTTTGCAGTTTGTCTAGATTTTCTTTGTTGTAAGAGTATAAGTGGTGTTCTTTCCAGCTCCTCATTTCCAAATTTTGAAACCAGAAGCCTTGGGCTATGTTTTTAAGATAAAAAGCGTGGTGCCTCTGAGAATGTTTGTTTTCCAGCTTCCAGTTATCATTGACTTGAGGAACCCAACTTTGAAGCCTAGACATTGGGTCACAATTGAGCAAACAGTTGATGCCACACTAGTGGACCTTGACGTTCCATTAACCTTGAAGAAACTCTCTGAGTTGCATGTTTTTGACTTTGGCCAAGAAATCCAGGACATTTCAGGACAGGCTTCAGGAGAAGCTGCCTTAGAAACAATTCTTAAAAAGGTAAAGCTGAAAAATGTATATTCTGAAGGTCAGGCAATGTAAAGGTTTTCATATTCAGCATGAATATCACCAACTTTTGGTTTAGCTGGATGGATTGTCCAGCATTGCCGCTTTCACCCTCTCATTGTGAGTCATTCTTCTGTTGCTGCCTTACATTTATTCTCGTTATTATTGTTATCACCTCTATAAATATCCTCTTTCTACTTAGCTTATACCCCAAAAGCAAATTGATGGCCACAAAGTTTGAAATCTGCATGCTTACATAAACAACTACTTATTAAGGAAGATATATTATACCCAAATACATTATCTTTCAAACTACAAGAGAAGACTAACTATGTGAAATGCTTCAAAAGACATTGAGAAGACTTCCCTACTTAGGGTGCTACCTCCTTCCCCTAAAAATACACACATAGCTACCAATCATCTGTGTAAAAAAACTTTTTTTTCTTTTAATTAAAGCATAAAGTGGTAGAAAATACACATTAAAGTATCACCAGTTATTCATATGTGTTAACATTAGTCAATAAAATTAAGCAAATCAGTATCATCTAGCCAAAAAGAGAATTTTAAGAATTTTAAAGGCAGTAAGGAGGAGAATGGGATAATTATGGAGTTTTCACTTATTTCATTCCACATGCATTTATTGAGTGCCTAAACACAAATGAATTTAGATGTCTTAAGTCCTGAATTATTTCTAAGGTGGAGGATTCGTGGAAAACAACCGAATTTGTTGTTCTACCTCACCGTGACTCCAAAGATGTATTTATCCTGGGCGGCACAGACGACATACAGGTGGGTAACTAGCTTATTGAAAACTTATGGTAAGATTCTGGCCAGAGCTAGTCCTATATCTTCTATGGGAGATTATGATGAAGGAATGAAATGCAAGAGTTACTTAGTAAGAAAAAATCTAATTGGGAAGGCAACATAGGAATATGAATAATTGACATAAATGCTTGTACATGAAATATTTAGCAAAGCAATAGAATAGCATATACATCTAAGAGTTATAACCCTACAGTTGATAACTGTTGAAGAATTTAGAAAAGCAAAGAGATCATTTGTGGGTGAGATGATCAGAGAGTCCTTCCTAGACCAGCCAAGACATGCTGGACCTGAAAGAGTGAATGGAATTTGATAGACACAGGTGAGAATAAAGGGCATCTCCAACCATTTAAATGAGGCAAAGAAATGTGTATGAGCATTTCAGGTTGATGGCACACTAAGAAGCTAAGTTCGCTTGAATTTTTTGAGGTTAAGAGTAGATGGTCATGCTCTATGAACAATAAAAGAAGATAAATCTAACCCATGTGTTTGGAATATTCTTAGTGACTTAAAATCCAAAGGCACGTTTGTTTAGCAAAGGGATCTGGGTCTCACAGCCCAATTTAAAAAGCAAATTCCTGGCCTATTAGGGTGTACCAAGGCCAGAATTGGAGATGAAATGGCTTTCTCAGATGTTGGTTGAAAGAGCAGGACCAGACATCACTCTGGGCAGTGGATGGGAAAGTAGACCCAAGATGAAAGTCAGTCAGTATGAGGCCAAGTGATGCTAGGTGATGAGGCTTCTGCCCTCAGGAAGTTCAAGATTTAAATAGAGCAGTTAAAATCCTTTAGAATAACGGATACATTTTTAAAAATGCACATGTTCTGTGAGGGCTACTGTAGTGTAAGGGGGAGGAGTAGGGGAGAGAGGTAAAGGGAAAACTGTCTATAATCATTCAGAGCTTGATATGAATGAGTTCAATTTCCCTCTTCCTCAAGATAATTGAGGGAAGGTGATATTTCATTTGATAGAGAAGACAGCTAATTTTGCAAGTTTTGAGTACTTTGAGAAATAAAAGCTTAGATGACCAAAAGGTGTAAAGAAGATACCAGATACCTAAAAGCAGGGGGAGAGAGGAAAAGAGTGTTGAACCAAACAAAAACTTGTGCCATTCATAATTACAGAAATAGCCAAGATTTGGCCATTGGAAGTCCCTTGGTGACATTTGAGAGAACATCACAGTGTGTTGTAAGCCACAGTGAAAGGGATAAGGAGGGAAAGTGGATGGGTAGGAAACACTAGATGAGACTAAGCCATTCATTCAAAAAGTTGGCTTTTGAATAGACTCTTGTGATTAGATATCTGTAATTATCGTTGAAAGCACAAACACTTGATGTTGCATCCATTTTCTTCTTTCTTAAAAGGTCCTTCTTGATGACAGCACCATCAACATTGCAACCATTGCCTCATCACGTTATGTCGGTCCACTGAAAACTCGAGTGGATGAGTGGCAGAAACAACTTGCTTTATTTAATCAAACATTGGTGAGTAAGGATCATTTCAATTCTTGGACTCAGAGAAATGGAGAGCCACAGGACCTTAGAAATCATGTATTTTTTTTTAATAATTTTATTTATTTATTTTCCCCCAGAGCCCCAGTAGATAGTTGTATGTCATAGCTGCACATCCTTCTAGTTGCTTTATGTGGGACACGGCCTCAGCATGGCCGGAGGAGCGATGCGTCAGTGCGCGCCCGGGATCCGAACCCGGGCCGCCAGCAGCGGAGCGCACGCACTTAACCGCTAAGCCACAGGGCCGGCCCAGAAATCATTTATTGAATCATTTAAATATATTGTCTGGTTTAGATGTAAGATTTAATTGTTGACATTTTATTATATTCAGGATGTAAGGAAAATGCAAACATATTGAGCTCTTCTTTGTGTGATTATACAGCTTAATGTTATTTCCATCACCCTTGTATTAGTTATTATTGCTGTGAAACAAAATACCACAAATTTAGTGGTGTAAAACAATGTAAATTTATTATCCCACAGTTTCTGTGGATCAGGAGTTCAGCCATGGCTTAATTGGGTCTCCTGCTTAGGATCTCACAGGCTGCAATCAAGATGTGGGCTAGGACTGGGCTCTCATAAAAGGTTCAACAAAGGAAGGATCCACTTCTGAGCTCACTCAGGTTGTTGGCAAAAATAATTTCCTTGTAACTCTGGGACTAAGGGCTTTAATTTCTTGCCAGTGTCAGCCAGAGACTGTCCTCGGCTCCTACATGTTGCCCACAGTTTTTTTCCAAGTGGGCTTCCCCAACGTGATGATGTGCTTCCTCAATCTAGCAAGGAAGAGAAAGTCCCCTGGCAAGATGGATGTTACAGTCTTATGTAATGTACCTGTAACCATGTACATGCTGTTACCTTTGCCATGTTCTGTATGGCCAGAAGCAAGTCACAGGTGGTGCCCACACTCAAGAGGAGATGACCACACAAGGGTGTGATCTTGGGGGCCACCTTAAGAGTCTTGCTACAACCACCTCATATTTACTGGAAAAACACTCACTGTTACTTGAAGTCTCCTTGATACGCTTCCTTGTGGCACGTACCTCCTTTTTATTTTATTCTACCTCAGATTATCCCATAGTAAAACAAGAACCCGCTTATATTGATCTCACTTTGTTCCCATCTAATATCTTCCTTAAACTTCAGATTTTAAGTTCGATTTAATTACGTGTAGGTGCCTATATATTCTAATATGAAAAGTTATCTTTGAAATAATAAAGGCACTAAGTAGGAAAAGACAGTTTGTTTCAACTTTGTTTCGTAGAGAACTTTTTCAGGAATCCTTCCTCTTCAATGCACATCTTATAATTTGACCCCCGTCCAGCCTTCTGTACTGATGGCTGAGCCCTATGAAGGAAGGGACTACACATCAAAGCAGAGGACATGTTTTCATAGAGGGTCCTTAAAAGAAGCCGGTGCTGAGTAGTGGGGACCTCCAGAGAATTAACAGTGTGGAAAGTGTGAGACCGGAGATAAACCAGGGGGTGGTTGTGACATTAAAGCTTAGACATAACTCCCAAATCTAAAGTGAGAGGTGAGAAACTCTCACGGATCTTGGGTCTGCACATGCAGTGGCCAGACGCACAGAGGAAGGGTGAAGTCCACAGACTTTAGTTCTGACCCTGCACTTCTGGTTTCTTTGATTAACATGATTACCTCTAAGAGGAGAGGCAAAGAGTGATTTTCTTCTTCCTCCCAGTCTTCTGTATTTACTACATGTTCCACCACAAGCAGGTTTTACTTTTTTGATTGAAGAAAATGAGTCATATTTCTTTAAAAAAAAAGGGGGGGGAGAGGGAAGAATATAGACATAATTGAGGCCAGAAAACCACTTTTATTGATAACCCTTTCTATATTTGGAAATAGTCACTAAACTTAGCACTTCCAACCCTTCAGATTCCTTTAAGTAAGTATCTTGTCTCCCCCTAGAATGTCTCCTCTGGGCATTTTAATCCTCTTTCTCTGGGTCCATTGCGGTTACCAACACAGTAGACTCATTATAACTCTACTCAGAGGAGAATGGGTTGAGATCAGGCTGAGGTGAGTCTTGGACCCTTTAGGAGGTTTCATTTCAAAGGACCTGTGAGAAGCCCCCAAAAGGAAAAAGATATAGTGAGTTCCCATGTAATTATTTTTAATGTAACTGTTTTCAATTTTTGGTTTAAAATTTGATAATGTCCATATTTTTCTCCTAGGAAGAGTGGCTGAACTGCCAGAGAAACTGGCTCTACCTAGAAAGTATTTTTAATGCTCCAGATATTCAGAGGCAATTGCCTGCAGAGGCCAAGATGTTCCTTCAAGTGGATAAGTCATGGAAAGAAATCATGAGGAAGGTGAACCGGCTGCCTAACGCTCTTCGAGCAGCCACTCAACCAGGTATAAAACAAAATTTTAAAAACAAACAAACAAAAAGACTTTATAATCATCTAAAATTTTTACCATCTATAAGATTCTAATAATATGTTGTACATTCAACCCTTGATTCTAGTTGATTCTAGTCAGCATTGATGACTAGGAATATTTGTAGTACATTTGACACTCTTGCTAAGCAATATGAATTGAATGCTGTACTTTTTATTATTGTTATTAATATTATTGTCATCTCTTGGCTTAGTTCATAGTTTTGGCACACAAGAATCTGCTTCTCTTTGCTGTTTTTTTTTTTTTTTTTTTTTTTGCTGAGGAAGATTCACCCTGAGCTAACATCTATTGCCAATCTTCCTCTTTTTTTGCTTGAGAAAGATTAGCCCTGAGCTAACATCTGTGTCAGTCTGCCTGTATTTTGTATGTGTGTTGACACCACAGCATGGTGATGAGTAGTGTAGGTCTGCACCCGGGATCCAAACCCATGAACCTGGGCTGCCAAAGCGGAGTGCACCAAACTTAACCACCACGCCACAGGGCCAGCCCCTCTTTGCTGTATTTTTATAGTTTGGGAATGCTGCCACAAGTATCAGTGATGCTTCTATCTCACAATTTTGACTATAAGACATATGTTTACATTTATTTGACACATTCTGCTAAAGCTCTCACAGACTCATAACCATAAAAATTTCCACATCTTATTTTTAATTAATTCGTTACAACCAGCTAAAAATATTACCACTAATTATAATTCTAATCTCAGGGTTGAAATGTGTTTTAATAAGTTCTGTTCCACGTCCCATAAGACGTGGAATCAAAGTCTTTCCAGGTACGCACACATGGTTATTGATCTTTATGCTTTGTATCAAAGCCTCAGCAAGCTGGCTTGTTCTGCAAATGGCAGCACATGGCCTATCCTGGTGAATACCCCAACAGCTTCCCTGACAAGCAGAGGCAGCCCGCTGGGCTATGCTTTTTGCCCAAAGACTCTTAGATAAAACAGAAACAGAAAAGAAAACTATATGGTACGATGGAATTGAAAACTTTGGGCTTCTAGATGCTGCCCATATTCCTTGGCTCCTGGTCCCCTTCCAGTTAGTGATTGCATCACTCCACCCTGTGCTTTCATCATCACATCTCCTTCTTTGCCCCTGACTCTCTTGCCTCCCACTGTAAGGACTCCTGTGATTACATTGGTATCACTGGATGATCCAAGATCATCTTTGATCCCATGAGGATCTCCTTATGATCTCCTAAGGATCCCATGATCCTTAACTTAATCACATCTGCCAAGTTCCTTTTTCCATATAGATTAACATATTATCAAGTTCTGGGGATTAGGACGTGGCCATCTCTGAGAGACCTTCATTCTGCCTACCACTCTACTTAATGTGCATATTCAAACATTTTGCTGCAAAAGTATTAATGTGTTTGATTACAGAGTGCTGCACAAGTCCCTACTGGACTTGTTATACGATATAACTCTTGAAATTTAAAAAAAGTATGATTCCAAAATGCATTTGGTTCTAGGGATTTCAGATAAAGAAGTGTGGGCATGTATATATCATTTCAGGTGATGATAAAGCTATGAAGAAAAATTAAGCAGAGTAAAAGGGCTAGAGAGTATCTGGGGGCTGCCGTGTGTGTGTGTGTGTGTGTGATGGCTTTTTTGATAAAGGGGCTTTTGAGAAAAAACCTGCAGGAATGAGAGGATGATACATGTATGTGGATCTAAGGGAGGATTGTTAAAGGCAGAGAGAACAAAGGCAAAGACCCTGAGATGAGAGCCCGCTCAGCATGCACAACTGTTAGCAAGGAAGCCAGAGTGGGTTGGAGTGGAGTGCACGAGGAGAAGGCCTTAGGAGGTGAGGCCAGAGGTAAGTGTGTTTGGGTGGGGGGTTGGGATTAGATTGAGTCCTTGATCATGTGGAGCCTTGGAGACCATGGTAAAGACTGGATTTGGTTCTTGGGTGGATGGAGAAGCCAGGTACTAGGATAGGCACCAAAACTTCACAGTTAAGTGAGACATAAGTGTTGCTCCTTAAGGTGCTACAGTTTAGCGATAAAGAAATAGAATCCCATTGCCACAATTTCAGGATCTAAAGATGGCAGAGGAAATAGAAGACATGAGTGAGAAAGTGACAGAGAGTGTGTAGTGTTAGAGGCTGGCTTTGTTTGGAGGTCAAGGAGAAGACAACTGTTTGGCTTTGATTTGTGTGTTCCCAGCCCCCAAAAGTGGGGGATGCCAGCTAAAAATTTTCAAAGTAAATCCTGTTCATCTATGATAAATATTAAAATTAATATTTAAATTAATGTTATTATTAAAAGTAATAGTTAACATTCTTAGCCAACCCCCCAAATTTTAATTTATTATGCTATTCTTTTATCAAATAAAACCAAAGCTTTTAAAAGGTTAATGTCATATTTTACTTCCACTTAAAATTATATTCTCTATTTATTTTAACACAATTTTACCAATACCTTTTTTTGCTTTTCAATAAACAGGACTTCTGGAGACTTTTCAAAACAATAATGCATTACTTGACCAAATTCAGAAGTGTCTAGAGGCATATTTAGAATCAAAAAGAATTATCTTTCCAAGGTAAGTTTATAAAACTACCTATGTATTTTTTAGTAGTTAAGACTATCCATTAATTTAAAAGGATATACTTAAAAACAAACCATAACCTCAAAACATCAGGGAACCAGAGAGGGAACTCAGAAAGATACACGATAATGGCAATCCAGCTAGTGTCTTGATTGGGAAGTCTAAGTCTTAAGAATAAAGATACAATATTTGGTCAAGGTTTAAGTGGGTAAGTATCCAAGGTGCTGGAAGGATTCTTGACTGCAACATTGTTTCACTGTTGGGTGTGTGTGGGTGTGCCTGCATGTGTGCGTGTGTCCACAGATGTGTATGTGAAAAGTTAGAGAGACCTGTGTTGCCTAAGCAAGTTTCTTTAGGTTAATTGGTAGCCTACGAGTGTCACTGTAGAAGTTGTCTAAGACATCATTTCACAAATTCCAAATGAAATGTTTTATTCATCTATTCGTTCTAAAAGCATACCAAATGTTATGCTTAGTGCTAAGATACAAAGAAGGAAAGGCTGGATCCCAGCCCTAATGGAACTCATGGTTAACAGGTGGACAGCCATGTAGATTAAACCATTACCACAGAGTTACATGAGACCAGAATATGACCACTGGATGGTAGCAAAAGCTCCTAACTTCAGTCACTGGGGCACATTGTGCCGTAACACAGGGAACATTAGCAAAATGCTTCATCTTTCATGGATTTTTCTGGTTAGCTGTTAAGGAAATGGCCATAAGGTCTGTCCTAGGACAAGCACTGGGGCAACAGGATCAGGTGCTTATCTGGGTTGCTTCGTTGAGAGGGGTTTTGTTGCATACCAGGACAGGTATGTGCGTGCACAGGAAATTCAAGATCCAGACAATGTGGTTGAGTTTTAACAGAGGTAGTAGGGCTTTAAGACTGCACATAAATCTTACTAAAACCTCATTCAGGTAACATGGAAAAAGATGGAAGGGTTTGAGGTTTGGAATGTGCCTTTTGTCTATTTCACTCTTAAATCAGTGGTTCCAGCCTGGCTCTCCCAAGGCCAGAGAAAAACTGTACACTGCTTTTGATATTTGAAGAAACCTGGCACAAATTTACCTGTGATAATATTGAACACCAAAAAGCGTCAGCTTTCATTTTTCCGTTTGTTTAGAATTACATCAACCAGGCCTGCAACAGTTATTAGGTCAGGAGGCTCTATGCAGCATTGATTTCACTCTACAAGTCTTAGTGAAGACTTACTATGATTCACAGACCAAGTTAGGTCCTAGGGACACAAGATGAGTACAATACTGTTCCTGCTTCCTCAGGGCTCATGGTGTAATCTTTATAGTTGTCTGTTTCATTAGTTGAAAAAGAGGCATGGGGACAAATTAATTATTACTTTATGTGATATGTTAAAGAAACGACTGATAGAGTGCAACCAAAAGCATCTTTATTTCTAGCAATGACCACCTCTGCATTCCCTACTCAGGGCTAGTTTCTTCCTGCCTCTGGACAAAATCTTGAGCAGGCTTCATGAATTTTCTGGTCAGTCTCAGATAATAATACAAAAAAAAAAAAAAACACCTCGTCACCTTAACCCAATAAATGATCTGTAATAATCAAAACTCTGAACTTCTTTCAGAATTAAAGCTTCCCCCTCTCGGCCCAAGGCTGTGGCAGGGCTGAAGGCTTTAATGATGATGAGGATGTGTGGTAATCAACCCTCCCCACTTCCTACTAGATTTCTGAGGTCCCCAGGTTTGGGGCATGGAAGGAATGAGAGGAAAGGTGGCAGGACATGCCTGACTTGGCTAGTACCCATCTTGCTCGTCTCTCTCACATGGGGCCTGCCATGGGCTCTTTACCTCTCCCTCCAGTCTTGAGGGATCTCTCACAGGCAGCTCCCTCCACAAAAGTAAAGTGTCTTCTCTGGCCAGGCCCTCATCCCTGGACATCCAGATATGCTCCTTCTTCAGTTCTTTTCCTAGGGTCTGTTCATGCCTCCAAATGGCCCTGTTGGGCAGGATCTAAGAAAATCCCATGCAGGATCACACCAGCATGGCCCACATGTGTATATTCATAGAACCAAATAAAGTTCCCACATATCTTCACTCTAGGGGCTAAAGCCAAGTAACACAGACATGTGAACAAATCAATATCAGTAAGAGCTAGTATTTTTTATAATTTCTATGAAAAATATCTATCTTTTATGTACTAGGCATTAATTCTAGATGTTTGAGATGCATCGCACTAATCTTCACAACAATCGTATTTAGAGACACACGGCCTGCCCAGAAACCCAGGACCAGTAGGTCAGAGGTCCAGGACATTAGTAGATGGAGAAGAGATGTGGCTAAGGGATTTATCTTTCATGTCTATATAAGGTTTGCTTCAATTTCAAGTTATAGTTTAATTATTTTCTTTAATCCAGATTTTACTTCTTGTCAAATGATGAACTTCTGGAGATTTTGGCCCAGACACGAAATCCCCAAGCTGTGCAGCCACACTTGAGGAAATGCTTCGATTCCATTTCAAAGCTTGAATTTGCTCTCATGCCTCCTGCTGAAGGAAAAATTCCTGGTATGGATGGAGAGCCAGAAAAGGTTTATACCAATGATATTTTAGCGATGCTATCACCAGAGGGAGAAAGGGTAAGGTGCTTTTTGTTTATAATTCTTTACAGGTAAACTTTGTTACTCTTCTAGGATTGAAGGTAGAGGTTTATTCATTGTCCCTCTGAGCATTCAAGTGCTACTGCATACTGGTACTTTGCTGGCTCAGCAGTCTCAAAGATAGCCAAGACAAAATTCTGGCCCTCAAAGAGCTTGAAGTCTAGTGGAGACATAGTCAACTAAACAATTGAAGAGCACCACAGTAAATGCAATGACAGAGGCGGCCCTGTTCTTGGGAACAGAGTGGAGAAAACTGGAGCCATATCTTACTCAACTCTCCACAAGAGGCATAGGAGTGGACTGGTTAGGAGCGCCAGTTCTACTGCCAGGCCACTTGGCTCAAGTCCCACCCCTTCAACCTCATCTATGAAACAGAGATTAGCAATAGTGCCTGGTTAATCAGATGCTGAGGATTTTCAAGTGTTACTATGTGTAAATCGCTTAGAACAGTACCCAGTGGGTGCTATGAAAGTGTTAGTTGTCATTGTTGGCAACGGTGTCTCCAGGACGCTGTACAGTACCTGACAAACAGCAAACACCAAGCAAGTAAATGCATTAGCAGACTGTGGGGAACCAAGTGACTTCACA
This sequence comes from Ceratotherium simum simum, assembly GCF_057802395.1. NCBI lineage: Eukaryota > Metazoa > Chordata > Mammalia > Perissodactyla > Rhinocerotidae > Ceratotherium > Ceratotherium simum. Next base: position 3,063,484 of record NC_141910.1, on the reverse strand, counting down.
GAGGAAAGTGACACAGACACAGACACGCGCGTGCACACACACACACACATACACAAAGGGAGCCAAGGAAGATGGAGAGGAGGCGGGGGAGGGAGAGCATTCCACACAGAGGAACTGTGCAGGAAAATGCCAAGATTTCAGTCCAGTTAGAGCACAGTAGTGGGAGTGGCAGGAGCCCATAAATATTTTATTTGTCCTGAATTTGGTACAGAACCAAGTGGGCTCACCTCCTGGTGAGTTAAATAAGACTCTACACCAGTGGAAGTTGTCTCACAAAGTAAAGTGTATTTACAGCAAATAGGAGGCCATGAGGAACCATTTCCAAAGTCATGGTGTCCCCTAACAAAGGAAAGCAGGAACTTTTATTTGGTTGGGGAATGAATATTCAAAAGGGAGAGGCGGGTATTCCCTTGCACAGGCTCAGTTGGAGAACATGCTTCCACATAATGAGGCCTAAGCTCCTCCTGGAGAGATCTTTGCATTAAAAATAATGCAAAGGTCATGGGCATAGCTCTTGTGGTGAGGCTTGGTCAGTTTCAGGATGGCTGGTGGTTACATCTCCTTAACAGACAAAAGGAAAAGAAACAACTTGGAAAAACAGTTAATTGCTTCCAAACCCACCTTTGAGTTTCTTGAGGCCCCTAGTTGGTGACAAATTGATCCTCTTGAAAAAGAATTTGCTCATCACTAGTGCAGAAGAAAAGAGAGGGACCAAGGCTAGGTTCCAGGGAAAACATGAAATTTAAAGGAGGATAGAAGAAGAACAGATGCAGGAAACCAAGACGAGCAGGGCAGTCAGGTCATTGGAAGTCCAAGAAATAAATATGAGAAGGACTGAAAAGTGTCCATTGGACTTGACAGTTGGGAGAACACTGATAACCGTAATGAGAACAGATTTAGAGGAATGGCTGGGACCAAAATTCAGATGCAGCAAGTAGGAAAAGAAAGTGAAGAAATTCGTGTAGTGCACATAGACTCCTTTTTCAGGGAGTTGGCTCCAATGGGAAGCAGTAAAATAAGGCAATAAGTAGAGGGGGGTAAAGAGAGGTGTAGAGTGGTATGTCAGTAGCAAGTTCTAGTATTTGTGGTCGGGCTCCAGTGTTTACGTAGCGCAGGGTTCTTTCTGGAAGTACAAAGGATGTACAGCCTACCAGTCCCACATAAGCCACGTTATCATTGCTCTGATTCTCTTCTAGGTTAGCTTGGGAAAAGGCCTCAAAGCCCGAGGCAATGTGGAGGAGTGGCTCGGTAAGGTGGAGGAAGCCATGTTCACATCTCTGCGCCGCCTGTGCAAAGCTGCCATCGCTGACTATCAGGGGAAACCGAGGACAACCTGGGTGATTGCTGGCCACCCTTCTCAAGTAACTACCACTCCTTAAAGTTCCCTCTCTGAATCCTTTTTTGGTGAGATGCATCACCGACTTAAGGAAGATGTTCCCACGCAGGTGATCCTGACCGTTTCTCAGATCATGTGGTGCCGTGATTTGACGGACTGTTTGGAAAGAGAAGATGGGAATCACGTGGAGGCCCTGGAAGCTTTTGAAAAAGTGAACTTCAAGGTGAGATTTTCAACAGGGTGACATTGAACATACTGCTGTGCAGGGTGGTCTCAGTTGTTCTTGTTGGCATGGTTAATGCAAATTCACTTTATTTCAGAAATTTTAATGCTCTGATATGACTTACAGAGCTTTGGGATTCTCACTAAAACCACTTACGTTCAAGTTTTCTTAGGGATACTACCTTGGTATTTGTGCAGTATTTATATGAATACTTATAAAAACAGGAAAAAACAATTCAAGAGGAAAATGTCAGGATTATAATGGTTTGCAACATTTAAGGAGATATTGTATTTACTAGGTCCTGGATATCTCGCACAGAAATTTATTCCATCCAGGAAAACCCCGGGATTAGTGACATTTCTATTCTTAGGCTCAAGATGTGCTTTTCTACTGTTTTGTAAAACCCTCGGGCAACTATCAATAAAACAGTAAATGAATACATCTAAATACCATTCTACAAGAATTTTTAAGCTACAGTTGGGAAATGTCATTTTACAACTCTGCATAATCTTTAACTCCAAATTCAATTCTACTTCCAAGCAATGTTGCGTTTTTAAAGAATTACCCTTAAAACAGAAAAAGGAGGAAACAACTTTCTTGAAATAAGAGAAAACTCTCTCATGAAGGTCTTCAATAGAATTTCATGTCAAAGAGTACCAGAGAAGAGAAAAGACTTTCTGAGGAAAGTTCCTTTGACCACTCAGTAGAGGTGGCCCCAATTAGGGTCGGCAAGTGAAAATGCAGCACAGCAGTTCAAGGCCTTCAGAGGCACTGCTCTTTGAAAAAGATTTAGCCGTTTAGCCATTTAGCCAAAAGTGCTTTCAGCAGTTTTGATAGCCTGAGCTCCTGATTCTCACCTGCATGGCTAAAAGAAATAAAAGGGATCCAAATTAGAAAGGAAGAAGTGAAACTGTCATTATTAGCAGATGACATGATTTTATATATAGAAAACCCTAAAGAATCCACCAAAAAACTTTTAGAAATAATAAATGAATACGGTAAAGTTGCAGGATACAAAATCAACTTACAAAAATCAGTTGCATTTCTATACACCAACAACGAAGTAGCAGAAAGAGAAATTAACAATACAATCCCATTTACAATTGCAACAAAAAGAATAAAATACCTAAGAACAAACTTAACCAAAGAGGTAAAAGATCTGCACACTGAAAACTATAAAACATTGTTGAAAGAAATTGAAGAAGGTGCTCGCTTCGGCAGCACATATACTAAAATTGGAACGATACAGAGAAGATTAGCATGGCCCCTGTGCAAGGATGACACGCAAATTCATGAAGCGTTCCGTATTTTTCAAGAAGAAATAAATCTGTAGGCTTGGTCTGTTAATAAATAGTTTATACACCAAAAAAAAAAAAAAAAAAAAAAAAAGAAATTGAAGAAGACACAAAGAAATGGAAAGATATTCTGTGCTCTTAGATTGGAAGAATTAACATAGTTAAGATGTCCATACTTCCTAAAGCAATCTATACATTCAATGCAATCTCTGTCAAAGTTCCAACATGTGAAATAGAACAAAGAACCCTAAAATTTATATGGAACAACAAAAGATCCCGAATAGCTAAAGGACTCCTGAGAAAAAAGATCAAAGCTGGAGGTATCATCCTCCCTGATTTCAAAATATACTACAAAGCTATAGTAAGCAAAATAGCATGGTACTGGCACAAAAACAGACACAGATCAATGGAAAAGAATTGAGAGCCCAGAAGTAAACCCACACGTCTATGGACAGCTAATTTTCAACAAGGGAGCCAAGAACATACAATGGAGAAAAGAAAGTCTCTTCAATAAATGGTGCTGGGAAAACCAGACAGCCACATGCAAAAAGATGAAAGTAGACCCTTACCTTACACCATACACAAAAATTAACTCAAAATGGATTAAAGACTCGAATGTAAGACCTGAAACCGTGAAACTTCTAGAAGAAAATATAGGCAGTACATTCTTCGACATCAGAAACATATTTTAGAAGTACCAGAGATATCTTAGAAACATATTTTCAAGTACCATATCTGACCAGGCAAGGGAAACAATAGAAAAAACAAACAAATGGGACTACACCAAACTAAAAAGCTTCTGCACAGCAAAGGAAACCATCAACAAAACGAAAAGACAACCTAGCAATTGGGAGAAGGTATTTGCAAACCAGACATCTGATAAGGGGTTAATATCCAAAATATATATAAAGAACTCATACAACTCAACAACAAAAAAACTAACACCCCCATTAAAAAATGGGCAAAAGACCTGAACAGATATTTCTCCAAAGAAGATATACAGATGGCCAACAGGGACATGAAAAGATGTTCAACATCATTAACTATCAGGGAAATGCAAATCAAAACTACAATGAAATATCACCTCACTCCTATCAGAATGGCTTTAGTAACAAGACAGGAAACAAAAAGTGTTGGAGAGGATGTGGAGAGAAGGGAACTCTCAAACGCTGCTGGTGGGAGTGCAAACTGGTGCAGCGACTATGGAAAACAATATGGAGATTCCTCAAAAAATTAAGAATAGAACTACCATATGATCCAGCTATTCCATTGCTGGGTATTTATCCAAAGAACATGAAAACACGAATGCATAAAGATACATGCACCCCTGTGTTCATTGCAGCGTTATTCACAATAGCCAAGACTTGGAAACATCCTAAGTGCCCATCAAGGGACTAATGGATGAAGAAGATGTGGTATATATACACAATGGAATACTACTTAGTCATAAGAAATGACGAAATCCATCCATTTGTGACAACATGGCTGGACCTTGAGGGTATTATGCTAAGCGAAATAAGTCAGAGGGAGAAAGTCAAATACTGCATGATCTCAGTGATAAGCAGAAGATAAAAACAACAACAATCACATAGAGACAGAAACTGGATTTGTGGTTACCAGAGGGGAAGAGGGGAGGGAGGAGGGCGAAAGGGATGATTAGGCACATGTGTGTGGTGATGGATTGTAATTAGTCTTTGGGTGATGAACATGACGTAATCTACACAGAAATCAAAATACAATGATGTATGCCTGAAATTTATATAATGTTATAAACCAGTGTTACCACAATAAAAAAAAAAAGAAAAAATTTTTAAAAATAATAATTAAAAAAAATAAAAATGTAGGGATCAAAAGAAAAAAAATGCTTTGATTCAATCACTGGCTTGGTTAAAATGCTCAGATTTTCTGATTATCAAAGGAAAAACCACCCCTGAAAATGAGGAGTGATACCTTAATAACATTTAATTTTTGAGGAGAACAGTCTTCTCTAGAGACACCATCGTGTGGTGGTTAAGAGCATGGGCTTTCCTTGAGACAAATGTCTACTCAAATCTCGTTTTTGCCCCGTCATGACTGTGACTGCCATCAAGTTACTTTCCCTCTCTACCCTCAGTATACTCTAATGTAAAGTAGGGGTAAAGACAGTATGTACTTTACAGAAGTATTATAGGAATTAAAAAGTTAAACTGTTGTCTTGTTTGGTCACAGAATTATACATTCTTCAAATTATATAGTTTGGACAAATTTCTCCTCCAAATTTAATAGTAAAATGTTTATATGTAAGCTGATATTTGACAATTCATTAAGACAATTTTTCTTTTAATTTGTAGAGATTAAATGCCCTGGCTGCAATAGTTCGAGGCAATCTTCCTAAATTACACAGAAACATCCTAACTGCCTTAATTACTATTGATGTACATGCAAGAGACATAGTCACCGAACTTGTTCAAGCCAAGGTAACTGTTTCATTTAAGTAAAATCGTATGTTTCTTTCTGAAATTAGTGCGTCTAATATGTGTATCATTGTCACTTATGTAGGTAGAGGAAGTCGAATCCTTTGACTGGCAGAGACAACTGCGCTATTATTGGGATATAGACCTGGATAATTGTGTGGCTAGAATGGCACTCTCTCAGTACACTTATAGCTATGAATATTTGGGTGCATGCCCGAGATTAGTTATTACTCCTCTCACGGTAAGTGACTGATCGCTAAAGTTAATGTTGACACAAGAATGCTTTTTTATCAAAATAGTCTTGGAAAGTTTCATCTAACATTAACTCTTGAAAGGATTTCCCATGTACATCTTTGTGAAGTAGAGATTTGCATTATTTAATTATGTGCCTGGATCTTTGAGTATATCTCAATTGCTATAAAACTTTTCATAGAAAGTAATGACCCTCCTCCTGTAGAAAGGACTTATAAATTTGTGGCTGGAGTCAATTCCCTTCAATAATTTCCCTTCAATAATCAACAATTTATTGATTTCCTCAGGATCGCTGCTACCTTTGCCTCATGGGTGCTTTGCAGCTCGACCTGGGAGGTGCTCCAGCTGGTCCTGCTGGCACTGGGAAAACCGAGACAACCAAAGACCTAGCAAAAGCCCTTGCCATCCAGTGTGTGGTCTTTAACTGTTCCGATGGTTTGGACTACAAGGTACAGTCCTAGCATCTGAACACTAACGTTGAGCGTTTTGTGTGGTTCTCTCTACTTGCAGCATGACATAACAAAAGGAGAAACTGGGGTGATAGCAAGCAAGGGAAAACCAGTGGGGCACAGGATGGTTAAAGTGGAATAAATAGAGCAAGGGAGAAGAGTCAACACAGGGGGTCTGAGTGGTCCAGGTAGGAATCACGGCTGGGGGAGGGTTTGTCAAATGGTGGTAAAATGAAAAACCTGTTCATGTCAGTAAGTGGAAAGAAGTGAGATGAGATACAAGATAGAATAGCAGGGAAATCTAGGAACAAGGAATGAGCTTACATGAAGAGATGAGCAATTCAGAGTTGTGTATTGAAAATGAAATATGTAGGAGGTGAGAATTCATGGTGAGATTTTTCAATATAGTGGGTCTCAAATTTTTTGGTCACAGGACCCCTTTACACTCTTAAAAATTATTGAGACCTCCAAAGAGCTTTTGTTTATATATATGGGTTATATCTATTGATATTTACCATGTTAGAAATTAAAACTGATACATTTTAAATATTTATTTGGTTTAAAATAACAGTAATAAATCCATTACATGTTAGCATAAACATATTTTTTGTGAAAAATAACTATTTTCCCAAACAAAAAATTTAGTGAGAAGAGTGACATTGTTTTATATTTTTGAAAATCTCTAATGTTTGGCATAAAGAAGTCAGCCAGATTCTCATATCTGCTTCTGCATTCAATCTGTTGAGATATGTTATTTTGGTTGAAGTATTTGAAGAAAATCTAGCCTCACACAGATATGTACTCTAAAGAGAAAGGAATATTTTAATAACTTTTTCAGGTAATTGTCAATATTCTTTGAAACTACACCAAAAGTTGCCAGTGTCAGCTTCTTAAAGATTATTTGCAACATGGAAACTAAAAACATATCAACACTTTTTTCATATTCTGTACTCTCATGAGAGAATGAGAGTGAAAAAGACAGATAACATTTTAGTACTATTATGAAAATACTTCTACCTCTCAGACCCCCCAAAAGAAACTCTGGGACTTGCAGGGACCCCCAGATGACACTTGGGGAACTGCTATTTAATTTAATTTTATTATTATTATTATTATTGCTGAGGAAGATTCGCCCTGAGCTAGCATCTGTTGCCAATCTTCCTCCTTTTCTGTTTATGTGAGCCACCGCCACAGCATGGCCACTGACAGACAAGTGGTGTGGTTCCACGCCTGGGAACCGAATCCAGGCTGCTGAAGCAGAGCCTGCTGCACTTGACCACTAGGCCACCAGGGCTGGCCCAGGAGTTGCTGTTTTAGCATGTTAATTCTAATGGGAAAGTTGAGTGTCTCTTGAAAGGTCTAGAGGATCTTCAGAAAAAGACGAAAGCTGTCCTTGTCGACATCCCAGTTAAACGTGGGGGAGGAGGAAGACTTCTCAGTGGAGGGAAGACACTGCCACCCCCAGCTCGTCAGTACCATTAGGGAAGGTGGTAGCAGGAGCCTCCTCCAGGAGCAGAAACAAGAGGAGGACAAATGAGCCACCAGTCTCCACAGAGGTCACTGGCAGGTAGACTTGGCTCCATTGGTGGACTTCCAGGAAGCACACATGAGGGGAAAGAAAGGAGCTTCCAATATGCCTCAAATTTATTAACACTGTCTTTTTTCTAATATAATTTTTTATGTTTTTTATTTTATTTTTTTATTGAGGTATAATCGACATACAACATTATATTGGTTTCAGGTATATAACATAATGATTTGCCATTTATATATATTGTGAAATGGTCACCACAATAAGTCTAGTTAACGTTTATCACCATACATAGGTAACAGATTTTTTTCTTGTGATGAGAACTTTTAAGATCTACTCTCTTAGCAACATTGAGTCTTAAAACTAGGGGAACCTATATGCCGTGCTTAACCAGCATGGGGAACAAAATAAAGTCCCTTTTTTTTTTTTTTTTTTGGTGAGGAAGACTAGCCCTTAGCTAACACCTATTGCCAATCTTCCTCTTTTTTCTGGGGAAGATTGGACCTGAGCTAACATCTGTGCCCATCTTCCTCTATTTTGTATGTGGGATGCCACCACAGCATGGCTTGATGAGTGGTGCGTTAGTCTGCGCCTGGGATTCGAACCTGTGAACCCCAAAGCAGAGCGCACGAACTTAACCACTACAGCACTGGGCCGGCCCCCAAAGTCCCATTTTTAAATATTCAAATTAAGTGATTCTAAGCCCTTAGAGCCCACTTTGATCAGAAAATATCTTTATCTCCTTCCTGGTGTCCTATCTCATATGCTCGCTTCAGCAAGTAATAACTTGTGGTCAACAAGAGTGATGCAGACTGCATAAAATCACTCTGATGGAGAAAAGTTTCCTTCTTTTTGTCTTCCGTTGGTGCCATTGACACTTGGTGTCACCATTGTAAAACAATGATCCTGGCTGGGCAGTCCTCATACAGCCCTGGAAACTCTTTCATGAGCTGGTTGTGGCCACTTCTCAACCCTGATGACCAGCATCATTGTGAGCTCTGACTTAAAAAAACAAAAACAAACAAACCAAAAAACCTTCATGATAAAAACACTCAACATACTACGAATATAAAAGAACTTCTTCAACCTGATAAAGAGCATCTAAGAAAAACTCACAGCTAACCTCTAATTATTGGTGAAAGACCGAATGATTTACTTCTAAGATCAGGAACAAGACAAGGATGGCTGCTCTCCACTTCTATTCAACAACACATAAGTGGTCCTAGCCATGGCAATTAGGCAAGAAAATGAAATAAAAGGCGCCTAGATTGGAAAGGAAGAAATAAAACTAGCTCTATTTACAGATAGCATGATCTTGTATATAGAAAATCCTAAGGAATACACACACACACAAACACACCCTATTAAAACTAATAAACTTCAGCAAGATTGCAGGCTACAAGATCAATATACAAAAATCAATTGTGTTTCTATATAGTAGCAATGAATAATCCAAAAAGAAAATTAAGACAATTCCATTTATAATAGCATCAAAAAGAATGAAATTCTTAGAATGAGATTTAACAAAGAAGTTCAAACTTACACTCTGAAAACTACAAAATATTGTTGAAAGAAATTAAAAAGAACCTAAATAAGTGGAAAGAAATCCCATTTTTATGGATCAGAAAACTTAATATTGTTAATATGATCATATTCTCCAAATTGATCTATGGATTCAGTGTAACCTCTATCAAAATCCTAGCTGATTTCGTTACAGAAATTGACAAGCTGACGCTAAAATGCTTGTGGAAATTTAAGGGACCCAAAATACCCAAGCAATCTTGGAGTAAAATAAAAAGGGAACTTGGTAGGCTCACACTTCCCAAATTGAAAACTTACTACAAAGCTACAGTAATCAAGACAGTGTGGTACTGGCATAAGGATAGACAAATAGATCAATGGAATAGAATTAAGAGTTCAGAAATAAACCTTTTACAGTAAATTGATTTTTGACAAGACTGTAAAGACAATTCATTGGTCAATAGTCTTTTCAAAAATAGTTCTGGGACAACTGGATATTCACAAGCAAAAGAATGAAGCTGGACCCCTTCCTCACCCCATATACAAAAATTAACCCAAAATGGATCAAAGACCAAATGTGTAATAGCTAAAACTATAAAACTCTTAGAAGACAATGTAGGTGTAAATCTTCATGACTTTGGATTGTGCAATGGCTTTTTAGTTATAATACCAAAAGCACAAGCAAAAGAAAACATAGACAAACCCAAATATCATCAAAATTGAAAACTTTTGTGCTTCAAAAGAAGAATCAAGAAAGTGAAAATACAACCCACAAAATGGGAGAAAAATATTTGCAAATCATATATGTGATAAGGGACTTGAAACTAGTATATATAAAGAGCTATTGCAACTCCGTTATAAAAAGACAGATAACCTAATTTCAAAATGGGCTAAGGAGCTGAATAGAGAGTTCTCCAAAGAAGATATACAAATGGCCAATAAACATATGAAAAGATGATCAACATTATTAGTCATCGGGGAAATACAAATCAATACTACAATGAGATGCCACTTCATTCCCACTTGGATGGCTATAATCAAAAAGACAAATAATAACAAGTGTTAACTAGGATGTGGAGAGGTTGGAATCCTCATACGCTGCTGTGGGGAAGATGAAAGGGTGCAGCTGCTTTGGAAAACAGTTGAGCGGTTACTCAAAGGTGAAACATGGAGTTACCAGGTTACCCAGCAATTCTACTCCTTGGTATATTCATTCCCAAGAGAAATTACAATATATGTCCATACAAAAACACAAATGTTCATGGAAGCATTATTCCACACAAAAAGTGGAAACAACCCAAACGTCCATCAACCAATGAATAGATAAACAAAATATCCGTTGTGGTATTAGGCCTAAAATTAAGGGTCAATATGATGTGCTGCTTTGACATCTGGTAAAATCGAGAGGGCCTCAAATGCCTAACTGCAAGCTCCCCTCCCAGCTCTGTGCCCATGGTCCCCTAGTCAAACCACTCTTCTTATCAAAGGGACCAGGCACAGTTCTTGCTTATCCCCGGCAGGTTCCAGTTCCTTGCTACCTGTGGAATTATTTAAACAAGCCTATAACATCCTCCCATGGGAACCAGGGGGCACCCCACCCTCTGAATACTACAAAGCCTGCCTCCCATAGCCCCTGGCTGTTCATTCTGTTCCCGAGTGCAACCTCTATGTGGCACCGTGTGGCATGTGGTGTCCTCTGCCCCCAGGCTGTGAGTATATGTGACTGTCCCTGCTGTCAACCTCATCTGTCCAGGGTCGGGTGTTTGACCAGCCCTATACCCTAAGGAGAGAATCCCTCCCTCACCAATGGGTGAATGTGAGGTGATTAAAACACTGTGCAGGGGGAGTATTATTCAGCTATATAAAGAAATGAAGTGGTGACACATGCTACAACATGGATGAAACAAAAAAACACATACTGTGTGATTCTATTTATATGAAGTGTCCAGAATAGGCAAATCTGTAGAGACAAAATGTGGGTTAGTGGTTGCCTGGGGCTGGGGGAGGAGTGGGTGTGGGAGATAGGAGGGTGTAGCTAAGGGCTATGGGATTTCTTTTTGAAGTAATGAAAATGTTATAAAATTTATTGTAGGATAGATGCACAACTCTGTGAGTATACTCAAAACCATTGAATTGTACACTTTAAATCGGTGAATTATATGGTATGTGAATTATATGTCAATAAAGCCATTAAGAATTGTTTTTAATTAAAAAAACAAAATTTTAATGACACCCAGGTCTGCTCCCACCATTGCTATGGCAGTTATTTCTCCAGGTTCAAGAGCAGAGAGAAAGGCCTTTTTTCCCCAAGGATACACTCAGCTCCATTGGCTTCATGTCTCCATGGGTCTGGGTTCTCAGTGTCACAGCTCTTGAGACAACAGATCTCTTAGTTGATACAGGGGCTCACAGCCATTCTCCTCAGTGCCAGGGTGGCTCAGGCATAGCTCCTGTCCTCCCCCACAACCGCTTAACAGTCAAGGAAGTCCTCTCTTCCTCTTCAAGTACCAGGACCTACTCCATTTCCTACCTCAGGACTTGCAGAGGAAAATCATTCCTGGTGACTCTAGGTACCACTTGTTTTAGTAACTCTGTTGGTGACACCTTTACATGTCTTCTTTAGGATCATGAGAAAAGATGTAGGGCCCCTCAGTAACGGGAAAAACATCAGTAAAATATTAGGTATGTAAAACAGTGTCTCTCCAAAGTATGTTTCTTGGACTGCTACTACGACATACTCAGAAAAAAAAAAATCCGTGCTCACCTCATTCCCTTTCTAGGTTTTCACAACACTGAATAGCATATTAAATACTTTATGAAGTCCCACAGTTAGGAAATCTGTTTAGCTTTATTTAATTCAGCAAATCCTAGAAGTATTTGACCATGGATGCCTTTTGGCCACTAACACACAGAGCTAATATTCTATTTTTCTAAAAGTTACCCAAATGCCTAGGTAATGTGTAAATTTAGAATATAATCATTTAAATTGTCCAAGTAAATTGCAATTCATTCTTTTTGTTTTTGTTTTTGTTTTTGGTGAGGAAGATTGTCCCTGAGCTAACATCTGTGCCACTCTTCCTCTATTTTGTACGTGGGACACTGCCACAGCATGGCTTGATGCACGGTGCGTAGGTCTGTGCCTGGGATCCGAACCCGCGAACCCCAGGCCGCCAAAGCGGAGTGTGCAAACTCACCCACTATGCCACTGAGCTAGCCCCACAATTAATTCATTTTTACAGAGTAAATCATACTTATTTTTCAGAAGCATCTCCAGAAATTAGCGTTTCTTGGGACATGTTCTTTAAATACCCTGCTCCTTTTTAAAAATTTAGAGGAAAAAAGACATTGCTGGGAATGTCTTTTTGATTAATAAACAAAAAACAATGGAAGTGCAGCACAGACAGTAAGCTGTTTCACAGCAGCAGGACGAAGAGAGGAATTTGAGATTGGAAGATCTGCTTAGGAAGGGAGTCATCAGGAAAGGAGACCACCCTGGTGGGGAGTTCTTTGGGTGATTGCTATTATCTGTAGAAACATACATTTATTGCTATATTTGTATATATATCAACTTTGGACATTATCTGCCAACTCATTAAATCGAGATTTTATTAGACATGACCTTCCAACTTTCTGTTCCAACTTCACTTCCTGATTTTCATTGGTTTATATAGTTTTATTTTACCATGACAACGTTTATGAAGTTTCATTATTCTATAACCATAATTATGGCTTCTTTGCTTTGTATAGGGGTTGAGTATAAAAATGTAAACCCATTATACAGCACTGACAATATCCAGGATTATTCACGGTGGAAATTTTTTGTGTGTGTGTGATGAAGATCAGCCCTGTGCTAACATCTGCCAATCCTCCTCTTTTTTTTTTTTTTGCTGAGGAAGACTGGCCCTGGGCTAACATCCGTGCCCATCTTCCTCCACTTTATATGGGACGCCGCCACAGCATGGCTTGCCAAGTGGTGCGTCAGTGTGCGCCCGGGATCCGAACTGGCAAACCCCGGGCCGCCGCAGCAGAGTGCGTGCACTTAACCACTTGCGCCACCGGGCCGGCCCCTCACAGTGGAATTTAATGGAATAATTGGACCCATAGTGAATGATCAATACATACATCATGAACCCTCTGCATTCAAATGAAAATAATCCAAGCAACAGGGTTAACAGGTTTTTCAAATTTTTTTTCCAACTTTCTTTAGCATTAGCATCACCTGGCAACTTGTTAGACATACAAATTATCAGGCCCTGCCCTAGATCTACTGAATCAGAAACTCTGGCACTGAAGCCTAGCAATCTGAGGTTTTTTTCCACCAACCCTCCAAATGATTCTGATGCATACTCAAGTTTGAGAAACTGTTCTAGAACCTACTCAACTAACACTGTTCTTTGTGTCTCATTTTTGTTTCTTTCTTATGTTTCTTTTTTATTTTGCTGGAATACTTCCTTGAGCGTTTTTTTTTCCCCATTTAAGTTTATAGATATCCAAGACTGTCTTTATCTGGTCATCCACTTAACTGATAATTTGGTAGAAAGTGGAATTAAAATCATTTTCCCTCATGACTGTGAAAGCCTTACTTCATTGTCTTCTAACAACGGTTTTGCTAATGATAAGACTAATAATAGCTGAACACATTTTGGGGGGTGAGTACTATTTTGCTTCCTCTCTATCTCTGGAAGCTTGTAGGGTTTTCTCTTGAGCCTTAGTGTTCTGAAATTTTACCAGGCTGGATCTAGATGAGACAATTTTCTTCATTCATTTTGTTTGGCATTTGCTGACTTTTTAATCAGAAAAATGTCTTTTCAGCTTAGTAAAACTCTTTTACTCCTTCTTTATTTATCATCCTATCTCTGATCTCTGCTCTGGACCTCCTACATCTGTTTTCCACTACTCTTAAATATTGTCATATTTTATTTTGCTTGTTTAAAGTAGTTTTATTTGTTTAAATTGGTAAACACATAAATACTCTTATCTTTTAAGCAACAACAACAAAAAAAGTGAACTTTTTGAAATGTTTTGGGATGGTGGGATATCTCCCAGAATCCAGAGCACGGTTGCGCACCATTCAGAGCCCTGGGCAGGGCGGGACTCGGGCGGCAGCAGGTGCCTCCTTGGCAGCAGCAGCTTCAGGGTCTTCTCTCTATAACCTCGCCAAGAAAATAGAGGCTCACATTTCACATTTCAGAGCTGGGATTCTAACTGGCAAGCTGGGCTCAGGTGACCACCCCTAGACCTGTGGGCTGTGTTAAAAGGTAAACTGAGGCACATTAAAAATTTTAAGATTTTATTTGAGCAAAAGTTGATTCCAGGGCTGGCCCCGTGGCTTAGCGGTTAAGTGCGCATGCTCCACTACTGGGGGCCCGGGTTCGGATCCTGGGCGCGCACCGACACACCGCTTCTCTGGCCATGCTGAGGCCGCATCCCACATACAGCAACTAGAAGGATGTGCAACTATGACATACAACTATCTACTGGGGCTTTGGGGGAGAAAAAAAAAGGAGGAGGATTGGCAATAGATGTTAGCTCAGAGCCGGGCTTCCTCAGCAAAAAGAGGAGGATTAGCACGGATGTTAGCTCAGGGCTGATCTTCCTCACAAAAACAAACAAACAAACAAATCTATTCGAATTGGGCAGCACCAAACCAGAGTGGTTAGGAGCTCTCCACCGACAGGAGCCAGGGGAAAGAATTTTATAGAGAAAAGGTGGAAGCAAAGCAAGGAACTTGTTTGATTGGCTATCTTTGTACAAATGCTTAACCCAAAACTCAAGTCTCTAAAGAAATTTTGTGGGGCCAGCCCCATGGCATAGCGGTTAAGTGTGCATGCTCCGCTGCTGGCGGCCCGGGTTCAGATCCCGGCCGCGCACCGACACACTGCTTGTCAGGCCATGCTGTGGCGGCGTCCCACATAAAGTGGAGGAAGATGGGCACAGATGTTAGCCCAGGGCCAGTCTTCCTCAGCAAAAAGAGGAGGATTGGCATGGATGTTAGCTCAGGGCTGATCGTCCTCACAAAAAAAAAAAAAAAGAAAGAAATTTTGCACTGTAGACGACCACAAGTACATATTCATTCTCCTCCACCACAGGATTCAGCTGTGGGAAAAATTAAGAACTGACACCTTGACCTGTGCTGCTCTGCTTGTGTCAGTAGCTCCTGTGTGTTGTCTCCCATTTGCAGGACCTTGTAAAGACAAGGAAAGCGTCCATTAGTAAAATTTTTCAAGGTATTTTTTTTAAGTCCTTAAGTGTGTCTATTTCATGTGTTAGTTTCTTTGAGAACCTGTGGAGTATTTACATAGGTGAATGGAGGTTATGAAAAAGCAGGAAAATTGGTCATATTGTCATTTTATTTAAAAATAAAAATTAGCTTTAATCATTTAGAGAGAGACAAAAAGATATTTCCTTTTCTAGAAAGGTGCTAACTTCTGACAGAGCCCAGTATTCACATAAAACTATTGCTTATTTGCAGATACCGCCTCTTTTTAATATTTCAGGTCAAAATGTAACTTTTGAAGGAGTTCAACTATGCATACGAAGTTGAATGATGTTATTTTGATTTCAGATGATGGGGCGCTTCTTCAGTGGTCTGGCACAGTCGGGGGCCTGGTGCTGCTTCGATGAATTTAATCGAATTGACATAGAAGTTTTGTCAGTCATCGCCCAGCAGCTCATTACCATTAGGAATGCCAAAGCTGCAAAGGTGAGGCATTGGGCAGTTATCCGTGGAGGCAGCGTTTCTTAAGCTTGTAATCAACTTATAGCATGTTACATTTTAGGAAGGACAATGCTGACTTTAGCTTGTCTATTCCATGATTCCAGTGTATTTGGTGAGTACTATAGCAACAGGACTGAGTTGGGTGAATTAATTCCTCACCCAGGCAACTCAGAGAAACAACTGTATGTCAGACACTGAGCTGGGACCTGGGGATACAGAGATGGTGAGACTCAGTCCCTGCCCTCAAGGAACTCTCTTCTTCCCATCCCCAACACACACACACACACACACACACACACACACAAGCACACATATATACGGATGCACCCACACCCTGTCCTCTCTCCTCCGCCTCCTATTTTCCTCCTCAGTTTCTTGTTCTTGCCTTTGACATTTACTTCTGTGCAAGGTATCTCTAATGCTGCCTCTTCTGGGCTCCACTGCCATCATATGGCCCCCAGGCTCAGTCTAGTGCTGCTAGAAAAATGGGACAGGAGTTATGGAGAATCTAAGGGGACCTTGGCTCTCCAGAACTCACTAGACTGGAAAAGCCAAGGAATGTGGGGTCAGATGAAGAGACTAAAGTGGTCCCACTATTTAAAATTTGTTTTAGCCCATGTGAACATGTTCCTGGAGAAAGGGTTTTTACTGAGAAGCTGATGGCAGTGAAGGGTGGGATCAAGTCCCTGCTACTGTGTGTTGACCTTCCACGATATGATCATGAGATCACCAAGGGGCAGACTGATGTTCAGCCTGTACAAACCAGAATAGCCTTGCCAGTGTTTAATATTTAAATAGCCACTGTTCTGAGCCCCTGGAGGGTCCCCCACCACTACCTTGGCCCCTTCCTGAAGAGCCCTAGACCTCCTCTGATCCAGCCATAAGGGTTCATCCTGGCGTAGCAAGGGGGCCTCTTGACCCAGCTCTAGCTCTAAGGAAGGGGGCCATTCTCATTGGAAGGTGCCCTGCTAAAGAGTTGTTAAATATTTTGATGATCACGTCTGCAAAAGCAAATTATAGAACAAATAAAAAGAAAGCAGAAATTGGACTGTAATGAGCCGCTAAATTATACAAGTCATTGCACTTCACATTTATTTCATCTTCACACCAAACCTCTGTGAGGTAGATGGCATTTTCCCAAGGTTACAGGTGAAAAAGATTCAAAGAAGTTAAAAAATATTTCTGAGGATACCATAGAACCAAGATATACACCTAAATCTATGTGACCCTAAAGTCTGAGCTCCTTCAACTACACACCCTCCTGCCTCCCACATCCTCTGAGGAGCCTGTATTAAATGCAGGGACCCCCAGATATAGCATAACTCGTAAGTCCTTATCACCTTGCTGAGCAGTTTCCTGAGAGAAAAGCATGGGGAGTAAGGGAAGAAGGGACCAAAGAGGATGGAGGAAGGACTGAAGCATTGCCAACTGGAGGCAACCACGTGAGGTAAAAGGAAGATAGGATGACATCTGAGACTAACCAAACCTCTGAGACTACCAGTGGCCAGATGAGATAGTTGGAATGGAAGATATCCCCGGGAATAGATGAAGAAACTAAAGCTCAGAAATTTACAGGTTTGAATAGCAGAAAAAGCCATTTAGTAGCAGCAGGTCTCTAGTTGGATCGTCCAGCATTTTCTCCTCAGGGCTATGACACATCTCCCCAGCTCCATCCTGGTCTTCCCCTGTACTCTTCATGTCTGATAATAGTGCCTTCACCCAGTAGCCCAGCTAGAAACCTGGAATTCATCTTGAATTTTCCCCATTACTATCAACCTCAGAATCTAAGCCATCACCAAGTCCATTTAATTGTATCTGCTAGATGCCTCTCATCCCCAATGATAACTCCCTAATTCTGGCTCTTGTCATCCCCCCGGTAACAATTTCTTACTGATCCCCCTGTCTGTAGTCTGTCCAACTTCTCCACTGCCATCTTTGATCCTATCACTCTGCTCAAAATTCTGCTCTGCTTCCCCCAACCCGTAGAATAAAAGTCTAAAATTCCTTAGCCTAGCCTGCAACATTCTTGATGCTCAGGCCCCAGCCTACTTACATTTTCCTCCTAGAACTTTACCCTTTAGCAAAGTGAATGGCTGGTCATTCCCTGAACATGCAGTGCTGTTTCTTGTCCCTGCTCCTTTTGACTGGAATGGCTGCCCCTGCTTATCTACGTGAAATGCCCCTCTGCATTCTTCAGGTCTGAAGCAGGCTTCCCTGCTCCTCCTATGAGCCTTGCTCCTGTGGGCTTTGCACATACCTCCACTGTAGCATCTATTGCACTGCATGGTCACAGTTTCCAGGTCTGACTCCACACAGCAAGCCTGAGAGCTTCTCAAGGGCTCAGGAGTGAGTCTTCTTCAGTTCTCTACCTCCATGCCTAACCTACTGCCTCACCTGCAATGGACGCTCAACAAGCGTTTGCTGTTGAATAAAAGTGAAGGGGTAGTGCCAATAACAGCAACAGTGGGGCCTCAACCACCCAAGGTCTAAGATCAGATTAGAATTTCTTGGGGAATACCAGAAAGTGGGTGTGGAGAAGGTTTAGTGGCCATTAAATCTAAGTTGAATTGAGGCGTCTCAGCAAAAGATGTTAAGGCCTAGAAGAGTGCAGGTCTGGGCCAGGCAGGAAGAGACAAGTTGAGCAAGGGAGGGGCAGGGAGGCAGACAGCAGGAAACACTGAGCCCAGAAGAGACTGGGAGTGGGTAGGACAGAATCAGGAGAAAAACGTTCCCTGTTGTCCAACAGCACGTTCCAGAAGTCTTTGCTTGCATGTTCCCTTACACAAGTTTTATACTTGAGTAGTAATTATGTGAAAGAATTTACAAATGGCTGGAGAAGTGTTGACTTATACTTTCTCTTTCTTTTCCATAGCTCTCTAGATTTATGTTTGAGGGGCGGGAAATAAAGCTGGTTATGACTTGTGCAGCCTTCATCACAATGAATCCTGGATATGCAGGCAGAACCGAATTGCCAGATAATTTGAAAGCCCTGTTTAGACCCTTTGCGATGATGGTTCCAAATTATGCCTTGATTGCAGAGGTGAGCTCCACATCATAAAGCAGCAAATGTTTAAGCTTGTTTCTTTTATTCACCATTTGATTCTACTGAGGTAGAAAGTTTCCTTTATGGACGCACTCTGGCAAAGGTTATTCATTATTGTTTGCTCTTAAGTGTAGAAATGATTGTTATCACGTAGAATGTTTTGTTCTCTCTCTCTGTGTGTGTGTGTGTGTGTGTGTGTGTGTGTGACTGTTATATCCCTAATGCCCAGAATGGTGTCGGGAATACAGTAGGACCCTAAATCTGGAATGAATCAATGAGTTTAATTAACCAGTTCGTTGGGATTTATCAGTTCATCTCTAGGAATTAAAATGTCTGAATTCATTCTAAAAATGCTGTATTATTCTCACTTCTCTTTGTGCATTTTTTTAATTAGAGTCAACGGATGTTGAGTAGAAGCAATACTAATCACTATGATGGAGGGCAGAGATTGGCTTGTAGTCTATATCAAAAAATAGCAATCATTAATAGATTATTTATGTTATATTTGTTCTTTCTCCATCTATCTAGGAATTCTTCTATTTAAAATGGTTTTTGTTTCTTCATACTAGCTAAGAACCAATGTATTTCAATTTTATGTGTATTGTTCTTGGCACTTTTTACTGAGGTATAATTTCTGCATAGTAAAGTGCACAGATCATAAGGGTACAACTCAGTGAATTCTTATGAATGTATTCACCCGTGTGACCACCCAGACCAAAATATAAGATATTTTCAGGACTCCAGAAGGCCCACCTGTGCTCAGCGCTGCATTTCATAACAAGGGACACTACCCCTTTTAGAATGGAATTTCTCAGAAAGCACAGATTACTCTTGTGGCTAATAAACTCCTTTAATAACAGCTAATTTAAAATATTCTTCTATATGAACTAAAAGTAACTACCTAAGAATAGAATAGACCATGCCAAATCCTATCATTAGGAAAATGACGCCTTTTATTAATATAATGCTTCCAGCATCTTATGGGCCCCCCAGCACCCCCTGTGGGCATGGTGGGGTGGTGGGCAGTTAAGGCAGTTGATGTCTTCACCCTGGACCCTCTGTGGACAGGGACAATAAATGACCTGCTCATTGTCCAAAACTGGTAGGAAGAAAACCAGGTTTAGAACTCAGTCCAACATTTTAACATCTCATGCTTTGTCCTATTGTCATATTACTCAGTAATTAATTGGAGAAATTTAAAAATCGAGTCTTCTAAGTGCTATTCCTATTGTTGTTACACATTGAATGAATCAGGGTCTGTCATCAGTAAATATTTTTAATTACCTGCAGTGTGCAGAGCATTGTGCTAATAGCTAGTGATAGAGCAATAAACAAAGCAGACACCAGCAAGAAATCTCTGCATCATTTCAAACCCTGATTCTGAGGCCAACTACAGTGATTATAAGTAGATTATGAATTGGAGGAAGGGTCCATACCCACTTCCACTGTCATCATTGGTTTATTTAACCAAAGATGCAGAAACTTATCAGAAGCAAGGTAGCCAGCTAGGGCAGGGGAGAGGCTGCAAATCTTTGCGTAGCTTCCCTTGATCCCAGGGAGCCTAGGGGGAGCACATGGATATCACTGATTCTGTCCACAAGAGTGGCATTCCTGTCACATTGGAGAAGCTCAATTCTTTTTTTTGTACTCAGGCCTTATAACACATCCAACCTCCGTGATGTGAACATTTGCAAACAGTGGGCTCTGCTGCTCCTTGAACCAAATGTCACCAAGGCCACATCTTCATCTATAGAAAGAAAGAAGAATCAGTGCCCATATCCCCGTATGGTATCCCCATACAATATCCCACCTTCCACCTTCTTATGGCACAGAAAACCCTCTTCTCTTCAGTCTTTACATTTCTTTGTTAAATGATACAACAACTTGGAGAGGTGTAATGCCTAAAGTAGATTTTGAGTACATTGATATTATGCTAATATATTGTTATCAATTAATATAGTAAGCATTGCATTATACTTTTCTATTCTAGGTAATTCTATATTCTGAAGGATTTGAATCAAGTAAAACATTAGCAAGAAAAATGACTCAGATGTATAAGCTTTGCAGTGAACAGCTCTCTCAACAGGATCACTACGACTTTGGCATGAGAGCTGTCAAGTCTGTACTGGTCATGGCTGGGTAAGAAATCAAAGAGTGAATCTCTCTTCTCTCTAGTCCTTCCTCTCAGGCCATGACTCACTGGCTCTGGCTTTGCACATCCAGGGCCTCTTCTGCCTGGCTCCTGTATCCCTGGGTTCTGCACAAATCTCCCTGCCCTTCCCTACCCTCTGTTCTTTCTTGTAACCTCCCAGGTATAGCATTTCTCCTCTTTACAGGATTGCCATTTAAAGACCAGGGATACTGAAGAGTTCACATACACTTGTACTCAAAGAACTACAGCCCAGTGGGCGAGACAGCCAAATAAGCCATCGTCTAGGATATGGCGTGGTGAGGGCAACCATAGGGCTGTGCTGAGGTTCGCCAAGGCGGGGATAGAGGAACTTTCTAGAGTAACTGGGCTGGATTTTGAATGGGGAAATAAGAGCCGGCAAAAGAGCAAAGCAGGGCCTTCTAGGCTGAGAGAAAAGGAAGTCCCAGTGATGTGAACCATTGTGATGCATTCAGGGAACTGTAAATTCAGGCTGGATAAAGTCTGGATGGATGGGGGAGGTTGAAAATGTCCTTACTCTCCTCAAGGCTGTGTAGCCAGTGCCTGACTTGTCCGTGTGCTCTGATGGAGATGGACACTGGGCATGCGAGGGAAAATGATCCTCTCCTTCGAGCAAGAATCCACAGGGGAGGGCCCTCCACAGCTTTTTGCAAGCGGAATCCCTGACTCACAGGTTTGGAAAAGCATGTTCGATATTATGTTCTCGCAATGTCATCTGAATTATTCCTTTAAATTTAGATCTTTAAAAAGAGAGAACCCAGACCTAAGTGAAGACGTGGTGTTGATAAGAGCTTTACGAGACTCCAACTTACCAAAATTCCTAACAGATGATGCTCTTCTGTTCAGGTAATTTTCTAGGTGTTACAGAATAAAGCTTAGCTACCACGTAGAGGTAAAGGATAGTCTTATCTCCAGTTATGTCTGTCTCTAAGTAATAACTTTCTCATCTTTTGTAGAGATTCTTACTGCAGTTTAAAAAATACTAGTTTAAAATAAAGATACTAAAGTTTTACCATCTATCCACTTTATTTTTTTCAAAATATTGATTACCAGATTGTGTGCTATACAAATGAGCATTTGGTTACAAGTTTCTGACCTAAGAGGAATTTCTGACTCAAAAAAATCAGACTTAGGGCTTCACATAAATGTGATTGCTTAAATCTATTTCTACATTTATTATTTAGTTTTATGTTTACCCAAGTCATACATGTATGCAGTTTTAAAAATAAAATAGTGTCATACATTAGGCCCATGAAAAGCAACAGTTCCCTGCTCTTCACCAACTCCCACTTGCCAAAGGCAATCATTTTTCAATTCTTTTATTTATTTGCTTGTTTGTTTTGCTGTCTCCTTCCATATTTTTTAGTATCACATTTCTGCCATTTCTTAATTTTTCAGAATTTTAGATATTTATTAAGTTACTAAAAGGGAAATGAGAATATGCACAGATACCTCTGCCCTTCCATCCATCCTCTCTGTATAGTCATATTGCAATATAACTTGAGTGAAATGTCCAGGGTTTCTAGAATTTGTTATAACTGTATAAACATTATCCACAGCTGGGCTGTTTCCCTTGTTATTAAATTATCTAGGTTTTTATTTTCCCTACATTTTTTAATTGTCTTAGTTTTTATTTTTTAATCCTTTGCGTACTTTCCTATAACTCTATCACTAATTCATTTCCAAATTCCGCCAGAGTGTAAATCTCCTTAAAAAAAAAACCTTCAATCATACAGAAATATTCTATTGAATTTGCCTCCTTGGAGCCCTCTGTCCTGCTGCTCTAATCTGGACTGGTTGCCCATTTTCCCTAGTGCACAGCTGTCATCCTGGGATGTCCACTGACTGGACATGGGACATGTCCCATGGGACATGTCATCCTGGGATGCCCCATGACTATGCTGGGGACTCCCTTTGCCTTTGTCCTCTGTCAGAGCCCGTGTTTTCCAGAACATGTCTACTCCCTTTTGGCAGAAGACAATGATGAAAATTCCTATACATCTATTTTTGCACACTTATGATATTTCTATAAGTAAGATGCTAGGAAGTAAGTTCCCTAGGTCATAGGGTATGGACATTTTTTTTTTTTTTTTGTGAGGATGATCAGCCCTGAGCAAACATCTGATGCCAATCCTCCTCTTTTTGCTGAGCAAGATTGGCCCTGGGCTAACATCCATGCCCATCTTCCTCTACTTTATGGGACGCCGCCACAGCATGGTTTGACAAGTGGTGCATCAGTCCACATCCAGGATCCAAGCCCGCAAACCCCAGGCTGCCGAAGCGGAGTGTGCGAACTTAACTGCTATGCCACTAGGCCGGCCCCTGGGACATTTTTAATTTAGATAGATTCTATCAAGATCTCCTCCAAAGACATATTACATTTATATAATGGTTTTATGAAAATGCCAATTTCCCTTTAAATGTTTAAACGAGAGACCAAAAGTAGTAGCCTATTTTAATATACGTTTCTTAAATTATTAGTGTCATTGAGCATAATTTCTTATGTATTAGTCATTTCTATTTCTTATTCTTAGAGCATATTTGTATTGTGCTCTTTTTCTTTTCAATTTGTAGGAACTCATAAACTTTATCTGGTATAAAAATTGGAAATATTTCTCTAAGTCTATCATTCACTCTTTAAGTTTACGTATAAAGCCTTTTTTTTGTGTGAGGATGATTAGCCCTGAGGTAACATTCGTTGCCAGTCTTCCTCTTTTGGCTGAGGAAGATTGGCCCTGAGCTAACATCTGTGCCCATCTTCCTCTATTTTATATATGGGACACTGCCACAGCATGGCTTGATGAGCAGTGCGTAGGTCATTGCAGGTTCTGATCCGCGCCTAGGATCTGAACCCGGGAACCCTGGGCCGCCAAAGCGGAGCGCGTGAACTTAACCACTACACCACCAGGCCGGCCCCTGTATAAAGCCTTTTATCTCACAGAAGTTTGTTTTTTGCTTGTTTGTTTTTATTTTTTCACTTTATCAATTTGTTTTTATAGTTGTAGATTTCTTATCTTTCTTAGATAAACCTTCTTACCACAGTGTTGCAAAATTCACCTCATTTTCATCTAGTACTTTCGTTGCCATGTTATATTAAGGTCTTGACTGCATCTCAAATGCATTTGTGTATATAGTGTGAGGTGGGATTTAGCTTCTTTTTTACGAATAAAAACATCTCGTATTAACTGTTTCCCACAGAAACAGTCAATTTTTCCTTTACTCCCTTTCTTACCTAGTACTAGTTTTCAATTTCTATCTTATTTTCCTGAATATCCACATACAGTTATAAGCACACACAAATGCTTTTGGAAAAATTTGAGATATAAATGTAATTTTAAAAATAAACTGATAAATTCAGCACCTTCTGTATGTTTGATACTATGCCATGTACTAAGAACAATAGAAAAACATAGACATTCCTTACCTCAAAATGCTCCCAATATACTTAAGAACATTGGTCTCCTGTACAAGAAACAAACAAAATCATACACAATATCAGAGAGAGAGAGATTCTGGTGTAATACATAGGACAGACTAGCACTGTGCACGTTCAGAAGAAAAGATCAGTGAGAAAAATAAGACTCAGGCTAATGTTGAATCAATTAATTGTAACAAATATGAGGAAATATCAATGACCAGTGGTTCTTAATTGATTTTATTTTTGTTTTTTCAGTGGAATCATATCTGACCTTTTTCCTGGAGTCCAAATTCCAGAACACGATTATGGTATATTGCAGTCAACAATTATAGATGTCATGAATGGACAAAATCTTCAGCCTGAGACATGTATGGTTAAAAAAGTGATACAGTTCTATGAAACTATGCTAGTAAGGCATGGTGTTATGTTAGTTGGGCCAACAGGAGGTGGTAAGACCACAGTTTACCAAATACTAGCAGAAACTTTAGGGAATTTGCAAAAACTTGGTGTAGAAAATCCCTTTTACCAACCAGTTAAAACATACGTTCTTAATCCTAAATCAATTACAATGGGTGAATTATATGGCGAAGTTAATAGCATAACCTTGGAGTGGAAAGATGGTTTGATGGCGCTAAGTGTCCGAACAGCTGTGAATGACACTTCAGAAGACCATAAATGGATCATCAGTGATGGGCCAGTAGATGCTCTTTGGATTGAAAATATGAATACGGTGTTGGATGATAACAAGATGCTTTGCCTGGCTAACAGTGAGAGGATTAAACTCACACCTCAAATCCACATGCTTTTTGAGGTAAATGTATATTCCTTACTGTGGAGTGAAATCATTTGTTAGATTGGCATAACATCATTAATTTTTTTTCTCCTATTGATTTACCATTTCCTATCTGTAAGGCCTACCATGGTGTTTTGTTTACATACTAAATACTTATCCAATTGTCCTTTTGTAATAGATTATCTATCCTGACAACCAAAGTCTCTCAAATGTTCCTCTCTGTCTATAAACAAGAAATACAATAAATTCTGGCTTCCCTACCACTTGTTTCTTTTCCTTTGAATGTAGTTAATCTATATAATGGTGACTTTACACAATTTTAAATGCTTTCTAAGTTAAAAAAATGGTTATATTTAATATGAATAAATTATCCTCTGTGGTATGAATATTTGGTGAAGGGATTAGAAGAGGAATGTAGACCAAATATAACTACAAAATATTATGGAAGATACTACCCCTGCTGTATTCATTCATCAAATATTGATTGAATGTCTACCATATGCTAGGTGTTGGATACAAGAATGAAAAAGGAGAAAAACAAAGAGAAGGAAAAAGAAATACCTATACCTTCCCATAAGGATTTGATGTATCCTCCTATACTCATGGGGTTTTTTCACCTTCTGACTCACTTAACTTTCCTCTCCATTTCTGATTCCTTATAGCTCTCCCATTCTCTTCCACGTAAAGCCTTTCAGTGTTCACTTAAAACTCTAAACGTGTGACTCATTAACATTGAAGTTGGAGGGATAAGGAAGTATCATTAGCTATTTCCTGTTCAACTTTCTTCAATTTTAGGTGCAAGATCTAAAGGTTGCCTCTCCTGCAACAGTCAGTAGGTGTGGAATGGTGTTTGTGGATCCTGAAGAACTGAAATGGATGCCTTATGTTAAAACCTGGATGAAGGGTATTTCTAAAAACGTAAGTGCAATCAGATACTCCCCCAATATCTCCATCTGTCAGGGCTCACATTGCCCTTGAGTGCCAAATAGCAATAGGTTAAGGCCTCATTGTGCTTGATGGACGGCATTCCAGTATTGTACCTAGACCTTCTCCCTAAGAATTCTTGGGATCCTCCGGGAATGTTTCTATGATTCCCAAATCTGTCCTCATTATTTGTTACCTCAGCCTGCCTGTCTGTGTGCCTAGTTCCACTGGTTCCTGTCTATCCTGCCTGGCTTCTCCCCAGCCTGGTTCCTCTTAAGTACAAACACAAACAACTTCCTTGAGTCCCCCAAAACACAGGTAGAATGGGCTGTGGTGCTGGAAAAAAAAAAAAAAGACGTTTCAAAAGGCTTGGAATAATGAGAGGGAATCACAATGAAGGAAAAAAACATATAAATCCAGGTACTAATTGTCATTGTTTTGAGATTTTAGGAGCTCCTGACACCTCTGAGAGCCAGAGAGAAGAGAAAACCAGTAAATCCCACCCAATCTTAGGTCTATGACCCAAGACACTTTCTAACTAACCTCAGAGGTACCATTCCACCCAAAGAAGGAAAGCTTTTACATTATTATTCGGAACCATTCAGTTCCATGTTATCTTCTGTACTCTCTCCATTCTAAAATAGCATTTCTCTTTACTTTAGCTTCACAAGCAATCTTTTGAAGTGTTTCACCCCATCCCAGTCCCCACTCCAAAAAAGCCATCTTCTTTCTTCCTCCCCCCCCCACAAAGATGAATCAGAAAACCATTGTCTTCCTTATTCTTAGGCATCCACACTTTAAGAATATTGTAGTCTAGTCTTAGATTACCTTATTAAAGAAAGTAATTCTCAGAATTGAGAATTTGTCATGGGCTACTGTAAGATTTTAAACTTTCCTGAATTCACTTTTTTTTTTAATTCATAGACTTTATTATTTGGAGCAGTTTTAGTTTTATAGAAAAATTTAACAGAAAGTAAAGAGAGTTATCATATACTCCCTTTCCTCCAAACATAGTTTCCCCAATTATTAACATCTTGCATAGTAGTGGTGCATTTGTTAAATTGATGAAGCAATATTGATACATTCTTATTAACTGAAGTCCATAGTTTACATTAGTATTCACTCTTTGTGTTGTACAATTCTGTGGGTTTTGACAAAAGCATAATGTCATGTATTCACCCTTATAGTATCATATAGAATGGTTTCACTGCCTTAAAAATCTGTGCTCCTGGGACCGGCCCCGTGGCGTAGCAGTTAAGTTCGCGCGCTCTGCTGCTGGTGGCCCGGGTTCGGATCCTGGCGTGCACCAACGCACCGCTTGTCAGGCCATGCTGTGACGGCCTCCCATATAAAGTGGAGGAAAATGGGCACAGATGTTAGCCCAGGGCCAGTCTTCTTCAGCAAAAAAAAAGAGGAGGATTGGCATGGATGTTAGCTCAGGGCTGAACTTCCTCACACACACAAAAAAACCTGTGCTCCACCTATTCATTCATCCACACTCCTTCCCAACTCCTGGCAACCACTGAAATTTTACTGTCTTCATTCATAGTTTTGCTTTTCCAGGATGTCATATGTTGGAATCATAAAGTATGTAGCTTTCTCACATTGGCTTCTTTCACTTAGTAATATGCATTTAAGATTCCTGCATGTCTTTCTGTGGCTTGATGGCTCATTTCTTTTTGGCACTGGATAATATTCCATTGTATGGATTTACCAGTAATGTTTATTTTATGGATTCACCTACTGAAAGACATTGCAAAGCTTCCAAGTTTTGGCAATTATGAATAAATCTCCTATAAATATCCATGTGCACGTTTTTGAGTGGACATAAGTTTTCTTGGGTACTCACTCGGGTTCATACCTAGGAGTGCGATTGCTGGATCATATGTTAAAACTATGTTTAACTTTGTAAGAAACTGCCAGTCTGTCTTCCAGAGTAGCTGTAGCATTTTGTATTCCCACCAGCAATGAATGCGAGTTCTTGTTGCTCCAACATCTTCCCCAGTATTTGCTGTGGTTGGTATTTTAGATTTTAGCCATTCTAATAGTGGTGTAGTGGTATCTCATTGTTGTTTTAATGTGCAGTTCTCTAATATATGATGCTGAGTGTCCTTTTCATATGCTTATTTGCCATCCATATGTCTTCTTGGATGAGATTCTGTTCATATCTTTTGCCCACTTTTTATTGGGTTGTTAGTTTTCTTACTGTTGAGTTTTAAGAGTTCTTTGTATATTTTGGATACAAGTTTTTTTAATCAGATATGTGTTTTGCAAAGATTTTCTCCCAGTCTGGCTTGTCTTTTCATTCTCTTCATATCTTTCACAGAGCACAAGTTTTCTATTTTAATGAAGTCTAACTTATCAATTTTTCTTTCACTGATTGTGCTTTTGGTGTTGCATCTAAAAACTTATTTTCAAACCTAAGGTCACCTAGATTTTCTCCTCTGTTATCTTCTAGAAGTTTTATGGTTTTGCATTTTATATTTAGGTCTATGATCTATTTTGAGGTAGTTTTTGTGAAAGGTATAAGATCAATGTCTAGATTCTTTTTTTCTTTTTTTTCCTTTTTTTTTGCACATGGATATCCAGTTCCAGCACCATTTGTTGAAAACACTGTTTCTTCTCCATTGGATTGCCTTTGTTCCTTTGTCAAAGATCAGATTACTATATTTGTATAGGTCTATTTCTGAGCTCTCTATCCTGTTCCATTGATTTCAAGCTTACCACAGTAGCTTGATGGTAAGTCTCGAAGTGAGATAGTGTCGGTCCTCCAACTTTTTTCTTCTTCAATATTGTGTTCACTATTCTGGATCTTTTCCTTCTCCATATAAACTTTAGAATCAGTTTGTTGATATCCACAAAGTAACTTGCTGGTATTTTGACTCAGATTGCATTGAATCTGTAGATCAAATTAGGAAGAATTGACATCTTAACAATATTGGGTCTTTCTGTCCATGCACATGGAATATCTCTCCATTTATTTAGATCTTCTTTGGTTTCTTTATCAGAATCTTGTAGTTTTTCTCATAGAGATCTTGTACATGTTTTGTTAGAATTATACCTAAATATTTCTCTTTTTTTGGTGCTAATGTAAATGGTTTTGTAGTTTTAATTTCAAATTCTAATTACTCATTGCTGGTATATAGGAAAACAGTTGACTTCTGCATGTTAACCTTGAATCCTGCAAACTTGCTATAACTATTTATTAGTTCTAGGGATTTTTTGGTCAATTCTTTGGGATTTTCTACATAGACAGTCATGTTATCTGTAAACAAAGACAATTTTTTTCTTCCTTCCCAGTCTGTATACTTTTAATTTCCTTTTATTGTCCTATTGCGTTAGCTAAGACTTCTAGTACAATGTTGAATAGGAGTGGTGGGAGGGGCCACATTCTTTTTAAAATCTTTGGGAATTATTCCTTTACCTTACATAGATTTTTTAAATGTTTCTTTCTTGTTGTTCTTAATTGTGAGAGATATCATCAATATAGAAGACTGCATGAAATATATATTGACAGTTTAACAAATGATTATAAAATAAACATTTATGTATCCATTACCAGAACAAGATGTAGGACACTATCAGCTATCCAGAATCTCCCCCCGTGTCCCTTCCAAGTCATAGAAGGTTGTTTTTTTATTTAATTTGTTTCATATCTTGTGATGCTTACATACATTAGTCTAAAAGTGACAGAATATATTGCAATATATAATTTGAACCAACTTGTTTCTAAACTTAGTTATATTAATTATATAATAAAATATTATTTGTTTGTTTCATTTTCAGCTGAATGAGGAAACCCAAGAATATATATTGAACCTTTTCCAGCGTTATGTTGATGATGGTTTAAATTTTATCAATAAGAAATGCAACCAAGCAATCCCACAAGTGGACATCAGCAAAGTTACTACACTCTGTTGCTTATTGGAGTCTTTGATACTTGGGAAAGATGGAGTTAATTTGACAATGGTATGAAGGGTTTTCTTACTGCTATAAAGCTAGAAAAATGAGATTATTGTAGATGCATTGCAAATAAATAACTCTAAATTTTCTGTAATATGATCATTTGATTTTCAAGTTAATTTTTCAGGGGACTAATGACTGTGAATAGATACATAGAATCTCAAAGTTGGAAGGAATTTTAGAGAGCCTGTAGTTTACTCCTCTACTCAATGTTTAAATTCCCTTACAGTCTACAACATCCCATTATGTGTCTATCTAGCAACTGCTTAAATACGTTTGTGAAGACATAAAGTTATAATGGCCAGTTGAAAGACAACCTTGAGCTTTTTTTCTAAATACTTCTTGCCATTCATTTTCTCATCAGAGTATTTAAATATGTACTGTTATAAAACATCACTCTGTGAACCACTGAATGAAGTGTAAGAAACATACACTGTGCCCTCCTTTAAAAATGCAGGAGTCTGAACAAAAGATAACAGTCTTTAGAGTTTGCAATTTAGGATTCTCTTTATGTTAACATATAAAATATTAAAATTCTTTCTCTTTGTTCTTCAGGAGCAAACAAAACTGAACACTGTACTATGTCAGACTTTTGTGTTCTGTTATTTATGGTCTTTGGGTGGAAATCTAACTGAAAACTACTGGGATCCTTTTGATACATTTATTAGAACACAATTTGATGATAATCCTGATGCCAGGGTAAGAGCCAAATAAATTTAATTTTTACATAACAACTCTGAATCATTAAAATTAAATTTCAAGACTAAAACTTTAAAAGCCTTCGTTCTACTGTAAATATAAATTCTTCATTAAAAGAGTTTCTAAAATTATTTACTTTTTTTAACCTAGATAACATTTATTGTATTAAAATTTTTAGGAGTCCTTTTCTGGCCATATGAAGAAAGGAAGGTGTAAGAGTATATAAAAACTCCCCACTATAAATGAATATTGAATTCTAGTTGTTAAATTTATTTTTTCGCAGTGTTATGGTTTAGCAGTTCTGAAACTACTTTCTATACTTTCTAAGACGGAGCAAATGAATAAATATATTGAGGATAATAGCAACCAGTTTTCTCACTGTTAGAGAAGGGATTTACAACTATGGAAGGAGAAAGATTAGAACGCATCCTGTGTTTTTAGAGGAACTGTTATGGTGATAGGAACTAGAAGCAATGACACCTCAATAGCAATAAGCATACCAAGTATGCTAATTTTTAAATACTATTCTCCACGAAAGGGAAACAAAGCTTCTTAGTGAAATAGCTGATTCTAGGACTGGGGCAGGGAAAGTGCAAAATGCGTGTAGAGCATCTTATGTGAAATAGTAAAGAAGTGCCCAAAGAATGATGGCTCAACTCAAAAGAACACATGGGCCAGTTTGAAGGGATTCCTACTGGCCAAATCTGGGCAGATTTGAGCATCAAAATAAATAACGTTAGTATGGGATTATAAGCCTTTAAATGAAATAAGAATCTGTGAGTCTATACTGATGATAAAAATATCTGTGAATATATAAATAAATGGGAGAGGAAGAAGAGCTATTCCTTATAGTAGAATACAACTAATCTGTATAGTAGAAATGATGGAGTTAGAAAGTTATTACTTTGCAACCATTGTAGTAATAACAGATTTAGGCAAGAATCATCAATGGATGCTAAAACTAGTGGATGAAAGTTTGATGAAAAACAGTAATTACATAGTTTCAAAGCATCTCCTACAAATTATTGATTAATTGCAAAGAGAAAAATGGTATCATTACAGTAAAGAAACCTTGCAGACACCACCTTAACTGAGTGATCAATTTAACATCATCAATATTAGGACAAACATATGCCTCCTGATATGGGGCACTGAGAAGGATACAGCCTTGCTTCTGAGGCGTTCCTTTCAAAAAATGCATAACCTAATTATAAGGATACACCTGGAATATTCAACCTTATGAGCATTCTACAAAACAAACTGGCCTGTATTCTTCAACAATGTCTGTCATGGGAGAAAGCTGAGGAAATTTTCCAGAGGAAGAGACTAAAGAGATATAACTAAATGCAATGCAA
Organism: Ceratotherium simum simum; assembly: GCF_057802395.1. Taxonomy (NCBI): domain Eukaryota; kingdom Metazoa; phylum Chordata; class Mammalia; order Perissodactyla; family Rhinocerotidae; genus Ceratotherium; species Ceratotherium simum. The sequence continues at coordinate 3,031,341 of NC_141910.1, read as the reverse complement.
TATCCTGGATTGGATCCTAGACTAGGAAAAATATAGCTATAAATGACGTTATTAAAACTATTGACAGTATTTGAATATGGAATGTAAATTGGATAATAACATTAATCAGCATTCAGCTTCCTGATTTTGATCATTTTACTGTGGTTATATAAGAAAATATCCTTGTTCTTTAGGAAATACATACTCAAGTATTTAGGGTAAGGTGGAATAGTATATATAACTGACTCTCATAGAGTGAGAGAAAGATAATAAAGCAAGTGGGGTAAAATGTGAACAATCAGTTTATCAAGATAAAGAATATATGGGAGTTCTTTGTACTATTCTTTTAACTTTTCTATAAGCTTTAAATTATATCAAAATAAAAAATTACCAAAAGAAAAAACATTCCCTGAGTCAAGAATCTAAGCCCTGTGGATTAGGACCTTCTAGTAGATATGAAACCCTGCTGGATATTCAAGATGATTGTATCATAACTGGACAGAATCGACCAGATTGAGGACAACCAGGAATTTGAGACAGAGAGACAGACCCCTCTGGGTCAAGGGAAATGATCTGGGATCATCAAAGGACTGTAGGAGATGGCCCAGAGCAAATATTCAGTATTCATTCAACAAATGTTTTTTGAAAACCTGTTACATGGTAGGTACCATTTTGGAAAATGGAGGTAAAGCAAGTAACCAAAGTCCCTAGCCTCACAGATCTGACCTTACAGTGAGGGAAGTCAGCAATAGATAAATATACAATACATCAGGTGGCAGCAAGTGCTATGGAGACAAATAAAGCAGAGTAAGGATGATAGAGAGTGCCAGGGGGCAGTGGGGAACTATTTTATATATGGTAGTCAGGAAAGCTTTGCTAATAAGGTCATATTTGTACAGCATCCTGAAAAAAGTCAAAGAGCTAGTGATTATTTAGGGGTAAAGCATTCCAGTCAGAAAGAAAAGCAAGTAGCAAAGTAAAGGCCTTTACTCAATAAGTAATTGCCTTGCAATTTTGAGAAACAGCAAGGAAGCTGGTGAGGTCAGAGTTGAATGACCAAGTAGGGGTAGTAAGAGATGAGGTCAGAGAGGTAGGAGGGAGGCAAAACATGTAGACCCTTATGGGCCACTGTATGGACTTTGGCTTTTCCTCTTGGGTACAATGAGAAGCTATTGATGAATTATGACCAGAGGATATTTCATAGGACAGTGCCAGCCCCTGTCCTGGCAGTGGCAGTGCTACTTGGATAGCAGGAAGGAGCCCAGATGAGAAGGTGGATTCCTACTTCTGTCTGTAAGTCCCAAATTAATGGGCTGTTGGATTTGTATTCCTTGTCTCAGTTAATGGCCTTACAGCCACTCAGTACTAGCTATAACTCAATGACTGTTATAGATTCTTCCTTCCTTACTCACCTTCCCATAGCCAATGAAACACTAAGTTGAGTGAATTTTTTTTGTAACTATTTTTTAAAATATGTCCTCTTCTTTTCATCTTCATCATCTCTGGATAACTGAGGTTCTTTTTATTTCTTTTCTGGGTTGTTAAAATAACCTATTTATTATTCCCTTGCCTTTGGTCCAGTCCTATCCAATGTTTTTTTTTTTAATTACAGGTTACAATCTATTAATTGGTCATGAAATCAATTGAAAGAGTCACAATCCAGTTTTTAAAAATAAAATAGCCACTATCACAACTTTTAGTTGACACTCTATTGGAGATCTTAGCCAGTGCAATAAAGCAAGAAGAAGAAATAAAACATAAACTTTGGAAAGGAAGAAATAAAACTGTCATTATTTGCAGGAAACATAACTGAATTTCTAGAAAATCCTGAAGAATCTACAAACAAATGATTAGAATTAATAAGTAAATTAGCAAGGCCATTGGATAAAAGGTCCGCAAAAAGTTAAAAAATGAAATTTTTAAACAATGCCATTAGGATAGTAAGAAAATATCAAATACTTAGGAATAAATCTAATGAAAAATATGAAAGACTTCTGCACTGCAAAATACAAAGCATTGCTGAGAGAGATTTTAAAAGATCTAAATAAATGGAGAGATATACTGTGTTCATAGATTAGAATACTTGATATTATTAAGATGTCAGTTCTTCCCCAGTATATTCTGAAAATTCAAGACAATTCCAATTGTACAACTTTGAGAGATTTTTATGGAAGTTGACAATCCCATTATAAAATGTATATGAAAATGTAAAAGACCTATAACAGCCAAGAGAGTTTTAAAGAAGGAGAGCAAATTTGGAGAACTTAAACTATCTGACTTCAAGAATTCAAGATTATAAAGTAACAATAATTAAGGGAGTGTGGTATTAGCACAAGGGCAGACAAAGAGATCAGACAGGTGGACTAGTGACTTACCTCAGAGGAGGATGCAAGTGTGGCTGGTATTGACAGGGAAGGGGAAGAAAGGAGCTTCCTGGGGTATTGGAATGTTCTATATCCTGATCCAGGGGTGGTTACATTGAAATTTACATATGTAAAAGCTCTTTGGATTCTTAAAATCTGACAAAATATTATGTTAAACCTCAAAAGTTTTTAAAAAATAGAATAGAATAGAAAATAGAATGAATTGCAGATAGTAGGGATAAATACTATACATATGTGTACACACACATATATATGTACGTACTAGGTCACCATGTCAAATGGATTTCTTATTAAGAGTCACTGTCAAATGAGCTTGAAACACCACTGCTCTGTACAGCTGCCAGAACGAACCTTTCTGAAACGCAGTCTAATCACGTCACCCACCTACTTAGGATCCTTCACTGAACTCTTGCTCCAAACTGTTTACTTTAATAAGTGAGGCTCTTCATAACCTGGCCCCAATCTATGTTCCCAGATTCACCTCTCACTGTATGCAGTGCCCTCATAGTTTCTAGCACGCCTGGCACTTTCCATGGCTCCAGCCTTCCGAACCTGTTTTCTTAGCCTGAGCCCTGACGCCTCTTTCTCCACCCCCATCCCATCCTTCCTTTGCCCATCTAACTCTTGCTTGTCCTGCCAGTCTAAGCTGTAGCATCACCACCCCTTAGAAGCCTTCCTAAATCTCAAGCTATCACAACTCCCCTCCAGGTAGAAATGAGCCATCTTTCCTTTGTGAATGTACTAAAGTCCATTAGAACCCTTATTTCTCCATGGATATTAAGTGATGTCCTTGTGTCCCCCATGTGAATTTCAAGGTCATTGAAGGCAGAGGTTGAGTGTCATTCAGCACTTCCCCCAGCACCAGGCACAGTGTTTGGCATGGAGTAAGCCCTTGAATGTTGAATTGAATTGAAAATGCTTTACAATTCTACTGTGGAGTTTTAATATAACCAATATATCACGTTTTTTCATGTATTGTGTTGCATGATTATGTTTAAAGAATTAGACTCTCATACCTAAAGAACTACTTCTTTACAAAGAAAAAAGAAATCCAAATCCTTTCATGTTCCATGACTGCCTTGTTTCTATGTGAATATTTCTATTGCGTGTGTCGATCCTATTGAAAGTGGTGTTGAATTGTTTACTTTAGCTTCCCAGTTCTGGCGATCTGTGGAGCATTCACATGGACTTCGACACCAAACGGCTGGATCCCTGGGAGCGAATCATACCCACCTTCAAGTACAGCCGAGATGTGCCATTTTTTGAAATGCTTGTCCCCACGACTGACACAGTGCGCTTTGGGTATCTAATGGAAAAACTACTGGCAGTCAGGCATTCGGTGTTGTTTACTGGAGTAACTGGAGTTGGCAAGGTAGGAAACCTACATCAAACAGGAAGGTCTGTCCAAAACTGAGAGCATGATGGACTTAGAATTGTAAGCCCCAGAAATAATACATCATTTCTCAGGGGAAATTCTTTGGAATTTTGATCTTTTTTTTTTCAGAAAGAATGTAACTATGCTGAATCTATATCAATCTTGAGAATTACTCCAAAGTTTACCAGTTTTTGAATAAATCCTTGGTGTCAATACTATATAAACCAGAGAACCCTGTGGACCAATGTTTTGTGTTTGGGGGCTTTTATGTTGTATCCCTTAGAATTTCTGGCGCTGCCACTGCACAGGTTAGGGTGGGAATTGGCCAAGGCAGTTTGTGTCCCTGATTGACTGTTGATGAAGGTCAGTCTGTCCCCTCCAGCCCATTTACTTCTACCTGAAACAGCAGTGGTGTTTGGAAAAAGTATAGGGGAAATGCTGATTGTTTGGTCTTCTTGGTTTTGGGAGAGCCCACACAAACAGAGATTCACTGTTTCCCCTCTAAATTACTTTTAAAAGAAGTTTGGGTCCTTTTGTGACTCTTGCTATCAAATTGACTTGAATAGTACCCAAGATGGATTTTGGTTTGAAACTAAAATAAAAACTTTTTGCTGAGATAGAGCTGATTAGAATATTTCTTTGGCTCTGATAAATATAATTAAATGGAATCTCCAGGAAGAGAAAGGCAGACATTTCAATCTGGCTTTAACCTCTCTCATTTTATCCTATTTCTTACTCATTGTACTGGATTATTACTGATATAGACAATTGAAAGATATTATATTGAATGTGAAATCAGTTAACATTTTTTTAAATTTAAAGTCTGTTATTGCAAAAGGATTGCTAAGTAGAATTCAAGACTCCGCTGGCTATGTTCCAGTTTATCTAAATTTTTCTGCTCAAACTTCATCTGCAAGAACACAAGAGATCATTGAGTCAAAACTGGAAAGGAAAAGAAAAAATATTCTAGGTAAGAATTATCATTTTCATTTGTCTCACACAAATTTTTTATTAATAAGGTAATAAATCACAAAAACAGTGCATGTAATAAAATTACAACTGGATTCTTCTTTTGCTTAATTTATTTGTAAAGGTGATTCTGTTAATGGTATTCTTTTCTGTGCTATATATCTAGATATCTTATTGTTAGCAAGCAACTAGTTTATTTCTTTTTTTGTGTGTGAGGAAGATTAGCCCTGAGCTAACATCTGATGCCAATCCTCCTCTTTTTTGCTGAGGAAGACTGGCCTTGGGCTAACATCTGTGCCCATCTTCCGCTACTTTATATGGGATGCTGCCACAGCATGGCTCGACAAGCAGTGCGTTGGTGCGCGCCTGGAATCTGAACCTGCGAACCCCAGGCTGCTGCAATGGAGCGCGCACTTAAACACTGCACCACCGGGCTGGCCTGGCAACTAGTTTATTTCTATCATCACCTTCCACTCAGAACATCTTCAGTCTCTATCTCTCCATGGCTCTCCCTCTCTCCACTCATTCTCTACCTTTAAATCGGCATTGATTTCCCTTTATTTAAAAATAAACAAACAAACAAACCTTTTTGTATCTGGTGCATTGAGTTGTCAGAACTCAGTAGGGAATAAGCATGAAACTGTTTTGGTTTTTTCTTCAGTTGGCACTTTAAGTGTCTCCCTCACTCTCCCTTATTAACTGCTTGGATAAATAGCATGACTTTCTGGTTACTTGCAGTTATTTTGAGTCTGGTCCAATGTAAAGCCTCAATCCCAAACCCAATGTAAAGCTCTTCCTCTCCTCTGTTGTAAGCCAGGTTTGTGGTTCAGGTGCTGGAGGTGGAGGGCGGCATGGGTGCTCTTTTACTCTTCCCCACCCTCCCTCTAGGAGGCCCTTATGTGTTGGGATGGGAAGAGGAGAAGGAAAGGACGTGTTCTCCCTACCTGGCGTTTAGATGGGTCTCTGTGAACCATCCCTGCTTCTCTGGCTGGCACTGAAAGACTGTCCATGCTCTGTGTGGCAGGCTTCTAGGAGCAGACTCTCTGAGGGACTCCCACAAGAGTTGTGCCCAGGACAAGCATTGGCCTCCCCATTGGAAGGTCCCCTAATGTTGGGAATCAGGGTCTCAGCCCCCACTCAGTCCCACCCTCCAGGGCTACATCCCCCAGTCCTTGCTACTGCAGTCCACTTGCCCAGCTCACAGTCCTCCTGGAGAACTAGCCAGAGCTCAGGCTCAGCTGCCTTCCACACTGTCCATCATCTAATGGGCCTGCTGCACCAAGCTGTGGGGATACCAGCTGCTTCACTGTCCCCTCCCTGCTCTTTTTCCTGCTCAGGGAGGCACAGGGCAATGGAAGCCAGTCTTTCTGGTGGGGGCCCCAAATCTTTATAAACGATTATCTTAGAGTCCCTCCTCACCCCCTGTCCTGCTACTTAGCTTCCGGGGGCTGGAGGATGGAATGGGGCCCTGAACTTGCCTCAGTTACCTTGGAATCGTCAAGTGCTGGATGCCAGAGTGGGTGGAGTCACCCCCTCTACTTGCATTATTCTCTTTTCTCTGTTATCACTCATTCTTTTTTTCTGAGGAGTGTGTATATTGATTTTCTTTAAGTTAAATATGGCATTATGCAGTTCCACTGCCTACTGGATTTCCCTCTGATGTGATAAGGATGCTTTTGAATATCCAGCCCTGTTTTCCCTGTAGAGGATGGTGAGATGGCATTTATGTAAGGAAACTTTTGGTATTCTTCTGCTTCCTACTGTGAAAAGAAAAAGACCTTCCTCACCCCATGCCTAGGCTACAGAGTTGGTGGAGGCCGTGGGTGTGGTGGGGATTGAAAAAAGTCGAGACTTAACTGGAGAGCTGACATCATCCTGCACCTCCAAGAGTGAGGGTGAGGGACCACCTGACAGTGTGGACATCTGGGCCGGGTCCACATCTCCCTGCAGGGGCTGGATGGGGCCAGACGGAGGGCTCTCCTCCTCGAAGCAGGACTCCTCTGCGCCCTCCTCACTCACGAAAGAAGAACTCAGCTCATTATGACCTACAGGATGTTCATTGAGTCCAAACTCTTACCTAAGTTTTGTCTTACATTTTCCAAGGGTAAATCATAATTCTTAGGTTAAATTCCTTTTATTTCCCCAGGAGCACCAGGAAACAAACGAGTTGTGATTTTTGTTGACGACTTAAACATGCCCAGACTGGATCGCTATGGCTCCCAGCCTCCAATTGAATTGCTTCGGCAGTATCAAGATTTTGGAGGATTTTATGACAGAAACAAACTCTTTTGGAAAGACATACAGGTCACTTTAGATTTTAAATTAATTTGCATGTTTAAATTTTAAACAGCAAGGAAATATGGTGTATTCGTTTGTTAGGGCTGCCATAACAACGTACCACAGACTGAGTGATTCAAACAACAGAAATTTATTTTCTCACAATTCTAGAGGCTGGAAGTCTGAGATCAAGATGTCAGCAGGGTTGGTTTCTTCTGAGGCCTCTCTTCTTGGCTTGCAGATGGCGGTCTTCTCCCTGTGTCTTCTCTCTGTACCCATCTGTGTCCAAATCTCCTCTTCTGATAAGGACACCAGTCATATTGGATTAAGGCCCACCCTAATGACCTCATTTTAACTTAATTACCTCTTTAAAAACCCTATCTCCAAATACAGTCACATTCTGAGATACTGGGGGTTAGGGCTTCAACATGATTGGGAAGAAGGATACAATTCAGCCCATAACATGGCTTCAGTGTTTCTATGTGTAATGCAGTTCATTCAGTCTATGAGTTCTTGCTGTGCTTGATTCAGGAGATTCATGGACATGTGAGACAGCCCCAAGCTGCCAGAAGGCTCAGCTTCAAAGGATGGATGCACATGTATTTATAATGCAGAGTGATGAGCAGAGAGAGACAAGAGGGAGGCAGAGGTGGAGGCTGGGTTGAAGATGAGAGAAGCCTTTCCAGAGGAGGTGATGTCGGAACAGGATTTCGCAGGCAGAGCGTGGCAAAGCAAGGAAAGGCAGCATTTTGTGCCTCAGAAGCAGGGAATGTAGAACCCCACAGTGGTGTGGAATGTGAGCACCAAAGTGGCAGGAGATGCCAAGGTCAGCCCAAGGGCACCATGGTCCATGACAAGGAATGTAGATTTATCCTCTAAGTGATGGGAGCCTCTGAAGGAAATGCTATGGAAAGATCCCCTTGGCTGCAGGGGAGGGGTGGGCTAGAGAAGAGGCAAGACCAGAGCAACTGCAATGTCATGTGTTGATCTGTTGATGAAAATGTTGTGCCCAGAGGCTCACAGGAACCTAACCCTCTATCTCCCCTAGGAGCAGTGGTTCAGTGTGCATTAATTCAGTGTTCCTGCGACTTCATAGAACATAACCACCACAAATAACGAGAATCAACTATACTTAGTATTTATTGAATGAATATATTTTAACTTAGGATACAAATTCTTAAAGATTTTTAAAATTACATTTTCAAATAGGAGTATTTATACAAGGTAGATGAGTTAGGTGAGTGATTTTGAGCAACTTACTTAACCATCCAGGGCCTTGAATTTTTCATCTACAAAACGGGGATAACAATAGTGATCTCCTGAGGTTGTTGTGAAGATTAAGTCAGATAATGTTTAGGAAAATGTAATGCAATGCTGGCATATGGTAGGTCCTCAAAAACTGTTGGTTCTCAGTCCTGCTGTTGGGATGGGCAGATCTCATCTCTTTCTTTGCTGGGTGACCCAAGTGGATTTCTGCCCACACAGGATGTAACAGTTGTGTCAGCATGTGCACCTCCAGGCGGTGGCCGCAACCCTGTGACCCCCCGCTTCATCCGACACTTCAGCATGCTGTGCCTCCCGATGCCCTCGGAGCACAGTCTAAAACAGATTTTTCAGGTGAGTGTGGATTTAAACTTAGGCAAGAGGGGAAAAGAAAATATATTTGTTCCAAGACTCCCACAATCAAAACAGTCTGTTGTGTTTCTAGGGAGCCCATCCATCCCTTTCCTGAGCAGAAAGCGGGTAAGCACGGGCATCCGGGCAGTGGCTGATAGGCATCTGCATCTTAGTCTAAGTGGTCTTAGAGGTAGTTTTAGGCGTGCAGAAAGATTGTCAAAACACAGCCCCTACCTTTAAGGAAGGCTGTATCCTGGGGCCTTGCCTATTAGCACTCTGCACACAGTTCTCAGCAGATCTCATCCACCCCCGAGCCCCTGCCTCCATGCTCATCTTACCTGAGCTCCAGGTCTGTGTGTCCACTTGCCAACCAAATGCAACCCTCAATACCCCAGCGAGCTCCAGCTCAACACACCTAACTCAGAATTTATCGCCTCCACTGCCCCACCGCCTCCAATGAAAACCACCACCTATATTTCTCCCACCTGTATGAACTTCCTAAGGGGCCACTTCCTCATCCTTAAAATGGGGAGAATAACTGTGCCTGCCCTGTAAGTGCTCCGCAGAAGTGTTCAATAAATGAGTCATTATTTTAAATGAATGATGAGAGAACATGAAGCAGCATGACTAGAGCCAGCATGCCATAACCAGCCAGCAAAGACTGCTTAGAGGAGACAGATTATGAGCTGAGCCCTGGAGGATGGGAAGTGACAGGGAGGAATAGATTCTCGGAACAGAAGGTATGTGGATGAATGCAGTCGCAGAGGCAGACAATGGTAAAGTGGGCATACAGGTAGAATGAGACAGTTAGGTGGCTTGTCTGGAGAAGCCGACTTTGGTGGTAATTACCCAGGAGCCAACGAGGGCCAGTGACGCAGGATTAAGTGAGCCTCTGCATTTACCAGCATCGGCCTCTCCTTCCAGTGGGGCCCTCTTAGAGGAGAGAAAGGAACAGAGCCAGCACGTACACAGCCATTAATATGTGGAAAGTGGTTTTCACATTGAAATAGCTTACATCCATGGGGAATTATTTTTGATAAATTTGAAGTAGTTCCAATAAGTTGTTTAGGAGCTAATGCCAAGATGAAATATAAGAATTGCCACATTTTGAAAATCTTTTGGAGAGGACTTTAGAATATGAAAGGATGGGAGCTTATCTCCTATAATTAGGCACCAAGTATAGAACAAGACATGAAGCAGGTAACAGGACCAACACAGATATTAGAAGACTTTTGAGTCCCCCCCTTTTTGTGGAGAACCTTTATGTGTATATTTTGGAGTTTGAAATGAGTGATTCCCAACCATGCTATCCTGACACACTTTGTGATGTGGTCAGTGGTGAGGGGTGTCCCAAGTAACTTATACCTGATGACCAAGTACTGAATTTGCAAATTATTTTATATTTTAATAAGTTAAAGCAAATGCAAGGTTATCCCAACAAAAATGTCATTCTTCATTATTCCAAAATGCTTTCTTGGGTGGGAAGGAAAAGGTGGAATCTGGTTCCTGGAAATGAGATTGTCCCCGACCCTCAGCCTCCTCCCTCTGCCTGCGGGATTGTCATGTCCACGGGACTGTGCCACTCACAGGAACATCATCCAGCAAGCACGTCACAGCTGAAAACAGGCAGGAGCTGAGAAAAGGCAGGAACTGCTTCTTCAACCGCAATTTAGAGGCTATTATTTAAAACTCACACGAGCTGTTGGTGGGAATGGAAATGAAATGCGGCAAAACGGAGAGATTCTGGGGACCACTGGGTTGGACTGGATTCACGCGGGGAAGTGTATTTTCCTCGTTACCAGAATAGACAGGATATTTTACCTGTAGAAGGAAAAGGACTTGCTCTAGATCCGTGGATCCCAAACTTCGTTTTTAATCACAACCCATCCAAGCAGGACCCAAGTGTTCACAGCCCACCTTCTGTGTCCTTTGTCATTGTGTGGAGGAGAAGGAACTTGGGGATAACCAAGAATTGAAGGAAAGCAAAACCAATAAGTTAAAGCAAATTTGTTGTCAGCAACATATATAAATAGATTTCTACTCTATAAAAGAAGCCTATGAGGTTAAATAGTATATATATATATATATAAAGTATGCCTATAGTATATATGTATATAATGCTTTTAATCATCTGTTGGTTCTAAAGCAATCAGTAGTATCACTGTACTTTCTTTGCCAGTCTGTTGCAAGTTAGTTAAACAGCACATACATGCAGGGAGCACACCACTCATGACAGGTCATGGTTTGCACAGATTTGGATTATGTGTGGTTATAGGTGACTCTTCCTTGAACCACAATTCATACACATCTTAGTGTTTACTTACTGGAAATTTGTATGCCAAAAATATGCATCATTATACACTCTAAGGGTAAACTAAAGAGCACATAAATTAAATTGATCGTATTGTGACTAAATTAGGTGTAATTTCTAATTAGAAAGATATAACAGCAGTAGTTGAAAACCATGATCAATTCCATAAAATACTAACAATGTCCTCATGCCAAAGCATCCTTCCCCAAAACTGTGGAAATTCTGGCTCTATTTTCTGTGCATATTCTTAGAAGGAGCTTTGCAAAGTTGCCAAATATGTCATGTCAGCCAGACCTTTAAATAGAATACCAAGCTGTGGTCCTCAGTGAACTCTATAATGACATGCTAATTTTAATTTATGAATATTAATTTAGTACCCCTTAATTCATTCATTAAAGAAATATTTGTTGAGCACTTAGCATGTGCCAGACATTGGTTTATCATTTTACTTTTTTTTTTTTTTATAATTTTATTTATTTATTTATTTTTCCCCCAAAGCCCCAGCAGATAGTTGTATATCACAGTTACACATCCTTCCAGTTACTGTATGTGGGACGCGGCCTCAGCATGGCTGGACAAGCGGTGCGTCAGCGCGCGCCCGGGATCCGAACCTGGGCCGCCAGCAGCAGAACATGCGCGCTTAACCGCCAAGCCACGGGGCCGGCCCTGGTATATCATTTTAAATAAAACAGATGCCATCCTTGTCCTCATAGAGCTTCCACCGTGGAGAAAGATAATAAACAGATGAATGACTGTATATATATAGCTGTATTTATATTTGTGTGGTGGAGAATAAACAGACTAGAATTTTTTATTTTTTTCATAAATATAGTGTATATATATTATATATAGTAAAATTTTTATTTTATATATATTATATATAGTAAAATTTTTATTTTATATATATTGGAGTGGTTCTACTCAAAATGCAGCCCATATAGAGAATGTTAAACTCATGTTGGGGTCTGGGGGGGGTACCTCAAAAATATAGGTAATCCTCATATGCTGCTAAAACTAACACAGGAGGCTCATTGAAAACAAATACTTCAGTTCGTTTCAAAATATTTCATATATGAGCGCCAAATCTAAAGTCACAAGGATTGACTTGCAAGCATTGATATACATTCTGGTGGCTTCTCCCATGAGTAACTCCAAGGTCAATGGTGATGAGAATTTATCTATTTAAAAATCAATAATGATTCTCCCAAGCAACTGGGGGTCGGGGGCTAGCTAATAAGTATGTACCTTCAGATTGTGGCAAGTTATATATGAAAAGATCAGAGAGACTGAGGGGAGGACTTAGTTTAGATTGGGTCGTCAGGGAAGGCCTCTTGGAAGAAATGACATGTATCCTGAAACATAAGGGCTGAGAAAGTCCCTGCCAAGCAGAGAGCTGTGTGGGAGTGGGTACTGGGAGCGGGGAACAGTCTGCGGAGACCCTGAGGGAGGAGAGAGCATAGGATGTTAAGGCCAGTGTGGCTGGGACACAGGAGCAATGGGGAGAGAGGGTAAGGTGAGGAGGCTGGCTGGGGGCAGAGCATGGACTGACAGGGGAGTGTAGTGCCTGACTTGCATGATTAAAGGTGACAGAAGGGAGACGAGAGTGGAAATAGAGAGGCCAGGAAGTGAAGAAGCCCAGATAAAAGAGTGGGTGCTGGAATGGGGTGATGTCACGGGAAACAAAGGGAAGCAGACAGATTCCAGGAATGTGTGCAAGATTGATTGTGGGGGACAGTGAATGAGAGGTATCAAAAGAGACTTCCAAGTTCCTGACCTGAGCAGAGGGTGGGGCCCTATCCTGAGATAGGGAAGCTGAAGGGTGGGGGAGTTAAGTGAGTCGCACTTTAAATATACGTGAAGATGGAAGTCTATGGAATTGCTGGTCATTCACCCATAAAAATCAGAGAGAGGACTTCAGTTCATTTCCAGACGAGTTGGAGCACTCCATGAAGACCCTCTGGACCCACAGGGAGCAGAAGTCTAAGTTGCTTGAGAGTAAGTTAATGTAAGTTCACTGGTCAGCTATGAATGCTGCTCAGGCATCGCCAGACAATCACAGAAGACAGGAGTAAGCCACTTCTTAGGAACATATTCTGAAATGAATGGAAGAGTTTCAACACCCAGATGTCCTTGCATTGGAATTTGGCTTTCTAGTTATTATTAGAAAAAGTATCATCAGATATGGAATATTTGAAAGATACATTTTTGGTGGAAAAAAAATATAACCCTCTCCTATTATGTTTCTGGTTCTAGGCCATCTTAAATGGCTTCCTGAATGACTTCCCACCAGCTGTAAAGCAAACTGCATCAAATATTGTAGAAGCCTCCGTTGAGATTTATAACAGAATGAGTGTTGATCTTTTGCCAACACCGGCCAAGTCCCATTACGTCTTTAACTTGAGGGATTTATCCAAATGCGTGCAAGGTAGCGTATGGAACCCTCATTCTCTGACCTGCACCCTCCCCTCATTTCCATTCACTCTCAAATCTCTCAGCAGAATTATATGTACATGGGCAACTGTGACTTGCCTGGAAATCCTGTTGCATGTCCCTGTTCAAGTCACCCTCCACCCCCACCCCAGGCTGACTGCTTCACAGCTTCCCTCAAACCACCAGCATCCCCTCTCATTTCTCACTCCCAGATGATGACCTGTCTTCTTATTTCATGAAAAAAATAGAATCAATCAAACTAGAACTGCCTCATCTTCCAAATCTCCCAGACAACCTGCATCGGCCTTCCCTCCCACTGCAGTGGCTGAGCTGTCCTGCTCCTGTCACGGGCCAATACTGCCTCTGGCACTGAATTCCATCCCCTCCTGCCTACTCAAGGATTTTGCTTTTATAATTCTCGTTTCTCTTCTGCATCGTCAGTGCTTCCTCTTCTATTGATCATTGCTAACAGCATAAAAACCTACCGTAATACCTCCCATCTTAAAAAATAATTCTCCTTAGGACGCATATCCCCCTGCGGCTACCTCCCCACCATTTTCTCTGCTTTTTCTAGAAAGACCCCTTAAAGAGTGGTCTCTCCTCGCTGTTTCTATACTTCCTCCAGTTCTCTCTTTAATATACTCCAATCAAGCTTTTATATTTGACCCTGCACTAACTGCTCTTCCCGAGTTCACCTCTCTATCTTACCAAATCCATTGGTCAGTCCTCCTTCTGGACCTTAGCCCCTCAGCAGTGTTTGGCACAACTCACCCTCCCTCTCTCTTGAAACTCTTCCCTCTGTGGTGTCAGGACACCTGCGTTCCCTCCTCCCTCACTGGCTGCTGCTGCTCAGTCTCTCTTGATGGCTGTCCCTCCTCTTCCCTACCTCAAAACATTGGGGGGCCCCAGGGCTCCATCTTCAGTCCTCTTTTTTATCTACACACGCTCCCTAGGTAATCTGAGTCAGTTCTATGGGGTTAAATCCCATCTGTTCAGAGAAGACACTCGAATGTCTACCTCCAGCTTCACCGTCTCCTTTAGTGTCTGATTTGTATATCCACCTCCCTTCTCGACGACCTCACTGAGATATCCAGTTGGACTTAAACTTGCCATCTCTGAAACTAAATTCTTGCTTTATCCCTCCTCCCTGGCCATGTGTACCCATGCCCCAGTTGGAGGGACTACCATTTATTGCTCTGGCCACGAGCCTTGGAGCCTCCCTGATTGTCCTCATTCCTTGAGGATTCCCATCCAGTCCATCAACAGCCTTGATGGCTTTCCCTTCAGAATGAATCCCAAATGTAACCATTCCTCACCACTCCATCCACTACCACTCTAGCCCAAACTACCATCATGTCTCACCAGGATTTCTAACAGTGAGAGCCTCCTCTCTCTCTCTGGTCTCCTGCCTCCAGGCTGCCCCCTTAGCTTACCTTAAACCCAGCTCCACAGTCCACCTGGCAGCCAGAAGTGGGTACCCCTTGTTCAGATCCTCCCGAGGCTGCATTCCGCATCGCCTGCTGTGGGACTGAGGCTCTGCATGGTCTGGACCTGGCAGCCTCCTGCCTTCATTGCCTACCACTTTCTTCCTCGCTGCTGCCACCTCCCTGCTGCTCCTGAAGTAGGGCCTGCTCAGGGGCCTCTACACTTCCCTTGGGATGTTCTTACCTCAGATGTCCACATGACTCACTTTCCCTGCTCAAATGTCACCTCCTCTTCCTCCTCTTCCCCTTTATGTCCCTTCATAGCTCTTACGACCTGAAGTCTTCTCCAAGATACTTATTTGCATACATATTTATGTCTCTGTCTCTCCCAATAGAATGTCAGCTCCATGAGGGCTGTTTGTTTAGTTCACCTCTGCATCCCCGGTGCCTAGAATCATGCCTGGCCCTGAATGAATGAATGTCATAGAATGTCAGAACTGAAAGGAAGCTTTTACAATACCTAGACCAAGTCCTCACATTATTTTGTGCACAAGGACGCCAACTCTTAGTTGTGCAGTGATCTGCTCTTCACCATCCAGTGCTGACTCCCCATCCAGTTCTCTTGGTTCTACACCACTTGTAATATTTTTTTCTCAGTAAAGATTCAAACAAACTAATGTATGTAAATATATTTTAAATATCTACGAAATATTATAAGTGAAAGGTGTCAAGCACTTCCATGTAAAGCCATGCTGGGCTCTCTGAAATCCAGCTCCCTTTTCTGTCCTTATCAAAATCTAATTCATTACCAAACACAGACGAGATCTGTAACATATTAACAAGGCAGAGAATGAACTAGGAGGTAATGGCGGATGGTAGGAGCTGAAGCTGGGCTTTAAGAACCGTGACCACCCCACCTGCCCCTCCCTAATGCTCAGTTATCACCGCAGGTTCCTGATCTTTCCACTCCCGTTCTGATGGTGCTACTATTCTCTTTTCTTTTTCCTGCCGCATAGCCTTCCTCCTTCTTCAAGAGCCTGGAGACTCTTGAAGCTGGCACACCATCTTTGCCATAGGATGACACAGTAACTTGTATTCCTCCTCCTCTAAAATTTTACGCTCCTGTGTTAGCAGTTTAGTCCTGGGATTCATGAACTCATTTTTCCTAGAAAATGTTGAAACATGGCTTTGTTTCTTTAGTGAACTGCTTTGGACTCACTTCCTGGTCCTCAGACATTGTCTAATCTAGTCATTCATTTATCATGCTTCCCAATTGTCTTTCTATTCCTACTGTTTAGATAATTTCTGAGCCTCAAAATTCAGGATCTATTTTATCTCTGACAATGATACATCATAATGTACCCAGGAAATTCCAATTTTGAATATCTTTCCCCTTGTCCCCACATTTCATCAAAATGTCCTGGAAATGACCTTATTTCTACAAATATTAGCTGAAAATAATTCAATCTTTAAGCATTTCAAGAAACTTATAATGTCACACACACACAATCTGAGCTACAAAAAAATGTAACATCATTATCTATAGAAATTCTCTACTATTCCAAAGCAGCATGGATGGAACCTACTATGTGGTACGGAGCACTCTGTTGTGTGTACCTGTGCCTAGTAGGTATTCTCCCTGTCACCCTCTGCATGTGTGAGGAGCCACATGTGAAGGGTCCCCATGGAGAATGAACACTTCCAGGACTGCTATGCATCGTTGCTTTCATTGTAACTTGAAATTATTAGCACTGTTTTCAGTTACCACTTATATTAACACAAAAAGTACTCAGAATAATTTTGAGTAGAAGCCAGAAGGACCAGGGACATTTGGTGAGGACTGAACATTGGGGAAGAACAAGAGAGGAAATTGGTGTTTTGAAAACAGTGTAAAGGTCAGGAGGGAAAAGTTGCTAAATGAATGTATCTATATATATATTAAAGAAAGGCGACATTCCTCACTTAACATATTGCAACCCAATGTAATAATGAGATGAACATTGCTTACACTGTGAAGTCTGACCACTTCATATGTTCAGTTAAAGAAACACTGCAAAACAAGAAAACAGTTTTGTCAGATAATATGTCCCAGTTTTCCTTTCAAAAAATGAGGTCATGATTTTTATGTGTGTATATCCTCTCTCTGGGGAAGCACCCCTTTCTGGTAGTGTGGGGATAAAGTTGGACTTAAGGCTTTTTCTAGTTAATTAAATATTACTGGATATTCCACAAATGTAGAATTTTTCTTTTTTCCTTTTCTTAAAAAACAGGTATCCTCCAGTGCGATCCAGGAACAATAAGAGAAGAAATACAGATATTTAGACTCTTTTGCCATGAATGTCAAAGAGTCTTCCATGACCGTTTGATTAATAATGAAGATAAGCACTATTTCCATGTTATTTTGACAGAAATGGCCAGTAAATGTCAATCTTTATTTAGTTGTTCTTTTTTTTTGAATAGAAAAGCAGTTTGGTTGCTATAAAGAAAAATTAAAATGAGCTCATATAGGGTAAAGCAAAATGAATTTTAGTCATTCATGAGTAAAAGTTTTTCTCGTCAATGATTCAAATATATAAAAATATATGAAATATTATGAAAATCATCTTATTGAAATTTAGGAAAGGTTAATATTTTTAATTCAGTAAAGAATTTTAAGTGGAAGAGGAAAGTGGAAGAAATAACATTTTGATAAAAAGCCAGGATATTTCTAAAGTACTTTTTATTTATTAAATACGTTTTCAATATCTATTATTTAATAAAAAGTTTATTAATATTATTCTTAATCTTAAATCCAGGAGATTATCAACCAAACTAAAGTGGTATGGTTAACATGGCTTTCTCTCAGTTTCATTTATACTAATTAAGACTTCAAAGTAAAGTAACAGCTGATGTTATTCTGTGTATCTTATCATTAAAATACTGCATTCAAGCTTATCATTATATTAAAAATTGACTTTGTTTTTTGAACAGACAAACATTTTGGGATTGCAATTGGCCTGGAATATTTTTTGACCAGGCCCATCATATTCGGAGATTTCATTAAGGCAAGTATGTTGTATTGACTTGTTGTATTGGCTTGACTACATTTGAAGATTATAAAGCATTTACTGTTTTCCAGTTCAGGTTAATATTCTACAAGAACGTTGTACCTGTGAAGATTAAATATCTAAACCAGGGGTCGGCTAACTATGGCCCATATGCCAAATCCACCCACCACCCATTTGTGTAAATAAAGTTATGTAGGAACACAGCCACACACATTTGACTGATACTATTTACATGGTTGCTTTTGCATTACAAGGCAGAGTGGAGTAGTAGCAACAGAGATTATATGACCTGCAAAGCCTAAAATATTTACTATCTGGCCCTTTAGAGAAAAAGATTGCTGACACCTGATCTAGTTACATTCATTTTGATAACAGTTTGAATCAGAGACCTGTCAGGTATTCGATTTAGAGGAAAGCAGAGAGATTCAGTCTCTTAATTCAGGACTGGAATCCCCTTACTGTATTCTATGTAGCTGTTCAGTCTCTACTCAGAAGCTTCCAGTAATGGGAAGCTAATTAGTTAGCCATGCTGCCCTCTTCATTTCAGGGGAGCTCTAATCAGTAGCAAAATTTTCCTTGTATTAAGCTCTTCAAGTCTGTCCCTCCAATAAGATCTACATACAAGCTCTAATTTTACCCTCTAGATCTGCCTAGAATAGGTCTTCCATCTAACCACCCTACCCATGTTGACAGATAGCCATCTTGTTTTATCAAGTTGATTCTTGTTTGGGTGTAACATTCCTAGTGTCTCCAAGATGGCAGGCGCCCTGGCTTCTGTTCATCCTAAATCCCTACCTTCCTACACAGAGCTAGGTATGCAGCAAGCTCTTCATCAATGCTGGTTAAAGATATGAAGAACGAACTTATCTTTATATGATGTGTGTGGAACACCTCACCACCCTGGTAACCCCTGACAAATAAAAAAGACAAACAATTTATTTGTATGAAATGTATCTATTTAAATGTATTATTAACAACAAAGTCCACAGTTTGTTTTCAGGTGGTGATTATATTTCCTGTGTGTTTCTAGTGATATTATTATCAAATGGGGGAATAAAGCAAAGAAAAAAGAAGAGCTGGATTCATCTTGGATTGCTTATATGTATTTCAGTCAATGGTTCCAAATGAAAATGCCCCCAGGGCAGTTGCTACAGCAAAGAAAAGACATCATCAATAGGTCCAAACAGGACCTCAAACAGGAACTCAATTCCCTATAGTTTACACCAAATTTTATTCTCAATGATGTATTTAATTAGATGACTACTGTATATGTGAAAACTACATACAGTGCTGGCATGATTTTTTATAACTATAACAGTCTATCATGCATAATTTTCAACCCATTTAGCTTTTCTGATGTCAACAGCCTAAGAGCAAAACTATGAAACTAGAGTAAGGTATAATGAGAAAAACTGAAAATCTATTTCTGAGCTCCACTGTGAATTTTATTGCAAAGATCATTGAAATTCCAATGTACCACTTGAAGGAGTTAAATGAAATGGACTTTCAGTTATCCATGAAAATTTGAGTTTCTTAGTCCCATTTCCTTGGTTTTAAAGCCTTGCTAGCTTATGTATAAGCAATGATGAAATAGCAACGCAGATAGAATAATGTTCCCTCCTAAGTTTATACATTTCTATATATCAGAACTAATCCAACTTGGTTTCTCTCCCATAAATCATCGTATAGTTTGGAGCAGATAAGATGGATCGGATTTATGATGACATGCCTGATATGGAGAAAATCGCAAATGTTCTACAGGACTATCTTGATGATTATAACCTCATAAATCCCAAAGAAGTAAAGTTGGTGTTCTTCCAGGATGCTATAGAACATGTTTCAAGGTATAATGCTATAAGGTGCCCAAAAATGCATTGATCTAATTTCTTTTGTATTAAAAGGTAAGGATTAAGTTGTACAAAACTCTTTAAATAGATTGCGAGATGGATTCGCATCCATCCGTGGATTAGTGAGATAGATTAATTGCGAGTCATTTAGCAAATCTTGCTATAATTTAAAAAAGTTATTTTTTGATATATTTTAAACATATATGGTATGAACTTTCTATGGAATCCCAGGAATTATTATTTTTGCTGAATATTAATAGATTGTTTTTGTTTGTTTTAAATGTCTTGTCTTATTACAAAAAAGGATCTAAGGTGGTTTTCAGAGATACACATACACTATAACAAGGCTGATTACATACATGCATGCCCAGAGAAAGAGGGGGTTCAAGATTATAGCAAAACAAGTTGAATCCGAGGGTTGTAGATTTCATGAGTCTGACTCTTACCCATTGCAAGTATCCTTTGAGGGACATTCCTGACACCTAGGTATCCATCCTAAATATCTGCATCCTTGGGGCACTCACCAGTTTCTGAAGTGGCTTGTGTCCTGTTGGACTATTCCAAGTGTTAAAATGACCCTTCCAGGGTAGGTCAAAATCTGCTTCCTGTGACTTCTGGTACCAGTTCATCCTGTGGAGCAGTCATAATAATGGCACTCAGTGCAAATCTAAAACCATGATATGGAGTATCTCATTTAACTGTCATAACCTCTATATGGCTCAATATCATAATCTCTCTACAAATAAGGCCCAAAGAATATTCCAGTCGTCTGTTGCTACATAATAGCCATGGTAAGACTTAGGAGCTTCAGTTTTTTATTATCTTTCATGGTTCCCAGCGGTTCTCTCTTGAGGTCTCTCATAAAGTTGCAGTCAGACAGCATGTGGAGTACCTGGTGCATCTCTACCTCCGTTAGACTGCCTCTGTCTCTCTAGCATGGCAGCATCAGAGTTGCTTACATGACGGCTTATTACATGGTGGCTCAGGGCTCCAAAGGCTCGTGCCCCAAGAGGGAGAGCCAGGCAGAAGCCAAATGGCCTTTCATTACTTCGCCTTGGAAGGCACGTAGCATCACTTCTACTATATTCTATCAGTCAAAGGAGTCATACAGGCCCACCCAGGTTCACAAGAAGGGGTCAGAGACTCTTTCAGTCAAAGAACATGTAGGACCAGAAACATTATTGCAGCCATTTTGGGACAGTGCTCTGTGCCACAGGGAGACAGGTGAATTGTCCAAAGTCCTCTAGCTAGAGAGTGGCAGGCTGGGGATTGTGTCCAATGCTTTGACTCTAACTCTGCTGCAGGTGCCTCCACCCAAAATGGACCCACTCTTTTTCATGACAGCCCTCCAAATATTTGAAAATCATTACCAGGCTCCTCTTAGCTTTATCTGCTCTAGGCATAATTATCCCAGATCTTTCACTGTTGCCTGTTAGAGATTATTTCCAGCCTTCGACATACGAACACTTTATAATTTTTCAATGTTCCACTTAAAACGTGATACACAGATTTGATATAGTATTCTGTGGAATAAGCAGTGAAAATTCTGTGTGAGGACAGGAGTTCCCGTGCTCTACTACCATAGCAAGATTTTAATGGCTTTGTTTTTTTCCCTTGTCAACTACATTTTAGTGTTGGACCTTAAGACTGACAATTAAATCCCCAGGCTTTTTATCTATAAACCATAAGCAAACCAAGTCTTTCATCTTTTCTGTACTTCTTCTGTTTAATTAACTCTAATTCAAGAATTTATGTTTGTCACAGCTCAAGTGTTATAACATACAATAGTTTGTCATTGGGTTGTCCAGATGCCACTTGTTTCCCTTCTGTCCCCCTGCCAACATACCCACATGCTGTCTCCTGACAACTTTTACTCCCATAGCTCAGGCAGTCCCTAAGCCTGCAAAGAAAAAAATATTGGCCATACTCTGGTCTGAGAAACTTCCTGGAGAATAGACCAGACGATACGCAAAGTCAGCTTAATTGTATTTATACTCTTTCTTACTTTTGTGAAAGAGAATCACCAGGCTACTCAAAGTTTGCTTAAAATATTACAGGGGAAATGAAAAACCATTTGTAGAATGGAGGAGATTTGGTTTTCAGATACACAAGGGACTACCGTGTGAATAATGATGTAGATGTGTTCTCTTTTTTTCTAGAGAGGATCAGTAGTTAGGAATTAGAGGAAACAAATTTCTACTAATTTCAGTAAGAGCTCTCAAATATCTGCTTCTGATCTGCAATGGAAATGGCTTCATTATGAACATGAGTTATGGGATAATTACTAAATATTTACTAATTTAGCAGATATACATTTCCATTTGTTGGTGACAGTTTAGGGTTTTGTTTTTTTTTTTGCATAGGATAAGTGGATAAAAGCCTTCTCGACTCAGGAAAAAAATTTACCTCAGAGCCTATGCTTTCAAAGGGCAATTTGCAGGCAGTTTCTACCCATTACATGCCCCCAAAGTTGTCACCACACTGTAAGGATGGTAGAATGGATCTCTTATCATATAAGCCACTAATTAGGAAAGCCATCTCTTGCCAACTATAGTAGAGAAAATGTAATTTTGGAGAATTCTTAATGGAGGGAGTTTTCTATCCATTGTTATGTAAGCTGACAGAAAAATAACACTAGGAAGTAGAATGGACAAGACATTTGTTTCCAATAATCTCAGTTGGAAATAATCAAATTACTATAATGTACATGAAACAAGGGAAGAGTAATATATAAAGTGCAAGATTTTTATAATATTCAATATTTGATCCACTGTAGAACTCTTAGGCATTATGGGAAAAAACAACAATATCATTACATATCAATTCAGCCTTCAATTTTATACTCACATAGGTAGCTGAAGAGAATAGGCAAACAGATGTCTGATGTGTCTTCTGTTAGATGTGCCTTGTGATAGAGACAAAGCAATGGAAATGGTGCCCACGGGTCTTAGTTGCTCTAGGGGAGGAGTTGGCAAAGGATCCTAGAAAAGGAGCAGACAGACTTCTTTTGTAAAGGGCCAGATAGTAAATAGTTTAGGCTCTGCACGTTGTACAGTCCCTGTCACAACTACTCAACTCTGCCATTGTAACACAAAAGCAGCCACCTTCAATAGTGAATGAAGGAGCAAGGCTGTGTTCCAATAAAAATTTAGTTATAGAGCTAATATTGGAATATCATATGATTTTCACATATCATAAAATCTTGCTCTTCTTTTGATGTTTTTGTCAACCACTTAAAAATCTAAAAACCATTCTTAGCTCATAGGCCATAAAAAGTTAAAAAAAAAAAAAAAAAAAAAACAGTGGGCAGTTTGCTGACTTCAGTTCTAGACAAAGCAGGGTCATCAAGGCAGTCAGGGCAGGGAAAGAGCAGACTTGCCTGGGGGGCAGGAGAGGGTGCGAAGATGGAGGAGACAAATTTACAAGTTTAATACCTGTTTCAGAAGCTCCTGAATAATGACCTAGGAAACTGTGCTTTGTCCTAGAGGAGCACTTTTCAAATAAGTCCTTGTAGATTCCCTGTTCTATGTTCCCACTACACAGGTCCTATCCCCCACCACCAAAGATGATGGCACACAAAACTATTTAATCACTGTTCTCTAGTTCACAGTTTTTAAGGTATCTAGAAGTTGATTACTTCAATATAGATGATTTGATAAAAGTGTACTAAATTTGAGAGATAGAGTAAGAAATGACTTTTGTCTCCTTTTTTATATAAACATAATTTTATTTATAAAAATTCATATTACTAAGATCTTTTTAATGATAGAAATATTGCATAGGAAGGCATCTTTATATTTTCTACAAGGCAGAAATACATCTACTTTGTTTTCTTTAAAAAAAATAGTGATTCATTTATATGGTGATGGATGGAAACTAGACTTTTGGTGGTGTATAGACATGATGTAGTCTATACAGAAGCTGAAATATAATTATGTACACCTGAAATTTATAAAATGTCACCTCAATAAAATAATTTTTTAAAAAACAGTGTTTGTTTTTCCGATTGTATACTAAACACACTCATTACAGAAAATTTAGAAAAACATTATTCATAATTCCACCTCTTCATCCAGAGACAACCACTGTTAAAACTGTATGGTGCTTTCAAATATATTTATAAGCATATATATTTTTTTACAATATTATATTATGGCACATTAAACATACTTAAACGTTATGCCTTTAACACTTACATTACATTTGCCTCCACAATCCTATATATAATTAAATATTATTTTAAAACATGGCTTTAACAGCCACGTTTATGCAATCCTAACTTATTTTTTGTTTGTTTTTAATGCAACCTCTTTTTTGTTTCATGAACCCTCTTTCTTATGATCCGAAAGGATTCTATTTGCAGCTAACTTTAAGGTTTGTTTTTGTTTTGTTTTGTTTTGTTTTTTGGTGAGATCAGCCCTGTGCTAACATCTGCCAATCCTCGTCTTTTTTTGCTGAGGAAGACTGGCCCTGGGCTAACATCCATGCCCATCTTCCTCCACTTTATATGGGACACCGCCACAGCGTGGCTTGCGAGGCAGTGCGTCGGTGCGCGCCCGGGATCCGAACTGGGAAACCCCAGGCCGCCGCAGTGGAGCGCACGCACTTAACCACTTGCGCCACTGGGCCGGCCCCTGTTTGTTTTTTAATATTGTTAATATGATAATAAAAACATAAAAAGAACTAAATGTCTATCACTAGGGAACTGGTTAAATAAATTATGGTATATCTATTGCTGTGTTTACTAGCATGAGATTGCCCCTAATACATTATTTAGCAAAACAATCACAAAAGAAAACGTAGTGTAGAGTTTAATCTCATTTTTAGAGATAGATACATGCAAGTCAACACATACATTCACTTAATAAATATTTATGAAGCCCCTACTATGTGCTATGCACTGTTCTCATAGAGAACAGGACAGCCTCCAGGCCCTCATGATGGAGCTGACAAGTGAAGAGTTAGCAATGGTTTTCTCTCATTAGTTACAAGGGCCATGTTTTACTTTCACAATTAAAAAAATAATAAAGCCATTATCATTTTAAAATATTTGAACTCTGTTTTCTCCAGTTATCAGCATCATGAATAAAACTAGATAGATAGATAGATAGATAGATAGATAGATAGATAGATAGATAAAATTACTGTAAAAAAGAGAGAGAGAGAAATTAAACCCTCTATTACATTTCTCCCATGATTTCCTAGTTTCTGATGACCCAATCTGAGATTTTAGGTAATGGTGATAATAATTTAAAAAAAGAAATTATTTTTACATTTGTATCTCCTTTTTAAGAAGAATTTACTGATGTTATCATTATCTTTTTATCATCTTAACAACAGTGTATGGATTTGACTCTCATACGTACTGCTCATTTTTATAGTGACATCCTTCCCCCTTCTTGAGTTTTTAAATTTTATTCATACTTCTCTATATATCTTCATGGACTCTTTTAGGAAGGCTTTGCAGATGGCTTACTCTCTGAGCTATAACGTGATAGTTGTCCCTCTCTAACCATTGTCTGATGGAATATCATCTGGTAAAATAGATGTCTGAGGCCAGCCTAAAATCATTTGTCCTTTTGGGAGTAATCGATTGTTTCTGCCTTTTGGAAGCTCACAGACTTCAGTTATATCTAAAACACAGCTTTCTATTTTTTATATGTATACACATATGCATATATACATACATACACATACACACATATTTTATTTTATATTTATATATCTTCTAGAAATATTCAGTTTTGCCCCTCCTCTTTGGTTTTCTTTCCTGATCCTGAGTGACTGCAGATCTGTGGGCTGTCCTCTGGGGGTTTCTTCTCTTTTTTCAGTCCCTGCTGCATCAGTCTGTCCCCTCTTGCCTCTCCTTCTGCTGGAAGTCTCGTGAGAGACTGCCCTATGATGTGGCCTCTGGAATCCCATTTGCTTCTTCTAGATTTGTCCTCCTTACCTTCCATTTTCTCTCTTGTCATTTTTTTTGTGTGTGTGTGTGAGGAGGACTAGCCCTGAGCTAACATCTGATGCCAATCCTCCCCTTTTATCTTGAGGAAGACTGGCCCTGAGCTAACATCCGTGCCCATCTTCCTCTACTTTATATGGGCCACCCCCACAGCATGGCTTAGCAAGCGCTGCGTCAGTGCGCGCCCGGGATCCGAACCTGCAAACCCCGGGCCTCCATATCGGAGCGCGCGCACTTAACTGCTGCGCCACCAGGCTGGCCCTTCTCTCTTGTCATTTTAATAACGTTATCTTTCTTCTCTGAGTTCTGGGTAAATTCCTTGGGTTTGTCTTCTACTTCACCTGTTCAATTTTCCACAGAATCCTATTTGCGAGGCCCATCTTCCACTGAGGTTTTCAATTTGGTAGTCAGATTTTCCATCTCCATTCAATTTTTCCTAAACTCAGATTTTTTCCCCTTGTGAGTGCTCACTCTAGTATCATGATTGCAATGCTTTTTAAATTCTTGTTGTTAATATGAATCAGAGATTTTCTAAAATGTTGATATTTTATAGTAAATCCATTTCAGATTATTCCCGTTGATCTCTCCTTCTGAACTGCATGGTCTTTTCCTAGGTGATTTTTCTGCTTGCTCATCCCTATAAATGGAGACCTGGGCTTGCCATATAATGGTTAATATAACTAATGGCCTAGATCAGCCAGAGTTCCTGACAAAATCCTTCACACTTGGAAGAAGGAAGACGAAATTTTACTTTACTCTGAATTTGCATGACCAAGGCCAACAGCCTATAGGAAATGGGGGGAGCGGTGGATATAAGGAAAAGCCCAGTACTTCCCTCCCAACCGTGAACCTCAGAGCTGCCCTGCTCTTCCCTGGGGCCTTTTGCTCAGGGCCGACGCTCCACTGGCCACCAGCCTTCCACACCGGGGCAGGCTCCCTGAGCAGAAGCCACGTCTGTACACTCCAGATAATCTCTCTCTGCTTTGCCCCCTGCAGGATCGCCCGCGTGATTCGTCAGGAAAGAGGCAACGCCCTGCTCGTCGGAGTAGGAGGCACGGGCAAGCAGTCTCTCACGAGACTTGCAGCTCACATGTGCGGTTACAGGTGTTTGCAGATTGAACTGAGCCGGGGGTACAATTATGATAGTTTTCACGAAGACTTGAGGAAGTTGTACAAACTGGCTGGTGTAGACGACAAGAATATGGTTTTCCTCTTCACCGACACCCAGGTACGTATTTAAATCACCAAAGAGCAAGGACGGGAAAAGCACGAGGGTTACCTCACCTGTGTGCTTTGAATAGTTTGTGTGGGGGAGTTCAGGGAATCGCTGCCTCTGGTAACAGACTTCTTGGACCTTGTAAAAGACTTTTATAATACATTTTTATTTATTTTACCAAGTATTGTTTCCCCCTTTAAATTCTAAGTAAGTAAATATGATCAAAGGTTTAGAGGATGAGAAAGGTTTTAACTTCTCTTTGGGGAGAAGGACACAGACAGCAGAAGGTAATAAACTCTTTCTGTAGAAGGAAATATAAGAAAGTAATTCCCTAAGTGACATCAATTGGGGAAATACGCTTTACTCAAGAAAAGGAAAAAATAATGGCTATGTTTTAGGGTGAAATTAACTTTAAAATTAAAATAGGATTACATCTACGTCTACACCAACCAATTTAACTTTCTTTAATTTTTTCTGTAGTAGAGGATTTTCTACAGCGACTATACTTGGGTATTTTAACATTAGGGAAAATAAACTTTTATAGAAATTAGCCAAGGGATAAAAAAGTGATAGATCTGCTGCATAAATATTTTAAACTTCATTTTAATTTTTAAAACACTATAAACAGGATTAAGTACAATCATAAAACGGGAAAAATATTTTCAACATCCGTGACATGTGGTGAGTTTATATCTGCGTGTGTAAATATTTTTTACAAATGAGAAAGGACCCATAGCCGAATGTGTACACACCACCGGCTCTGGCCACCACTAATGCTGGTCCTGGTCCCCAGCCACTGGTCCTGGAGGTGTCGCTGAGGACCTTTGCAATAGCCCTTGTAGCCACTGTGGACCCCCTGTGGTGCTTGCCAAGGTACACACAGTTGTCAGTACTGTGGACCCCAGTGGCCTCAGCCAAAGAGACGTAACAGCCCCACCAGACCAGGTGCCACCACACACCCCCACTCTTAGCATCCTGCACCACTAGACCTGGGGTCACAGCTTGCTCCAGCATGCCCCCACCTACAGGTGAAAGTCCTCTTTTACCAAAGTCAGTCCTTAAAGTCTGGAATAGGTGACTGCTTCTTCAAATGTGCAGACACCTACATAAGGCTATAAGAATTGTGAAGAATCAGGGAAACATAACCCCACCAAAGAAATACAGTAAACCTCCAGTAACTGGCCCCAAAGAAATGAAGATTCAGAAATTGCCCCACAGGAGTTTAAAATAATTGTTCTCAAGATGTTCAGAGAGCTACAAGAGAACATAGGTGAACAATTTAATGATATCAGGAAAATAATGCAAGAACAAAATGACAGGAGTGACATTACTAAGATGGCAACATAGATTGGTCCCAACTTTGCTCCCCCTCACAAGAACAACTAACAACTACTTGTGGATGAGACACCACTGATAAAAGCCTAGAACATGGGGGTGAGGCTGAAGCATTCTTCTGCACCACAGAGACCAGGACAGACTGCATTAGTAGGGTAAGAGGAGCAGCTACACGCTGACAACATTGCCCCTCCCCCAGCCGGTGCAGCGCCACACTCAGAGGTCTCCCCTGAGCCTGTGGTTCCTCCAGTGGGAAAAGGGAGCCCAGGTGGATATCCAGTTCCTCCAGTATTGTGGGTTGCATCTTGGGAATCCTACTCCAATCTTGCATTACAGGGATCATGGAGCAATCCACAGAGCTTGGCCACTGGAAATCTGATTGTGACAGAGAAGGGGGGGACTTGCAACAACCAGCACTTGGATCATTGCAAACCAAGTTTCTACCTGCAGCACTCAAGTAGTAGTCCCGACCAGTAGCTTTACTCATCTGCAGAGCCAAAACAGTGGCACACTCTGACCAGGGAACTCAGCAGGGTGCAAGTCTGCCTGATTTGAGGTTCTCAAATGAAGAGCCTTGCTGGCCCTAGAGCCTCGTCTGCCACCTTCCCCACCCCCACCCGGGCTGAGTCATAGTCCCACTCACTGCTGAGTGTGGCTCCTGGCCCTGCCTGACCAGAAAGCCTGGCCAGAATACCTGGAAAGCTGTGTAGCCCAGCAACGCTCAAGTGGAGAGTACAGTAGGCAGAGCTGATCACTCTCAGAACAAAGTCAGTGGCATTGTTTGGCCAGGGAACTTGGGGTGCAGATCAGCTTGAGTCAAGACCACAAACAAAGAGCCTTTCCTGCCTTGGAGCTGGTTTCCAGGCAGAGGAGCTAATTCACAGCCACACCCACTACTGAGTGCAGCTCCCAGCCTCTCCCAACCAGAAAGCCTGACTGGAACACCTGGAAAGCTGTGCAGCCCAGCAATGCTGAAGCAGAGAGTCTGGCAGTCAGAGCTGATTGCCCCCAGAGCAAAGCCAGTGGCCGTGTTTGGCCAGGGAACTTGATGGCATGGGTTGGCTTGAGTCAAGACCACAAACAGCATTGGTGGCCTTGTAGCTGTTTCTTCCACTGTGCTCATGCAGAGAAACTAATTCATAGCCCTGCCCATTGCTGAATACAGCCTTCAGCCCACCCAACCAGAGAACTTAACCAGAGCAAACAGGAAGCTGCATAGCCGAGCCAGCAGCCCTGCTTATAGTGGCACTTGAACAGAGAGCACAGCCCACGGCTTTTTGCATCTGCAGAGCAAAACCTGTGGCTTCATCTGGCCAGGGAATTTAGTGCACAGCCTTGCCTGATTTGGACCCACAAACAACAAGCCCTGTGGGCCTTGGGGCCTATACTGCTGCCCCATCAGGGCAAGGAAGCTCATTCATGGCCCCACCTACTGCTGAGTATAGTACTCTGTCCCAACCATCTAGGAAGCCTGACCAGAGAACCCAGGCAACCACAGAGCCTATCCTATAGCCTTGCCTGGGCAGAGAACCAAGTCAGAAGTCCTATCCAATTGTTCTCAGCCAGCAGCACCACCGGTGACATCAGAGTCGGGCAGTGGCCTTACCCCAAAATAGACACTGATAGCAAGCCCTGCCTGCTCAAGGATGTTACCAACTGACAGTTCCAGAAACCCAAACTGAGCTGACCAGTGAAGAACTGTCTCTGCCAAAGTGAACCTGTAAAGTCTGGAAGAGGAGACAACTTACTCAAATGTGCAGATACCAATGTAAGGAATCCAGGATCATTAAAAATCAACTAAGCATTACACCACCAAAGAAAATTAATAAAGCCCCAATACCTGACCTTAAAGAAATGGAGATCTATGAACTGTCAGGCAAAGAATTCAGAATAATCCTCTTAAAGAAGTTTAGTGAAATACAAGAACACACAGACAACTAAATGAAATTAGGAAAATAATGCATGAACAAAGTGAGAAGTTCAACAAAGAAATAGAAACCATCAAAAAAAAAAAAAAACCAAATTGAAATCCTACAGCTGAAAAATACAATGACTGAACTGAAGAATTCAATAGAGAGCTTCAAAAGAGAGATTCAACCATGCAGAAGAAAGAATCAATGACTTAGAAGACAGGACATTTAAAATTATCCAGTCAGAGGGGCAAAATGAAAAAGAGTGAAGAAAGCCTATGGGACTTATGGGACACAATCCAAAGAAACAATATCCACATTATGGGAATTCCAGAAGAAGAAGAGAAAGAGAAAGGAACAGAAAGTATACTTAAAGCAATAATGACTGAAAAGTTCACAAACCTGGCAAAAGAAATGGACATCCAGATCGCAAAGGCCTAAAGGACCTCAAATAGGTTGAACCTGAATAGGGGTACACTGAGACACATTATAATTAGACTTTCAAAAGTCAAAGACAAAGAATTTTGAAAGCAGCAAGAGAAAAGAGACAAGTTAGATACAAGGGAACCTCCATAAGATGATTGGTGAGTTTCTTAACAGAAATTTTTTAGGCCAGGAGAGAATGGAATGATATATTCAAAATATTGAAAGAAAAAACACAGTCAACTAAGAATTCTATACCCAGCGAAGCTGCCCTTCAGAAATGAAGTAGAGATAAAGCCTTTCCCAAACAAACAAAAGTTGAGGGAGTTCAAAACCAGTAGATCTGCCTTACAAGAAATGCTAAAGGGGGGCCGTCCCCGTGGCGTAGCGGTTAAGTGCTTGTGCTTCACTGCTGGCAGCCCGGGTTCAGATCCCAGGCGTGCACCGATGCACCGCTTGTCAGGCCATGCTGTGGCAGCATCCCACATAAAGTAGAGGAAGATGGGCACGAATGTTAGCCCAGGGCCAGTCTTCCTCAGCAAAAAGAGGAGGATTGGCATGAATGTTAGCTCAGAGCTGATCTTCCTCACAAAAAAAAAAAGAAAGAAAGAAAGAAATGCTAAAGGGAGTTCTTTGAGTGGAAGTAAAAGGTTGCTAATTACCATCATAAAAACATGAAAAGGTAGCATAAAACTCAAGGTAATAGTAAGTATATAATCAAAGTTACAATCTGTAATATGATAATGGTGGTGCATAATTCACTTACAGTACTAGTTTAAAAGTTAAAAAACAAACATAGTAAGACATAACCACAGCTATAATAATCTGTTATTGGATACACATTAGAAAAAATATGTAAACTGTGACATCAATGACCTAAAATGTGAGGGAGAGAAGTAAAAGTCTAAAGTTTAGGAATGCTATCTAAGTTAAGTTGTTATCAGTTTAAAATAGGGTGTTATAATTTTAAGATATTTTATGTAAGCCTCATGGTAACCACAAGGGAAAAACATGTACTAATTACACAAAAGAACATGACAAAGTCAAAGCATACTGACACCAAAAGACCTGGAATACAAAAAGAGACAAGGAACAATGGATTTACAAAACAGCCAGAAAACAATTAATAAAATGGCAATAGTAAGTCTTTATCAATCAATAATTACTTTAAACATAAATGGATTAAATTCTTCAATCAAAAGACACAGAATGGCCAAATGGATAAACAGACAAGATTCAATGATATGCTGCCTACAAGAGACCCTCTTTAGCCTTAATGACGCACATAGACTAAGAGTGAAGGAAGGGAAAAAGATACTACAAGCAAATGGTATCCCAAAGAAAGCAAGGATAGCTATACTTATATCAGACAAAATAGACTTAAAACTAAAAATGGTAAAAAGAGACAAAGAAGGTCATTATATAATGATAAAGGGGTCAGTCCACCAAGAAAATATAACAATTATGAACATTTATGCACCCAACTTTGGAGGACCCAAATATATAAAGCAAAAACTAACAGAGCTAAAAAGAGAAATAAACAGCAATATGATAATAGTTAGGGACTTTAATACTCCACTCTTGACAATGGATAGATCATCCAGATAGAGAATCAATAAGGAAACAGTGGATTTGAACACTATCGACCAAGTGGACCTAACAGACATATACAGAATGTTCAATTCAACAACAGCAGAATACACATTCTTCTCAAGCATGCATGCAACATTTTCTAAGATAGACCATGTGTTAGGCCACAAAACAAGTCTTAGCAAATTCAAGAAGATTGAAATCATACCAACTATCTTCTCTGACCACAATGGTATGAAACTGGGTATGAATAACAGGAGGAAAACTGGAAAATTCATGAATACATGAAAATTAAACAACACTCTCCTAAACAACCAATGGATCAAAGAAGAAATTAAAGGAGAAATAAAAAAGTATCTTTAGACAAACGAAAATGGAAACAAAACTTACCAAAACATATGGGATGCAGCAAAAGCAGTTCGAAGATAGAAGTTCATAACAATAAAACCTGCATTAAGAAACAAGAAAGATCTCAAATAAACAATCAACTCTACACTTCAAGGAACTAGAAAAAAAGAGAACAAATTGAGTCCAAAGTTAGCAGAAGGAAGGAAATAATAAGGATTAGAGAAGAAATAAATGAAAAAGAGAACAGGAAAATAATAGAAAAGATTAACAAAACTAGGAGTTGTTTCTTTGAAAAGATAAACAAAATTAACACACCTTTAGCTAGACTAACCAAGGAAAAAAAAGAGAGTACCCAAATCCACAAAATTATTGATGCAAGAGGAATCATTACAACTGATACCACACAAATGAAGGATCATAAGAAGGTGCTATGAACAACTACGTGCCAACAAGCTGGACAACCTGGAAGATATGGGAAAATTCTTAGAAACATAAGACTGAATCAGGAAGAAATAGAAAATCTGAACAGACAAATTACTAGTAAGGACATTGAACTAGTAGTCAAAAATCTCCCAATGAAGAAAAGTCCAGGACCAGATGACGTCACTGGTGAATTTTCCTGAACACTTAAAGAAGAATTAACACCAGTCCTTCTCAAACTCTTCCAAAAAATTGAAGAGGAAGGAACACCTAAACTCATTTTACAAGGCCAGCATTACCTTGATACCAAAGCCAGAAAAGGATACAAAAAAAGAAAATTACAAGCCAATATCCCTGATGAATATAGATGCAAAAATCTCAAGAAAATTCTAGGAAACCAAATTCAGTAGCACATTAAAAGGATCATTCACCATGATCAAGTGGGATTTATCCCTGGGATGCAAAGATGGTTCAACATATCCAACCAATAAATGTGATACATCACATTAACAGAATGAAAGAGAAAAATGATATGATGATCTCAATAGATGCAAAAAAAAGCATTTGAAAATATTCAACATCCATTCAGGAATAAAAAAAAACCTCTTAACAAATTAGGTATAGAAAGAACTTACTTCAAAATAATAAAAGCCATATATGACAAGCTCACAGCTAATATCATTCTCAATGGTGAAAGACTGAAAGCTTTTCCTCTAAGATCAGAAACAAGACAAGGGTGCCCACTCTCTCAACTCCTATTCAACATAGTACTGGAATTCCTAGCCAGAGCAATCAGGCAAGAAAAAGAAATAAAAGCCATCAAAGAAAGAAGGAAGAAGTAAAATTGTCTCTATTTGCAGGTGACATGATTTTATATATAGAAAATCCTGAAGAATCTACCAAAAAACTGTTAGATCTAATCAATGAATTCTGTAAAGTTGGAGAATACAAAATTAACATACAAAATCAGTTATCATTTCTATACACTCACAAAGAATTGTCTGAAAAAGAAATAAAGAAAACAATCCTATTTACTATGGCATCAAAAACAATAAAATACTTAGGAATAAATTTAACCTAGGAGGTAAAATATCTCTATGTTGAGAACTACAAGACATTGATGAAAGAAATTGAAGAAGACACAAATAAATGGAAAGATAGCCCATGTCCATTGATTGTAAGAATTAATATTGTTAAAATGTCCATACTACCCAAAGCCATCTATAGATTCAATGCAATCCCTATCAAGATTCCAATGGCATTTTTTACAGAAGTAGAAAAAACAATTCTAGAATTTATATGGATCCACAAAAGACCCCAAATAGCCAAAGTAATCCTGAAAAAGAACAATGTGGGAGACATCACACTTCCTAATTTCAAGCTGTATTATAAAGCTATAGTAATCAAAACAGTTTGGTACTGGCATAAAAACAGACACATAGACCAATGGAACAGAATTGAGAGCCCAGAAATAAAATCATGCATATATGGTCAACAAATATTTGACAAGGGAGCCAAGAATACTCTTTGAAAAGACAGTCTCTTCAATAAACGGTGCTGGGAAAATTGGATAGTCACAGATAAAGAAAGAAACTAGACCTCTATCTTACACCACTCACAAAAATTAACTCAAAATAGATGAAAGACTTATATGTAAGACCAACAACCATAAAACTGCTAGAAGAAAACATAGGAAAAAAACTCCTTGACATGGGTCTTGGCAATGATTTTTTGTATATGACACCTAAAACACAAGCAACAAAATAAAAAATAAACAAGCGAGACTACATCAAACTAAAAATCTTCTGCACAGCAAAGGAAATAATCAACAAATGAAAAGGCAACCTATGGAATGGGAAAAACTATTTGCAATATATCTGATGAGGGGTTAATATCTAAAATATATAAAGAACTCATACAACTCTATAGCAAAAAATAAAAACAAATAATCCAATTAAAAATGGGCATAGTACCCAAATGGACATTTTTTGAAAGAAGACATATAGATGGCCAACAGGTACATGAAAAG
This sequence comes from Ceratotherium simum simum, assembly GCF_057802395.1. NCBI lineage: Eukaryota > Metazoa > Chordata > Mammalia > Perissodactyla > Rhinocerotidae > Ceratotherium > Ceratotherium simum. The sequence goes on along the minus strand of NC_141910.1, from coordinate 2,996,451 downwards.
GTGCTCAACATCACTAATCATCAGGGAAATGCAAATCAAAACCACAATGAGATATCACCTCACACAATTATATGCCAACAAATTAGATAACATGGAAGAAATGGATAAAATCCTAGAAACACAACCTACCATGGCTATTATCAAAAAGACAAGAGATAATAATTGTTGGTGAGGATATGGAGAAAAGAGAACCCTTGGGCACTGTTAGTGGGAATATAACTTGGTGCAACCACTACGGAAAACAGTTTGGAGGTTCCTCAAAAAATTAAAATAGAACTACTGTATGATCCAGCAATCCCATTTCTGGATATATATCCAAAGGAAATAAAAACAGGATCTTGAAGAGATATCTGAACTCTCATGTTCATTGCAGCATTATTCACAATAGCCAAGATATGGAAACAACCTAAGCATCCGTCAACAGATGAATGGATAAAGAAGACAGTATGTATATATACATATATATATGGTGGAATATTATTCAGCCATGAGCAAGAAGGAAATCTTGCCATTTGCAACAATATAGATGAAACTTGAGGGCATTACGCTAAGTGAAATAATCAGCAGAGAAAGACAAATACTGTATGATATCACTTATATGTGGAATCTAAAAAAGCTGAACTCATTGAAACAGAAAGTAGAGGAGTGGTTACCAGGGGCTCAGGGGTGGGGGAAATGGGGAGATGTTGGTCAAAGAGTACAAACTTCCAGTTATAAGACAAATTAAGTTCTAAGGATCTAATGTACAGCATGGTGACTATAGTTAATAATACTGTATTGTATACTCAGAAGTTGCTAAGAGAGTATATCATAAATGTTCTCACCATAAAAAAAGAAATGGTAATAACGTGACATGATGGAGGTGTTAGCTAACACTATAGTGGTAATCATTTTGCAGTCTATAAGTGTATCAAATCACCACATTGTACATCTTAAATTTACACAATGTTATATGTCAATTATATTTCAATAAAGCTGGAAACAAATAAATAAAAATAAAATTTTTTAAAAATTAAAAAAGAAAAGACAAGCACACCAGTATAAGAAATATATAAACATAAGAGAATGTGAATAAGAATTTCCTAAAAAATATATAAGGGTTTTAAACACCTGAAGAAATTTTCAGCCTCAGCAGTAATAAAAAAAATTTAAATAAAGATAAATGCCAGAGGTTGGCTTTGCATGTTGACAAAGGTTAAAAATCATGATGTGCAGTGTTGTCAGAGGTGTGGGAAACAGGCCTTGCTCAGACCTCACTGGTAGATTATGAATTAGCAAAATCTTTCTGGAAGGTAATTGGCAATATGTAGATAAAGCCTTTAAATTTCTCTTACTTATAATCAGAGCTGTATACAAAGTTGTATGTACAAGAATATCTACTGCAGTATTTTTAAATAATAGTTAATTTGAAATAGTCTGAACATCTAATGAGAGAGAGTCACATAAGTAAATTATGATATAATCACATAATAGGGCACTTTGTGAAAAATTAAAAATTATATTATAAAAATATACACATTAATTAATGTGGAAAATGCTTATGATGTGTCATTACATCATAACAGATATACGAATCATGTACCATATAGGCTATTAGGTTTAATGCGTATCTAAACAGATAGGCCATTTAGACAGTTATAAAATGTCTGGGTCATGGGATGTGAGTGATTTTTTATTTTCTTACTTTTGTTTCTAATTATTCTAAATTTCTAATTATTCTAAAATTATAGTTTCTAATTATTCAAAATTAAAATATTTCTTATAGAATTTTAATGTGGCTTTAAAAAATTAAACAAGTTATATAAAAGGACTCTAAGTGTTAAAGCTCCAAATATCAAGTCAGATTGTCTTGCCCTACTTTAAACAACAAAAAGCGATTATACTCTGTTGAAAGCCCCAATCAATCTCAAATGTTTATAGTAATGAAAGTAAACGTAACCGTAATAACTAAAATTTATGGGTGTGGATATGTGTGTGTGTGTGTGTATATATATGTGTAAAACTATTATAAATATGAGAAGAAATTAAGAGAAACATGGTGTTAAAAATAGAGTCTAATTTTCTATTTCTAGCAAATACAAAGTAGAAATAAATATGTTTAGAAAATATAAAGAATATGATTTCTAAACTGGAATTAATGACTATATACTACATTTTATAGAGAAAACAAATATTTTCTACTACTGAAAGTTTATGAAAATTCAAAGTTTACAAAAATTGATCAAAGAAATTTTCCATAAATTCAGAAACAATTTAATTGTATTGATAACCTCCTTTATCCATGCTTTAATCAAAGGAGAAATTAATGATGTGGCTCAGGACTTTAAAACACTCATATAAAGAATTCCTGAGTCAAGAACATCAAAATCAAAATCTCTATTTAGAGAATAGAGAAACTGAACTCAACATAAATACAGATCTATGGATTGCAACCAAACTTTTCTCAGGGTTAAATCTATAGATTTGAATCAAAAATTAGAAGCTATGTATATTAGCTGACTTAAAACTTTAGGAAAATAAAGGTCACAAGGAAGCACCAAGACAAATTAGAAAATGAAATAATAAGATAAAAGCAGAAATAAGTAAATTAGGACAAAGAGAACTAGTGTTTTCTTCAGGAAAATTAACAGACACAATTATGCCAGGTTAATTCAAGAAAAAACAAAAAGTTACAAATGAAGGAAATAAAATAACAGGTACCTTGTCATAGTTAACTATATGGGACTCAAACTTTTATAAAATTAAAAGTTAACTGAAACAAAAGGATAAATGATAGATTTTTTAAAAATATTTGTATCAATTATTAGAGATAAAAGGTTTATTCCATAATATGAAAATTACTCATTCAAATTTAAAAGTAAACCCCAATATACAAATAGTTACGGAGTTTGAACAGATTTTTTAATGGAAATGAATGAGTGTGGAATAATATTTGACCTTGCTAATAAGCACAGAAATGCAAATTAAATTCTCCTAAAGGAAACATTTACACTCCCAAATTAAAAAAAAAAAAAAAAAAAAGATTGTTAAAAGCTAATCAAGTCATACTTGAATTGAATGGGAAATTTGTAAATCTTCAAAATCCAGAAAATGTTGATGCACTTTAATTGCTAATCTTCACCCCTGGGAATTTATCCCCAGGAAATAATCCAACTGGGGAGAAAAGCTATAGGCCTAAATATGTTCTTATAATGTAAACAGGACCGTAAACCATCTAAGTCTACATAAATTGGGCACATCAGCTCAGTGGTGTGTTATGCTCCCATTAATGGTTATAAATATAATGAGTACTTTTCAGAATTATGGATTAATATTTATGATAAAATGTTTAGCTGAAAGAGGCAGAATATAAAATGCTTGCACATATGAATTAAACCATGTAAAAGATGAATGCCTTTTAAGAAACAAAACAGGGGCCAGCCAGTGGCATAGTGGTTAAATTCACATGCTCTGCTTCGGCAGCGCAGGGTTTGCGGGTTTGGATCCTGGGCACAGACCTACACACCGCTTATCAAGCCATGGCGTGGCAGGCGTCCCACATATAAAAGTAGAAGAATATGGGCATGGATGTTAGCCCAGGGCCAGTCTTCCTCAGCAAAAAGAGGAGGATTGGCAACAGTTAGCTCAGGGCTAATCTTCCTCACCAAAAAAAAAAAAAAAAAACAAGAAACAGAACAGGAAGGAAAAATGAAAAATAAATGTACTTGCTATGTTAGAATAAAGATTCTATCTAATTGTTAAGATTATCTTCTCTTAAAGATAAAATTAACTCAATGTAAACTCTGATTAAATATTTGTTTTATAATTTACATGTAATAACTGTAAAATAGTTGAGTTACAATGATCACTCTGCTTTCTTCTACAGATTGTAGTGGAAGAGTTTCTAGAAGATATAAATAACATTCTGAACTCAGGTGAGGTGCCTAATTTATTTGAAAAGGATGAACTGGAGCAGGTTTTAGCAGCCACGAGACCAAGAGCAAAAGAAGTAGGAATTTCTGAAGGGAACAGAGATGAGGTAGGACATGTCAGAATGGTTATATGGCTTTGTAAAACAAAGTTGTGTTAGCCTTTTTTTTTAACAGTCCACAAATTCCCTTAAAAAGTCCATGGATAGAGTTTTTTCCCAATATAATTGGTTTTCTCTGTAATTCTGTATACATATTTTATTTCCTGCATTCAAAGCATTGATTTACCAGACTTCCAGAGAGGTCCATGGAAAGCAGACAACAGAAACCCTACTGCCCCACGGAGGTCATAGTCTTGTTCAAACTGGACAGCTTCTCTTATTCTTCTTTAAACACAAATTTATTTCACACACCCCAGGGCCCTGCCTGAGGAGGAGTCTGCTACGTTTGACTCCCTTGCCTATCAGCAAGTATATGGCACAATACAGAAATGCATTCTCTCTCTCTCCCCCTATCTCTCAGGAACAGCATAGCCGCTGTCCACTTACATTTCTCCAACACTGTGCTAGAGTCCATTTGCTGCTATTTGTCTACCCCATCCTCTCCCTTCTTTCTGCACCTTCTGTAACTTTTTTGGCCATTCTTTCTCATGTCTTCCCTTCTGTGTCCTTTTGTGAAAGTTTCCTCTGCTGCTACGTCAGGGCTTATAGACAGCAGGGTCTACTTCAGCTAAAGTGAGCAGAAATGGGTTTATTGGAGGAACACAGAATCATTGGGAGGGCTAAAGAAAGGGATTCAGGCTGAATTCCTCTGAATGAATGTGAAATGCACGCTTTGGAAGTCAGTGGTCAAGGAAGCTGCTGCCTTTGCCACAACCATTCCTGCCGAGCAAGGAAACCGCTGAGCCAATCAGTGTGCTGTTGCTTCAGCTACCAGCTCCAAAGCTGTGCACCCTCACCATGTCAGGAAGCAGCTGAAATAAGCAGCCACATCAGAGATAAGTGGCTCCAGGTCCATGCCACTTGTGTCAGGCTCTACATCTGCAAAAATGGTTGCCCTGCACCCTGTCTCTCTCTCCCAATGGTCTTCTACTCCAAAGCAAAACCTTGTATGAATACCTCTCTCCACTGTATTCAAGGATTCTCCTTAAATATGCTAATGAGGAGGACCTACTTCACATCCAGAACCCTAGTTGCAATGGAGTCTGCAAAATGTCATTTTTGATCTTTCCAGATTGCACGAGAGAAAGGAGTTGGAATTGACGTTGAACAAAACAATTCACACATCTACACCACTAACATTTTTTTATTTGATATTGGTAGACTCAGGTGCATTAACCAACACTTATTTTCATTTTTGCGTCACCCGTATGTTTTTCCTCCCTGCACCCATTTCTCCCATACCCTACTCCCTGGCTCTGGCAACCACCAATCTGTTCTCTGTATCTGTGAGCTTGGTTTGTTTGTTAATTTGTTTGTTTGTTTTTTTAGATTTCACATATAAGAGGGATCATATATTTGTCTTTCCCTGTCTGACTTATTTCACTTAGCATAATGCCCTCAAGGTTCATCCATGCTGTTGCAAATGGCAAGATTTCATTCTTTTTTATGGCTGAATAATATTCCTGTGTGTGTGTGTGTGTGTGTGTGTGTGTGTATACACACACACACCACAATTTCTTTATCTTTTCATCGATCAATGGACACTTAGACACTTAGATTGTTTCCCTATCTTGGCTATTGTAAATAATGCTGCAATTGAACATGCACAGTAATTAAATATATATCTTAAACATATATCTTTTCGAGTTAGTGCTTTTGTTTTCTTTGGATAAATACACAGAAGTAGAATTGCTGGATCATATGGTAGTTCTATTTTTAATTTTTTGAGGAATCTCTCTACTGTTTTCCGTAGTGGCTGTACTAACTTACATTCCCACCAACAGTGCACAAGTGTTCCCTTTTTTCCACATCCTTGCCAACAACACTTGTTATTTCTTGTCTTTTTGATAATAGTCATTCTAACAGGTGTGGGGTGATATCTCATTGTGATTTTGATTTGCATTTCCCTGATGATTAATGATGTTGAGCATCTTTTCATGACCTGTTGACTATCTGTATATCTTCTTTGGAAAAATGTCTATTCAGATTTTTTGCTCATTTTTTAATCAGATTGTTTGTTTTTCTGCTATTGAGTTGTATGAGATCTTTATATATTTTGGATATTAACCTCTTATCAGATATATTATTTGCAAATATTTTCTTCCATTCACTAGGTTGCCTTTTCATTTTGTTGATCATTTGTTTTGCTGTGCAGAAGCTTTTTAGTATGATGTGGTCCCATTTATGTATTTTTGCTTTTGTTGCTTTTGTTTTTTGTGTCAGATTCAAAAAATAATAGCCAAGACCTATGTCAAGGAGCTTACCACCTATGTTTCCTTCTAGGAGTTTTATGGTGTCCGGTCTTGGGTTCAAGTCTTTAATCCATTTTAAGTTAATTTTTGTGTATGGTATAAGATAGTAGTCAAGTTTCATTCTTTTGCATGTGGCTGTCCAGTTTTCCCAACACCATTTATTGAAGAGACTTTCCTTTCCCCACTGTATATTCTTGGCTACTTTGTCATAAATTAATTGACCATATATATGTGGCTTTATTTCTGGGCTCTCGGTTCCATTGATCTATGTGTCTATTTTTATGCCAACCATACTATTTTAATTACTATAGCTTTGTAATATAGTTTGAAATCAGGGAGCGTGATGCCTCCAGCTTTGTTCTTTCTCAAGATTACTTTGGCTATTTGGGCTTTTTTTGTGGTTCCATACAAATTTTAGGATTATTTATTCTATTTCTTGGAAAAATTCCATTGGAATTTTGATAGGGATTGCATTGAATCTGTAAATTGCTTTGGATAGTATGGACATTTTAACAATATTGATTATTCCAATCCATGAGCACAGAATATCCTTCCATTTATTTGTGTATTCTTCAATTTCTTTAATTAATGTCTTATAGTTTTTAATATACAGGTCTTTCACCTCCTTGGTTAAATTTATTCCTAGACATTTTATTCTTTTTGATGCAATTGTAAATGGGATTGTTTTCTTTATTTCTCTTTCTGATAGTTCATTTTTGGTGTATAGAAATGCAACAGATTTTTGCAAATTGATTTTGTATCCTGTAACTTTATTAAATTGTTTATTAGTTCTAACAGTTTTTTGGTGGAGTCTTCAAGGTTTTCTATATATGATATGATGTCATCTGCAAAAGGGTGACAGTTTTACTTCTTCCTTTATAATTTGGATGCCTTTTATTTCTTTTTCTTGCCTAATTGCTCTGGCTAGGACTTCCAATACTATATTGAATAAAAGTGGTAAGAGTGGGCATCCTTTCTCATTCTTGATCTTAGAGAAAATGCTTTCAGCTTTTCACCATTGAATATGATGTTAGCTGAGGGGCTGTAATATATGGCCTTTATTATGTTGAATTACATTCCGTCTATACCCACTTCGTTGAGAGTTTTTGTCATAAATTAATATTGATTTTTGTCAAATGATTTTTCTGCACCTATCGAGATGATCATATGATTTTTATCCTCCATTTTGTTAGTATGGTTTATCATATTGACTGATTTTCGGATGTTGGACCGTGCTTTACCTTTACTTTAAATTGAAATATGTCTTTCTTTTTGTCAGGTATTTCAATACTTTATCAGCAAAGTCCGTCAGAAGCTGCACATTGTTCTCTGCATGAGCCCTGTTGGGGAGGCCTTTCGATCCCGATGCCGGATGTTTCCATCCCTTGTGAACTGCTGCACCATTGATTGGTTTGTCCAGGTTGGTGAAATTCCAGGATATCTCTTTGAGAGGTTGGACTTGCTTGATTTTTAAAGGGGTAACATATTGTCCGAGAATAACTCAAGGGTACTTGCATTAGCTTTAAAGCCTGCTAGGAATTTACTCATATACAAGGGATGAAATGATAATCATCAAACAAAGGCAAAGCAGGATTTATAAAGAAAGAAGAGACTATTGAATTTAGCAATGTAGAAGTTATCAGTGATCTTGACAAGAGCTGTTTCAGCGAAGTTATGGGGGAGAAGGTTCAAGAGAGAAAAGGGGAGAGGAATCAGAGACAGTGGGTACAGGCAACTCTTTCAAGGAGTTTTGCTCCAAAGGAACACTGAGAGATAGGTAACAGCTAGAGAGGTATGTGAGGTCAAGGGGAAAGTATTTTTAAGTGGGAAACACAAACAGCGTGTGTGTGTGCTGATGGAAATGGTCCAGAAGAGAACTATATTGATAGTGCAGCAGACAGAGTTAAGCGTTGTTGGGCCAATGTCATTGAATAGGCAAGAAGAGGCAGAATCAAATCATCAGTGAAGGGGCTGACCTGGGCAGTGAGCATGCGGAGCTTACTCCAGAGTGACAGGAGGGAAGGCCGAGTATGTGAGTATAGATGCAGGTAGATAGGAATATGTGGGGATGAGAGCTCATTGAAGTTCTGTTTTCGTTGCTTCTGGTTTTTTTTAGTGATGTGGGGAGCAAAGTCATCAGCTGAGAATGAAGAGGAAAAGGAAATGTAAGCAGTCTGAGGAAGTAGCAGAGGGTGTGAAATACTCACTTAGGAGAGTACAAAAGTGATGTATTAGAAAATGTAGAAGCATTTCTGTGCTGCCCTAAGAACCCACTCAAGCTAGTTGTCATGAATTTAAAGTGAGCCAGTCAGCATGGTTGCGTGTTTTTCTCCAGCCGTTCTCAGCTGCAAAGTTGCAGGCATGGGGTAACAGAGATTTGCATTTGACTAAGGTTCAGGTGAGCTCAAAGAAACAAGAGAGGAGCAAAGGAGTTGACATGAACAAGACAGTGATTATAATAATGGACCTGAAGTCGGAACTGCCTGGTAAACAGAGTGAGGACGTGAGGTTCTCATACTGTATGTGATTTTATCCATGGAATTATTCTAAAGACAATCATTTAATCATTCAATCAACACATGTTTATTGAACATCTTCTATGTGCCAGACACTGTACTGGGGATGACAAATGCAGACCCAGACCCCCTCAAATGAACACAGCCCTTCAGTCCATTAAACGTTGTAGACATGAGTAGGAGTTTATGTGGAAGAGGACACAAGGCAAGGAAGAGTTCCAGAGAAATACATTTTCCTTAATTGTTAAATTATATATTATAGAAATGAGCAACAGATTTTTCCAAATTATATCTTTATTTACAGTGGCCCAGAGAAGCACTTCTTTCTGTATCAAAGACGTTTTTCTCAAATGTCGACGCCGGAAGTGAAGAACTGAAAGACAAGCTTTCCCTCATGTGTGTGAACGTTCACCTGAGTGTCTCCAATATGGCAGAACGCTACTACATGGAGCTCCGGAGACGGTACTACACAACGCCCACCTCCTACCTGGAACTCATCAATCTCTACCTGTCTATGCTGCATGAAAAAAGGAAGCAATTGGTTTCAGTAAGTTTAATATTATCAATAAAAAAACCGTTTTTTCTTGAACTCAAAGCTTTTGCCAGAATGAGTGGAAGATCTATGTGCCATCTTACCTGCCAGAGCCCTCTCCATCCTGGCATGTGCCCTTGACAACCCAGAGTGTGACAGAAAAGTGTCTCATGCTGTCAGTCCAGAGGCCTTCCTCCTCCTTGATATTTATATTTTGTCTTCTTTCATTCACGTAAATGTCCTTGACTTAGTAGAATGATATGGACATTGCAACAGCATCAAAGTTAAGCAGAGGACTAGTTATCTCTTCAGTATTTAATAAGAAAGGAAACTTTTTCTTAAGCAATAGAGATGGGGTTTTGGTGGTCTAATGTGTCAGTGGTTCCCACTGAGAGCAAGGACTCCAGTGTCAGCCAGACTATGTACAACCTATGCTCTGCCTCTTCTTGCTGCACAACCTTGAGCACCTTTTGTAACTTCTCTAAGTCTTATAGAAAATAAGGTTTAAAAATGTTTATATCTAGGGGCTGGCCCAGTGGCGTAGCGGTTAAGTGCACGCGCTCCGCTGCAGCGTCCCGGGGTTCAGATCCTGGGCGCACACCAACGCACTGCTTGTCAAGCCATGCTGTGGCGGCGTCCCACATAAAGTAGAGAAAGATGGGCATGGATGTTAGCCCAGGGCCAGTCTTCCTCAGCAAAAAAGAGGAGGATTGGCAACAGATGTTAGCTCCAGGCCAATCTTCCTCACAAAAAAAAAATTTATATCTACCTCTTGTATTGTCATGAGATTTAAATACGATACTATTTGTAAAGTGCTTGCAATATGATCTGACACATATGAGTTGCTCAGAAAATAGTGGCTGCCATCACCATCATCAAGCTATTAATGCTATAATCCAAGCTATAATCCAAAGTTTTCAACATTTTAAACACAGTAAAAATGGAAGTTATTTACCACTTAGATATTTTTAATGTTTTTCAGAGGATTTTTACCTGGTAAATAAATGCATGCTATGTAAAATAACTTGACAAATATTTTTAAACCTGCCAATTTGAACCAAGTTTTCTGACTCACCTTCAAAAAACAGTTATTCCCAGATGCTTCCTCTACCCAGGACACAGTCTCCCTGGGGGTTCTCAGCCCTGCTGACCCATCTTGAGGAAACAAGCTCTCAGAGCTATGGCCTCCAGAAATTCCTATCTGAATTTGTCCCTCATTCATTCAGCATGCTACCAAGCTACCATGGGGCATAAAAATAATATGATGTTGGCCCTCAGTGAGCCCACAGTCCAGTGATGTCCCACTGCTGTGGCCAGGAGTCCAAGCCCACCGTGGTGAATGTCATGACCATTTCCTAGAGTTCTGTTAGCTGAAGATTTCTGTACATTCACAATTTTAAGTATTACAAACTGATTTACCAATTCGGTAGATGTAAATAAGAGATGTCAGTAAACTTATAGTTTATAGACATTTTCATTGTCATCTAGGCACGTGACCGGGTGAAGAATGGTCTCACCAAGCTATTAGAAACAAATGTACTAGTAGATAAAATGAAATTAGATCTTTCAGCTTTAGAACCTGTCCTTCTAACAAAATCACAAGATGTTGAAGCCCTAATGGACAAATTGGCAGTGGATCAAGAAAGTGCCGATCAGGTAAGCTTCATTGCCTGACATTGTGGGTGAGAAGGCTTCGATCACCAACTGATCACTTATATATGACATATAATTGGATTTTTTAAATTTTATATGTCATTAAAATAATTAAGTAATAGATTTATAAGTGCTTTTAAGTTGAAAAAAAAAAATCTCCCTTTAATAAATCAGCCAGCTTCTCTCCCTGAGACTGAGTGAACCCAATGAGTGGGACAGAGAGAGTTGTGAGAAAGATACCACCCACAAATATAAGGCAGCTGTTCTTCTCTTAAGAAGGAACTGCTTGTTCTAATAAGTTTGTCTCTATTATTCTATCAACATAGCATGAGATGGACAAGGGAGAGCATAAAATACAATATAGCTAATCCTCTTTCATCATTGGTCTAATCCAAAGGGCCAAATATGACTCATTATTATTGGCTTTGTTTTAAACATTGAAATTCAAATATTGAGACAACTTAAGCAGTCGTGTTTCAATGGTTAGGTCCGGCACATTGTGCAAGAAGAGGAAGCGATAGCAAAAGTAAAAGCTGAAGAAACCCAAGCAATAGCTGATGATGCTCAAAGAGACCTTGAAGAGGCTCTACCTGCACTCGATGCTGCTAATAAAGCACTGGACTCCTTAGATAAAGCAGATATATCTGAAATCAGAGTTTTTACAAAACCTCCAGATTTGGTCATGACTGTTATGGAAGCAATTTCTATTCTCTTGAATGCCAAGTGAGTAATTCAGAATCATATATTACCAAAATACCTGGTGGAATTCCTTTGTTGCTTTTCTCTATTTCATTTGTTTTCATTCTCTTCGCCACCCTCTCATTGATGCAGTCAGTCATTCAACAAATTGATTCAAAAGCATTTTTTTGATCATCTATTTTATGCTAGATGATGGAAGATATAAAGTTCTTCCCTACAAGACACTTACAGTATAGTGGGGAGGCAGAGTGAAAAATAATAATTTCAAGACATGCAAGAGTTGCATAGTATTAGGAGTGCCAAGAAAAGAGTGCCCCTAGGAGGTGTGAGCAGATTTTTCTGCAGATAATGCTCAGGTGGAAAGTGGGACCACGGGGTGAGCTCAGGGAGCTTTGGTGCTCATGGAATGGAATGGGCTGGGCAGGAGGGCAGTGATTACATCATGAAAGTTCTTATATATATATATATATATATATATAAATAAATGCTGTGCTAAGCAGTTCATATTTCATCTTGGAGATATGTAGTTTTCAAACTTTCTTTAGTAATACAATCTTTTTTTCAATAAAAATTATCTCATAAGAAACCTTTCTATGTAAAACCAATCAGAGCAAGGGTAGAGGGCCCAGAGCACCCCCTGCCAGGCTTCCCTACTGACCCTCTGGCCAGCACCTTGGTGGGGCTTGGGAGCTCTGCAAAGCACAGAGGGAGAGCCCTGGCCAGAGGGGACCTAGAACCATTGAACATTTTCGATGTAATTGGATTTTCATGTGAGAAAGACCAATTTGGTAAAAGTTCACAAGGGGCAAGTTTGACTGAGAGACATAAAACCAGTTAGAAGGTAATTGTAGTGTCCTGGCAAGAGATTTTAAGGATCTAAACTAAGGCAAAGGAGGTAGAAATGTGAGTGCCTGGAACATTTTAAAAATAAAACTATTATTTCTATAATACCTTACATTTCTAAAGCTCCATGATTTTATAATTCTTTCTCTACCAAAACTGGGTTCTATGGAACATTAGTCATCCAATTACCTGCCTCCCATGAACTGTGGTGCATATAACTACCAATTACTGGGATTATGATATTGAGATTAAAACTACCCATTATTGAGATAATATCTCAGTGTTCTCAAAGGAACACATTTCTTTTGTTCTTATATTAATTTATTACAATGCTATTAACTTATCATATTTGTCTTTCAGGCCTGATTGGCCAACTGCAAAGCAACTTCTTGGTGACTCTAACTTTCTAAGAAGACTTTTAGAATATGATAAGGAAAATATAAAGCCTCAGATATTGGCAAAGCTTCAAAAGTATATTAATAATCCTGATTTTGTGCCTGAAAAAGTAGAGAAAGTGTCCAAAGCATGTAAATCCATGTGCATGTGGGTGAGAGCAATGGATTTGTACTCTCGGGTAGTCAAAGAGGTTGAACCAAAGAGACAGAAACTCCGTGCTGCACAGGTACATCATCTGTGTTGTGATGTTTTATAGTAAAGGCCATGATCATTAATCACGCAACCTCCCTTCATCACGCTGCTGTGACCCTATGCAAGACAGTAATAATGCTCTTGAAAATTAGTTTTCGTTTTACAAAATAGCTGGCAAAGATTATTTTTTCAAAAATGACCTCTAAAATCAGCCCTCTTCCAGCATAAAAGGAAAATGATCCTTAGTATATTCATATCATCAGGCCGATGGTATTTTTGAGATGCCTTTTAGCTCTAACATCTGATGCTCCTATGTTTGCATTTGCTAAATACTCCCACGCTTGACGGTGTCCTCTGAGGTTCTAAAAACCAGCTTAACCCACAGTCAGATGTGAGGTCCCAAGCAGAACAAAGAATGATCATTTAGTGGAGCAGGTTACCAAAAGAACTGTGGATATAGAACAGGGGTCAGCAAACTTTTTCTGTAAAGATCCAGATAGTAAATATTTTAAGCTTTGCTGGCTATATGGCTTCTGTTGCAATGACTCATCTCTGCCTTTGCAGCACAAAAACAGCCATTACCAATATATCCATGAATAAGCATGGCTGTGTTCTCATATAACTTTATTGATGGACACTGGAATTCCAGTTTCATACAATTATCACATGTCATGAAATCTTATTCTTCTGATTTTTTCCCCAACCATTTAAAAATATAAAATCATTCTTAACTCACAAACTGTACAAAAGTAGGCAGCAGGCTGGATTTGGACTCTAGAGAACTAGTTAGGACAGATTAGTTTTCACTATTGCATGAATATTTCATTTGTTTCATCATCTAAAGTTAATAATCCATTGTAGTAGCTACTTCATCCCAAATGCTTGGTACATATGTTTTTCTTTTCCTTCTGTGATTTATTTTGTTGGGCTTTGTTTTTGTTTTGTTCTGTTTGCTTCTGCTCTTATATTTTATTCTATTTTATATTTGCTTTAAGTTTGTATATTATATCAAAATCTTTTAGGACATGAAAAAGAGAACATAAATCCTATTTTTTAAAAAAATCTATTATAAATGGACAAATTCAACCTTCTTTTTGAGCCTATTTTAAATATTTACTTAATTTTATTAGGCTGAACTTGATATTACTATGGCTACTCTGAAAGAAAAGCAAGCACTACTAAAACAAGTGGAAGGTCAAATACAGGCCTTACAAGATGAATATGACAAAGGTGTGAATGAGAAAGAAAGTCTGGGTAAGTAATTCATTAAATTTATGTTGGTCTGGAAATGGCTGATTTTCAACAGTAGAAAGAGTTTTCAGGCAGTCAGATCTCGGCTTCATCCAGCATGTAGGGCATATTTCCATTAGGTGATAGCATTAGCCTTCTAGTGTGAAATTAGAAGAACTGCATGTATTGTATACATTCAACTTCTATGTCTGAATAAGGCTTGTTGGGGCATGTTACATTATAACACAAAGCAGCATATGAATTTGATCCAGAAAATAAGTACTACAGGGGCCTGGAAAGAGTGCTCTCTTCAGCCAGAGTAATGGAGTATCAAAAAGGAGCTCCTTGTGTGGAAGAGGCAAACTTGGACTTGGTTCTGAAATGGGAAATAATGCTGAACTGCTGTGAGGTTTCATAGCGATGTATTGACATCATTAGCTAAATAATGCTAATTCTGCTATAAACTGAAGCAGGTGAATAAACTTCTTATATTTTAGGAAAATATTGAGTAACATAAACCGATTTTCTTAAAATTTTCTAGCGAAGACTATGGTGCTAACAAAAGCACGTCTGGTGCGTGCTGGAAAGCTGACGGCTGCATTAGGAGATGAGCAAGTTCGATGGGAAGAAAGCATCCAGAAATCCGATGAGGAGATATCGAACATCATTGGGAATGTGTTCATAGCAGCAGCTTGTGTAGCCTATTATGGGGCCTTCACAGCCCAGTATAGGCAATCGGTGAGTAAACTTGCTTTCTATAAGGACTGGTGAGAAGCAGCTGAAACTGGTGGGAGGATAGGGGAGAGTCATTTTTCTGAGTGTAGAGGGAGGATCCCCACTGTAGAAAGATTCTCCATGATCAAAACTTATCTAAACGTTTCCCAGCCCGCCACCTCCGCCGTCAGCCAGCGATGGTCTACCCTAGACTTTCCTTAACACATTCCTCCCTTTTCTTTCCTGCCTTAGAAAGTTACTCATCTCTTACTTACACAGCACAAGAACCTGGGGGAAGAAAAAGGAACAGGGAGTCCCCTACCCTTATGATCAGAAGTGGCATCTAAAGTCAGCCAGGACAAAATGTTCTGAATTGGTGAGACTGCTACAAAGGGCTAGGCAATGGGAAGGAGCAGGAAACTAAATTATTTGGAGAGCTTTTCAAGCCATTTTTATGAATGCCTTCCTAAAAATGTTTCGCCCTTGTCCTTGAATTATAAAACCTAGTTAGGGGGGCCAGCCTGGTGGCATAGCAATTGAGTTCATGCTTTCCACTTCGGCGGCCCGGGGTTCGCAGGTTCAGATCCTGGGCACAGACCCACACACTGCTTATCAAGCCATGCTGTGGCGAAGTCCCACATATAAAGTAGAGGAAGATGGGCATGGATGTTACCCCAGGGCCAGTCTTCCTCATCAAAAAGAGGAGGATTGGCAACAGATGTTACCTCAGAACTAATCTTCCTCACCCACACACACACAAAAAGCATAGCTAGTATAGGGACTCATATAGACTCTATAGGAGCTCAGGGGTCATAGTGGTGCCAGTGGTGCTCTTGGGGGACAGAGAGTTCTCTGTTGTGCATGACTGTACCACTCACTGAAGGAGGTAACATGCTAACATCCCTCTGCCCTGTTTAGTAACTGCTAGTAGCACCCACAGTCATTGTGATAACCTGAAACTTCTCCATGTGCTTCCAGACTCTCCCAAGAGGGGCACTTATACCCCATTGAAGACTACTGTGACAACCCTTGTCATTTATACATGAGAAAACTGAGGTCCAGACCAGGGGACTAACATGTCCAAAGCCACAGCTAATTAAGAGGATAGTTTTAGGCCCCAGATCTCTTGATTTTCAGTCTGCCTTCTTGTGTCTTATGCTCTGATGCGAGGATGCCTGTGAAGACTGATAGGACTTATACCTAACCCAACATTTTGTGTGTATCCTCATTTACTGAGTGTTCCTGACTCTATACAAGTAAGCTTTCCTCCTCCTACAGCTCATAGAGGGTTGGATCCAGGACTGTCAGTCTCTGGAGATCCCAATCGATCCTGCCTTCAGTCTCATTAACATTCTTGGCGATCCCTATGAAATACGGCAGTGGAACACTGATGGGCTGCCCCGTGACATGATATCAACAGAAAATGGCATTTTGGTTACTCAAGGGAGACGGTGGCCTTTGATGATTGATCCTCAAGATCAGGTGTGTAACTAATGCTTCAGTTAAAGAGAAGCCTATTAACTCTGCTTAATATTGTGCTATTATAAATTCTGAAAGTGGACTTTCACATACTTGTAAGATCTTGGGGATTTCCACCTAGAAGGGAGTTTAGAAGTCTTCTGGTCCAAGTCCCTCATTTTGTGGAGGTAGAAAGTAAAAAGGGAGGAGTCCAGGTGCTCTGCATACTTGATTTTGATTGGTTTTGTTTAGGGGACCATTATTTTTCTGTTTTCTGTGGGAGCAGAAATTCATTCCTGTAAAGTCCTTCTTCCTAAAAGGTCTGAGTCAGAATGAAGTCAGAGTATGATGAATTTTAGGGCAAGCCAGCCTGGAATTTACAGAATCCCATCATCTGACTCCTAAGTCCATGGATCAGACTGTTCTAAATGGGGTTTAGAAAAGGGAGCTGGGGGCTGGCCCAGTGGCATAGTGGTTAAGTTCGTGCATTCCACTTTGGCAGCCCGGGGTTCTCTGGTTCAGATCCTGGGTACGGACCTACTCACCGCTCATCATGCCATGCTGAGGCAGTGTCCCATATAGAAGAGCTACAACTCTACAACTATGATACACAGCTAGGTACTAGGTCTTTGGGGAGAAAAAAAGAAAAAAGATGAAGATTGGCAACAGATGTTAGCACAGGGCCAATCTTCCTTAAAAAAAAATAAATAAAAAATAAAAGAGTTTGTCTTGTTTTTTAAAAGAAAAGAGAAAGAAAGAAAAGGGAACTGTTGTGAAAGCAAAGGAGACGAGCTTGGAATACCTGAAATATGGGCTTTTTCCCTAGATGGGTCTTTTTGTCATTTGTTCCAAATTTGAATAAAGAGAAGAATCCCAAACATTGGGTTCAAAAAGTGGTTTTATTTGCAGGGGGAGTGGTATTTTTATCTTTTTTTATCTTTCAAACCTGTTGCTAAATTGAACAAAATTTCTAAACTTTACTCTAAAAACTTTCACTTTCTAGCCATTTATAAAACTCTAAAGCAAATGTCCTGCTCTGTGCTTTCTCATACAGGCAAACCGCTGGATAAGGAACAAAGAAAGCAAAAGTGGGTTAAAGATCATTAAGCTTACAGATAGTAATTTCTTACGCACACTTGAAAATGCGATCCGACTTGGTTTACCTGTCTTACTGGAAGAGGTTTGCTTTTCACTTTTCTTTTCTCGTGTTAGTTCCCAACTTTCAGATCATATCTGGAATCCTATACAGGCCATATCTGCATCATGCTAAAGACACCAGTCAGCTCCATTTTCAAATTGGTCAAACCAATTGCTTTGTTCCTTAAACAACACACTCTCATATGGGGAGCAATCTGCTGATTGAACGAACTTTTCTGTTTCCGGACATTATTTTGGTGTTAAATGAGATGGGCTCTGTTTTCTGACCCTGCTGATTCTCAGGCCTCATTATGGCTCTTGATGGTTAGCTGCCCTGAAAATTCAAAGCAGTAGTGCCATCAGGGACTGTCTACGCACACTAATGATATGAATCCAGTAAAACACTCCAGTGCGTATAATATTATTTTCTATTTAGACATAAGGTCAGAATTAGATTAAGTGATGTGATAAAAATGAACTTTTGTTTTGTTTTTTTTAAAAAAAAAGGATGTTTGTTGAGCCTAAGTGCTCCATTTCTTCAGAATCCCTCCAAGAACGTATGTTTTTGAAGTTATTCATTCATTCAATACACATTAATTGAGAATCAACGGCCAACAATACAGATGTTGTTCTGCCCTCGATAACTTACAGTCTAGTTGGGGACAGAGACAGTAAAGAGAGAAAAGAGAGAGGAAATGAGAGGAAGAGAGGAAGAGAACTTGTGATAAAGGCTTAGAAGGAGCCAGCCCAGTGCTGACACAGCCAATAGTGGGGGTGGGGGACTAATGTAGATGCATGGCTACAGGTGGGAACATGTGAGCTGTGACCTCTATGATGAGCTGAGCCATGCAAAGAGCTCAGAGAGAAGGGCTTCCCGGGCAAAGGGAACAGCATGTGCAAACGCCTTGGGCACAAAAGGGATTGGTTAATAGTTGTGGTTTCTTTCCCTAATTTACCATCCTATTTGTGTCAGAGAAGAATGAGTGAGTGAACGCCTGGGCTGTAAGCTGAGTCTCAGTTTAACCATGCCTAGAAGGATCTCTGCTTCATCAGAATGATGAGAAGCTCAGAAAAGACCATTGTCCCTGGGGCAGCTGAGCTGCAGTACTGGCGTGGTGCCTGAAATAGTAATTAATATTAGCATTAGCTACCATTTATTGAGTGGTCACTACATGCCAGACTCTGTTCTTGGATTTAATCCTCACTGCAAGCCTACAAGGTAGTTACTACTATTATCCCATTTTATCAATGAGGACACTGAGGCACAGAAAGGTTAAATAAACTGTCTGAGCAGCCTTGACTGTCTAGAAAACACACAGCAAGTTACCACACTCCCAAGTCGAGTTACAAAGAGTACAGGAAGCCTCCATGTGTGGTTTCTGGCCTTGACCAACACAAGTAAGATTCTGTAACAGGCCCCGGGCCCTCATTCAAACCCTGAAGTTACAGGAGTGGGTGAGTTCTCGCAAAATCTTTGGCACAGTTATGAGAGTCCCAAACCGGATTCTTAAACCCCAGTTTAACTCATGACACAAGAGATCCTGAGGGAATTTCTTCTGTCACGGCAGGGGACAAAAGACCTTCTGTGATAGTCTGCCCCTGAACAGCAGAGCCGTTTTAACTATAGCTGCATGCTCTTCAGATCGGGGGTGGACCCCTGGTTAGGGCCCCAGCCAGGAACAAGACACTCTGACTGGCCTTCCTGCTTTCTGTGACTTGGAGTCATCAGCATTACAGACCTAGCTGCTTTCTACATTTGTAGGGTAGTATTTTCAAACTTTGTCTCCAGCCATTCATGGGTGTGAAATCAAGTTAGTTAATCTCAATCAGCATTTTTTAACGAAATAGAATAGAATTTTAAAAGCACAAAACTATATCATGGGGAGTAAGGGAAATTTTATCTCATAAACTTTTGTTTTATTTACATGCTTGGTTACCATGTCACAATGTGAAATAGATTTGTTAACTATGGATTACAATCAAATTTTGACAGGTCCTGGGCCATGAGTCCCCATCACATACATGCTGACATGAAGATGTTTGTCCTGGGGTCTGTTGGCAATGTCTGCATGCCCAAGTTCTTACCAACAATCAGATTTGCTTTGAGGGAAAAAAAATAACTGTCATATAGAATAGAGGTCCACAAACTTCTTCTGCAAAGATCCAGATATTTTAGTTTTTTTAGGCCACATACAGGCTCTGTACAATATTCTCTGAATAAATATTCTTTGTTTTGTTTTGTTTTTGGAGTTTTATGTGTTTGTTTTTACAACCCTTTAAAAAGGTAAAAACCATTCGTAGCTCAATGGCCATACAAAAACAGGCCACAGAGGGCCACACTTGGCCTGTAGGCTGTAGATTGCTAACTCCTGACTTAGAACAATGAAAGTGAGCAGATCTTCATTTGTTTGGGCCTGCTGAAGGCCCACCCTCCAGTGACTCTCCTTTCTTAGCTTCTTTCTCATGGGGATGAAGAGTGCGTAAGATTAGTCTAAATAGATATATTGCCTTCACATGCTCTTATTTCCTTAGACTATTGATAAAGTAATCACTGGAAAATGTACACTATTAGAGGTAGTGAGAAGACATTAAGAAATATCTGTAAGATCACTGAAAAATTGCTCATGCCAAATAAATACTGAGGCCTTAAGGAATTTGGAGAATTTGATGCCATCTATCTTCACAGCTTGTTTTTTGTATTGTTTTGTTTTATTTTCATTTTTAAGCTTAGAGAAACCCTGGACCCAGCTCTAGAACCCATTCTTTTGAAACAGACTTTCATGAGTGGTGGACGACTGCTCATTCGCCTTGGAGACTCAGACATTGACTATGATGAAAACTTCAGGTTCTGTATGACGACCAAATTGCCAAATCCCCACTACCTGCCTGAGGTATGAGCTGCTGGCCTGGAATCCCAGCCTGAGTGGATTATTACGGTGTGATGGGTCTCTGAAGTTCGTGAGTTCCCACTCGAAGGGGACAACTCTCCCCCAGCTCCCTCCTGCCCCTCCACAAGCCCCTTCCTCCACCACCCTCTGCTCTCGCTTCTCTTCTGAGTCCTGACTGTGAGTCCAGTCGCCCTTCTGCTCGCCATTTAATTGGAACTCAAATTCCTCCCCACATGGTCCCCAGGCCACTGCCCTGTTTCACTACCCTATGCACCCCTTCAGAGCTCTTGCCATCTCCCTCCTGGTCCACAGCAACTTCTCAAAACACGGGCACCACTGCCTTCTAATCATTCTTCTTCCTCCTTCAGCACAAGGCCATTTGTGCCCCTCTTATTGTGGCTGATAAATGAATCAGAGCTCAGTTGAGAGTCTATGGGGGGAAGAGGGGACCTGTCGGTTTTAAGTGTGCAAGTGCCCATGGCATACAGCCCCAAATACAGAGGTTGCCTGCTTGGAACCTCTGGTGACTGGCAACATTAGAGACTCATGATTCAAACATCCAGTGTCTGTGCTTAGAGCTCGGGGGGAGGGGCATCTTGTCCCCTTCCTCATGCTCTCAGACTATTTGAGGGGAACAGTGTGAATCCCACTTTCATACACACATCCTTGAGCCACAATAGGATCCAGAAGAACCCCTACTCTTGTGCTGCAGAGCCCCAGGCAGTTGCAACAGAAATGGAAACAGCTGGGACTCCTTTCTCCCTTCCCGCGTGGGGCTCCGAGGGGCATCTCCATCCCACAGCCCATCAGGGCTGCCACAGCTCCAGGCACAGCTGCTCGCTCTGCAAGGTCTTCCAGGCCCAGCAGGCTTCCCCTTCTCTACTAGGGCCCTCACACATAGGGAAGGGACTTCACTATCAGAACTTTACTCCTCCACCCCTCCTCCCCAAAAAAGAATCCTTGAATATACCATTCCAATAGTGTCATGTTCATTTTAGTTAATGAATTTCTCATAGCTGCCTGTCTTCTCTAGATATGTTCGGGTTGGATGAAATTGACACACTTCTTGAACAAGATGAGGGAAATGTCATTAAAAGCCTAGGTCAGAGTTTTCCTTGTCAGCCTTGAGGGGTTTAATTACACAGCCACTGCCAGAGCTCATGTCCCAAGTTCCGTCATATAGTTTAGAAAAATGACCAATGTGCCAACTTACAATCTTCCATTTCTCACTTATTCAACTTTTGAGAGGGTGCACTGCACACCTTACCCAGCCCTAGCTCTCTGTCACAGTGGGTAAATTATTACATTTCCTGGATCCTCAAGTCAATCAACCATAAGGTGAAGATAAAACCCAATTCAAAGATTTGTTCTGAAGATTAAATAAGATTAACATATGTAAAATATATGACATTTAAACACTTACTCTTATTATATTTATTTTTTTGCTGTTGACTTATTCATATCAATAACATCATAATATTACATTATAGCAACAATTTTTCATAAAAGTGTTATGAGAAAAATGTTTCTCATATTTTTCACTATTTATTATCAATAATAGCTTCTTTTTTTTTTTTTTTAAAGATTTTATTTATTCATTTTTTCCCCCCCAAAGCCCCAGTAGGCAGTTGTATGTCGTAGGTTCACATCCTTCTAGTTGCTGTACGTGGGACTCGGGCTCGGGTTGGACGGAGAAGTGGTGCCCTGGGGGGTGCCCGGGATCCGAACCCAGGCCGCCAGCATCAGAGCGCACGCACTTAACCACTAAGCCACGGAGCCGGCCCACAATAATAGCTTCTTTTTTACAAGGACAAACTATGTACAAGTCACTATAAATTAGAGATTTTATTACCTCATTTAGTCCTCACAAATACCCCATGAGTTGTTACTATTATTATCTCAACTTTTAAATACCAGGAACTGAAGCTCAGAGTGGGTGAATGGCTTATCCAACATCCTACCTGCTCTAAAGGGTGCAACTGGAATTTGAACCCAAGCTGTTGACTCTATAAGGGTTAACTCTAGAAGGGTTGCTTCTAACCCTTCACTGGCTCACCTTTCCTTAGAACACCATGTAGGATGCTAAAACTGTGGCATTTGAGGAATAAGATTGTCACTCATTGGCAGGAGAAATCATGCTAGGATTTTGTAAGATAGAGTGTGCTTGCTGTGTGTGTGGATGGGGGGGTGTGTTCACAGTTAGTCCTGGGATACATCCAGCAGGGTAATAATGAGCCGTGTTCTAATAAAGAAAGCACTTCTTATTGTATTAATCTGAACTTGAGCATCTTTATGTACTCGATGCTTCTCCTCTAGGTGTGCATTAAAGTTACCATCATCAATTTCACTGTAACCAAATCAGGTCTGGAGGATCAGTTGTTAAGGTAAAAAAAGGAGGGGAGGGGGCAAAAGTTTCCTATGATTTTGTTTAGAAATTCTGATGAAGAAAAAGATTAGCTCCTACAAACAGAGCTGGGAGCAAATTATGAAAAGACAAGTGAATGGGGGACATAAGTCCACGTGTTTAGACAGGGATGGAACTGGAGGTAAGGCCCCTGTCTTAGATGTAAGAATCATTTCCTGGAGGTGGTAGGATTTCAGAATCTCCCATGTCAGTGTGAAAAGAATGTTCCAGGCACCATTTTCAGCTTGTCACAAGCAACCATTAGAGACAGAAATTGAATTAGAGAGAACAAGCATTGAGCAGGTTTTCCCAAGAGAAGATGAGCAGAAGCTATGGGAACCGTAGTAGGCTGCAGGTCTCTGAAATACAAGATGAAGAATCAGAACTAATATGTTGTTCGGTGAACAGCCACTGTGTAAACCCAGCAGAAGAGGGGCCTTGTGCATGAGGATTTGGCTAGTAGCATTAGTGCTCAGCTAAGTAGTATTCAGAATAAGGACAATTAGAAATGGGGAAAGAAAAATAGAAGTAACTTTAGGGCACTGACAGAGACAATTTCGGTATTCCAACTTTGGTTCTAGTGATGTGGTGCGACTTGAGAAACCTGAGTTGGAAGAGCAAAGAATCAAGCTCATTGTGAGGATCAACACTGATAAAAACCAGCTGAAAGCTATTGAAGAGAAAATCCTGAGAATGCTCTTTACATCAGAAGGAAATATTCTGGACAATGAAGAACTTATTGACACACTCCAGGATTCAAAGGCAAGTAAGATATTTTTAGTATTTATAAAAAGTGTGTTACTTCCAAAGGTACAACTACAGGGGGGAGGCCTGGTGGCGTAGTGGTTGAGTTCGCGCATTCCGCTTTGGCGGCCTGGGGTTCACCGGTTCGGATCCTGCATGCGGACCTACTCACTGCTCATCGAGCCATGCTGAGGCAGTGTCCCACATAGAGCAACTAGAAGGATGTACAACTATGACATACAACTATCTACTGGGGCTTTGGGGAGAAAAAAGGAGGAAGATTGGCAACAGATGTTAGCTCAGGGCCAATCTTCCTCAAAAAAAAAATTAATTAATTAAAAAAAACAAAAGGTACAACTACAGGCTTTGAGGGTCCTGCAAAGTCTTTTAAAGCAAGAGTGGTGGCCACAGCTGGGCTGCCAGGGGCATACACAAGAGTGTGCCTTGCTAGCAGGGCCCCTCGCCAACCAAAGGAAGTGTAGATAAATTGAGACAACTGCTTCTCTTGTCTTGCCTGCATTTTTTTCAGTAAAACATGTAATGTAAAGAACTAGGACAAGATATAAGTTGAAAGGAACAACACAATTATATATTCAGATCAATGTCACCCCCTCCAGGAAGCTTCCCTGGTACTCCCAGCTGGAACTAATCTCTTGGAACTAATCTTTTTGGAACACCTGTAGCACCTTATCTACCCTCTAATACAGCGCTTGTCACTGTTTACCCTATGTCATAGTTATCCAATTACATGTCTTACGACTTCAGTTAGGTTGTTAAGTTCTAGGCAGCGGCATTCTGTTTTATAAATTGGGTGAGTTCTTGGCTTTCCCCTTTGCTGGCTTAGGAATCCATTTTCCTAGGTCTGCTAAGTCATTACCACTCTTTTGTCTGCTTTCCAGCTCTCAAAATTTTATCGATATTTCCTCTTCCATTCCTCCCATCTTTGTGGGGAAATTTTTAAAATCCCTTTTTAAAATCCTTTACCATAATTTTATCATGGTTTCAGCAGGGAGTAAATGTAGATACATGTGTTCTGGCTGCCATCTTTATCTGTAAACTGGTTTCTGTTTGCGAGGAGTTGCCTTGGAGACATCTTTTCTATAAGGACTGATTGCTCCTGGGCTGCATTTCCTGCCTTTATACTCCCCTACATGCCCAGAGCCCTCATTTAAAAATATATACCGCATTCCCTAACCACTGCTGAAGCCTCAAGTCTCTAGGTCGTAATGTCTATAAGTAGTCATCAGACTCAACTGAGGTGTGTAGTCCTCTAACATTATCTGGCAAAAAGAAGCAAATGGTCCGCTTTGCTTTCTCTTTAGCCCTGGGTTCTGCATTATCAGGGCCTTGTGTTCTCCAAGGAATAAAGAATGTTTGCATGTGGGTCTCTATGATCCAACTGCTCCCTATCAACTTCCTTTTGTCTTTTTTTTGTTCCCCCCAGTAACTTTATTGAGATAATAATGGTTTATAACATTGTGAAAATTCGGGTGTACATTATTGTTTATCACTTTCTAAGTAGGCTTTATTGTGGTCATCCCAAGTAGTCTAATTATTGTTCGTCACCACACATATGTGCCCCTTTACCCCTTTCACCCATCTCTCCTCCACCCCCTTCTGCTCTAGCAACCACGAATCTGTTCTCTCTTTTTTTTTAAAGATTTTATTTATTTATTTATTTTTCCCCAAAGCCCCAGTAGATAGTTGTATGTCATAGCTGCACATCCTTCTAGCTGCTGTATGTGGGACGCGGCCTCAGCATGGCCGGAGAAGCGGTGCGTCGGTGCGCGCCCGGGATCCGAACCCGGGCCGCCAGCAGTGGAGTGCGCGCACTTAACCGCTAAGCCACGGGGCCGGCCCTGTTCTCTTTATCCATGTATTTGTTATATTCCACATATGAATGGAGTACTACTCAACTTCCTTTCTTCTACTCATATGTAAAAGCTTTAGTTGAGTTCGTTATTGAGATTGAGCTTTCCCACTCAACTCTACCCTTTCTTGCCCCCTCAGGTTGCTAAGGGGTCAATACAGGGAGAGTTTGAGCCTTTGATTCCTGGACACAGCTTCTGTACTGAGTCCCTCCCTTCCCTTTCCTGGTAGGCTGGGGTGGACAGTCCAGACTTAGCCACTAACCACTCTGACTGTTGAGCACTTGAAATGTGGCTAGTCTGAATGAAGGTGTGTTGTTAGTGTAAAGTACATACCAGATTTCAGACTCAATCCAAAAAAAATGTAAAAATATCTCAATAATTTTTATATTGATTATTTATTGATACAGATCAACATATATTGGGTTAAATAAAATATATTATTAAAATTAATTTCACTCATTTCTTTTTATTTTTAAGAAACTTAGAAAAGTTAGAATTTTATATATATATCTCACATTATATTTCTACTGGGCAGCACAGGTCTAGACAGAATCCTGATGGTCTCTTCAGCTCTCCCTTCAATAGAGCAAATACTGAGCAGCAGTTCCCATAGTGATTTTTCATGGTCTTTACCCTAGACCCTTTGACTTTCTAGAGAAAAAGGATCTCCCAACCTAGGGATATCCACAGCTGAAAAAAAAGTAGGGGCAGGTGGAAGGACAGGGACAGACAGCAACCTAGAGAGACTGAGGGAGACAGAGAAGGGAGTCTTGGAAAGCCCATTGGCCAAAAGACTCCCCAGAGTCACAAACCCAAAATACAGAAAACCGAAAGAACAGCAAGAGACCTTAAAAATGTCTCCAACTTACTTAGGTTTTGACCCTTCACAAACAACAGCTTCTATCCCCAGGTTTACTTATGTCTACACCTGGGAAAGATAGGGCAAGAAAGAGGAGAATATTAGTATTCCTTGTTATTCCAGAGTGGGGTGTGGTACCACTTCCTTCCAGCCCCTCTCTAGCCCCCTCTTTTGGGCAGTTTCATGGGTGTCCCTCTCCTTTCATACCTTCATTCCTTATGCGTACTCTGGGTCATGTTAGGACTGCTCACGAGGCAGTCAGGGAGCAAACGGGAGAACTGTGTCAGCGTTTCCATTTGAGCAGTAACTCCGAGTCCAGGCTCAGAGAAGTGCTGCTCCCATCTTCTCAGGGCTGCTTGTATTGCCTAGTGCCATTTGCCCATTCCTAACTCTGGAAGGAAAGGAGGTCAGCTCAGTCAGAAGGTTACTGAGTCTTGAGACTCAGTCATTCTATCTGGGGACCCCCTTATTAGAATCACTAATTCATCATATCCTTGTTTCTTTCCTAGACCTAATTGCATATATTCCAAAAATCCCACCACTTGTTTGAAACAGATCCTTAAGAACTTGTTTTCATATATTTATTCAGATCACTTCTGGTGCCATTAAAACCAGGCTGAAGGAAGCAGAGTCCACTGAACTGATGATAAACGTTGCTCGTGAGAAGTATCGTCCAGTAGCCACTCAAGGCTCTGTTATATATTTTGTTATTGCGAGCCTCTCAGAAATAGATCCTATGTATCAATATTCACTAAAATATTTTAAACAGGTAAGTATGGTGATGGTGGTGGTGGTGTTAGTGAAATTTATTTCTTTGGCTTCCCTTTATTTATTTATTTATTTATTTTTTTTTTTTACTTTAATTTTTTGTTTATTGCGGTAACGTTGGTTTATAACATTGTAAAAATTTCAGGTGTTTTGGCTTCCCTTTAAACCCTGCTGAGTTACTTCTTGCTCTAGGCAAGTCATGAGTCTAGTTATCAGGTAAAATCCTCCAGGAGTTTGGGTTCAGACTATGTTTCAAGAGTGGCTCCACCTGCCATGTCTCCTAAAGACTCGAGTGCCCGGTATGCACAGAACACACTCTGTAGGGGAAGAATAGAAAGTCTCTTTGCAAGTTTCATTTTCTCTTGGCTTCCTTGACCAACAAGCTTGCTTGTTTTCCTTCTTGCCTGCCCTTCCTTTTTTCTTTTAAGAGTCACAGCTCTGTGCTATTTCTTTATACTTTCTCTATAACAATGCTGCTTCCTTTCCACTCCTAGAGTTTTCTGTGTTGTATCTCAGGTCTCTGACAGCACTCACCTTAAGCGAATTGGTTTCTGTAACTTTTTTTCTCAGAAATTTTTATACAGCAGGTTATCCCCCACCCCTTGGATTTTACTTAGAGGAATTGTACATGCTCTAGTCTCCTTTCCTTTGTCCCTTCCCACTTTCACCATATTACTGTGAGACTTTCTTGTTTTATTTATGGTCTCTCTACTTGATCTCATATTCACAGTGGAATTTCCTCTAAACTCTCATGAGTAGGATATTTTCACCCCTCATCCTCTTTGTGGCAGCATTCTGTATCTCCCAAAAGCAAATTCAATGTCACAAAACTTTGGCAAGCTATGTCAATTTGCCTGAAGATGTCCAAGGGAGGCAGAGTTTGTACCACTCATTACACAGCAAAACTGACCAAGCATCCCCAGTGGTCCCCTCTGTTCGCCTCCAGAGCTTCTCTCAGCTACCAGTGGCCTCCTCCTCTCAGCCCCCCACACACACAGCCATGCTGGCTCAGTTTTCCCATCTATCAGCTCCTAGGCCCCTCTTGTCTATACTGTTCCCTTTTCTGTGCAGAGCAGTTTAGCTCACTCTCGCTTCTCTAATCATCTGTGTTCACACCCATAACACAACTCAACAGACAAAGGCCTCTCCATATGCACCACTCACAGTAGAAAACAGTAGAGAATTGTAAATATATCCTCTTTCCCTGCAACACACCATTATTTCCTGGTATAGGCCCCTATACCATTAGTCAGTGCTGGCTCTCACACTGGAAGCCAGGCCAGCCTAGGCCTAGCGTTTTCAAAACACTGCTCCACATACATGGGGTCCTAAATGGATTTTCACAGATATTGCGCATAAAACACAGTTCACACTCCAAAGCAACATCCACCCTGTCCCTGTTCCATCTCTCGAGCCACATTTCCCACTGTTCCTCTGCATCAGCCAAATTGATCCATTCACATTCCCGAGATTCACTGGATACTTTTATGTTTATGACACTCCCTCTGTTTTTAGAATGCCCTCTCTCCCAGCTTAAATGCCACCTTCTCCAGTGAAGCCTGTTCTTGGGGTTAAAGTCATCTGGAGGCTCGACTGGGCTGGATGTCCAAAATGGCTCACTCGCATGGCTGGGCTGTCAGCAGTGGCCTAAAGTGGCCTCTCCATGCAGCTTGGGCTTCTCACAACATGGCAGCTGGGTTCCAAGAGAGCACCGCCCAAAAGCAGATGTTCTAAAAAACCAAGATGGAAGCTGCAAGGCTTCTTCTGATCTAGCCTTGGATGTTATGCATCATCACTTCTGCTGTGGCCTCTTAGTCACTCGAGTCACTAAAGCTAGCCGAGATTCGAGAGGAGGGGATTTAGACTCCACTTCCCAATGAGAGGAGTAGCAAACAATTTGCAGCAGTCTTTTATCCAACCCATTCTGTATGCCTCATATGGCACTTACACCACATTGCCATGGGTGCTGGCTTTCCTCTCCTGCTGGAGTCTGACCTCCTAGAAGGCAGGAATAAAGCCTCACCCATCCCTGTTTCCTCCCAGGGTGCTTAGCACCACATAACTCTTCATGAGTGTTTCATGAATGAAGAAACTGTTTGCATCCCTTCATAAAAAAGCTGTTGAAATATTTAGACAATTTTTATGACACTAGACCAAGCATGGTTTTTCTTCTCGAGGTCTTATTTAGTACTTTGATGTAGTTAGGGGCCCAGTAGCAACAGGTGCTGCAGGAGAGAGTGGAAATGAAGAACTGGGAGAAACGAGAAGCATGTTGTTCAGATGCACCTGGGCTCTCTTCCAACAAGGTGTGCATTTGCTTTAGCGGCCTTTAAAAGCCATTTGTCCTGGGGTCAAATCTCAGTTCCTAAAGGCAGGGTTTGCCATTCTCATGTCTCTGCTCCCTTCCTTTAGTTGGCAGTTATTAAACCAAGCAAGGTAGGGATTAGCAAATCCTTTAATTCCACCTAAATGACTTTGATGACACTTATCTCATCCTGGGTGTTTTAATAATTTTATTTATTTATTTATTTTCCCCCAAAGCCCCAGTAGATAGTTGTATGTCATAGTTGCACATTTTCTAGTTGCTGTATGTGGGACGCGGCCTCAGCGTGGCCGGAGAAGCAGTGCGTCTGTGCGCGCCCGGGATCTGAACCCGGGCCACCTGCATCGGAGCGCACGCACTTAACCGCTAAGCCACGGGGCTGGCCCTTTTTTTTTTTTTTTAATAATTTTATTTATTTATTTAACATCCTGGGTGTTTTGGAATTTGTGCTTTTCAAGGTTTTAAAATCTCCTTCAAGAAATAAAAATGAAGATGCTCTGAAAATATCTTGGGCTGACAGAAAAAGGGATATAGGATGAATCATCAAAACACTGGAGTTTTACTGTTTGGAAGGGAAACTAGAAACCCAAAGCATATTTGAGGTGACAGCCCTGGCCAGGACATCCTCTGCCAAACCCATCCATAATTCTGTTCACACTGACACTATTTAAGGTGTATCAAGATTCTCCATGTTTTATGTTGGCACCAAACTTATCACATTTCACTGGACTTTAACCTCTCTGCTTCTTGTCAGGATGGTAAAGAAAGCTCAATCCTCTTTGCTTCTGAGTGTGTTAAGTAACAACTCCATGACCCTTTGTCAACAAAACTTCGGGGAGAATTAACAAGGGTTTTCTCAATTGTCTAAAATAAGTGTATGCTTCCTCCAAGCCCTTTGACTGTTGGGGAATGGAGGCCTATCTTTCGGTGAGGAGACTGACACAATCAGGCTCTTTTCCCTTGGTGCTCCATCCTGTTAGCAGGAGGGGTGGGGACAGGGAGGCCTCATAACAGCAGTGCAGTGTTTTTCGGGAGGAATGGAGTACACTTCTTGGCCCTGATCTGCCTTGGTCCTCAGCTGCCTTCCAGCTGCCAGTCTGTTTTGATCAGTCTGATCTCCCCATGAACGATAAACCTTGATTCCTCTCAAGGTGGCCCAGGGATTGGGCAGGGCTGGCCTTACCTCGCACCTTTGCCCCTTGTGCTATAGATCCTCTGAGACTGAAGCCACATGCCCCTCCACACATGATCCCTCGTGAGACCCCCAGTCTCTGCTGCAAGATCCCCTTGCCCCATGACTTGCAGGCAGGCCCACGAGTTCAGGCTCTGCTCAGCTTCCTCACACAGCTTGGGGCTCTTGGGAATTTTTCAATTTTCCTCTCATGCTACTTGGAAGTTGCAGGAAATGGGTAGGGCTGCCTCTGGCCCTCTCCTGCCTAAGCCCTTGATGCCACCATCTCTGCTGCCTTGCCATTGTCCTTGTAATGTGGGGCACCTCCAGGGCACGGGGCCTGCTCTCAAAATTTCCAGGTAGGAGTCTGGGCAGAAATCTCCTTTAAAATTAGTTCCTCTTAAATTTCAAAGGAAATTCTAACACGTTCTTCCCACACCCTAAGAATTATCTTGAGGAAGGGCCAAGAAGAACCCATGACCTTACTTTGCCGTTACATCTCTCACCCCAAAGTGATTATCAAATCTGAGTTGAGGATATGAAAAAACTGGTTCTGCTAGCTCACCTCCATTTTCCAACGTTTTCTGTCTCACATCAAGATGATGCCTTTTAAATGTTGTCAAGAGTTTGGCATTGGTCCATTTCTAGAAAAAGAGGAGTGCAGAAAATAAATATCACATATGAATTTGGGATGAATTCTGGACATTTTCATAATACAGTATTCACCTCCTGTGCTGCTATTTACTCACTGAATATGGGGAGGAGTGGGGAGCAGAGATTGTTCTTTTTTCCCACAGAAATTGAATTAAATCAGAGACACTGACAGAGCTCTCTTTCATACAGTTGTTCAATACAACAATTGAAACTTCTGTAAGGACAGATGATCTACAGCAGCGCATGGAAACACTACTGGAACAAACTCTCCTGACTGCTTATGTCAACATTTCGAGAGGACTGTTTGAGCAACATAAACTCATCTACAGCTTTATGCTCTGTGTTGAGATCATGCATCAGCAAGGAAACTTAACTGATGCCGAATGGAATTTCTTTCTCCGAGGTTCTGCAGGGTTAGAAAAGGTACCCACTTCAAGTTTAGATTGTAAATGTTATTCTAGATAGAGCCCACAAGTACCTACCAATGCTCCACAGTGGCTGAAGGTTATACCTCTGGCTGTGCCTCCCAGTGGGGAGGGCCCTGGGGGTCAAGAGGCCCAGGCTACAGCTTCACTCTGTCTCCAGAAGCTGTGTAATGTTGCTAACATTTGACCTCTTTATGCAGCGGTGACCTCACCTATACAAAAGTGATGTTGGGAGTAACCAGTGAGCTAATAGATGTGAATATATTTTGACAAGTTGACCATCTTACAAATATGAAGAATTAAAATCCAGTAAAAGTGGTAATTCACAGATTTGGCAATGCTGTTTGTGAAATCCTGACCCTCTCTTGCCTGGACACATCTTTCATTATATAGCACGAGAAGTAATATAACTTGATTGTTGCCTTCTGTAATACTGTAATACAAGTTCTGCTACAGTTTCCTTCTTCAAGTTCATCATTAGTCTTACTCCAGCCCCTTAAACTGGCCTAACTTACTCACATACCACAAACCTGGTGGCACACAGAAGTGAGCCAGAGTCCCCCCAACTCTTGCCTGCAATTACATCTCAGCCCCACTCTAAACTCTTGGCTCTGTCCTGCCAATCTTGAGCCTCACCCTTGGCCCTGCAGACATGACACCTGCACCTGTTTGCCGGTATTTGAGCCTCAGTGTATCACTGGGAGGTTGGACAACATGCTTTTATTTGACTCTCAGACATCATTATTCTTCAGGGAAATGCAAATCAAAACCATAGGGAGGTACCATTCACATCCACTAGAATGGCTAGAATCAGAAAGACAGATAATAACAAGTGTTGGTGAGGATGTGGAGAAATCAGAACCCTCATTCACTGCTGGCTAGAATGAAAAATGGTGCAGCTGCTTTGGAAAACAGTCTGGCAGCTCCTCAAACAATTAAACATAGAATTACCATATGATCCAGCAATTCCACTCCTAGCTATATTTCAAAGAGAAATGAAAACATATGTCCACACAAAAACTTGGACATGAATATTCATAGCAGCATTATTCATAATAGGCAAAAAGGTTGAAACAATCCAAATGTCCATCAACTAGTGTGTAGATAAATGAAATGTAGTATATCCATACAATGGAATAATACTCAATCATAAAGAGGAATGAAGTACTGAAACATACCACAACATGAATAAACCTTGAAAACATTAAGCTAAGTCAAAGAAGTAAGTCACAAAAAACTACATATTATAAAATTTAATTTATATGAAGTGTCCAGAATAGGAAAATCTAGAAAGCACTTCATTAGTTGCTTAGTGTTGGGGAGCATGGGTGGATAGGAGGGTAATAGCTAAAGGGTACATGGGGCTTTTTTGTTTCTTTGTTTTTGTTTTGCTGAGGAAGATTCGCCCTGAGCTAACATCTGTTGCCAATCTTCCTCATTTTTTTTTTTTTTTTTTTGCTTGAGGAAGATTAACTCTGAGCTAACATCTGTGCCAATCTTCCTCTATTTTGTATGTGGGTCACTGCCACAGCATGGCTGACGAATGGTGTAGGTCTGCACCCAGGATCTGTACCCACGAACCAGGGCCGCCAAAGAGGAGCATGCCAAACTTAACCACCACGCCACAGGGCCAGCCCCCATGCGGTTTTTTTGAGGAGATAAAATGTTCTAAAATTGACTGTGGTGATGGTTGCACATATCTGTGAATTTACCAAAATACATTGGATTGTATGCTTTGAATGGATTGCATGTTTTCATTTCTCTTTGATATTCAAATTTCATGTCAATAAAGCTGTTGAAAAATGTAGTCTAGAACCTCAGGCATTCATGAAAATATTCATGAAATTTTCAAAGAAGTAGTTTCAGTCTACAATCACAGCTGTTTCTCTGTCTCTTTTAAAACTGTTTACCCACATGTAAGTGCTTTGTGGAATATTGCCAGATGGCAAAATACTTTCTCAGAAATTTCTAGGAATATATAAACTGATTAGACATACACTGAGCCCAGCTGGAATGAGATGCCGTGTGTCTTGCTACTGATATCGTTCTGCTACTCAGCTTTCCCATCTCCTAGAGGTGAGAACATCTAGGAATCTGATTTGGAGACTAGTTCTCTAGAAAAAAATCATTAACCGTAAGAATATTTGGGGAGTAGAGTAGACTGATGTGGTGTGGAGAACAGGCTGGAAGTAGACTTAGATCTAATTTTAACCCTTCACCAGATCAACTGCTTCCTGTAAATGTCAAGTTGAAATGCTTTCATTAGCTGCACTTCTATGCAAAGGTCTACAGGTAGAACCAATTCAACACCATTTCTATTTCACCATATCTTATTACTTGTCCTAGGTGAACGGTTATTTTTAACATGGTATAAGGGCTTGATTTTTCACTTAGACAAGGTGAAAGCATATTTTGTGGTTGTCCTTGTGAATTATTATTCATTTTCTTCCCGTCTTCTAACAGGAACGCCCGCCTAAGCCTGAAGTTCCCTGGCTGCTTACTGCCACATGGTTCGCATGCTGTGACTTAGAAGAATCATTTCTAGTTTTTAAAGGACTTACAAAATATATACTGTTACATCCTATTTCCATACGCTTAGGTAATATGTCAAAAAGGATCAGCTATAGGGGGTGTAAGCATCTCATGAATCTTAACTTTGATGTCTCCTTTAACCTCTTCTGCAATATCAGTATTTTTCACTAGGCAATGTCTTCATTATTAAGAAATTGTGAATTATTTGTTTTCCCAATTTCTTGAGTTGAATGCTTGGCCCATGAATTTTCAATATTTCATGTTTATTATTATACCCATTTCAAGGGGATACATTTGCCCCTAAGTGCATCCCATAGGATTTTTTTAACTTTTTAATTGAAGCATAACTTACATTCAGAAAAGTGCACAAATAAAAATTGTACAACTTAATTAATTATCAAAAACTGACTATACTTGTGAGCCACCACCCCAATCAAGAACTAGAACAATACTAGCCTCCCAGAATCCCCTCATACTCCTTCACAGGATACTTGCCCTCTTCCCCAGAGGTAATGACTGCTCTGAATTATAACTTTCTATGTTGATTTTTCCCCACAGGTTTTAATATGTAACCTTTTCCATTCTAAAAGTACACTTTTTAGTTTGAAAGCATTTAGGATTTTTGGAGACATTTTATTGTTTATAATTTAATTATATTATGGAAATTATATTCATGGTTTGCATGAAATTGATTCTTTGTAATTTATTTAGACTTCAGTTTATGTAAAATGTCCCATGTGTGTCATTTTTTGGATGCAAGACTCCATATGTGACCTTTAGCTCAAACTTATGTATATATTTTTTGGTCTGTTGTTTAACTTTTTTTTTGAGGTATAATTGACATACAACACTATATTAGTTTCAGGTGTACAACATAATGATTCAATATTTGTGTATATTGTGAATGATCACCACAATAAGTATAGTTAACATCCGTCACCATAGATAGAGAATTCTTTTTTCTTGTGATGAGAACTTTTAAGATATACTCTCTTAGCAACTTTCAAATATGCAATACTGTATATTAACGATATTTGTATCGTTAATGATAATTAAGTATTATTAACGATAGTTGCCAGGCTGTACATTACATCCCATGACTTATTTATTTTATAGCTGGAAGTTTGTACCTTTTGACTCCCTTCACCCATTTTGCCCACACCCCACCCTCCACCTCTGGTAACCACCAATCTGTTCCCTGTGTCTATGAGCTTAGTTTTTGGTTTCATTTTTTTTTTTAGATTCCACATATAAGCGAGATCATACAGTATTTATTTTTCTCTAT
This sequence comes from Ceratotherium simum simum, assembly GCF_057802395.1. Classification (NCBI taxonomy): domain Eukaryota; kingdom Metazoa; phylum Chordata; class Mammalia; order Perissodactyla; family Rhinocerotidae; genus Ceratotherium; species Ceratotherium simum. The sequence continues at coordinate 2,960,836 of NC_141910.1, read as the reverse complement.
GTGACTTATTTTACTTGGCATAATGCCCTCAAGTTCCATGAAACTTATTGTGTTTATATTACTAATGGTTTTTATATTTATTCTGTCAGTTCCTAAGAAAGGCATATTAAGGTATACCACTATGGCAGTTTCTCTTTGTAATTCTGGAATTTTTCCTGTTATATCATGTGAAACTATGCTGTTAAATACAAATAGGTTTAGGATTATTATCTTCCTAGTAAATTTTTCCCTTTTTTATTAAATAATATTCCTCTTTACTCTGAATAGTGCTTTTTTTCATTAAAATATATTTCTAATGTTAATATTTTTACAAGAGATTTATCTTGGTTAGTATTCCCCCTCTATATATTCTACACTCTTCATTTTCAGCTCTTTTGTGTCATCATCATGTTTTCGTGGTATCTTTAGTGGGATTTTGTTGTGGTTTTAAGCAGTGTGAGAGTCTCTCTTTTTTAACAGGCAAGTTTTAATCCAATTATATTTATTATGGTTATTGATCTATTTCAGTGGCTCTCAACTAAGGAAGATTTTGTCCCTCAGGGGACATTTGGCAATGTCTGAAGACATTTTTGGTTGCCACAGTTGGGGCATCTAGTAGCTAGAGACCAGGGATGTGGCTAAACATCCTACAATGCTCAGAACAACCCTCCACAACAAATAACCACTTGGTCCAAAATGTCAGTAGAGATGAGGCTAGGAAACCCTGATCTATTAGACTTACTTCTATCATCTTATTTTCTGGGGATTTTTTTCTTTGCAGGTTTTTTCTCTGCTCCATTTTTTTTCTTCTTTCTTTCCTTCAGATATATTGTCCACATTCTTTTCATTTCCCTCTCTACTGATTTGAAGTTCTGTATTCTATTTTTATTTTTCAGTAATTCTATTATGAATGGTTATTTAACTGAGTAAACCTACTAAGTGTGGTAGTTTAAAGTCTATATGGATCAGAATTTCTGGGATCCTAATATGCTTGTTTTATTTCTAAATAAAGACTAGAAAAAATAAAATGCTGTTCAGTAAATGCATCAAATAGAAATTATGTTTGTATATCGTGGACCAGTTAAACAGGACAGCTAGAGGTAGAGGTAGAACTCAGAAGGAAAAACACTACAGGAGAAGCCTAGAGATGGACAGTTAGGGGCACACCCAAAGCAGAGAGGGCTAGATGGAGCCTCGTAGACACAGAGGCAAAGAAAAAGGGAAGATGGAGGCTGAAAGGAAAAGCAATTCTGGGAACAACTCATCATGTTTGGACAAAAGGCACTGTGTATTATCCCTGTCAATTGGGACTAAAATTTCAGCAATTTAAAACAACTTTCCTGCTTTCATTTGTTAAATTTCAAGGTTTACTCTGGAAGTCCTGCAGAATTGTGAAGGTTTGTACACGTGTGAGAGAATGGCTTGTGTTCTAAAAGTGAGCTTTAGATCTTTGCAGCTGAGGTTTAATAATTAATTCCAATCTCATTCTTACTTTCAGAAGCTTCCTAATTACCTTAATCTTTTGTCTTTGATGGTTTCTAAGTGCTTCATGCCCTTTAGTTGAGAGTTATCATTTAAAATATGCTGTCTTATCTAGTCTTATTAGCCAGAGCCCTAGTGATTATACAATAAACAATGAGATCCTCGAGAGAAAAGAACTCCTTTTGGAATAAATGGTTTTACTACCTGGTCCTCAGAATAATGCAACCACCTTTAACTAAAGAGCACTATGGAGTGCTGTGCCCTGTGGTCTCATACCACATAATTGTCTATATCCCATAGAAATTAGAAGTCTTGCCGAGGTTCACACTACTCCAGGGCCATGGTCTTAAATGTCACTATATTTCTAACTGTCACCAGCTCTTTGATTGCTATTATTAAGCCCTCAGAGGAGAGCCCTAGCAGACCAACTGGAGAAAGTAGTTTTATAGCCTGAAATGCAAGCTAAGTATGTTCAACCCAATGAACCTGTTTCATCACTGTGTTGGCTTGCTGAGAAGCTTACAGCACACTGTGCACGCTATGCCCACAGGAATCTCCATGCTAATTCTTACTCCATGTTATAACCGTTGTAGGGGCTAACTAGGATCCTAGCCCTCACGTGAGATGCAAGCCCATTTCTTATATTCCGTGGGGGAGGCGGAGCAATGTATTTTGTTTGTTAGGGCATAAAGTTGTAAGTATGTCAATTTATTCCTATATTATTTATATTGTTCAAATTATATATGCCAGAATTTTCAATTTGCTTCATCTGTCCCAGGCTGATAATTGTGTGTTATATCCTACCACTTACCACTATTATGTTTTTTTCTGCTTTTTCTTCTACCTCCAGCGTAATTGTCTGATGTATTTTTATGCTATTATCTGGCAAATATAGGTTCATTTTATTGTGTTTTCATTATGGAGTTTGAATTTTTATTAACATAAGTTCACCTACTTTGTCCCACTTAATTATGTTTGCCTTGAATTCTAATTTATCCAATGTTACTACTATCACTTCAACTTTCTTTTTGCGCACATTTGATTAATGTATCTCTATGCATCCGTTTATTTTTAACCTGTTATTATTTTTAGCTTTGCTTTTTGTAAGTGGTTTGCTGTTGAATTTGTTTTCTGATCCAATTTTAAATTCTTTACCTTTTAATTGTTTTGGGTAGGGGGAGATTAATATATTTACATTTGTGGTAAAATGTGATAGTATATGTAGAGATTTCTTAATTACCAAATATATTATTTAATTTCAAAGTCAAAACAACTCTAATTAAAGCATCTTTTACAATTATGTTTCCAGGATCTTTTGAGACTTACATTAACCCACATGAGTGGAGCGTCTATTCTGAAATGAGGGAGGAAGAGCGCTTCATGACACAGGAAAAGGAGGCCATAAGCCATGATTCTTGGCATCCAGAATTAAGTTCTTTCCATAAGCTACTTCTTATTAAATGTTGTAAAGAAGAAAAGGTAGGATATTTTTAAATTAAAAAACTTTAATTATAATTATTTATAATTTTATAAATGTTATAACTATTTCTATTGTTATAATGATATTATTATTTAATAATTATTTATACTAAAACTCACCAGCCAGTTATGAGTGATGAACTGATTAGATATATTTGTTTAGAGAGTAATAATGGCCAAGTTTGGAAGGTGGTTCTAAGAAATAGAGACTCTGTATTATTAATAGAACATAATGTTTTATACAGAAAGTGATGACAGAAAAGGCTGGAGAGCCAACCAAGAACCTGATCATCCTAGTGGACCCCATTAGGGAACTTGTGTTCTCTGCTAGAGAGGACAGGGGTCTGCTGGAGGGTGTTAGCAGAGAATCGATGGGCCTTTCAGATCTTAGCAGCAGTAGGAAGAAGGCATTTGAAGACAACAAAACCAGCATCACCAAGACCGGTTTGAAGACTGCTGAAGTAATCTGTGTAAGAAATTATGGCCGCCTGAATTAGACAGAGGGCGTAGACTGAAGAGGTGGAGGAGGATGTGGAGATGAGGCAACTGGTGAGGCTCCCAGTTTCTGCTTGGGTGCCAAAGGGGATAGCTGTATTAACAACTAAGCAAATGTGAAAGGAGAAACGTGTCAGGGAAAGACGTCACTGAGTCTGCAGTGCCTGCCAGCTATCACAGTGGGTAGCAGTCTGGAGACCAATTAATATGTGGGCAGGAAACTCTGAAGAGAAATATAGGTTAGCAACAGAGATTTGGGAATCATCAGCATTGAGTTGGAAAGTAAAACCATGGGAGTTGGTGGAATCATAGGAAAATAACATAATAGAATAAGAGGACAGGTGGGCAAAGGATGAAACCCTGAGAAGCACCAACTTTTAAAGGGAAGAAAGAAAGGATGAGGAGCTAATGAGAAGAAATATTCAGAGGGGCAAGAAGAACACAAGGAGAAAAAAGTGACGTGGAAACGAAGGAGGTATAGAGTTTCAATACAGCAGAAGCTATTAACAGAATGAATGAAGCATTGCAGACAGTTCGTTTTTATATATACAGATTTAATCCCCAATTTCATCAATAATAAAGGAGTTGTATTATCTGCTGAGAATTTGAATGATGAGTTTCAGGAGGCACTAGAGAAAAATGGAAGTTGTTCCTATGAGAAATGAGAGAGAACTGGAAAAAGCCAAAGCATAGTTGGGAGATAATGATGCTGTGTTGTAGGATCTTCTGCCATCTCTGTGGGAACACAGAAGATAGGTTGTGGGGCTGACCTGAGTTATGGGTGATTGCAGTAGAAGAATAGAGGGTGCAAGGCCATTAAGACTATGGGTAAAAGTAGTTCTGGAAAGAGGAAGAGATCTAACAAAGGGCTTATAGACTGGGAGGAAAGGAAAAACCTTGTTGAAAGTTTCTTTGGGAGCAGATGGAGTTGGACTAGAGGTAGCAGAGCTAGAAGGATGGGAAAGGTTGTGGTCAAAGTTGAGTTAAAATTTTTAATGAATAGTTCCAAGTGATGACAATGTCCTGGGGGTGGCCATGGGTGTGGGTGACTGAGGAAGAGATGAGATGATGTGCACTGGAGTTAGAGATCAAGGAACTGTGAGGTTAGGATGTTGATGGCCACATGGACCCTGCACCTGGGTTGTATCACCTCAGATGGTGGCAAGACAAGGTCTGAGACACAGTTTATAAATCACTGGAACAGACGTGTAATGAAGAGGCCAGGTGGAAAGTCTTCATTGAATATGGGACAGTGGCTATCTGGTTGGATGCTGACAAAAATGAAAGGATGACTAAATGACAAGAGCCCCAAAGAAGAAGGAATTTTAAATATTAAGACATGGAGTCTAGAAAATTCTAGACTATGAGAAATTTTACAAGACATACAATCTGGTTTCTTCAAAAGAACACATTTTGGTTTTTTTGTTTTGCAAGAGGGAAGAGGAGATGAAGGATGAAACTTAGAGATTAGAAGAGACTTAGATGAATCAATCAATCTCTATATATAAGCTTTCTTTAGATCCTGATTTAAACATACTGTATTGAAACACACACATAGAGGCATTTATAATTTAATTAGGGAAAGGTGAACACTGACTAGATATTTGATGATATTAAGGAATTATTGTTCATTTTTTAGATATGATTATGGTACTGTGGTTATATGTTTTCTAAAGAGTCTTTATCTTGTAGAGACGTGCTGAAATACTTAAGGATGAGAAAATATGACACATGAGATTTGCTTCAAAATAATCCTAAAGAGTGGGGAGTGGGTGGGTGTATCAATGAAACAAGATTGGCCTTGTCTTGATAAATGTTGAAGCTGGTGAAACATTGGATTCATTATTCTCCAATTTTACATGTGCTTGAAATTTCCATAATAAAAAATGTTTTTACTCCCATCACATCCTTGAACACCAGGACTCTCTTGCAACATGTCTCCAAATGTGATCAAAGCTACAAATGATGGACAGAGTCATACCAAATTCACAGAGGACTAATTGAAAATTCTTATCAATGCATTCGACCAAAAACCTTACCTGTGTTAAACTACCAAACAAAACTTCCCTTACAAATCAACACCGAGAGGTCTAGAATCTAGATTAGGTTTCAGAAATGAAGAGCTAGATATGCATTCCTGAGAAGACAGGGACCTGAATCAGTCAAGACCACCAACAAAATCACCCTGAAGAGAAGACTGAAGTATGACAATGTTAAGTCGTGCCAGCTACACCTCCTCCCAATTACATACATTCATCACGGTGTTTAGGAACAACTCTTACCTTGGTATTGATTCCAGAGAATGACTTGCTAAGGAAATTGGGGTTCCAGAGTAAAGAATCCAAGTTCCAAAGATCTAGATTCCCTGCCCAGAGAAAAAGAGAACCTGAGGAAGCTTTAGAACAAAGACAAGACCAGAGACAAGACCTCTGTGATGAGAGAGTTCATGATAATCAGCCTGTTGTTCCCAGGTCTGTTAACAAGAAGAGCCCGTTGGGTGTCCAGTGCTTCTACATGGTAGTCAACTGCTCCTATGGGAGAAAGAGGATGTTCCAACACAGTGGCTTGTGTGAGATACTGCAATCCTGCACGAAAATTCAGCCTCCTTTAGACAGAGCATGTTTGGACTGAAAGATGAAACCTCATTTCAAAAAACTCTAAGTAAATCAGGTGGCAGACTCGTTAGAACTGCACGAGGAAGTAGAATGCCTGTCATTCTGACAATTCTTTCTTTGGCATCAATATTATCAACACTTCTCAGGACAAGGTTGTTAGAAATTTGAACTAGAAAGAGAAAGAAGAAATTATCATGTAGTTCAGAATCATCTGGAGGGCTTGGTAAAGTGCAGATTCCTGGGGCCCCTCTCCCAGAGTTTCTGATTCAGTAGGTCTGGGCTAGGGGCTAAAAATCTGAATTTCTAACAACTTCTCAGATGACGATGCTGCTGCTGATCCTGAGCTCACACTTTGTGAACCACTGCTTTAATGTGATTAAACATATATAAGGAGAAGTTCAGTTAGCAGTTCTCAGCAGTTCAGCAGAGAACTGCTTTATTCTCAAAGCAGTCAGAGAGACAAGGACATCAGACCATGTTCATGACCTGCAGCATCATTGGTTCCCAAGGCTAAATCCACTGGGAACCCTAACCTTGACAGTTCTGGAGTTTCAATCTAGGCTTCCTCTACCTCAGGAAGCTGGCAGTTTCTTTGAGAGCCAGGTTTTCTCCTAGTTGAAAAACCAGTGTTACCAGAGTTAGCCAGGGTGAAATCTTCTACTCAGAGCAACAATTGCAAGGCTTTTTCAATTTGGGAAACACCAGTTATATGAATGCAATTTTAAGCCTCTGCTGTCAATTCCCGTGTGCCGATTATTTATTTCAGCGAGATATCCCATGGAAGAAAATTCCCCATAATATTCTCATTGAATGCTTAGCACAAATGCTTGCTAAGAAAGATCCCTGTGACACAGAGACTAAGCAAGAGTTACTCGGAAATGTTAAAAATGCCACTTTAGCTGTCATAGACATATTCTCTGATCATGTATGGAAAAGACCCTCAAGAGGTTTTCTTAACAGTTTTATTGAGGTATAATTCACTTATCATATAATTCACCCATTTAAGGTGTTCATTTCAATGGCTTTTAGTATTTTCATAGAGTTGTGCAATTTTATAAAATTTGCATTGTCCAAAAAAGAAACTCCACACCCAGAGCCATCACCCTCCAAAGCTCCTATCAGCGCCAGCTCCAGGCAACCACTAAGGTACTTTCTGTCTCTATGGATTTGCCTATTCTGGTCATTTCATATAAATGGAATCATACAATATGCGGTCTTGTGTGTATGTTCTTTCATTTAGCCTAATGATTTCAAGGCTCATCCATGTTGTATCAAGTATTGGTACTGCATTCCTTTCTATTACTGAATAATATTCTGTTGTTATTGGTATACCATATTTTGTTTATTCATGAGTTGAAGGACATTTGGGTTGTGTCCACTTTTTGGCTATAATGAATGACGCTGCCATAAACATTTGTGTACAAGTATTTGTGTGGACATATGTTTTCATTTCTTTTCAGTATATACCTAGGAGTGAAATAGCTGGGTCATATAGTAACTCTATATTTAACCATTTAAGAAACTGCACCATTTTACATTCCCACCAGCAGTGTATGAGGGTTCCAGTTTCTCCACATCCCTGCCAACAATTTTCATTATCTGTCTTTTTTATAATAGCCATCCTAGTGGGTGTGAGGTGGTATCTCACTGTGGTTTTGATTTGCATTTCCCTAATGGCTAATGATGGTGAGCATCTTTTCTTGTGCTTATTGGCTATTTGTAGAACTGTCTATTCAGATCCTTTACCATTTTTTAATTGGGTTGTCTTTTTATTATGGAGTTGAAAGAGTTCTTTATATATTCTAGATACAAGTCTTTTGGAAAAAAATGTTCTCCCATTCTATGGTTGTCTTTTCACTTTCTTGATGGTGTCCTTTGAAGCACAAAAGTTTTTTTAAGTTTGATGATGTCTAGTTTATTTTTTCTTCTGTTGCTCATGCTTTTGGTGTCACATCTAAGAAGCCATTGCCAATCCAAGGTCATGAAGATTTACTCCTATTTTTTTTCTAAGAGTTATAAAGTTTTATCTTACATTTAGATCTTTGATCCATTTTGAGTTAATTTTTTATGTAGCATTAGGTAAGGGGCCAACTTGATTCTTTTGCATGTGGATATTCTGTTGTCCCAGCACCATTTGTTGAAAAGAATATTCTTTCCCCATTGACTAGTCTTGGTACTCTTGCCAAAAATCAACTGACCATAACTGTGAGAGTTTATTTCTGAAGTATCAATTCTAGTCCATTGATCTATATGTCTATCCTTATGTCAGTACTTCACTATCTTGATTACTGTAGCTTTGCAGCAAGTTTTGAAATTGGGAAGTGTGAGTCCTCCAACTTTGTTCCTCTTTTTCAAAATTCTTTCGGCTATTCTGTGTCCCTTGAGTTTCCATATGAATTTTAGGATCAGCTTGGCAATTTCTGAAAAGAAACCAGCCAGAATTTTGATAGGAATCCGTAGATCAATTTGGGGAGTATTGCCATCTTAACAACATTAAGTCTTCCAATCCATGGACGTGGGATGTTTTTCCACCTATTTGGATCTTCTTTAATTTATTCCAACATTTTGTAGTTCTCAGAGGTTAAGTTTTGCATTTCTCTTATTAAATTTATTTCTAAGTATTTTGTTCTTTCTGATGCTATTGTAAATGGAATTGCTTTCTTAATTTCATTTTTGGTTTTCTCATTGCTACTGTAGAGAAATACAATTGACTTTTGCATATTTTTGTATTCTGCAAACCTGCTGAACTCGTTTATTAGTTCTAATAAATTTTTACTGGCTTCCTTAGCATTTTCTATATACAAAATCATGTCATCTGCAAATAGAGATAGTTTTGCTTCTTCCTTCCCAATCTAGATGTCTTTTATTTCATTTTCTTGACAAACTGCCCTGGCTAGAACATCCAGTACAATGTTGAATAGAAGTGATGAGAGTGGATATACTTGCCTTGTTCCTATCTTAAGAAGAAAAGCACTCAGTCTTTCACCATTAAGTATGATGTTAGCTGTGGGGTTTTTATAGGTATCTCTTAACAGGTTGATAAAGTCTCCTTCTAGTCCTAGTATGTGGGGTGTTTCTCAAGAGCTTTTTTTTTTATATTATTTTATTAAATTTGTTTTTGGAGGGGGGAAATGTTACTTTATAATTTCCTTTTTAGAAAAAAACATTCTCAAATGATAGAATTGTTACCTAAAGAGACAGATTTTTTAAAATTTACATTGACTGAGCTATATTATTTTTTTCCAGATTTATTGAGATATAATTGACATGTAACATTGTGTAACTAAGAGGTATACAATGTATGATTTGATACACATATATAGTGTGAAATGATTACCACAATATGGTTAGTTAACACATCCATCACCTCACATAATTATCATTTTTTTCTGTGTGTGGTGAGAACATTTCAAATCTACTCTTTTAACAACTTTCAAGTATATGATATTGTTAACTGTAGTCACCTTGCTGTACATTAGATCCCCACTACTTATTCATCTTAAAACTGGAGGTTTGTGCCTTTGACCAAAATATCCCCAATTCTCCCACCTCCTATCCCCTGGCAACCAGCATTCTATTCTCTGTTTTCATGAGTTCAGCTTTTTTAGACTTCATATATAAGTGACATCATACAGTATTTGTCTTTCTCTGTCTGACTTATCTCACTTAGCATAATGTCCTTGAGGTTTATCCATGTTGTCACAAATGGCAGAATTTCCGTATATTTTATGACTACATAATATTCCATCATGTATATTTATCACATTTTCTTTATCTATTAATCTGTGGATGGATATTTAGGTTGTTTCCCTGTCTCGGCTACTGTGAGTAATGTTGCAATGAATATGGGAATTCAGATATCTCTTTGAGGTAGTGATTTCATTTCATTCAGATAAATACCCAGAAATGGGATTGCTGGATCATCTGGTAATTATATTTTTAATTTTTTAGGAACTTCCATGCTGCTCCATAGTGGCTGTACCAATTTACATTCCTGCCAACAGTGCAAAAGAGTTCCTTTTTCTCCACATTCTCACCAACACTAGTTCTCTCGTCCTTTTGTTAACAGTCATTCTAACAGATGTGAGGGGATATTTCATATGGTTTTGATTTGCATTTCTCTGATGATTAGTAATGTTGAGCACTTTATCATGTACCTGTTGGCCATTTATATATCTTCTTTGGAATAATGCCTATTTAGGTCCTTTGCCCATTTTTTTTTGTTTTTGTGAGGAAGATCAGCCCTGAGCTAACATCCATGCCAATCCTCCTCTTTTTGCTGAGGAAGACCAGCCCTGAGCCAACATCTGTTGCCAATCCTCCTCCTTTTTTTTTTTTTTTTTTCCCTTTTTCTGCCCAAAGCCCCAGTAGATAGTTGTATGTCATAGTTGCACATCCTTCTAGTTGCTGTATGTGGGACGCCGCCTCAGCATGGCCGGAGAAGCCGTGTGTTGGTGCGCGCCCGGGATCCGAACCCGGGCTACCAGCAGCGGAGCGCGTGCACTTAACTGCTCAGCCACAGGGCCGGCCCCTGCCCATTTTTCAATCAGATTGTTTTTTGCTACTGAGTTGTATGAGTTCCTTACATATTTTGGATTTTAACCCCTTATCAGATATGTAGTTTGCAGATATTTTCTCTCATTCCATAGGTTGCCTTTCATTTTGTTGATGGTTTCCTTTGCTGTGCAGAAGTTTTTTAGTTTGATGTAGTCCCACTTGTTTGTTTTTGCTTTTGTTGCTTGTGCTTTTCGTGTCATATCCAAAATCTCATTGCCAAAACCAATGTCAAGGAGCATTTTCTCTGTGTTTTCTTCTAAGAGTTTTACAGTTTGGGGTCTTATATTTAAGTCTTTAATCCATTTTGAGTTAAATTTTGTGAGTGGTGTAAGATAGGGGTCCAATTCATTCTTGGCTCACTTGTCAAATACTAGTAGACCATATATGCGTAGGTTTATTTCTAGACTCTCAATTATGTTCCATTCATCTATATGTCTGTTTTTATGTCAGTACCATACTGTTTTTGATTACTTTTGATTACCTTTCTAATATAGCTTGAATTCAGGAAGCATGATGCCTTTAGCTTTGATCTTCTTTCTCAGGATTGCTTTGGCTATTTCGGGTCATTTCTGGTTCCATACAAATTGTAGGATTGTTTTTTCTATTTCTGTGAAAAATGTCAATGGAATTTTGATAGGGATTGCATTGGGTAGTATGGACATTTTAACAATATTAATTCTTACAATCCATGAACATGAGATATCGTTCCATTTGTTTGTGTCTTCTTTACTTTCTTTTATCAATGTCTTGTAATTGTCAATGTACAGATCTTTCACTTCTATGGCCAAATTTATTCCTAACTATTTTATTGTTTTTCATTCTATTGTAAATGGGATAGTTTTCTTTATTTCTCTTTCAGATATTTCATTGTTAGCATATAAAAACACAACTGATTTTCGTACATTGATTTTGTCTCCTGCAACATTACTGAATTCGTTTATTAGATCTAGCAGTTTTTTGGTGAAGTTTTTATGATTTTCTATATATAAGACCTTGTCATCTGCAAATAGTGACAGTTTTATTTCTTCCTTTCTGATTTAGATGATTTATTTCTTTTTCTTGTCTAAGAATCGGCATGGTGAGAGAAGGCATCCTTGTCTTGTTCCTGATCTTAGAGGAAGAGCTTTCAGTATTCCACCATTGAGTATGATGTTAGCTGTGGGCTTTTCATAGAAGTCCTTTATCATGTTGAGGTACATTCCTCTATACCCAATTTTTTGAGAGTTTTTATCATGAAAGGATGTTGTATTTTGTCAATGCTTTTCCTACATTTATTGAGATAATCATATGATTTTTCTCTTTCATTCTATTATGTAGTGTCTCCCATTATTGACTTGCATATGTTGAACCACCCTTGCATCCCTGTAATAAATCCCACTTGATCAAGGTGTATGATCCTTTTAATGTGCTGTTGAATTCTGTTTGCTAGTATTTTGTTGAGAATTTTTGCATGTATATTCATCAGAGATGTTGGCCTATAGTTTTCTTTTTTGTAGTGTTCTTATCTGGCTTTGGTATTAGGGTAATGATGGCCTTGTACAATGAGTTTAAGAATGTTCCCTCCACTTTGATTTTTTGGAAGAGATTGAAAAGCACTGGCATTAATTCTTCTTTAAATGTTTTAGTAGAATTCACCACTGAAATCATCAGGTCCTGGGACTTTCTTTGTTGTGAGCCATTTGATTACTGATTCAATCCCTTTCTTGCTATTGATCTGTTCAGATTTTCTACTTCTTCATGATTCAGTCTAGGTAGGTTCTATGTTTCTAGGAATTAATCCATTTCTTCTAGGTTATCCAATTTGTTGGCATATAATCATTCATAGTAGTCTCTTATGATCCTTTGTATTTCTGTGGTATCAGTTGTAATGTTTCCTCTTTCATTTCTGATTTTATTTATTTGAGTCCTCTTTTTTGCCTAATTAGTCTAGCTAAAGGTTTGTCAATTTCATTTATCTTTTTAAAAAAAATAGCTCTTGGTTTCAGTGATCTTTTCTATTGTTTTTCAGTCTCTATTTCATTTATTTCTCCTCTAATCTTCATTTTTCCTGCCTTCTGCTAATTTGGGGCTCAGTTTGTTCTTCTTTTTCTAGTTCCTTGAGATATAAAGTTATGGGGGTTTTATTGAGATCTTTCTTTTTTCTTAATGTAGATGTTTATTGCTATAAACTTTCCTCTTAGAACTGTTTTGCTGCATCCATTAGGTTGTGATATGTTATGCTTCCATTTTCATTTGTTTCAAGATTTTTTTTGTGTGTGTGTGTGAGGAAGATCAGCCCTGAGCTAACATCCGATGCCAATCCTCATCTTTTCTGCTGAGGAAGATTGGCCCTTGGCTAACATCCATGCCCATCTCCCTCTACTTTATATGGGACACCGCCACAGCATGGCTTGACAAGTGGTGCATTGGTGCGCACCCGGGATCCGAACCTGCGAACCCTCCGGCCGCCAAAGCAAAGTGCATGCACCTAACTGCTAGGCCAGACCCTCAAGATATTTTTTGATTTTCCTTTTGATTTCTTTTTTGACCAATTGGTTGTTCAAGAGCAAATATATCTCCACATATTTGTAAATTTTCCAGTTTTCCTCCTGTTATTGATTTCTAGTTTCATACCACTGTGGTTGGAAAAGATACTTGGTACGATTTCAGTCTTCTTAAACTTGCTAAGACTTGTTTTGTGACCTAACGTATGATCTGTCCTGGAGAATGTTCCATGTGCACTGGAGAAGAATGTGTATTTGCTGCTGTTGGATGGAATGTTCTGTATATGTTTATTAGGGCCATTTGGTCTAAAGTATAGTTCAAGTCCAATGTTTTCTTATTGATTTTCTGTCTAGATGATCTATGCATTGTTGAAAATGTGGTATTGAAGTCTCCTATTATTGTATTGCTGTCTATTTCTCTCTTCAGATCTGTTAGTATTTGCTTAATATATTTAGGTGTTCCAATGTTGGGTCATTTATAATTGTTATATCCTCTTGATGATTGACTCCTTTATCATTATATAATGACCTTCTTTGTCTCTTGTTACAGAGTTTTACTTAAAGTCTATTTTGTCTGATATAAGTATAGCTACCTCTGCTCTCTCTTGGTTTCCCACTTGCATGGAATATCTTTTTCCACCCCATCACTTTGAGCCTATGTGTGTCCTTAAAAACTGAACTGAGTTTCTTGTAGGCAGCATATAGTTGGGTCTTGTCAGCCAGTCCTATGCCTTTTGATTGGAAAATTTAATCCATTTACATTTAAAGTAATTATTGTTAGGTAAAGACTTACCAATGTCATCTTAAAAATTGTTTTCTGGGGCCAGCCTGGTGGCATAGCAGTTAAGTGCGCGTGCTCTGCTGCGGCAGCCTATGGTCCAGATCCCGGGCGTGCACCGACGCACCACTTGTCAAGCCGTGCTGTGGAGGCGTCCCATGTAAACTAGAAGAAGATGGGCATGGATGTTAGCCCAGGGCCAGTCTTCCTCAGCAAAAAAAAAAGAGGAGGATTGGTGACAGATGTTAGTTCAGGGCTAATCTTCCTCACAAAAAAAAATTGTTTTCTGGTTGTTTTGTAGTTCTCTTGCTCCTTTCTTCCTTTGCTGTCTTCCTTTGTGAACTGAAGATTTTCCATAGTGGTATGCTTTGATTTTCTTACCTGTATCTTTTGTTTATCTACTGTAGGTTTTTGCTTTGTGGTTAACATGAGGCTTACATAAAACATCTTGTAGATACAACATCCTATTGAAACTGATATCAACTTAACTTTGACTGCATTCAAAAACTTTATCCTTTCTCTCCCGAACACATTTTATTTTTTTGATGTCACAGTTTATTTATTTTTATATTGTGTATCCATTAACAAATTATTTTAGCTATAGTTATTTCTAATACTTTTATCCTTAAACCTTTTACTAGAGTTAAGTGATTAACACAACATAATTAAGTATTAGAGTACTTTGAATTTGACTACATACTTACCTTTACCAATGTATTTTATATTTTATATGTTTTCATGTTACTAATTAGCATCCTTTCCTTTCAGCTTGAAGAACTCCTTGCAGCATTTCATGTAACGCAGATCTAGTGGTGCTGTACTCCCTCAGCTTTTGTTTGTTTGGGAAAGTATCTCTCCTACTTTTCTGAAGGATAACTTTGCTGGAGAATTATTCTTGGTTAGCATTTTTTTTCTTTTGGCAGTTTGAATATATCATCCCACTCTCTCGGCCTGCAAGATTTTTGCTGAGAAATCCACCGATAGCCTTATGGGGGTTCTCTTGTATATGAGGGTTTTTTCTCCTCTTGCTACTTTTAAAATCTTCTCTTTGTCTTTGATTTTGAATAGTTTTATTATAACGTGTCTTAGAAAAGATCATTTTGGATTGAAATTTTGAGGGAACCTATAAGCTTCATGAACTTAGATGTCCAAACCTCACCCTAGATTTGGGAAGTGCTCAGCCATTATTTCTTTAAGCAAGCTTTCTGTCCCCTCTCCCTTTCTTCCCCTTCTGGGACTCCACTAATGTATAAATTGTTTCTGTTAATTGTATCCCGTAGTTCACGTAGGCTTCATTCACTCTTTTTCATTCTGTTTTCTTTGTTCTCTTCTGACTAGATAATTTTAAAGGACCTGTCTTCTACTTCACAGATACTTTCTTCTCCTTTATTCAGTCTGCTGTTTATACTCCCTATTGCATTTTTCATTTCATTCATTGTATTCTTCAGTTCCAGAATTTCTGTTTGGTTCTTTTTTATGATTTTTCTCTCTCTATTAAACTTCTCATTTCGTTTGTGTATTTTTTACTGATTTCATTGAATTGCCTGTCTGTGTTTTCTTATAGCTCACTGAGCTTCCTTAAAACAACTATTTTGAATTCTTTATCTAGAAAATTGCAGATCTCAATTTCTTTGGGGTCAGTTACTGGAAAATTATTGTGTTCTTTTGTCATTTTTCCTTGATCTTTCATGTTCCTTGGGGCTTTGCCTTGCTGTCTTTACATTTAAAGAATCAGTCACCTTCGCCGGTCTTCACGGACTGGCTTTGAGAGAGAAATACCTTCTGTTAACCCTATTAGAAATTCTGAGGCTTTCTTCAGACCTTCTCTAAGGATATTTGCTCCACACTTCTTATTCTCTCTTGGGGGAGAATTCTTAAGATTGTATGCCTTCTCTTGATCCTGCAAAGCCAGGCCAGGTGCTGATAGCCTCTTATTTGCTTTCCTTAGGGCAATGCTAAATGCTCACGTTTCTGGGCTTTCTGCCAATCCCACAGAGTTGGGCCAATTTTTTGCACGTGCTCACTAGCTATCTGCAAAGGTTCACCTCACTGCCCTCACCATCAGGGACACACATAGGGAGCCAGCCATGGGGTGGGGGGAGGAGTGTGGCTCAAGCATGCAGAGAAATGGGAGTGCCCATGGGTCAGTTAGGAGGATCCGCAGGTGAGTCATCCCCAGCAGCTTGTGGGCAGGCTTCCTGATGGAGTGTGAGAAGCAGTTAGTAGGAACACATTCCTTTGATATGTTCCATTCTGAGCCCTGTTCCACTCACCATCCCCCAGTCGTGCAGTTCACCAATCAATATTCTGGATGGAGTGAGGATAAAATGGGCCTCTTGAGCAATATCCCACCAGGTGCTCACTCACACGCTCTCACCTTCCGCCCATGGGAGAAATCATGGGCTGAGAAGGTCAGTATTGGCATTGAGCTGTGCTGCCTTGGGAGAGGGGTGACACAAGTAAAGTGAGACTATTCCTCTTAACCTCTTCCATGTGTTCAATCTTGGATATTTTTTTTTTCCCCCAAGGGTGTGCTGAACCTTCTCTGCTGGACTCCCAGACTTTCACAAAGGCACTCTCATCCATGAGTAATTGTCAAAATCAGTGTTATTTGGTGGGAAGATTGTAGAAAACTCCCCTACCACCATTTTGATCTCAAGAGTTTTTAAGTCTCTATTTGGATTAGCAGAAAGAAGACATAGGAAAATTAAATAAATCAAGGGAAACTAACACTGAACTTGAGGAAGAAAATTTACCTTGATGGATTTTTGCTGATAACACTGCTACCAAAATGTACAACTGTTATTACTAACTTTAAGTTTGAGATACTGTAGTTCCCAAAACCAGTTTAATAACCTATCCCTATCCATTAACCTTCTGCAAGGAAAAAAAAAAACACTTCCTTAGTCCATTCAACATTGTCTTGATTTCTTCTTTAGGGCTCAAGAACTTGAATATGCATGGAGATGGATAGTGGTGATAGTTGCACAACATTGTGAATGCATTTAATACCACTGAACTATACACTTAAAAATGGTTAAGATGATAAATTTTATATTATGTGTATTTTACCACAATAGAGAGAAAAAAAGAACTTGAATGTGATGGAGAGAAGTATAAGCACAAATGTTTTATTATAACACAAAATTTGTCACCCACTCAGGGTCTTTATTCTTCATCTAATACACTATAGCTTAAATGAGGTTTGGTCACTAATGAAGGATGAGCAGGGCTCATTATTCCTAAATATTTAAGCTTATCTTCTCATCATAATGAAGGCACAAAACCACCCCTTCCTCGTCGTACTCCTACCAGCTCAGCACTGTTTTGATCCATAAAGGACCACTCTCTATTCAGGCTGTTACATCAGTGATGGGTTCAACATCAAGAAGCAAGACTGGTGCACTTATACTGACTAGAATGACTCGAATCCAAGAAGCCTCTGTACTGAGTGAATGAGATAGGAGTTGTTACATTATCTTTTATATGGACAAGATCTTTAAAGCACTACTGGGGGCTGCCCCAGTGGCATAGCAGTTATGTTCCCACGTTCCGCTTCAGCAGCCCAGAGTTCGCCAGTTCAGATCCTAGGCTCGGACCTATGCACTGCTCATCAAGCCATGCTGAGGCAGTGTCCCACATAGAGCAACTAGAACTAGAAGGATGTACAACTATGACATACTACTATCTACTGGGGCTTTGGGGAGAAAAAAGGAGGAAGATTGGCAACAGATGTTAGCTCAGGACCAATCTTCCTCAAAAAAAAAAGCACTATTGGAAACAGCAGGGAACTCCTAGCCACTTAGTATGAAAGTGAGGAGGACCATTTAGCAATGGTGGTGAGGCACACATGCCTGGGCTGGCACACGTACACACTCCTATTGTACAGCCTTTTCTTCCGCCTGAGAATTGTGAACCTTACACATTACTACAGAGACACATGGCACTAGACCAAATCAAAAGACAGGAAACTGCATGCTAATTCTACAGGAAACCTTGGCTCTATAGCTTTAACTGATACATCTCCTTTCTGTATTCTATGTACCTAACCATGTTCTTGGACATATGTATTTCTGGGTGTATATTAGATAGACTAGAGCCCAACCCAGAGTATGTTTTATGCAAATTCATTTTCTGCATCTTTGAAATGTTTCATAAGAAAAGCAGCTCATATACATGAGAAATTGCACATGTAACCAATAGCTTGTGATCTTTCATTAATAAAGCCATTGGAAACATGGATGTCTATATAATATTAATGGCAGTTTGTCCTGTTTACAAGAGAAATATTTCTCCAACTTTTTAATTCAAAAACATTTCATGAGTGTGTTACCACTTTTGTATTTATATAACAGCCCCAAGAAATAAATTATTGGTGCTTTGTATGTCGTCATTCATTGTAAATTCTATGAGCACTTTTTGTCAAAGTAAAAAGCAAATAATTAGCTCATGTCATCAAATATATTTTAAATAAAAATAATAAAGAAGTTGATGCTGGAATTATACTTAGTCACACAGTGACGCAGATAGAACTAAGCTCCAATCCCCTTGGCCCTGTTGCAGGGCTGTCTCTTCCAGACCATGCCACCTTACAGTTGGTACCACAATATATCCTCACTTTAAGTGGGCAAGCATGTGAACATCTGTTCCTAGGTTGGTCACAGAAGGGTGTAATCAAGGCCATGGCCCTGAACCAGGTTAGGATGCCCCCTCCCCAAACAATAACAACAAAACATGGTAAGACATGTTTGAACAGGGTGATGTCAACATCCAATCGAGGGCTAACATTAAAGCAGGGACACTGCTTACAATTGTGCAGGATGTGCACACAACCCTTAAGAGAACCATTCACATTGTAGATATTATAGATTAGGTTTGTATATTTATCATGACAGCTTTTTGGCACAAGTATCTTGAAGAAGGGAAACCTTTTTCTATCTCATGCAAAGGCTCCATATGGGCTAGAGAGGAAGAGTTCTGTAAAAGCACAATTAGGGTAAGTAGGCTAGGGTGGGATCAGCGAACGAAATACAGTGGTGTAGGAAATGGCCAAGCAGGGGTATGATCACCAGGGCTGAGGCTGGTTCCCAAGAAAGGTCAGAAGACGTTGATGGGTAAATGAAGGGTGAAGATCGGAGACAGTATATGGAGTCAATTCTTCTGAGAGGTTGGCTTGTGAAGGAGAGCAAACAAATGAAATAGTAGCTGGGAGGGGAGCTGCAGTTAAGGGAAGGCTTTCATTTTGGTTTTAAGAATAGGAGACAGTAGAGCCTAGTTGTATGAGTTGTATGACGATAAGAAGATCAAGGAGAGAGGGAGAGATCAATAATGCAGAAAGACAATGGAAGGACTGAAAGTAAAGTCCACGAGAATGCCAGAGGGATGGGACAGAAGGAGGCAAGGACGGGGAAACAGTATGAGGGACTTTCCTCTCGTCCCATAGTTCATCTTGCCCAGTAAAGTCATGAGAACCACGGCTGTCAGCGGTCATGTGATGTATAAATCCACCAAATTGTTCTATAGGAAGAAATATATCTAATCAAGAGAGAGTGGGTGCAGAAGGACAGGGCACCACCCTCTGAGACATTGAAGGGGAAAAATAGGATAAAATTATGAAGGGTCCTCATCCAATATATTATTTATTTTAATGTTTTTCTTTTCAACTTTCAGGTAGTTTTTGCTCTTACAGACTTTGTAATAGAAAATCTTGGAAAACGCTTTATAGAGACACCCTCTGTGGACCTGCCTACTTTATATCAAGACATGTCATACAACACTCCCCTGGTATTTATCTTAAGCACAGGCTCAGATCCCATGGGCGCATTTCAGAGGTTTGCCCGGGACAGCGGGTATTCAGAACGGTAAGGTCACGTGGTGCAGTTTTAATAATTCATATGAACATCTCCTTGTTAAAATTTGCCTTTTTTCTTCCCTCTGTGAAGCATGAATTCCTACATTCAGGTACCCCTTACTAAATAAATTAAGATACATTAATATTTAGCCATGTATGTTGTTAAAATGGGATCAAAAATCATAAAAGCAGATGTAAACTTCAGTTGAGCACTAGTGGAATAGTGACTAAAACTTGTTATTTAAGACATTTTAATTTAACTGTAAAAGTTTTTAAAAAACTGTAAAGTAACTGTAGTTTACTCCCTTTGCTCAAATGTGCAAAAAATTCCCTAGCTCTCTATGTTGTATTATTAATCTCATCTTTCTCATGAGCCTCTACTCTGCTGGGTATCAAGGGCAAGGGGGAAATTTAAACTTGCACGTTTACATTATTATTTTTTCTTCTGATTTAAATGTCTCCAGGGTAAGCTGATTTGTTTTCTTTCTCAGAAAAGCTCAGTCTTCCTGATTTCTCCTTCTTCCCCCAATCCTCCCCAACCTGGTGTCCAGAGGGATAGAACAGTGCACAAGACCACAGGGTGGCAGGGGAGAGTAGGGGGTCTCACATCTACAAGGTAATCTCCAGCTCTGACAGGACCCTGCATGGGTGGCTGGTCTGGCCTCATTCCTGGACTGGGGATTACAAGATGATGGATCCCATCTGTTCATTTGGAGTTTGTAGTCTGTATTAGTCAGGCTTCTCCAGAGAAACAGAAGCGATAGGAGATATATATACATACATATACATATTAGTCTGTGTGTTATAGTAAAAGTGGTTTTAAAAATAAGAAAAAAAGATATGCACCTCTATCAGAATGAGGATTTGAAATGTGTGCCGAATCTAGGCAAGAGTCTACTATCTTTAAATTTCTTAATAACTGCATTGCTTAAAAATGACATAAACCAGCATTGATATTATTGTCGTTCAATGCAGGGTGCAATCAATTTCACTGGGGCAAGGACAAGGACCCATTGCTGAAAGAATGATCAAAGATGCAATGAAATCAGGAAACTGGGTATTTTTGCAAAACTGCCATCTTGCTGTTTCTTGGATGTTGGCAATGGAAGAGCTAATTAAAACCTTCACAGATCCAAGTATGTTGAACACAAAGCATTTGCATAATAATAACATTTTTACGTAGCTTTTCTTGTTGAATCCAATCCTTACAGTAATTCTTTATTGTAGCATTGTGTTTCCCCATATTAAAGAGGAGAAATTTGAGACCTAGAGGTTTAGTTAAGTTATACAACCCAGATTCCAGAAAAGGTCTTCAGACTCCAAGCTGAGGGTATGATCCACTGGATCATTTCTGTTTCATGTTGCCTTCTATGGGAGGCCATTTGAATTCAAAATAGGTTACATATAGGCATGATAAAAAGAAATAGAAAAATGGACTTAGGACAAAAAAAGGAAATTAAATTTTAATGAGAGAAGTTAAGGATTAGAGTTCAATTTACCACCGATCCCCTTAGAGTAGTAGTTTACACTTTTTATCCTCATAACCCACATGACAACTACCCACATGTGCCGCACAGCCACACACACCCCATAGGTGTGCCCAGCATTATTCATAGTTGCTACCACTAACTATAATATCACTTTCTTTCCCACTCAAGAAAGTATAATGGGCTGCAAAGAAAGAAGTGGAGTTAGAATCTACTCATTTTTATTTTTTTTTTTATTTTTTTATTTTTTTTAAAGATTTTATTTATTTATTTTTCCCCCAAAGCCCCAGTAGATAGTTGTATGTCGTAGTTGCACATCCATTCTAGTTGCTGTATGTGGGACGCAGCCTCAGCATGGCCGGAGAAGTGGTGTGTCGGTGCTCGCCCGGGATCCGAACCCGGGCCGCCAACAGCGGAGCGCGCGCACTTAACCGCTAAGCCACGGGGCCGGCCCTGAATCTACTCATTTTTAAATGTTAACATAAAAATAATTGAAACCTTAGGAACGGTATTACTGGTAATAAACAGCGTGGGCCCCACTTCATCACTCTGCCAGGAGGCCATTGGGGAGAACAACCAACCTAGGATATCCAGAGCCCTTTCTCTGGGGTCTTCCTTTGTGCTCTGACCGCAGAAAGCTTTCTGGGCAGGTGAGACCTATGCAGCTGGTCTTGCAAGTGACTTTATTTACTGCTACCTATTAAGGTGAAGAGCCGCTCCTTCACAGGGTGGCCAACCTGCACTGGTTACTGAGCCACAGCCAGGACTTGCAGCCTTCCCCTAAAGGCCCCTCACTTCCTGGCTGCCCCCACCCCACACACACACTCCCACCCCCACACACACCCCTGCCTTCTGCAGGCTGCTTCCAACAAGGATAAAGAGTCGTTACATCTACCATCCAGAATCTCCACTCTTTTGCAGTGCAAATAGGAGACAGCCTGCTTCTGGCTGGGCTTGTGACTTATTTCCACTTAAATAATTAAAGAAAAATGGCACAAAGGTCTTCACTAGTGTTTAGGGGTCCCTGATGATTAGGATTATAATTTTTAAAAAAATGCTAAGGGGGGCTGGCTCTGGAGGCCCAGTTGTTAAGTTCAGGGCACTCCACTTCAGTGGCCCAGGTTCAGTTCCCAGGCACGGACCTACACTGCTCTGTTAGCAGCCATGCTGTGCTGGTGGCCCACATACTGAAAAATAGATGAAGACTGGCACAGATGTTAGCTCAGGGCGAATCTTCCTCAGAAAAAAAAAAAAGTGCTAAGAAAGGCATCTGAAAAGCAATTTGCTGCAGTGGTACTACATGAGCCTTCAGAATGTGGAGATGTCATTCAACTTGACGATGACCAGGAAAAGGGCATTTGCCAGTTCTTCAAGGAGACTGGACGGGCTGTGGAAGCCAGCTGAAGTCATTGGTGGATATTAAGTGCTGTGGCTCACTAAAGCTTAAGTGGATAGAAAAATCCTCTTCTGGCCCTTCCTTCAATCATTTATTAACTCAACCATTGGAGTTCTGATGTTTAACTTGAACCAGTATAAAGTACATTCAGGTAATAAGCTGAAAAGAGAAAGTGAAAGAAAAAAAGAAAAGAAAGAAGAAACAAAAACTCTGGACTTGAAATTCTAAGACCCAAGTAGAATTCTGCCCCCACCACTTCCTGACTGTGCATATTTCATCTCCTCTCTGGGCCTCAGTTTCCCCAGCTATAAAAATGACTTCATGGCATCATTGCTAGAAGTCCCATACTAAGATAATTTCTAAGACACCATTCCAGCTCTAAACTTCTATGATATTTATGAAAGTTAAGATTCTTGATGCTTTTGCAATTATAGGATAAAAAGTATGAAAAAAATGCTTCTCTAAACCTGGCCTTTTTCATTCTTTGGTTTTTTGGTTAGTGAAATCATTAGCCCTAAGACTTTGGTTGACGTTTGACTTCTATACCTAATAGTTTTTATCATGCAGCAATTTTAGCATTGTTCTAGAATTGTACTAGAACTAACTTTTAATTTTGGCTTTTTAACGTAGCTTGTGACTTTAGATTACCAAACCAAGAGGCATAAATTCAGCTTTCATCTGCATTCATTCATTCAATAAATATTTGAGAAACTACTGTGTACTACGCACTGTTTTAGATGCTTAGGGTATGTTGGTGAACAAAACAACCATAGATATCTACCTGCATAGAGCTTACATTCTAGTGAAGGAGACAGACAATAATAAACCACATAATAAGTAATTTATATGGTATGATAGAATGTGGTCAGTGTTTTAGAAAAAATTAAAAGGAGAGTAAGGAGGATCAAAAAGGTCAGGATGGAATGGCGGTAAGGAGGAAGGGTGGATAGCAATTTTAAATGGCGTGGTCTGTAAGAAGGTGACATGTGACCAAGACTTGAAGAAAGTGAGGGAATTTAAAGGAAGAGCATTCCAAGCAGAAGGAACAGCTAGTACAAAGGCCCTAGGGAGGGAGCAAGCCTGGCATGCTGGAGAAGCACCATAATATGTACTTATAAACCAATGCCAGGGGCCGGCCCAGTGCCGCAAGCAGTTAAGTGCGCGCCCTCCGCTGCGGCGGCCCAGGGTTTGCGGGTTTGGATCCTGGGTGCGCACCGACGCACTGCTTGGCAAGCCATGCTGTGGCAGCATCCCATATAAAGTGGAGGAAGATGGGCATGGATGTTAGCCCACGGCCAGTCTTCCTCAGCAAAAAGAGGAGGATTGGCAGATGTTAGCTCAGGGCCGATCTTCCTCACCAAAAAAAAAAAAAAAAACCAATGCCAAAGGGCCGGCCCGGTGGTACACTGGTTAAGTGTGCGCTCCACTTCGGCGACCCAGGGTTCACAGGGTCGGATCCCAGGCACGCACTGATGCACCGCTTGTCAAGTCATGCTGTGGCAGCATTTCATATAAAGTAGAGGAAGATGGGCACGGATGAAGAGGAGGATTGGCATCGGATGTTAGCTCAGGGCTAATCTTCCTCACACACACACAAAAAAACCAATGCCAAAAAAGTCATCCTTGGATGATGTCTGTGTCTTCCTGTGTTGGCAACAATGATTTTCCCAACTTTGCTTTGACCTTTTGAACCTAGAATGAGCTCTTTCTTTCTTAGGTTCTCTGTCCACAGCTCAGAAAGTAAGTGTATTGACTTAACTTCTTGATGCTACACATGAGATCTCTCCATATCTCTGCTCCCTTGGTCCCCTTTACAACTTCTCTGCAGAGGGGAGAAACCCCTTTCTTCTCCATAGGGCTTTTGGACCATTTTCATGCAATTTGCTTTAAATGGAATGGTTTAAAAAAAAAAAAAAACATTTCATGCGCATAAATGCACTGGCAGTAACTGTCCTCTTTTTCAGTTGAAAATTTTCTCCCTTTCAGAGGGAAGGCCCTTGACATCTCCGTCAAGTATTGAAAATTAACATGTCCCTAATTTCTTTACTCAAATGTGCCAGCTTCTAGACTGCCAAACTCTCCTGTGTGAAGAGTTTCTGTAAAGATTCCCCCACTTCCATTTTAGAACATTTACAACCTACTTAAAATAGATATACTAGTCTTTAAATGGAGTTTACAGCACTTTTTTGCTACCCTATAATAATTATTTCCTACAAAAAAGTGAGAGTAACACTTTTCCTTTTTTGTTGTTTTGTCTTTGTTTTAAACAGATGTCGTTATCAAGGACACTTTCCGACTTTTTTTAAGTTCCATGCCTAGTAATACATTTCCTGTTACAGTTCTTCAAAATTCGGTCAAGGTAATGTGTGCACATGGTCGGAACGACATGAAATGACTGGCCTAGAGTGTCCACCAAGTTGGTCCAGGGAGCCTGTGCAGGACCGTGTCAGTCTGTGCAGCCAAGGTGGGGAGGTGGAAGTCAGTATCCCTTCACTGATAGCAAGCAGGGAAACGATTTTGCAAGCCAGTGCCCATCCTCGCATGCCCTACTCCTGTTGGTCATTCAACTCTTTCCCTCTTACTCTCTACAAAAAAAAAGTCAAGGATGCAGAGTGATGAGAAGAGAACCCCTCCCGGAGTTAAAGGAATGGTTCAGTATTTGAGAGACAGGAAGGCCTACAGGCTGCTGGATTTCAGTGCTGGAAGTATCCAATATGAGGGAAGCCTCTGCATACGATTACTCAGGAATAAGGGATGCCTCTTCCCTCCCTGCCCCATGTCATCCAGGCAAAGTGTGGGATGATACCATATGTTGGGATGACTGGAAAATCCAATGCAGAGGGCCTGAGCATACTTTTGGTCCATATTTAGAAAAATGGACACCAAATGGAAGTGTCTGGGGTCCTTGTGCAGATGGTTCACCCATTGTAGGTCTGAGGACCCCACCAGGCCCTATTCTCCAGAGACTGAGGTTGAGCAAGATACCCAGCAGGTGCAAACATGCCAAGAATGCCCCTTGGGCATCAGTTATCTCCATCCTCTCAGCGGCTTCAGTCTATATGTGTTATTCAGAAATAATGAAAATCTATAAAATCAATGTCTCTGCCACATATGTTCCATCTAAATCCAGGTAACCAATGAGCCTCCAAAAGGCTTGCGTGCAAATATCAGACGAGCATTTACTGAAATGACACCTTCGTTTTTTGAAGAAAATATACTTGGAAGAAAATGGAGACAAATAATATTTGGCATTTGTTTCTTCCATGCAATTATTCAGGTACACTCAATTCTGCTTTTTGATAGAAACAAGAAAGTATATTTTGTTAAAAATAAATAAAAAGAATTAAATGAAAGCTTACAAGTGGCATTGTGAAACCCTGAGGGCCCCGTTCTGTGTCTGAACCCAAGTTGTTTCAATTCAGTCGCTGATCTCTGTACTTCCCCTGCCTCAGCATCTCACAGCTTCACCTCCCAGCTCTACTCTGATCTGACTACAGAACACCATCACCTGGACGAATGCAGCTGGTTAAACTCCAAAGTGTAAAATTGATCTCCTCAGCTCTGCCTCATTCCCAAAATCTGCTTCCCCTCCAGACTCTACTTCTGAAAGCAGCAGTCCCATTCTCTCAATCACCTACAATCAAAATTTCAGGATTATTTTTGTTCTTCCTTCTTTATACATATATATTATATCAGTCATCAAGTCCTCATTTTTCTTGCAATACTTTCACTCTCATCTGTTCCTATTTGAGTGGGCTTACCACCCTTAACAGCTCCCTCCCTGTGACTGGAGCCCCAAGTTCCCTGAAAGATGACCTTCAACTCGGCACTACTTTCTCCTTCTCTCTGTTCAAACCTCACTGCTGTGGTCTGGTGTCCCACCTGCAGCCTCGAACTTGAATTCTGACTCTTCAACTACATATCTCTAGATGGTGTCGTGATCAGACTGGCTGCCTGGTTTTCAAATGTGTATGGCCTACAGAGAAAGAATCAGTAAAGAAAAAAAAAATATTAAAGATGCAAGATATGGGGTAAATAAGTAAACACGGTCCTAGAGGAGATCCGAGAGGCTGGGATTCAGGGCTCAGGTGTGAGGCCCTTGTTCTGCTAACAAAAGCAGCTGAGATGAGGAGGTGGTTTAAGATTTAGAGAAATTTTGAGATCAAAAGGAGGGAACATGGGATGAATCCTCTAGTATATTCATTAGTTTAAAATTAGGAAATTAAGGTGGGATGGTGAAAAAACAAAGAGAGGGGAAAATTTCACTGTGGGAAGTCAAGAAACAAGGATTATGATGCTGTGTACTAGTTTAAAAAAAAATGTCACTATAGAGAAGTGAGTATGTAATCAGCACAGCAGGCATGAATGAAAAGCCTGGGTGGTTGACATACTCCTTAGAACAGTAGGGGTAGCTCTCTCCACCAGATGGATGATTAGTGTCAGCATTTTTATACCAGAAAGACTCTAGGTGGAATTTTTTTCCTACGTTGATGGGGAAATATTTTATTTTACCATGAAGAATGAATGTTCTTTGGACAGGTCTATCACATGTCCAGTACTATCAAATTTTCTTTTGGAAATATGGGAGCAAGGCCAGTACTGGAGAAGGAGATGCCTGCCCTGGCTGCTGAAAGCCTAGCTGAAGCTGAACTGCATGGTTTTAACTGATTCTGCAGAATAAAGATGCCCAACTTCAATGGAAACCTTTGAGTTTTCAATATTTTACACAAAATTAATTTTATCAAATTTTATTTAAGACCGTTTTTCATTTTCCATTCTAGGAGAGAAAAAAATTTGGCCCTCTTGGTTGGAATATCTGCTATGAATTTAACGACAGTGACAGGGAATGCGCCTTACTGAACCTCAACCTTTACTGTCAAGAAGGAAAGATTCCCTGGGATGCGCTGATTTACATTACTGGTCAGTATGCCCACGTGGCCAGGGCATCCAGCTGTGCACGACACAGTTGTTGGTTCACGCCTACCTGGCCTGTAGGAAGATGGCGTCCTCCTCCAGTGTTTGATGGTGGTGGTGATGACTTCTGCTATTCCATTTGTAAAGATAAAACCGTGATAAGAATATCATGAGAATATTCATGCATAGAAAATGGGGCAGATGTTTTCTCAAACAATAGTGGCAAAAACTTATACAGGTCTTACTACATGCCAAGCTCTGTTTTAAGCACTTCTCATGAATTAGCAGATTTAATCCTCACAACAACCCTATAAGGTAAGGACTATTATATTTCTATTTTACACATGAGGAAACTGACACACACAGTTTACAAGTGGTGGAACCAAGATTTAAACCCAGGCAGCCTGGCCTCCAGAGTCTGGGCTCTTCAATTCAGAAGAATCTGAACACTGATTGACTAGTAGATAGATACCTGTTGAGTTAGGTGTACTTGTGAAAAAGGAAAAAATATTTCAGGAATTATAATTTTTAGCAAATATTAACTGTGACCACATGAGATCTTACTGCCAACATTAGATCCAATTTGGACCCCGTAGGCCCAAGTAATAAGAGATTTGCACTGGGAAATGGAGGAAGGAAAGAGCTCTGAAAAAGGGAAGAATGGGAATGGATGGTTTTCATTGGTGAGTAAGGGAAATGGGGAACAGCAGAGAGGTATCAGGTGATCTAGAACCTTGAAAGGTAAATGAAACCTTGAGACACGTTTGAGCAGAGGGCAGCGAAACAACAGGGAAAATGCACAAGGACCAATCCCCAGGGTGGACGCAGAGGGGTGGGCTTGGAATCTGGAAGGCTATTTTATACTCCTGCCTCCAGCCACTCAAGTGGGGCCAAGATTGCTTAACAAAATCACGCTGTTGATAGAATTATTCTCTGGCACCCTCTACTTACCCTGAGTTTTCTGCTTTCTAGTTTTTCTTCCCGTTCTCTCACTCCTAGAACCCTGGACCTTTCAGGTTACCTCAGTCTCTACTGCTGCAGAAGTAATTGTGTTTTAAAAGGATAGAGAGGAACGTGACAAAAATGTACCTGCTTTCACTACTTCTATTCAACACTGTATTGCAGGTTCTAGCCAGGGACATTAGACAGGGAAAAGAAGCAAAAGTTGTCCAGATTGGAATGCAAGAAGTAACATGATCTTATATATAGAAAATCCTGACTAATTCACACAAAAACATAATAATAACTAGAAAGAACAAATGAGTTATTTTGGGATACAAGATCAATATACAAAAATTAACTTCATTTCTCTACACTGGCAATGAACAATTAGAAAATATTTTTTAAATTCCATTCACGATAACATCAAAAAGAATAAAGTACTTAGGAATAAATTTAACAAAAGAAGTGCAGACTTGTGCACTGAAAACTGCAAAGCATTGCTGAAAAAAATTAAAAATGACTTAAATAAATGGAGAGACATGACATGCTCATGGATTGAGAGACACAATATTGTTAAAATGGCAGTACTCCTCAGATTGATCTATAGATTTAACACAATCCCTATCAAAATTTCAGCTGGCATTGTTGCGGAAATTAGCAAGCTCACCATAAAATTTGTATGGAAATACAAAGGGCCCCAAATAGCAAAAACAATCTTGGGTGAAAAAAGAACAAAGTTAGAAGAGTTAAATTTCCCAATTTCAAAACTTGTACAAAGCTATCATAATTAAGACAATGTGGTACTTGCATAAAAATAGATATACAAATCAATGGAACAGAACTGAAAATCCAGAAATAAGCCCTATATTATGATCAATTGATTTTTCAACAAAGATGGATATGGAGGGCAGTTTTATCTTCAACAAAACTTAACAAGGTAAGCTGGAAGCACATCCTGAAATCCTCTGTGTGTTGCTAATAAATTTTGGCCCTACCTTGTAAACAGTGGTTGACAATTACAATCTTTTAGGCTGGGAAGAAATGCAGTAATTTATAAAGCTATAATAAAAGCAAGATGAAGGACTGAACAAGAGGATATAGCAACATCAAGGGGAGACTAGACAGGGGAGAATAAACAGAGAAATATTGAGGAGCCTTTAAATATGGGAGGGTATTTGGGGTTGGAGGGTGGGTCTTATAATTTTATAATGTAAGCTACAGCAATGCATAAGTCCAGGAGACAGATCTGAGCTCAAAGTGGGCAAGGACAAAGTCATACCTAAAGCCTGTCCAGTTTATATTGGGCCATGCCTGAGCCAGCCCGTGGGGATAGGAAAGAAAGAGAAGGGGAAGCCACTGCAATTAGATCTGCAATGAAACCCTCAGGAACTGTGATGTGGTGGCCAGGACAGGTGGTGGGCATGTATGCTGGACACCCTTCTCCCAAAGTCCCTCTTCTGGGAGGACCAAACCCAGAAGACTCCTTCCTAAAAGTGAGTCCTCTACCCTGAGTCAAATGGTAGAGCTCCTTGTTTACGCAGTCTGATCAAAAAAAAGGATAAAACTAAATCTGGATGGAGAAGCACAAAGTCTGATGATTTGTAAGGAAAATATTTTTGTGCTCCTTCTCAAAATTCAGATATTTTGGTTTGAAACTTTTTTTAGAATAATATACTTTGGGGCAACGGTTTCCTCTCACCACTGACTAACTATTGGAGTCTGAGTTTTCCTGGCCATCCTCATTCCCAGACACCATCATGCAACTGGATAAACTTGAGCTTTACATTCCCATCCAGCCCCAAAGATCCAAGAGGAGCTTCAAGTTAGATCTAGGCTCAATGGACCTACCACAATGATTTAACCCAGCTTTGCATTCGAAGACCTCCTGGAGGGTGACTGAATAATATTCCCAAGGAAGTAGAACAGCATCTCTTCCTTCCCTCTTAGAATTGCTAATATAGAGATTCAGCTACTTGACCATCAGCCTGGTACCTACTTCCTCTCCCCTCTCCCTGAGTGGCTGATCCAACAAGACTGACCAGAGGGAAGACAGGTGTCCCTATAGGAGGTGCAGGGAAGGACATTGCTATCTTAGAAGAAATAAATTATTGAGACTCCAAAGACTGAAATAACCTTCTCTCAACCAACCATCTCAGCTTGAAATAAAATGAAAAAAATTTTTTCTGGACATAATGAAGAAATGGAGATGAAAATGGATGAACAGTTAAAGGATTCAGAAGTTGACAGTGTCAGTATCATAGGTAAAATCCTTCCAGGAACACTACAGTAGTGAATAATGAATTGTGGCAATGGATCTGGGATATTTCCAAGGAATTATATCAGCAATAGATATCATTCCAATGAAGAATACATATCATTCCTACTTGTAATTTGGGGATGACAATGGAGCATGCTGAAAGTAGCTTCTCTGTGGAAAGAGAGATGGGATACCAATATTTTTTAATTCCCCATAACATAATTTCTGTGAGGCAAGTTGTCTCTTTCACCTTGGATCTCTTTCCTTAGCTTGATAGCAACAATTTATCGGGTAGTATAGAGTTTGGAAGTCTTGTTGTAAATGTTTTGGTTCCGTTTTACTCACTGGCCTCAAAAAGAAGCTGTGTTTCATGGAAAGTGGGTATGTTTTGGAATATTGTGGTCAATGATGGGAGAAGACCCAAAATCATTATTTTGAAGCAAAAACACAGACAGAAGAAAGAAATGTAAATAAAGCTCAGTGGCTTTAGTTTCAGTTGTTTGAGAAAAGCAAAGTAATTAGGGTAGGTATACTAGTTTTTTTTCTACTTTTTAAATATTGACTTGTATTCTCATTTTGGGGGGTAGTGGAAGGAAACTCTGATGTGCTATTTCCACTTTCAGTAACAAATAAATGTGTATATAAATAAACCTACTAGAATTTGGGTATGCATATCAATAAAAAAACAAACAATAATATGTTTTAAAATGCACACTCCTTTTCAGGTGAAATTACATATGGTGGTAGAGTTACAGACACTTGGGATCAAAGATGCCTTCGTACTGTCTTGAAAAGATTTTTTTCTCCGGAAACATTAGCAGAGGATTATAAATATTCTGAATCAGGTGAATGACTTTTCAATATTACAGAAAAGACCTTTTCGAAGAAGTCGTTGACAGCATCTCTCGGTTTCCCATCCAGGAGCTCCCTGTGTCCGTTCCTCACAACCCAGTCCCCACGCCCACCCTGTCCCCATGCTTGACCTGCAAAGCTGGTTTGGTAGTAAGAGGACAAAGAGATATATTGCAGAGTAACCACTTTGAATTATTTCTGTTTCAAAGTTGGTTGCATTCTGTCTAAATGTGTTTTCAAAGTTGTGTAAATTTGGCACACCTTTCAGCAGCACATCCCTGGATTCTCAGAATCATGAGATGTTCTGGAGGAGACACCCTGAAAAGTTAGGACACTAATCAGATACTCAAGGCCTCAAGGTAAAGAAGCTAGACACAGCAATGAAAGCAAGGAGGCTTGGGAAGAACAGTCTCTTTTCTAGGGGAGGCACTCATTGTAGCCACCATCTGAACCAGGCAGAGAAGTACCAAACTTGGCGGCACAAAACGAGTCTGAGACATACGTGCTTTCTGTGTTTTCAATAATAGGCATCTATTTTGCACCCTTGGCTGACAGCCTACAAGAGTTTAAGAACTACATTGAAAATCTGCCTTTGATAGATGACCCAGAAATATTTGGAATGCATGAAAATGCCAATCTAGTTTTCCAGGTATGTGGCCTTTCTACTTTAAATACATATTCATGTTGTGTATATAAATTTTAAGCATCAATAATCACCTCACTAGCTCTGTAAGTTATAATATTTTTAAATAAATAAAATGGATGTTTCACCTCAACTTCAGCATTTGGTTCCAATTTAGCCTGTTCCGTCTGGATCCTTCACAGAATCTTAGGATTACTGGGCATTTTCCTGTCACTGGCCACCCCCCTCCACCTCCCGGCCTTCTGCCTAGTCCATAATCTCCATGCTAGTCCACCATAACATGGGGATTTGGATGATAATACAGACAGTTCTTTCTCTTTTGCCCTTCTCCCTCCATGCTGGCATATATGTATCATATTACACAAAGGTTTATGGATTCACAGATGATTAGGTTATAAAAGTACAGTAACAAATATCCAAGGCAGATGAATTAAAACACTGTTCTTTAAATGCATAGTTCATCAAGGTCGCAGTACCAGACCACAGCAGTAGGTCCAAAGAGCAAACTGGACCATTTTACTCCTCTAAGACCTTCTGATGCCGCACCATTACCCCAGGGTAGTCCAAGCTCTTCAGCATGGCACCGAGGCTCCCCATGACCTGGCAATTCATACCCTTCCAGTTTCATCATTTGCCATGGTCAAGCATCTGTGAGTGAACCAAACCATGAAATTAGATATGTCCCTGGAGGCCCTGGAATACTCTAAAGATTGGGGACTAGGTTGGCCTCATGAGGCTGAAGGGAATCATCTTCCTTTTCAACTTAAATTTTGCTCCTACAAGTGTTAGAGGGTAAGGTCTGCCTAGATATCAAGGAATCCATGCCAAACAACAGTGGAACTTTCAGAAAAAGAGCCAAGAGGTCAATGCTCTGACACCTCATGTCATGTTCTCTGCCATTAAAATTGCCTTCCTATTCAGCAAGGAGTTAGAATAATGTATCTTGTTTTTTCATTATTCTACTCTCAGGAGGAAAAAGAGGTAATCAAACCTAGTATTAATATTCACTCATATCTGACTGTTTGCTTTGAGGTGGGTGGGGTGTGGGGGCGAGAGGAGGGTGAGAGAAGGGAAAGGGGAGTGTGGACATGCTAAGACCTGCTGCATCCTGTGAGAAAGGTAACACTCTCAGCAGTGTGTACCTGGGAGTGTCATTTTTGTGTTTTCCGTTGGTTCAGAATGACTGAGAATGAGACAGCAGGCATGTAGTGAGCCCTGTGGTATATTTTTCTGTCCAGCCTTCCTTCCTCCATGTTTCTGGTATAATATATGCCCTACTCCCACCTCTTCCCTTTGGAACAACTGCCCCTTCCTCATTCCATGAAATTCTGGTAAGACTTGCAACCACCCCCTTACCTTCACAGAGGTGGGCATGTGACTCAGGCCTAGCGAAACGCAGCACTCCATTACCTAGCCACTTAAATTAGTCCAAGGAGTAGGCACATGGCCCATACTAGGTAAATGAGAGTCCTTTCCTGAGATAGTATACATAGATGCTGGAATTGGGGAAGGGCTTTCTCTTTCCTCTGGAATTACTGGCTAGGATACTGCAGCTGTCTGTGGCCTTATCCCTGATACCCTCACCCGTTCCCCCCACCACATGGAAGAAGCTCATCTGCCATAGGAAAGAATGAGAGAAATAACCAAGCGTGTACAGGAGAGAGAGCATTAGATCCATTCATGCCTGAGAACCACTTGAGTTGTGTTCTCTTCTTTCCAGCTATATGAGGCAACATATAGCCAACATTTTCTTTGCTTTAACTGGCTTAGGTTAAATAATTCTGCTTCTTACCATCAACAGAGTCTTTACACAAAAGATATAAATGATTCCTTCCTCAGCCCAGCAAACTATGCTTCCAGAGATGCTTACTAGAAACTAGTAAAGAA
The DNA here is from genome assembly GCF_057802395.1 of Ceratotherium simum simum. Taxonomy (NCBI): domain Eukaryota; kingdom Metazoa; phylum Chordata; class Mammalia; order Perissodactyla; family Rhinocerotidae; genus Ceratotherium; species Ceratotherium simum. The sequence goes on along the minus strand of NC_141910.1, from coordinate 2,926,739 downwards.
AATTGGACCTTGACCTGTGCACATCAGTTGGAGATACAAGGAAGAAATTTGCCTCCTAAGAAAACAATGAGCATAAGTCAAGGGCCATTTGCATAGACTGTCTATGGTCAAACAGAGATCTATTATCTGTTTTCTCAGTAGAGGCTGAATAAATGGAAAGAAAAAACTAACAGAGGCTGAGTAAATAAGAAAAAAACCCAACATACTGAAGGATAAAGGATAGAAAACACCATCCAGAAGATGCAGACTCACCCTCTGCAAATAAACTGCTGCAGAAACACACCTGTCATCAGACCCAGCCTGTATGGAAGAAAAAGCCAGAATTTGAGAACAGGCTGACACGTATATACAAAGGATGCTGTGAGATGTGTGAGAATGAAATATTTCAAAGAAACTAAAAATACCATAGCAGAATTAAAAACTACTTTGGAGGCTTAAAGACCAGAACTTGTATATAGATTATCACACATGTGGTGTAGGGAATAAACTTAATGTGCTTTCCAGAACGGAGATTAAAATGTCCAAAAATAGAAAATGATGAGAGATGATAATAGATCTGGAAGATAGTGCAAAGAGAGTCGATAAAACAATAAGAAACAGAAGCAATAATTTTTTTGCTGTGTTGAAAAGAGAAAAAAAAAAGTGAAGCTATGCCTGGACGTATTCTGGAACAAGGTTGGAGCTACAATAATAAGAAAAAGGTCACAGTAGCATCTAGCCCACCCCATGCTCAGCCTCCTGCAAAAAAGGTGTGGATGGGCTACTATATTAGTCAGAATGAGCTCAGTTATGTTGCAGTAAGAAAATTACTCAAATCCCAATGGCTCAATTCAACAATTATGTTGGCAGATTGACAGAGGGGCCTGCTCCAGACAATTACTCAGGGGCTTAATCTAGCAGAATCACTATTACATTGTAGCTATGCTAACTAGAAATAACAGCCCCTTCATTCACTGCCCCTTCATTCACTGCCACATGGGAAAAGAGAGACTAGAGAATTATGAATAGGCTTTTCCACTGCCTCCGTCTACACAGTCCACCATCACTTCAGCTCACATTTCATTGGCCAGAATAGTCATGTGACCCACCTATCTGCAAGGGTGCAGGAAACTGTAATCTTTGCTGTGCCCTAAAGGAGAGGAGAACTGGGAATGGGTGCTCACTAGAAGTCTCTAACTCAGTTATTATCATAGGAAGTAATAGCAGGTGGCTGCACTAAATGTTTCAAGACTCTTCCATCCAACCAAGAAGTCAAGAACTAAAATGGAAAAGTCATAATATTAAGTGACTGGCACTGAGCAAGGAATCCAAACTATTTAACTATAGCATTAAGTAAATAATTTCATATATGTGTTTAGGACATAATGAATATGTCCATTGTAATGTTGGAAAGAATGTCTATCATGCAATATATAATTTTAACAATCAAGATCTAAAATCCCAGGTTCTGAGCTCCTCTCACAGGTAAGTGGATGATGAGTGTTGTGACTGGGAGAGATTGGAGAGAGATGGATTTGGAAGGCCTTAGACAATACTGTGAACATCCTATCACCCATTCTGGATACATAGTTGCACATGGGCATCTAAACATGAAACACCAAAAGAATTACCCTCACAAGACCTGTGTGAGAGCTATATAAAGGAAACCTCTAAGAGGTTACAACAAATATACATGAGAAAGATACCATGTTTCTGAATAGAAGAAAAATCTAGAAAAATTGAGAATATTTAACTGACCTTGGAAAAGGGATTTCTAAGCATAAAAGGCAATCAAAAAATAAATCACATTAGAAAGAGCCAATAGATGTGACTGTATCAAAAACATCATAGAAAATTAAATGACAAAGCAAAACATCTGAAACCAAAATAAAAAAAAAAACAGAAAAAGTTAACTATCCACATATGGGACATTTTCTAGGATAGATCACATGTTAGACCACAAATTAAGTATCAATAGGTTTAAAAAGATATCATACAAAGTATCTTCTCCAACCATAATGGGATAAAGTTAGACATCAGTGAAACTATAGTAATCAAAACCATGTGGTACTGGCATAAAGACAGACATATAGAACAATGGAATAGAATAAAGAGTCCAGAAATAAACTCTCACATATATGGTCAAATAATTTTTGACAAGGGTGCCAAGACCATTCAATGGGGAAAGGACAGTCTTTTCAACAAATGATGCTGGGAAAACTGTATATCCATATGCAAAAGAATGAGGTTAAACCCTTACCTGACACCATATACAAAAATTAACTCAAAATGAATCAAAGACGTAAATGTAGGAGCAAAACAATAAAACTCAGAAGAAAACAGGACAAAAGCTTTACAATATGGGATTTGGCAATGATTTCTTGGAAATGACATGAAAGGCAGAGGCGACAAAAGAAAAAATAGACAAATTGGACTTCATGAAAATTTAAAAATTTTGTGCATCAAAAGACACTATCAGGGCCGGCCCCGTGGCTTGGTGGTTAAGTGCGCGCGCTCCGATGCTGGTGGCCCGGGTTCGGATCCCGGGCGCGCACCGAGGCACCACTTCTCCGTCCATCCTGAGGCCGAGTCCCACATACAGCAACTAGAAGGATGTGCAGCTATGACATACAACTATCTACTGGGGCTTTGAGGGGAAAAATAAATAAATAAAATCTTTAAAAAAAAAAAAAAAGACACTATCAACAGAGAAAAAAGGCAACATACAGAATGGGAGAAAATATTTGCAAATCATATACCTGATAAGGGATTAATACCCAGAATATATAGAGAACTCCTAAAATTCAACAACAAAAACACAACCCGGTTCAAAAATGGGCAAAGGACTTAAATAGACATTTCTGCAAAGAAGATATACAAATGGCCAATAAGCACATGAAAAGATGCTCAACATCACTAATCATTAGGGAAATACAAATCAAAACTACAATGAGATACCACATCAGACCCATTAAGATGGCTACTATCAAATAATAGAAAACAACAAATGTTGGCAAGGATATGGAGAAATTGGCACCCTTGTGCACTGTTGGTGGGAATGTAAAATGAATGGTACAGCCCCTGTGCAAAACAGTATGTCGATTCCTCAAAAAATTAAAAATAGAATTACCATATGATCCAGCAATACCACTTCTGGGTATATACCCAAAAGAACTGAAAGCAGGGACAAGAACAGGTATTTGTATACCCATGTTCATAGCAGCATTATTCACAATAGCTAAAACATAGAAGCAACCCAAGTGTCCATCAGTGGATAAATGGATAAGGAAAAAATGTGTATACATACAATGGAATATTATCCAGCCTTAAAAAGGAAGGAAATTCTGTAATATGCTACAACATAGGTAAACCTTGAGGATATGCTGCTAAGTGAAATAAGCCAGCCATGTAAAGAAAAATACTGTATAATTCCTCTTGTATGAGGTAGAGTAGTCAAAATCATAAAGACAGAAAGTAGAATGGTGGTTGCCAGGGGCTGGGGAGAGGGTAAATGAGGAGATATTGTTTAATGGGTATAGAGTTTCAGTTTTACAAGATGGAAAGAGTTATGGATTATGGAGATGGATGGTGGTGATGGTTGCACAACATTATTGGTGTATTTAATACCACTGAACTATATACTTAAAAATAGTTAAGATGGCAAATTTTACATTATGTGTATTTTACCACAAAAAAATGGAAAAAAAATTAATTATCCTTATTATAGGATCGTCTCCTATACATCAGTAATAAAAAATACAAAAATCAAAATGTGTAAAATACATGAATAACTTATAAAGATGTAATACAGATGGCCAAAGAACAGTTTTAGCGTTTAACTCTGATAATCCTGAAAGTGGAAAACAATGAGAAACTATTTTTTACCTATTAAATTTGAAAAGATTTTTTAAGCAATGATATTAATTCTTACAAAGACACAGAAAGATAGGTCCTCTGATATACTATTGTTGGGAATGTAAATTGATACAATGTTTTTAGAAATCAGTGTAGTAATACTCAGTTTTAAAATATTCCTTTGATAATATATCATTTAAATAATTTCAAAGATAGTGACTGAAATTCATATACAGATATTCTATTCACAGACTTCTATAAAATCTAAAAACTAGAAATGTTCAAAACAGTAAACAACTATATTAATTATGGTGCATTCATATCACCAAGTATCATACAATCACTTAAAACATGATTCATGAAGATTTTTCAGTGATATGAGAAAATGTTCATGAAATTGAAAAAGAATGAATATTACATAAATTGTATGGACTCAATTTTTTTTTTTTTTTGTGAGGAAGATCGGCCCTGAGCTAACATCTGCCAATCCTCCTCTTTTTTTGCCGAGGAAGACGGCCCTGGGCTAACATCCATGCCCATCTTCCTCCACTTTATATGGGACGCCGCCACAGCATGGCTTGCCAAGCAGTGCGTCAGTGCACGCCCAGGATCCAAACCAACAAACCCCAGGCCGCCGCGGAGGAGCGCACGCACTTAACCGCTTACGCCACCTGGCCGGCCCCAAAATTTTTTAAATTATATGCACATATATACAGAAAACGTCCAAGTGGAGGTAAACTAAAGTTATAATTATATCTCTGGAAAGCAGGATCATGAATATTTTTTCTTTATACTTTTCTGTGTTTGCTAAATTTTCTATAATAAGCCATAATATTTTTCTAATTAAGAAAAATGTTATTTAAATAAAAGTATGTTCTAAAACTGCATTCTCATTATTTTTTCTGCATTTTTATAACTGCCTTTTAAATGATTAGCTAAAAAAATTTTGACCATATTTTATTGTGGTAAAATATATATAACAAAATTTACCATTTTAATCATTTTTAAGTGTACAGTTGATTGGCATTAAGTACATTCATATTCTTGTTCAACCAAAAATTTTTAAATATAACACTGACAACTGTGTACTGTGCATTTCCAATGAGCGCATTTTACCAACTCTGTCTTTAACATAAATAAAATTTCCTTGTTTTTGACAACTGGCATTATTTCTGTAAGTAAACTATATGTGCTGCAAATTATTTTCTGAGACTTTGAGTCTTCACTGTTGTGTCTCTTCCCACCATTATAGTACAAAGAGACCAACACTTTAATCAACACCATACTGGAGATTCAGCCAAGGTCATCTCCTGGGGGAGAGGGACAAAGCAATGATGAAATTGTACAAGAACTTGTTGCTTCTGTCCGGACCAGAGTTCCAGGTAATAAATAATTCCTGGCATCTGTATATAATGAGACTTTTAGGAATAAACTCAGAGAGTTGAGTGATAAGCAGGTGTCCAAATTTGCTTATTACGTAGACTTTTCTTTACCGTAGAGAGCTCTTCTGATGTGGAGCTCTCCATTTACAGCCTAGAAGCTACAGCACCTCGACATCTCAACTGCCAGGAGCATTAGGGCAAGCTGGTTTCCAGCCCAGTGTAACGTGAACCAGACTTTTTCCTGAGCTTCCTATTGTGTCTAGACCTGAGGTGTACAAGACAGTAGCCACTAGCCACATGTGGCTACTTAAATTTAAATTAAATAAAATTTAAAATTCATTTCCTCAATTGCACTAGCCACATTTCAAGTACTGCCATATTGAACAACACAGAGAACATTTTAATTGTTATTAAATGTGCTATTAGTCTGCTTAGAATCCACTTCATTTCTTTTTCTCTCCGTTTAAGAGAAATGGCTAAATTTCACTTTGTTTTCTGGAGCGTTAGGGAATCTTCCTGAATGATCACAGAGATCTACTTTCACACTTTTCTTAGAGTGACTTAGATTTAGATTTCTTAGTCTATTGTAAAAGTAAACCGTTTCTCTCCCTACTCACAACACTTCTGACACCAAATGTGTGGAGTGTTCCCTCATATTAAGCAATTCTCCAACACTCTTGACACCAACTGGGTGTTCTACAATTCAATTCTGACACTATCTATCTGGAGTTAGCGCAGACCCCACAGATTAAGGGCTCAGTCCCACAAGACTGCCCCCCACTTCAGATGCCAATCACAAGTCTCAGGCTGTGACCTGCACGTCTGAAGACTGGCTCTAAATCAAGGGTTCCCACAACCCCCTTCTCGCGTTCAGTAATTTGCTAGAACAGCTCACAGAACTCAGAGAAACAGTTATGTATATTTACCAGTTTATTTTAAAGGATAAAGATCAACAGCCAGATGCAGAGGGACATAGGGCAAGGTCCAGAAGGGTCCCGAGTGCAGGGGCTTCTGGTCCATGGAGTCAGGGTGCACCACCCTCCCGCACGTGGATGTGTTTACCAACCCAGACTCTCTCCCAACCCCTTCCTTTAGGGGTTTTATGGAGACTTCATTACATAAGCCTATGATTGATTAAATCATTGGCCACTAATGATTAACTCAACCCCCAGCCCCTCTCCCAGCCCAGGAGGTCGGAGGGTCGAGCTAAAAGTTCCAACTCTCTAATCACATGGTTGGTTCCCCTGACAACTAGCCCCCATCCTTAGGAGCTTTCCAAAAGTCACCTCATTAACATAAACTCAAGTGTGATCAGAAGGGGCTTATTTTGAATAATAAAAGACGAGCCTTTCACCTTTATTGCTCAGGAGCTATTTCAGGAGCCTGGGTGAAAAACCAAATATTATAAAAAATGATGCTCCTTTCACTCTTATCACTTAGGAAGTTACAGTGGTTTTAGGAGCTCTGCCAGGAGCCAGGGACAAAGACCAAAATATATATTTCTTATTTTTATCACAGTATCACAGACTAAATCTTGCCAAGACTCTTAAGGCCCCCAGAAGAAAGGGGCCTGTGGGATCTCAGAAGCCAGTTACCTCCCTCTTAAAACAGGCCCTCAAAAGAATGTCTACTTGAGTAGAATGTTCCGTTGATGTTGAAGCAAATGAGTTATTTTAGGAAGCAATTTTTAATAAAAAATAAGATGGAGGGGTAGGTGGGAAAGGGATGAGATGGCTGGGTGGCTGGAGAGACAGTGTACTTGTTACTTAGAGTCCTGTTGACATCTGGGAGGTGTTTCTCTCCAAGCTTCATTCAGCTTGTACTTGTACTGTGAAATGATAAGCAATGCCATCTGCTGAGACTGAGGGGGCAGGGACGCAATTAGCTCAACAAGAGCACTGAGGGTCTGGAATGGCCCTGAGGGGAATGAGAGAAGGGGAAGAGCAGGGACAGCGTAGCACTGCAGATGGGCAAGAGGCTGGACTAACCCGCACTGCTGTGTGATTCTTCTACAGGAGCCGAAATGTGAGTGGTTAAGAAGGAGTTTGGTATCTGTATTTCAAAGCCATTTGTTTGCTATGCTTTACTCAGATATGCAAGGAAAATGCAGTTCCTTCACTTTTTGTAGATTATATGAGCCTCCATTTGCTGGATTGTAGGAAAAAAGAAGAGCAAAATTTCTGATCCAGATTGAACCATGGGCCTGTTTAATAATTCAGGCAGGCCCTTTGAATAATGCTCAGTAACTTGGAATAAATGCTAAGTCTCTGTCCTCTCTCAGTCACCCACCCCCAACCCCTCCTCTTCTAGATGCAAAGCAGGTGTGCAGGGAAAAGTGAGGCTTACATACCTGCATGGCAGAAGAGAAGACTCAGGGCCCCTGGCACCTCTGGTTTCAGGGATGTCCCCAATCTACTGGGTAGCTGCTTGTCCTGCTAGCATTTGCCACTGAAGTCTGCATGGCCTGACTCCCATTCAGCCTAGGCCCAGGCACAAGAGAAGTTGGCTTTAAGAGAGGTTAGGATAAGTGCATTACAATAGCAATGTATGAAGACAGAAATCAATGATAATTGATCTGAGGAATCAGCTGTGTGTGTTTCAGAAAAACTAGAAATGGAGGGTGCTTCTGAGAGCCTTTTCGTCAAGGATCCTCAAGGACGCCTTAACTCCTTGACCACCGTTCTCGGACAAGAGGTGGACCGGTTTAACAGCCTGCTGAAGTTAATACATGTATGAGCACTCACTGCCATCATTGCTATGGGATATCAAAGCTTTGTGGAGAACTGTCTGATAATACGAATTTTCCATTCCCATCACTTCAACATTTCCATTTAGATATGCTGACAACTCTTCAACCCCAACTTGTCTGAAACTGAGTTTACCCTCCTCTAACAAGGCTGTGTTCCCTTTCTCTACTAATGGCTTAGTCAATACGTGACATCTTCAGTCTCCTCATTATCCTAACTTACACTCTTATAATTACCATCGACTCTCTAGAAATTTGATCAGGCACCTAAGCACTCAATTAAGAGAGATTCAGTGCTTGTTCCCGATGTCTAGTTTGCATCCAATAACATAGTCTTTATGAAGACTATGAAAACCAGAGTTTCTCGTAACGTGGGCCACAGAACACCTGCATGAGAATTCGCTATGCTGCACGTTCAAAATGTAGATTCCCTGATCCCACTCCAGATCTAATGAGTTAGAATTCCTTGAGGTAGAGCCTGGAAATATGAATTTTAAATAAACTCCACCAGATGATTTCAATGCAACTAAAATTTGAGAACAACTATTTGGTCCTTTGCCTCATGCTCAGGAATGCTTTCTCTCTGGATGGCCTTGAGTTATAATGATGGCTAAAGGCCTTCCTTGTTTCTCCATGCCTAACTTTGATAAGGGAAACACAAAACCTATTAGAGACCAAATATTGAGCATTAACAGAAGACTTTCACTGTTACTGCCAAGCAAGGACCAAATACCTGGCACAGAGTCCAGGCTCAGTAGTAAGACTGGAGAGGACAGCTGGGGTCAATCTTTCAAAGCCAAAGACTATCTGTCCCCTGTTAGGAAAACAAAGTCTCTGAATGTTGCTGGTTAGCTGGCAATACCTAGGTTTGTGTGTTAGGGGGACACTGGGTCAGCTGACTATATGAAGTCCTCACCGTGGGACTAAGGCATCTGGTCAGATATACATCCGTGTCAGCAGGCCAGGTAGCCAGGTCAGGGCTTATCGCCTTCTATAGAGAATGAATCAGGGTACAGATTAAGCTTCTGTGATAAAGACCCCCAAAGACAGCGGCCAAAACAAGGTAGAAATTCACTTCCCTCTCAGCTAACAGCCAGAGGAGGCCCTGCCTAGGGCAGGTAGTTAATCTTGCTTTGTGAGCTCATCCAGGGGTCCCAGCTGCAGGGGTGGCTCTTCTAGCCTTAACAGGTAGCTTCCAGCTCTGGGTCTAAGGTGGCTGCTCCAGTTGGCCCTTTTTGCCAGTCAGTGGGATGAGGAAAGCAGACGGCCGAGGGAAAGCAGCTGCCTCATAAAAATGTGATCCAGAAGTTGCATACATCATTTCTTCTTGGATCCCATTAGCCAAAACTTAGTCACATGGCCACACTCGAGCTGCAAGGGTGGCTGGGAAATATAGTCTCAGGGTGGATTGCCCTGTGCCCAGCTAAAACTAAGGGGGTACTATTATTCAAAGGAAGAAGAGGAGATGGATGCTGCTCATCTCGCCTCGTCCACATCTTGACCTTTCACCTACTTGAAGATAGACAAGTCCCAATGTCAATTCCTCCATAAAATCTTCCTGGAACACCAGCCCTTCCCTCCACCACCAGATGACTTAGGAGCCCCTCCTCAGGCTCCATCATTTCAGATGTCTGTCTCTCTCACTGTACCTACCACTTTGTTTTGTAATTACCCCTCCATGAGTATGGCTCCGACAATAGAAAATGAACTTCTTGAAGAAAAGGGGGCTGGTATATTACTCGTCTGTTTCTCTAGTGCCTGACACATACTAAATATCCTATGAATATTTGAATGTGCAAGTGAACAAATGTGGCTCTCAGGTGTCTCTGTGGTCATTTCTTGTGGTCAAACAATAATGTCCCCTGATAATGGCAGCATTCACCTAATGGAAGTAGAAGGGGGCGGCGTCCAGGGAGAGGCAGCCAGTGAGGCAATCAGGAATCACTGCAGAGCATTCCCACTGAGGGAGGGGTGGTGGCCACCACTGCGTGCTGGGCCTGCACCAGAGCTCTTCCTCATCCTGACCTCTGCCTAGTCCTGCCCTGGCTCTGTCCCAGCCTTGCCTTCACCTCCCCCAGGGAACAGCAGGGCAGCACCGTGGTGGCAATAAGAAAGGCAGCCGCTTGCAGGGCCTGGGGGCAGCCCTCTTGGTGAGCTCACTGTCCTCCAGATCATGACAGAACTGTGAGTCAGGGCAGTTCCTGGGAGAGATGAAGCCACCCTGTTATTCAGGCCTCTAGCCATAGGAGAGAACATGTTGAGGTGCGCTTTCTCCCACTGAACACATCTGTCTGTTAGCTGCCTCCTCCACAGAGTCGGCTGCAATGCGACCTCTGTCTACTTTAGGCAGACCTAGAAGGCACTAGCAGCCTGATCCTCCATCTGTCCCGCTTAAGTCTTCTCCCTGCATGTTAGACAAATCTTCTGCTACCTTTTTCCATTCCCGGTGTCTACAGTAGAGCACTGTTTCAGCTCTGGCTGAGGGCCTCCTTGCTGCACTCTGCTGTAAATGGTTCCTCAGATCCTAAGGGTAAATCTAATTAAAACTCTTCTTTTTTATATCACTGCCTCTTATGAAAAGAGACAGGGGGAGAGAAATAACTCTATGAAGGAGTAGAAGGATAACTAGCCTTGTTTCATCCACATACTGCCTATCTCTAGCACTGTGTGTGTGGTCCTGGGCTTTATTTTGTTTTTTAATCAACATAAATTTGGTCTCTAACATCTTCCTATAATATTTTCCCAATACATGGCAGTACTTTTCACAAAAGTGGAACCCATGAGGGCCATGCCAATCTATATGCCCCACCTTCACCTTTGGCCAGCTGGCAAATTTGGCCCTGTACTTCCCAAGGCTGCTGCTGGCCCAGCATCTCCCAGGACTACTGCCTGCCTGTATCTTTTGTGGAGGTGAGGGGTATGTCTTAAGAAGTGTCTCCAATGCAAGGAGACTCTCTGGTATCAGCTGAAAGATTGGTCGAATCTAAGAATCTCCCCTTTCTGCTATAACTCCTGGGACTGCAGGCACCCCCTGGGCAGAGTTGGCCAGTGGCATGAGGTAGTTCCCACATCCTCAGCCCTCCTCCGTGGTTCCCAAATCACTAACCATCAGGCCCATTCTTCCTTTGGCCTGGAAGAGAGCTGGACAGTGGCATTTCTCAAAACTATTTCTCTAGGCTTCTGGGGACATTTCCACTCCTTCCCTTCTTTCCACTTGACTGGATTCTTCCATTAACTGCCTGAACTACCCCCCACCCTCAGGTCTTACACTCCATGGTCACGTATTATAAAAATGCATGAAAGATTGGGGGGTCTGGCCTAACAGACAGTGTGCAGAGAGGATGGAACCCAGCAAGCAGGCCTTTCAGCCCAAGGCAGTACCTACCACCACGATTTAGTGTCATTACCACTTGATAATTAAATCTGTGAAGGGCATCAACCGTTGTTTGTTCTTTCAGACTTCTCTAGGAACACTCAACAAAGCCATTGCTGGACTTGTGGTGATGTCTGAAGAAATGGAAAAGGTGTATAACAGTTTCCTCAACAACCAGGTTCCCTCTCTGTGGTCCAACACAGCCTACCCTTCCCTGAAGCCACTAGGATCGTGGGTCAAAGACCTTATTCTGAGGACGTCATTCGTGGATGTAAGAAAATGTACTTCTTTGGGGTTTGAGGTCCTTGAGGTCCTTAGGAAGCCCTAGCTAACTGAAATATCAACAACCTTTGAGGGATCATGTGTGCCCAAAGAAAAGGAAACTTCCAGAATGGCATCACTTTAAGTCTTATGCAGATTATAATGGAATTTGCCCTAGGTCCTTATCCCCACATGCCACTTTAATTCCAGGCCATCCTTGGAGTTTCAGATCTAGTTCATGGGACCCCACTGTGCAGTACAGAACCAGTGTGAAATGGGTCCAGACTGCCAGGTGTGACCTTGCTGCCATCTCCCTCTTCTATACTCTCTGTAATAACCAGGTTCTGGGTGTGTGGTCAGGCTAGTGGGTGAGGAAGCGGGACAGGGCTGGCAGTAAGAATGGGGCTAGTGACTATCTCAGGACTGGATCAGATTCTGCCTCCTGAGAGACCCTCCAAAATACGACTTTGATTTAATGAGAAACTCTACCTCAGAAAAACAGTACATTATGGTGTTATGTTTCTCCTTTAGTTGTGGCTCAAAAGAGGACAGCCTAAGTCCTTCTGGATCTCTGGTTTCTTCTTTCCTCAAGGATTTTTAACAGGTACCAGTGCTTTCCCTAGAAAAATCCCAGGAAAGATCATGATTTGTTATATGCTGGGTTTCTAGGAACTGGGAAAATGGCATGGCTGCTAATAGCCTAACCATGGGGCTATTGACTATAGGGCAGTCCAATAAGGCCCTGCTCTTCCTCGCTTGCTGGGGAAAAGGATGGCGGAAATAGCAGATGTTCCCCCACAACCTAATCCCTGCCCCTTTGAGGTGGCACAAGGGCAAACACTGCTGCCCCTGTGAACACACAGTGTGTCCCAATTCCCCACGTGACCCCTGCTCAAGGGCACCACCTGCTCTCCACCTGCTCCGGCCCCAACTCTGAGCAGCTTCCTTCCCTCTAAAAAATACTCTCGATGGCCCTCCAGCAGCCCTCGGGCCTCGGCCCTTGGGGATTCTGGCTAGGGAGCCCCAGAGGGGGCCAGGGCCTCTGGGCTACTAGATGCTAATTAGCCGAGCCCTTAATCTGTCTCATTCTGAATCCCTAATAAACAGCCCATACAAGACAAGCTGAGCAAGATTCTAAAGTTGGGGAGATTGGGCTCTGACACCCTCACTGGCAGAGCAGTGCACTTCAGATTTGACCTTCCCTCTCTTTCCAGCCAAGACCAAAATTTGTATCTGCCTTGACTCCAACCCTCCCAACATCCCCCACAGGCTTCCTGTCTCTGTGAACTAATTCAGATAAGGTGTTAATGGTTGGGTCTTCTCCATGGAGAAGCAGCTCTCTAATGCTAGAGCGGCCTGGTTGGGATGAGTGGGGGCTGTGTCTGAGCAGTAGCAGTCTTGTTTGGAGGACCCAGCTTTCTGGCTTTATATTTACAGGAACTCTTCAAAATCATGCTCGGAAATACAATTTGCCTATAGACGAGCTGAGTTTCAAGTACAACGTGATTCCTACCTATCGGGATCAAGCTGCAGTTATAGAGGCAGCCAAGACAGTACAGTTTGGACAAGAACTGCCCATGGACATGGAGGTATTGTCCCCCTGACTATTGTTACAGCAAAACAGCTTCTGTCCCACTGTCATTCAATATCTCAGCCAACCTCCCCTGCCCTCCTCCCCTACTGCCTCCCAGAGGGGCAGGATGGGACTCACACCGCCAAGACAAGCTCCCCAGTTAGCAATAACTAGATAAGAACTGCCTAAATTAGTCTGATTTGTAGAAGTATTTTTTAAAGCAATACTTTTTTATTTCTTTAGATACTTATTTGGTTCTAAACTCAGTTTCAACGTGGGGTGGGGGTTTCCACAGCAACACACAATTCTTGGACACCAGCTGTATGTCCTACAATTCAACTCAATTCTGACACTATCTACCCAGAGATAGCATCAGATCCCATAGGTTAAGGGTTCAGTCCTACAAGACTGCCACCCTCTCACCCCCCACACCAAAACTATAAGTCAGAGGTTATAGTTCCCCACGACTCCCTCCTAGGGTTCAATTAATTTGATAGAGTGGCTCACAAAACTCAGAGAAACTTTTTACTTACTAGAGTGCCAGTTTATTATAAAAGGATATAACTTAGGAATAGGAAGATGGAAGAGATGCATAGGGCAAGGTATGGGAAAAGGGGCACAGAGCTTCCATGCTCTCCAGGCATGCCACTCTCCCCAAGTCTCCACGTGTTCACCAACCCACAGCTCTCCAAACCCCATCCTTTTGGGTTTTTCTGGAGGCTTCATTACATAGGCATGATTTATTAAATCATTGACCATTGGTGATTGAACTCAATCTCCAGCTCCTCTCCTCTCCCCAGAGGTCAGAGGGTGGGACTGAAAGTTCCAACCCTCCAATCACATGGATGGTTCCACTGGCAACCAGCCCCCATCTTTAGGTGCTTTCCAAACATAACAAAACACACCTTGCTCACGCTCAACACTTAGGAAATTCCAAGGGTTTTGTGAGTCAGGAACCACAGAGGAAGACTCAACATATATGACAAATATATTTTAGTCATTTGAATGACCAAATATATATTTTTCTTATTAATCACCATATCGCAGATACCTACAGTAACTTTCTCCTTGTGGAGGCACTATAGCAAGAGGTTAAAAGCAAGAGTTTCAGAATCAGGCAGGCCTGCATTTAAATTCTGACTCTCCCCCTCGCCAGCTGTGTGTGCTAGAGCAATTACTAACATGTCTGCACCACAGTGTTCTCATCTGTAAATGGGGCAGATGCCACTCACCTCAGAGTTGTGGTGCAGTGTAAATGAAACTGCAGATGTCACATGACCAGCTCATGGTGTGCCCATAATAAAAAACTATTATTATCGGCTGAATTTATCTGTGTCATTCATTCAGCTGTCTCCTAGCAGAATTCATATGCTAACTTCATATATTACATAACTAATAGGAATGCACTAAGGAAGCAGTTTAAACTCTTTGCTTGCATAGTTTACTCCCCCTAGAGCAGAGGTTCTCAACGTGTGGTCCCCAGATCAGCAGCATCAGCATCACCGGAGAACTTATTAGAAATGCAAATTCCAAGGACTCATTCCAGACCTACTGAATCAGAAACTCTGGCCTGGGACCCAGAAATCTGTACTTTAACAAGTCCTACAGGAGGTTCTTAGCCCACTAAAGTTTGAGAATTACTGCTCTAGAATATCAGCAATTCTCAACCTGATTGCAGGTTAGAATCACCTGTAGTACTTTTAAAAAATCCCAATGCCCAGGCCACACCCCAATTACATCAGAATCACCCCAATTACATCAGGTATCATTACTTTTTAAAGTTCCCCTAGTGATTCCAGTATACGGCCAGGGATGAGAAACACCACTGCCCGTCTGAGCTGCCCAGCTTAGATGCGCTGAGATATTGATGGGGGAGGGGAGCCTCTACCTCAAAGCACCTGTCCACCCCACGGGCCTTATAAATATAGTTTTCTATATGTGCTATGAAATCAAAGGTCTGCTCCAGATTGCTCCTGCCAATAAAAGATTCACACTAGCCAATCAGTGTAGTTAGGGTTGAGTGGCTTTTACTAAACTTTCCTTAAAATATCATGGTATTAGTAGGAATTGCTCCTGGGTGATTCTGTCAGTATCCACCCCACTCAGATCTGCCTGATCTACTCTTTGTTCTGATTAGCAGAAACACACACAGATGATATTGATCCCATAATCATTGCTTACTCTATGAAATACCGTAACCCCATGTCTCTTAATTGCCTGTATGATAAAATGACACTAAAAAAGCTTACGTCTTTAAGGAAATTTGTTTTAGCATCAAAATATTTTTAAAGGTAAGAGGAAAATAAATTTAGAGATGCACTCCTCATTATTTTGAGAGCCCTGTTAGTCAGGAGGGTGTCCCAGGCCCATGTCAGGAATAACAGGCTACAGGAGGGCAGAACTCCACCCAGGAATGGCAGGCCTCACTGACGCCTTCCAGGATGTTGGCCCTGCTCTGTGCCTGGCATGCTGTATCTGCCACACAGGCTGACTCTGAAGGACAGAAGTTTACAGTGACTCCCGGGGCCTCTGTCCCTCCACCCCACCCCCATTCACACCACATCTCCACTTGGGTCATGTGCACTGAGCCATGACAATGCCTTAGAATCTCTGCCCTCTGTGGAGACCTCAGATTGTATAGCTGGCCCGTCTCCTGGTCCTCCCAGCAAATGTCTGTTAAGAGACTGTGTTCAGACAGCTCTAGGTCTGTTACACACAAGCAAGGCCACTGTTAGCCCATTTGCTGCCTTTCTGCAGTTCAGGACAAGTCACTCCCTCTGGGTGGATGCCCAGGTGGCTCCTATATATGGCTTGGCAAGTGGATAGCAGGGAGGTTTCAGCCTCTACTCAGGCAAATGTACACAAGCGTACGTAGCAGCTCCCAAAACAGGAAGGCCCACAGCACCCAAGAGACAAAGTTCAGGACACCAGAAAGTCAAGACCAGCCAAAAAGAGCTTACCGTCCTTTTATTCCCTATAAAATACTTAGGTCCACACTGGTTGGTCCTCTGCCCGCAGATGTGAAGCTCCAATTATCCAATTATCCAGTATTTGGCCCCAGACCTGACCAAATTCACTCAGTGTTTAAGGAAGGGTAACAAACCCACAATGGGCAGCAATTGTACACCAGTGGTGACATCCAATCACAGGACATAGAAGGTAGAGTCTCTCTCTCACTCTCCCTCTCCCTCTTTCTCCTCTCTCTCCTGTAACAGAAACATTAAAAATCAAGCATAATTTCTTTAAAAAAAAAAAAGGAACTTCCCATAGTCACTCTGCAAACATTATTGCAGATATATAATCTGTCTGCTAGGAGGGCATCCAGATCCTTGAAAGACCTTGCCAAAAAATAAAAGATAATCACAGCCCTCTTATCCCATCTGCTTCCCATGAGAAGGAAAAGGTCATAACATCATGATATTAGATAGTCTGAAGCCCATAAATGGGTTTCCCAGGGATAGCCCCTATTAGACGTCTTGGTGGAGTGTGAGATTTGG
The DNA here is from genome assembly GCF_057802395.1 of Ceratotherium simum simum. Classification (NCBI taxonomy): domain Eukaryota; kingdom Metazoa; phylum Chordata; class Mammalia; order Perissodactyla; family Rhinocerotidae; genus Ceratotherium; species Ceratotherium simum. Next base: position 2,910,073 of record NC_141910.1, on the reverse strand, counting down.
TGTCAAACTAAGAAGCAAGTTATTTTACCTTTTATTTTTTTTATTATTATTATTTTTTGTGTGTGTGAGGAAGACCAGCCCTGAGCTAACATCCAATGCCAATCCTCCTCTTTTTTGCTGAGGAAGACTGGCCCTGGGCTAACATCCCCCATGCCCATCTTCCTCCACTTTATGTGGGACGCTGCCACAGCATGGCTTAACAAGCAGTGTGTCGGTGCACCCCCGGGACCCGAACTGGCTACCCTGGGCCGCTGCAGCAGAGCGCGTGCACTTAACCGCTTATGCCACCGGGCCGGCCCCTATTTTACCTTTTAGAGCCTCAGTCTTCTCCTCTCTAGAATGTGAGAAATAACAGCAATCTATAGAGTGGTTCTTAGAATTAACTGATGAGGATGTGAGACATAAGAGATCGCCCACAGCTGCTGATCCCCTTCTCCTCTTCTCACCTTTAAACTTCCGGGTATCTTTCAGTTGCCTTCTCCTGAGGATGGTGTTCTTGTTCATGGAATGTTCATGGATGCTTCTCGATGGGACAATAATGAGATGGTGATAGAAGATGCACTGCCCAGACAAATGAATCCAATGCTGCCTGTGGTGCATTTTGAACCTCAACAAAATTATGAGCCAAGCCCAACACTTTACCACTCCCCACTTTATAAAACAGGGGCCCGGGCAGGAACACTCTCAACCACAGGTGAGGATGTTCTAAAACTGGTACAAATAATGACCCAACACAAACTACAGTCAAAGTCCAAACATGAAGCTGTAATGTGCAAAGGCAGATCTCGGGCCAATTAGCTAGGCTTAAGATGAGGCCACTTATAACATACAAATTTATAAATGCTGTAAATTCTGTTTCTTTGAATACTGAGTGTGGACTGATATTATAAAACTAATGCTTGCTTCTGTTAGTCTAATGAGTAGAAAACAGTGTTTATTGAGCAGTGACTTCTAATTTTAAAGTGATGGACTAAGTAGACACAAAAATCTCTCTGTCTCTCACCAAATCCATTAAGACTCACCACAGAAAAGAGATTTAAGAATAAACTAATAAATGGAATGCCATGCTGCAAAAACGAAATCTGAATGGACCTGAAACTGAGATATAGCCCTGAAAAAAGGAATCAGATAGAAAGCAAGCCATTATCAACAGATAAGCTGAATGCAGCCGGCTAAAGAGTGAACAAAAAGAATGAGCTGAGGAAATCCTTCAAAATACTTCACAATGCAATTTAAAAAAAAAACTGACACTGTGGAAAACCAGAATTTCCAACATTTACTTAGTAGGCAATCTAGAAAGAGAAAGTAGAGAGAATGGAAGAGTGATAATATTTGAAAAAATAATGGCTGATAAGTGTTTCTTCAGTTCTGGGAAATTGAGTCCTCAGATTAAGAGATCTCACAAAGTTGTAGGGATGACTTCTAAAAACATAAACAAATAAACGATCAAATTTTAAAAAGAAACCTAGATATATCAAAGTGATACTTAATATTACCAGAGATAAAATACTCCAAGAGATAAAATGTATTAATATGCTGAAACTAAAATTCTAGAGAAGACAATCAGATTGACATCAAACAGTTCTCACTGTCCACAGTGCATATAAAAAGATAATAGAGAAACATCTTCAAAGGACTGAGGAAAAACAACTTTGAACCAGAACTGCAAATGCAACCAAATTACCATCCAAGAGAGAAGGTGTAATAAAGACAGTCTTGGACATACAAAGGCTCTGAATTAATCACCACTGACTCTCTAATTACAACACACACACTGAATTAAATCTTTAAAAGTTTGACCATAAAAACGATTTTAATAATAATTTGGAACTAAATTTACAAGTGATAGAAATATGGGATGGGGGCAGGGCAGAAAGAACTAAAAAAATTTTCTCATTTGAATGGAGAATATAGATACTGATGATAAATATTTATATTTCTAATAAAATCTGTAGTTAAAGTATGTTCTCTAAGGGTAACATACAGAATAAAACTAAAATAGACACTCGTATCACATGCCTTGATCTCCCACTCCCATGACAGATCTAAAAAAGTATTCACAGGTATTTTTTTTAATTAATAATGGTATGTACAAGTTTTTGTGTGGACATATGCTTTTATTTATCGTGGATAAATATCTAGGAGTGGAATGACTGGATCATAGTGGTAGGTATATGTTTAACTTTTTAAGAAACAGTTTTCCAAAGTGGCCATTTAACATTCCCACCAGCAGTGTATGAGGGTTCTAGTTCCTCTACAGCCTCACCACCACTTAGTATGATTAATCTTTTTAATTTTAAATGATAGATGGATAATAGTGGTATCTCATTGTGGTTTTCATTTGCATTTCCCTAATAACTAATGCCATTGACCATCTTTTTCTTGTGATTATTTATATCTTCTCTGATGAAGTGTCTGTTCAAATCTTTTGCCCATTTTTTAATTGAGTCATTGTCTTATGATTGACTAAAATTCCAACAGGAACTCTGTCTTTCTGGCAAGAGGAACCAAGAAAAGGTAGTAATTAAAACAATGCTGCCCTGGCACAAGACTCAACAAATGGATCAAATGCACTAGAGAGCCCAGCAACACACTGTGCATATGTAGGAACTTGACATATAATAGCAGCATCATTTAAAACTGGTCAGGAACAGAGAACTTATTCCACAAATGGTGCTGGGACAACTGGTTATACCAAACTTAGATCCTTATCTCATATCACATACAAAAATTAAGATGGATGGATTCTATAGACTTAATCATCACTAAATTTTAAAATTATTAACCCTAATGAAATAATGGCTCTTAGTAATAATCAATGGCTGCTAATATCCCAAAAAAGAAAAGCAATCAGACATATGGTGCTTCCTAATGGAAGTACACAGCACCTATGAAGTATTCTTACCAAAAATCTCAAACTGAATGTGATCACACCTCTAACTCTAACTAGCACTTTACAAGGATAGAGGAACATGTTTAAAATTACCACAAAGATGCTGTCATCAAAATACAGACTCTGAGAAACTTTACAGGACACACAGCCTGGTTTTTTCAACCAATATATTACAAGCGGGTGGCAAAAGGAACAGAGGCGGAAGCTACCAATTGAAAGAGATTTAAGAGAGACATCACTGTTGCAAGGTCTGAACCTTATTTGAATCCTGAATCAAACTAATGGTTAAATATATATATACACTGCATATGTACTATAAAATGTCACTCAAGCACCTGCCAAGGCACCATGTAGGAAATGGCATACAAAGGTAAGGAGGGAGGAGATACAGGCGTTCTCATTCTCTGCTGGAAACACCACCACCTTCCCAACTTCCACACAGTTGGGGTTTGCTATGAATGAAGTGCCATAAATGCAACTCCCATCTTGAGGACAGGACCCTTCTTCTCACCCTGGTCCTGGCCCCCTCGCGCAGGCCCACAATGAAGAAACTACAAAAGTAACCTCTTAATCCTGATGTCCCAGAACTGAGAACAAAATACCTGTGATTGTGCTTAGTCATCTCAGGAGCCCCAGTGCCTAACTGCAGGGTGCAACAAAGGATGGATGGATGGATGGATGGATGGATGGATGGATGGATGGAGGATGGATGGATGGAGGATGGATGGATGGAGGATGGATGGATGGAAGATGGATGGATGGAGGATGGATGGATGGATGGATGGATGGATGGATGGACAAACGGACAAACAGATGGACGAATGAATGGATGCCCAACCTACCAACTGCATCCTGAGTCCCATTAAAAGCTCAGACCTGAATCCTACTAGTCCAATGTCCCCAGAGTCAAAGAGCAGAGAACTTGAAACATACTTCATAAGGTTACACAAAGTCTAAGCTGGACAGGTCCTAAAGGATCATTTGTTGTAACATCTTCATTTTATAGAGCATAAAACTGAAATCTGTACTATTTGCCCACCATCTTTAGAGGCAGAGTCTGGTCTGGAACCAAGGTGTCTTGACTCCTAGTACAGTGCTCTTGTATCAAGGGCTTCTTCTTTAACTAATGACCCTTTTTTTTCCTGTATCCTTAACTAGGTCATTCAACCAACTTTGTGGTGACCATCCTTTTACCCTCCAAGCGGTCCAAAGACTACTGGATTGCGAAGGGATCAGCTTTGCTCTGCCAGCTGAATGAGTGAAAAGGTACCATCTGCTGAAAAAGAAGTGGGCCAGAGATCTTTCCTGATGGGGGAAAAAGATGCATAACTTATATGTGAGCAAAACAGTGTTACTTCTAATCTGGCTTAAGGGTAGTAAGTGTGGCTTTTATTTCTCCTATAACCTAAAATAAAGTGTCTAAGTTTTTCTTTCTGTTGGTAATTCAAGCCCTGATGTGAAAGCAGTGGGTTCGGTGCCCACCTCTCAAACCCGCTCCTCCTCCCCCATGTGAGAGCCAGGCAACTTCCACTCAGTAGCCTGGGGGCTCCTAGGCAGAGTCAGAACCCAGCACTTCCTCATATGAAAGGCCTGGTATACACTTCAGTCACATGGCGCCGGTGCTTCCATTTCTAGACCAGATCAAGGCTCGGAGCCCAACTCATGGGAACCTGATGCAGTGTCAGCACCAACTGGGAGCCAACGAGCAGGATAACAAGACCTTGGCCCACGGTGCCAGTGCCTCCGCTCTGTGGGGCTGTGCTTCCACCAAAGTGCAGGCCGGTACTGCCCCAGTGAGAGGAATTTTCTCCTTCCACTTGAGGATGATGCTGTGTGAAAACTGGCCAGGTGCATTTGAGCTCCTGCCCCCAGTAGAGGTTGTTGGGTCAGTGCCAAGATGGAGCAACCACTGTGACAAACTATTTTATGTCAGCCCTGCCAACGAGAGTCTGTCTGCTTCCTTGGCCATAACATGAGCCAAGAAACTGGGAACTGCCCAGCTAGGATATGGGCCTCTGCAGAAAGCCACACCACCCCTACAGACAGTTGGAAGAACTAGGACAGCCACAGTAATCTTACTCACCCATTTTACCTCCACTTCCCCACCTTCATCCCCATACCCATCAAAGTTAAGAACAGACTGAAGTCACAGAGAAGCAGGGAGCACTTCTATTAGACTGAGTTCGGTGAAGGAATCAGAAACTACTGTTGGTGCTTCACACAGGAACAGGTGTTTACCAAGCCGTGGGAATGGCTACAGCTGCAGAAGGCAGAGGGCTGACATTAGGCACCACAGAAAGCTGCAGAAAACTGTACAACTCGCAACTACACCAGGCTCGTAAAGCAGATGACTAAACAGTGGGATGCAGGGCGAGCCTGGCCACTGCACAAACTTGTGTCTGCTGAAGCCTGCACATACCTACCATCACTACTGAATAAAAAGGTCTTCTGCCCCCTCTGCCTTCTAAATCTCACATAACTGTATCTCATTAGGAGAATCTCAATCATAGCAGCAAGGGAATCCGGGAAAGTCTATCCTCCTACCCCTGCAATTCAGGGGGGGCAGAATGGAGCAGAGGGGGTGGACATGGATCCTGAGTGCCATCACACCACCTTTCAGTGAGACGCCAAAGATCTTCTGGGCCCTGGAAATACTGAGAATAACCCCACAAGAAAGTCTCTGGAAAGGAAGGGAAGGCCACAGAGCTGCAAACCCAGGCAATCAAGCTTACCCTAAACTAGATTAGGAACAAACACATCTACTTCTTATCAGCCCCACCCAAGTCCTGGGCAGACCCTCTGGGTTGTGAGCTGCTCAGAGGCCCAGGAAGACCATAAGGAAATCTTGCCACAGGTGGGAGACCCTGGTCTAGAACCACAATGGGAGCGGGCGGGTCGGGGGGCGGTTGGAGATTAGCTGGGCAGGGCTAAAAGTTCCCATTTCAGACTGAACTGAGGTAGTTCTACTCTTAGTCATTTTATATAGAGACTCCCCATAAGATTTCATTTGGAAAAGACATAGACATATAAATAATAAATAAATAACAAGACAGGACGGGGGAGCGTCTGAAAACCACTTCCTTGCACAGCACCTCTGACAAAGCCTGCCCACCTGCCCAGTCTTCAGCACGTCGGTGAGACGCCCTCACACATTCTACGTAATGAAAGCCTTGTCAGTGCAGGAAGCACCCTATTCACCAGCCCTTGAAGAGAGAGGAGCAGAACAAAGCTCCCACAGCCTACTGACGCCCCTGCATCCAGAACCAGGAGTGAACAGGAAGAAGAGTCGCGTGAGGGAAAAAACGGTCAGGATCCAAAGTTGCAGGGAGGCCCAGGAGTGAAGCAGTGACAGTATTCAGAGGGTGTGAGCAAGAGTTGTTTGCCTGATATATATACATTGTGGGGAAAAGTCTACATGAAAAAAAGTATTATTTTCATATATTTCATTTACAATTAATTATTTTCATACAACTCATTATGTTACAAAACTGTACACCTACCCCAAGCATTGTCGGATAACCCAAAGTCATTCCTTGGAAAGAGAAGAATCAACTTTTATTCTGAGTCTCTTCTCCTGGGTTGGGCCTATCAAGGCCAAACCAGAGTGTGGAGTACAGGAATGGCCGTCCTTCAAGTCCAAGGGGTCGGGGTCTTGGACTGGCTTCTCTAGTTGTCACAGGAGGAGTGTCTCTGTTTGGAAAGCCAGCACCAGCACCCAGAACACAGGAGTCCAGAGAGACAGGCAGGCACTGCTGGCCACCATCTGGCTGTGGTGGGAATGCCCTTGGCGAGGGAGCCGCAGCTCGGCAGCAATGTGCCTGTCCATAATAGGGACCTGGAGTTGTGGGACCACAGCACTAGGAGGCAAAGAAAAAGACAGAGTCTCAGGGCACAGCAGGAGCCACGGGATACTCCAAGGCCCCCAAACGCCCACACAGCTTCTTTTCATCTCCCTACTTCAAAGACAGGAATGGATCTTAGTATGTTAATAGGTTTCCTGTGTCTTTGGCCCACGTTACCACTGCTAGAACAAAACCAAATAATACGGCGTTAAGACTAGCACACCGGGCAACCCTCCCCTGGCTATTTGGTTCTTGGTCCAAGGATTATTAAAACTCTAGGTGTAAGAAGGCCCAACTCAGATTTGCTTATCATTAGCCTCTGAGCAATCTCAGGCAGGGACTCTCCTCACTGACCACAGACCGCACAGCCCAGCCATAAGGAGTCCTTCCTGGGTCTCTGGCTGCCTCCCCTTCCCCAGCTCAGGTCTGGTGTGACTACCATGCAGTCATCGCAGGTCAAGACAGAACAAGCTGAGGGGCCCATGACCTCAGGCTCACCTGGCCCTTTCAGCTCAGCTCAGGTGTAAAGTGCCCAACTCCATGGCCCCCTTGAAAGGAAATGGCTCAGACTGAAAAAGTACTAACAGGTCAATTTAATCCTCCATCAATGAAGGATGGTTGAGAAGCCACCCTGAGTCAGGCACCATGGGGAGCACGGACACCAACAGGATCTGTCCCTGTTCTCCAGGTCCCATTTGGCTGCCAGCTTCTGTCCATTTAAAAATGCAAAGCCCACAGCACATCAGACGCCTGCTTCAAACCTTTCAGTGGCTCCCTACTTCCCTCAGCATGAGACTCTCAGTCACTCCACCCCGTTTACCTTTCTGGACCCCCATCTCACCCCACTCCCCCTTGACCTCCCAGGCTCCAGCCAGAATTACTTTATCTAGGTTTAACATGCTCACTCTCCACGCCAGGCTTTTATACTGTTCCCTTTGCTTGGAACTCCTTCCCCTCCTTGTTCAGTAGTTCACTCATTCATTCAACATTTATTATGAGGCACCTACACAGGCACTGGATCCCTGAATCTCCTGATCCAGACTCAGAACCTCTACTCATTGAGCTCTACTTTGTCAGGCTTCTGTTCAGCATTAGCCAAAAGGTCCCCTCTCTGGCTTCCTCCCTAGATTGTAAGCGCCGTGAAGGCAGAGGGCCAGTGTCCGTCTGGTTCATGCCAAAGTCACAGCACCCAACACAACAGCAGGCACACAGGAGAAACTCAGTAAGTTTGGGTTGAATTGAATTGGATCCTAGATCCCAGGCCTCTCCAGTGTAGTTCTTCTGGCAGCCTTATGCCCTGCAGACCAGGCTGGGTCATCACCTTTGGCTCCTCTATCCACCTCTTAGGCATCTCGAAGAGTGTACATTCTGCGGTCACCACCTCCCTGTAATATATAGGGGCTGAACAAGCCCGTTCCTACAGAGCTGCTTCCAGCTCTGCAAAACTGTGAAATTCTCCCTGATCTGCGGTGGAGAGAGGGCTGGCAAATTAAGTTCTTTACAACCGTTATTCCAGCCTCATTCTACCTTTAACAGACCCATCCATGTCCCCCTCCCCACAACCATTTGTTCTTTAACAGAGATAAACATGTTGGCCTTACCCTGGCTTGACGCAACTACCTTTGCTCTGGATTCATCTCTATCACAGCGGCCAGAAGACCGGCGCCCAGGGCCGTGAGTAAAGGAAAGGCTGCTCCATGAGGAGGGTGCTCATCCCTACCAGAGCCCTGAACCTCCACCGCATAAGCAGGGTGACGGGCATTTGTAGGCTGCTCCCCACACCTGCTCCCGGGGTGAGGACGGATACCACTGTCCATCAGCCCAACCCACCCGCCTCACCTCTCTTCCAGTCGGACCCACAGGTCGCTGAACTGCCCGAGCTTCTGCCTCCGCTGCGGCCTCCTCCGCTTTTTCCGGAACTTCCTCTCTGCCTCCCCGGGCTGCTCGGCACTTCCGGGCAGGGACACGTGGGTTGGCAACAGTGAGTGCACCGCAGACCCAGCTTCCAGTACCAGCACTTCCGGGGCGGGCACTTCCGGAGCAAAGATGGCTGAGGAGGCGGGCTGCGATGAGGGAGACGAGGGACTTGTACTCTTCTTTCTGTAAATAGGGGTGAAAGGAAGATGAAATTGGAGGACGGTCACACATTATGGCGCCTCCCCCACCCCTAAGGCTCAAGACCTCACAACAGGCGGGTAATGTTCAAGTTCAAGCCGGCTAGGGACGGCAGGGTTCTGGAAGCCACCTCCAGAATTGATCACTTTTACACCTTTATTTCTCCCTCACATACCTCACTGTAGTCTCTCCAAATCCCCTAGCCCTGAGGAGGAAATACAAGATTTCTAACTGTCCTTCCCTAACAATGGGTCACCTCTGTCTAGAAAGTCACTGAAAATTACAGCATATAAAAAGAGGTGAAAAATGTTTAAATGCCATTTACTTAGAACGACTGAAGTAGCCCTTAACCCTGTTAATCCCTCCTGTACCCTTATAAGGGCTCTACTCAGAAAGAGGCTCTTTGGCCGCTGGTAGCCGCCTCATCCCCAGTGAAGGACTGCCGGTGTTCACAGGGCTGGCTTTTAACCACCTTATGCCGGGTCAGACCATAAACCATCTTCCCCAAAGGGAACATATGTTTTTCACCACTAATAAGAAACTCAAACTTGCTTCTAGTTTTCCCTAAAGGTGACTATAGTTCCCCAAAAGTCTCTTTGGGCCTGGAAGTGAGGAAATAAGCCATTAGGAAGACCAAATTTCTTCCTACAACAGGACTTTTGTCAAGGGTTTGGTTGGGGGGCAGGTCAGTAAGAGAAGAATCCTAGCCGCTAGAGGTCAATCCCATTGTCTCCTAATGTAGGCAGTGACGGGCCTGAAGCTCCATCTGCCTGAGGAAGGGGAGCAGTGATGTGCCATGTGCATCCTCCAACAATGTGGCTGCAGCAGACCAGCTTATGTAAGAACTCAATGGCTCTGCTCTGATTCAGCCTTAATGAAACACCCACCTGCTAAAAGTTGGCCTTGGTTCTAACCCACAACCTGACAGTACCCAAAATGTCAGTTAGTATCCATGGGCCTGTATGAGGAAGGGAGGAGGTGTAAGAGATAGAGAATGAAGAAGGGGAAGACCCAGGTTTGGCAGAAAAAAGGTAAAAGAAGGGAATTTCTCAAATGGCAAAGAAAGAAAAAAGGCCCCTACTCTGAACCTGAGGCTGGAACTCCTGAAACAGATAGTCATAGTTAGAAGGCCCTGGAGGACAGAACCTGCCAGATTCATCACTGTTTCCAGAGCCCAGCACAATGCCTGGCACATAAGTGTGACACCGCTTAGATGCACCTTTTCATTCTACCAACAAAGAAACTGGGGTCTACAGAGGAAAAGGGTCCCACGTAAGGCGCTCCAAGCTTTTGGTGGCTTTCTAGAGGATTCAGGAGCAGATGGTCTGGCACCCCCCAATACTAGGCCCTCTGCCATAGCAGAGATTACATCTGTGTCATCCTTGACTGCCATATAACCCAAATAGGTCCTGGTACACAGTAGGCACTCAGAAAATTCTGTTGCTTTTACTTAGCAAGGAACATGGACTCAAACTCACTAGGGCTGGGCTCTGTGGCTTCTAGCACAGCTTCTGTGCCCCACAGTGGGGCAAATCACAGCTTTGGTTCTGTTCAACTCACAACAGACACAAGAAGACCTCAGCCCAGTTACTCCAGGCCGTGAAAGCCAAGGCTTGAGAACCAAGTTAATAACCCTTGGGAGTTGGGGGGGAGGGTTATCCAGAAGAAATTAACTTTACTCCTCCTGCTTTTTATCTTCCTCATATTGCAGAGCTGAGATGTCCTGGGGAAACATAACACCCACTTTTCAGTTGAGGAAACAGGACTGACTTGCCCAAAGTCCCAGGAAAACAAACTGACTTGCGCAAAGTCCCAACAAGGATTCAGTGCCATTTTCAAATAACAATCATTGTTGAGATTTTTTTCAGGTTATAACGCTAATCCATTCTCACTGTAGAAAATATGGAGAATATAGATTAGTGTCACTGTCATCTCCAGGGAGAGATCCTACAGACAGATGCTCACACAGGCTCAGACACAGGCTTAAGGGTCCCAAGGGCTGTAGGGGTAGCTGCTTCTCTGCCAGGAACAGAAAATTCCAGCTGCTGAGCACACCCCAATCCATCCCAGAGCTTTTGGGCTGACCTAAGCATCTATCACAGGTTCAGGTTCTAGGTTACCATGTTTTGGTCCTTCTGAATTCCCTCTAGAGACTCATGAAGCCTAGGCCTATGGTCATTTTGGTCACAATATAGGACTATCTTGTTGTGCTGACAGACTGCTTGTCCCCTGCCTACATTTCACATAGTCTGCATACTCCATGGAAGTTTCCAAGACAGAAACACCATGGCTGACATGGCCTCTCTCCTGGGCACACATCCACTGAAGGACATGTGGTATCCAAGACAGAGCCCAGGTTTGGAAACTTGGGCAAGATAATTAGCCTTTCTGAGCCTCTGCTGCTTCTGTAAAGTTGACGTATCTCACCTGGTTGCTGTGAGGATTAAAACAGCCCGTGCACGACAATTCACACAAGGTTGAGCACACAGTATGCACTCCACATGCATTCCCCTTTCTCCAGTCCCTCTATCTAGAGCTAAGTGACTTTGTATGTACCCCAGCAGGGCTGACCGGAACCTTGGAGCACCCCACTGTGTAGTAAAGGGACATTTGCCAGATTCTCATTGGTATCTGTGGTAGGCAGAATAATGACCCCCAAGGATGTCCACGTCATAATCCCCAGAACCTGTGAATATGTTGCCTTACTTGGTAAAAGGGATTTTGCAGATGTGATTAAGGACCTTGAGATGGGAGATTATCCCAGACTATCTGGGTGGGCCCAATGTAATCACATGGGCCCTTAAAACTAGAGAACCTTTCTGTAGTCAGTGGGAGATGTAACTATAGAATAATGGTCAGAGATGCAATGTCACTGGCTTTGAAGATGGAGGAAGGGGCCACAAGCCAAGGAATGTGAGCAGCCTCTATAAACTGGAAAAGGTGAGTGAACAGATTCTCCCCTAGAGCCTCCAGATGGGACTGCAGCCCTACCAACATCTGATTTCAGCCCAATGCGACCTGTGACAGACTTCTGATCTACCTAACTCTAAGATAATAAATCTGTGTTGTTTGAAGTCACTGAGTTTATGGTAATTTGTTATGGCAACGAAAAAAAACTAATACAGCATCCATTATCCTGGGAAGGGAGGGGGTGGCCTAAATCCTCAGGATCAGCCCAACATGACCCCCATCCCTTCCTCCTCTCTGCCGAGGAAAGGGCAGCTTCACAGCCAGGAGCATTTCCAGTGTATTCCAGCCTGCTGACAGGTGGAGGGTAGTGGCTGCCAGTTGCCCTCCCCTCACCCCAACATATACCCTCCTTTCTGTCTTCCTAATACTGGCCTACCCAAGACCCAGGGGGCTGGTGGGCCTGGAGTAAGCTAAGTCACCAGTTAGCAGCCGTCCTGCCCCCACACACACCAGCCTGCCCCAGATCCAAGTTCCACATGATTAAAACCATCCCTCAAGGATTATCACATAGCTGCTGAGGAGGGGAAGAAGGAATCAGGTCTCTCCACAACCACGGCCCTGGTCCTCACCAACCCCTTCACTGTGGGCATTTCCTCTGCTCTGGGCCCTTAGCCCTAGCTCCTCCTTCTCCTCAAACAGGAGCTCCTTTGCAGACATCATGCTCCTTCACCTCCCCTAGGAGCACTGCAGGCAAGCTCACCACTAAAAACTCTCAGATGCGACGTAATGGAGCACATACTGTGCGCCAGGTGTCAGGACGGCTACTGCAGAAGCACAGCCAGACTGCTTGGGATCATGCAAGAGGCTGAACCCAGGCTGGGGCAGTGAGGGAGGAGCAGTGAGGAAGGGGTAGCATTTGCGCCAGATCTTACAGATTCTGATAGAATTAGGGGTAGGGGCAGTGAATGAGTCCCTGGCAGAGCACACTGCATGGACAGAGATGAAGGGGCTGAGAAATAAAAAGCAGAGGAGAAAAGGCAGAGAGAGAAGGGTCGTGCAGGCAGAGGGGCTGAACTGTATCCTGACTCTGATTAGCTAGGTGACCGTTCACAGTTTCTTCATCAGTAAAGAAGAAGACACACCTACCTCACAGGCTGGTGTTGAGGGTTAACCGAGAGTCCATGTGAACCGGCTACCACCTGACAATCGATCAATAAATGATCTTTCCCTCCCCTGGGAAGTGTGGACAGCCCAGTGTGATGACAGCACTGGTTCTCAGCCCTCACTGTGCATCAGAAGCTCATGGATTCCTAACCTCTCTTCCCTCAGGGGCAGGCGTCAGCGTTAGAGCAGAATTATGAAGCCTGGGAACAACCATCAACACACACACATATACACATATATACAAATACACACACATACACACACACACACACAGACACACACACACTCTCCCAGGCAGGGCCCTCTCCAGCACCCCAAGGATAGTGTACCAAACCCCAGCCCAGTGAGTCAGCCTGGGGCTGGGCGCTGAGAAGGGATCAGCGGGCCCAGCCCATCCTGCTTTCCAGGAGCACACAGTCCAATGGGTGAGGGAAGACCCACAGTCCCCCTAAAACAAGCAGAGAACCACTAAGGGCTGGGTTCTCCCTTCAGAGCCAAAGAAGAACAGGAGGGAGAGATGGATGGAGTCCTGAACAGTCAGCAGAGCTGACCGAAGGAGAGGCAGGATTTTCCCAGTCAGGGGGAGGAGGGGAGGGCACTTCAGACAGAGTGAAGAGCATTAGCAAAGGAGGAGAGGCAGCGAGGAGGACAGAGGCTTTCTGATACAAGAAGCCTATCCGTGCTGGAACAAGGTAGAGTCTGGGTGCCAAGACATCAGCATGAAGACAGTGGACTTTGGAAGAAAACAATAAGAAATCACTGAAGGTTTCTGAGTAAGGGACACTTGCAAGATTAGTCCCACAGAAAGGTAGAGACGGGACCAGAGGGCAACAGCCATGGGAATGGAGAAGAGAGCAAATCCGAGAGATACTTTAATGGAGGAAACGGGAGGCCTGGTGAAGGTGAAAAAGGAGAAGTCTCGGGCGAGGGCTTTTGTAAGCTAGAAAGTGCTATGTGAAGAACTGTTATTATTGACACACTGAATGTAGGGTGTGGAGAGAGGTGGGGGACAAGACAAGCCCAGGGTGTAGCCAAGATTTCACGATGAGAGGGAGACTGGGAGATTCATGGCTTCTGGGATGGAAACCGGACTCCCAGGGAGGACCCTCTGGTGTAAGGGCATAGGGAGAGGAGTCGGCTTGAGACAGCATGAAGTGAAGGGTCTTCCGAAGAGAGAGAGGGCACTCAGAGAAGGGCAGCCATCAGGCAGACACGACAGCTGGACCCCCTCTCTATCTCCTCAGCAGAGGGGACAGGCATTTCCCTCCTGGAGTACTCCCTCTCACTACAGCTGAGATCTCTGCCGAGAGGGGGCACTGCTGACCACGATCTGGAGAGAGTGGGGGCAAGAGGAATGGAGGGTGTGCTATGGACTGAATTGTGTCCCCCTAAAATTCATATGTTGAAGCCCTAACACCCAGTTCCTCAGAATGTGACTGCATTTGTAGATAGGGCCTTCAAAGAGGTGATTAAGTCAAAATGAGGCCGTGAGGGTGGGGTCCTAATCCAATCTGACTGATGTCCTTATAAGAAGAGAAACTTGGGACTCAGAGACACTAGGATTGTGTGCAGGTGGAGGAAAGACCTCAGGAGAAACCAACCCTGCCCGCACCTTGATTTTGGACTTCTGGCCTCCAGAACTGTGAAAAAATAAATTTCTGTTGTTTCAGCTGCCCAGTCTGTGGTATTTTGCTATGGCAGCCCGAGCAAACAAGTATAGAGGGGGAGGGAAGGGCCACCTTGTACCCACTAGGACTGGAAAGGGGGCAGAAGATTAGCAGGGAGGCCAGAGTGGGGTCAGCAGCATTGCTGAGGAGTGGGGTCTGGGCCTCCTGAGTTCTTTACAGAAGGGTCCACAGGGCCAGAGGGCGGCTCTGAATAAAAAATGAGAAACAGACCTGGGGGAAAAAACACTCAGAGAAAGCGAGGGGGCCTTGCTCCTGCCCCCGAGATGGGTCTGACAGGCACTCCCTGCTCCTCCAGCCCCTCTGACCCTATGTTATGACTGATCCCACCATCTGCCTCCCTAAACTTCACAAATGCCCAGGTCAAAGGGCACTAAGCATGATGCCTAATCACCCCTCCTGGGGCCCCAGGACCATGGAGCAACCTTCCCTCACTTTCTTTTCTGCCCCCAGCACTGCTGAGGAAAAGGCCAGTGTGGCCTCTGCTGCCCAAAGTGCCCAGGCAGACAACCCATGTCTGACACAGGCCTGGCCACAATGGGATGCCAGCTGAGCTGGATGCCGAGTGTCCATTTAGTGGCCATTTCTCCCAGGCCTGGGGGTAATGGCCGTGCTGGGGCCCTCTGGAGCCCCTCAGGATACAGCCCATCCTGGCGCCCAGGCAGCCCTGTGAGGGTCTCGGCTCCCCTAGCAGCCCCCCAACCGGGATAGAAGCATAGGAAGGTTACTTGTTGATGGGCCGTCCAGCAGGGGCGTGTTCTACCTCATAGCCCTCGCGCCGCAGAACATCAAGCACTGTGTTGTTGCCCATGAAATGACCTGCAGAAAGAAAAACGATCAGAACTGCGCCAGCTCTCGTGAGCACTAAACATACCCCCCAAACACACACTCCAGAGCAAAGAAATAACCCTGCCAACCCCTTCCCTTCTGTCCAGCCAAGTGTAGTTCCCGAGAGCTCCGCAATTGGGCCCCCAACAGCCATGCAAGGCAGGCAGGGCGGGAGAAGCAGTGTTTCAGAGATGAGGACACTGAGGATCAGAACGGTGCAGTGAGCTGGCCGGAGTCACACAGCTAAGGGGAGAACCTGGACACCAAATCCCAACCTTCCACCTCTGAATCCAGTGCTAACAGCCCTGACCATTCTCATTCAGATAACCCAACCACCTCTCAGACCCACACCCCCTTCTGTCCTACACACAGTTATAAATGCCCAACAAAAATCTCCCTTCAGCAGAAGCCACCCTAGCTGGAAACCTCAATTTGAGTTTTATTTCACTTTTTTTCTTTTTAATAAAAAGCAGCAAAGATCAACCAGATAAGCTTACACTGGCATCTTAAAATAAATATTTTAAAGGCCAAGGGTGGATCCTGGGATTCATCTTCTTTCGTCTCAGGCTTTAATGCTCAGAATGGACATGATCCTCTGGGGTCACAGTGTCCCTTTCTGTTACAATTTATGGCACTTTAATGTCCTAAATGGCTAATTAAATTGCAGCACTCTGTCCTCTGATCCAGCGGAAGGTTAGAGGTATTGTTATTATCTCCACTTTAAAATGGAAAACCGAGGTAAAATAGGTTCAGGCCTTCACACACTAAGAAGCCAGAGCAGAATCTAAATTCAGGCAGTTTAGCTCCAGAGTATGTGCAGTTCTGACAACTGAACACTCACCAGCCGGAGGGAGCCTGGGAGAGCAAATTACGGTGCATTCAAACTGCAGGCGAGGCCAACAGCTGGTCTGTGAGCCCCTCCCTTGTCCTGACTCCACGGCTCTGAGAAGCAGAGTGAACTTGGATCAGCCTTTGGGAGCCTGGGGAGCCCGAAGGTGGTGCTTGTGGCAGAAGGTACTGGGCTCTACTACATTCTTGGGTCAACGGGAGATAGAGTCTATGACCCCAAGATTGATGAGGGGCAAGACTGATGACTCAGATGAAAGGGACATTGGTGAGGCCCAGATGAGCCTCGGTGCAGAAGTGCAGCAAACCCACGTGTAGATTATGCCTGGACTAGGAGAGAGCGGGGCGGGAGAGCATGCAGAGTGCTGCTGCCACCCTCATTCCCCCAGCCGTTACCAAGTCCACGTGGCAGGGAGTAACCACCATCACAAAAGTAGCTAATGTTTACTGAGCATAGGAGGTGCGGGCACTGTTCTCTGGTGCCTTACACATCGTTTAATAACCCCCCAACAACCCTATAAGGTAGGTGTACTATTGTCCCCATTTTACAGATGAGGAAAATGAGGCACAGAGAGATGAAACAAATTACAACTCAAACCCAGGTGTTTGGCTCCAGAGTCCATATTCTCAACCAATTAGGAATGAAAAAGATATTTATCGACAGCCCCTGTCAGCCATGCTTTATCATTACGGCATCAAGCTATTCTGTATGACTTCAATTTTCCTCCGACTCCAAAGGTGAGCTGCATTTCTCATCTTTAAATTTTATCTCCAGATCCTCATGACAAAAGTTGCTGTTCGATTTTAAAGCTCTGGAGCTTCAGGTTTGGGTTATCCTCACTTTACAATTAAAAGTTTGCTAACCACACGGCTTTTTAAATTTTACCCTGCCAAGGCTAACAGTCTGGGAGCAATTTCTGAATTTCTGTAGTTCCCTCTGATCAACTCAGCCTTCAGAAGGCATGAGAAGAAGTGGACTCATGGTGGAGAAAGCAGCCCCGGGAAGATCACTTGGCCCTGGGGCTCCAGGGCGCTCCTGACACCCACGATGCCCAGGGGCTGTGAGGCCTCCACCCAGTGCTGAGCAATGTGGTGAACTGTGCCCTGAGAATCCGGCCAGCCCAGGCATTGCAGACTCTCCTGTGCCATCTGTCCACACAATCCCCATCCCGAGGCCCTGCCCTCCGAACTGCTCAGGTCCAACCCACTCACCGGCCACCAGTCAAACTCACGCTCAGCCTCGCACTGGCCCAGAACACGCACCACAGGGCTGCTGTCTTTTCAAAGCATCTGCCTTTCCCCTGTACCCAGGGCCGTATTATCGCAACAGTGGATGTCAGGGAAGCTTTTAAGAGATCAGTTGAGTCTAGCATGAGTGGAAGGTGAAAGCCCACACTCAGGGGTGGCGGGCTTGTGCACCCAGCTCTTGCAGGCTCCTGCGCCCAGCGCTTTCCATCCTGGCTAACCTGGCACGGCTTCTGGGACAAAGCCATGGTCTGTGTCCTAACGAAGGGCCGCCATCACCGCCACCAGGGGATGAGCCACAGGGGCTTCTGGGGCCTGACCTCTGTCTTGGTAGCTGCAGGGCGAAGGCTAACAGCTTTGTTAGAGAAAGTCATTTGTTGTGACAGGCCGGACACAGGCTCAGCGCAACACGGCACAAGTGCACAATCCAACTATGGAATATGGGACTCACGAAGAGGAAAACCACTCACACTGACTCACAGGTGACTACAAAAGCCAGAAATTACGATTTGTTTCATGTAGAACTTTTCGACAAACAAGATCTAGGAGCCCAACCCCTCATTTTTTCTATAACAGCCTTATTTAAATATAACTCACGAGGCCAGCCCAGTGGCGTAGCGGTTAAGAGCACGCTCCGCTGTGGCAGCCTGGGGTTCGGATCCCAGGTGCACCCTGACACACTGCTTGTCAGGCCATGCCGTGGTGGCGTCCCATGTAAAGTGGAGGAAGATGGGCACGGATGTTAGCCCAGGGCCAGTCTTCCTCAGCAAAAAGAGGAGGATTGGCGACAGATGTTAGCTCAGGGCTGATCACCTCACAAAAGAAAAAAAATTAAACATAATTCACATAAGATAAAATTCATCCTTTTAAAGCGTGCAATTCAGTGATCTCTATAACATTCACAAAGTTGTGCAAGCATCACCACTATCTACTTTTAAAACATTTTCATCAGCTGAGATTTTGATAGGGATTGCATCGAATCTGTAGTTCAATTTGGGGAATACTGTCATCTTAACAATATTTAAGTCTTCCAATCCATGAACACGAGATGTCTTTCTTTAATTTCTTTCAATGATGTTTTTAGTTTTCATTGTACATCTTGTACTTCATTTGTCAAATTTAGCCCTAAGTATTTTTTTATGCTGTTGTAAATGGAAGTGGTTTCTTAATTGCATTTTCAGATTATTGATTCCTAGGGTACCGAAATAAACTGATTTTGTATATTGATTTTGTATGCTGCATCCTAGTATCCTGAACTCAGTTATTAGTTCTAATAATTTTTTTGTGGATGACAAGATTTTCTATACACAAGATCACGTCATCTGAGAAAAGAGATGTTTACTTCCTGCTTTCCAATCTGGATGCCTTTTCTTTCTTTTCCTTGTCTGACTTCCCTGGCAAGAACCTTCAGCACAATGTGGAAGAGACGTGGTGAGAGCAGACATCGTGTCTTCTTCCTCATCTTAGGAGGGAAGCATTCAGTCTTTCATCATTAAATATGATGTTAATGTTAGTGTTTCATAGTGATCCTTTAACAGGTTGATGAAGTTCCCTTCTATTCCTAGTTTGATGAGTGTTTTTATCATGAAAGAGCTGCATTTTATCAAATGCTGTTTCTGCACCTATTGAAATGATCATTGTGGTTCTTGTTCTTTATTCTATTAATATGGGGTATTACAATAATTGATTTTCAGATATCGTGGCAGGCTGATTAATGGTCCCCCCCAGATGTATCTGCATCCTAATCCCTGGAACCTGGGAACATCTTACATGTTAAAAAAAAGGATTTTGCAGATGTAATTAAGCTAAGGATCTTGAGATCAGGATCACTCACTCTGCCATTCCAGAAGTGCTTCTCTCCAACCCCCCATTTTACTGATTAAAAAAACTGAGCGAGGTGACTTGTCCAAGTTTATGAAGCTAGTGGAAGAATTGAAAAGAGAAAGCCTAAGGCCAGTGAATGCTCCTTCTGCCCACTCCCCAGCCTGTTGCTTTTCTGTCCTTCATTCCAGAGGCTGCAAAGCTGTTAGAATCACTCAAGAAAACAAAAGAATTTATTTCAAAAAGCCCACAAAAGGGGCCGGCCCCATGGCTTAGCGGTTAAGTGCACGCCCTCCGCTACTGGCGGCCCAGGTTCGGATCCCGGGCACGCACCGATGCACCGCTTCTCCGGCCATCCTGAGGCCGCGTCCCACATGCAGCAACTAGAAGGATGTGCAACTATGACATACAACTATCTACTGGGGCTTTGGGGTAAAAAAAAAAAAGGAGGAGGATTGGCAATAGATGTTAGCGCAGAGCCAGTCTTCCTCAGCAAAAAGAGGAGGATTAGCATGGATGTCAGCTCAGGGCTGATCTTCCTCACACACACACACAAAAAAAAAGCCCACAAAAGGAAATAATTTTCCCAGTCTGTCTCCATGTACACTGTTAATAGTAATAGCTGATGTATCAGCCCCAGGCCATACACTTGAGGCTTATAGTCAGATAGGAGAGAGGAGACAGACAAATTTTAGTGGAAGTTAAAAAAGTGAAAGATCCCAGAAAGAAGTTGGGATTAAGTGCTGAGCTCAGAAGAGAGAGAAATGCCTTCCCAGTGGGGAGTGTATCAGGAGTCCATGTGGAGAGAGAGCTAATGTCACATATACCAGTCCATCCAGTAATGTTTCAACCTCGCTGGCTACTCAGCCATGAGCTGGAGCCACTTTGTAACTGAAATAAGTCAAAGAAGGTGTCACTCATCTAACCTCCTACCAGAGGCACACCTCAGCATCCTCTCCATGGGAGAAGCGTCAGAGGCCAGGGTCTAATCAGAGGTAACCTACAACTCACCAGCTCCAAAGGCAAAGAAAAAGCCCTTGTCAGGGAACTCCTCCAGAAGGGCTTTCACTCGCTTCCCCATCCTCTCATTCCGCTTGTAGATAAGCTCCTGGCGGAAGTAGCTGTCGATCTCCTGAGCAGTGATGCGCTCCTGAGGCGGGAGCGTGGCATTAACAAAATTGGGAACCTCCGCCAAAATAAAGAAAAAAAATTAAGGGCAAGAGAGTTAATAATGAAGTTGCTTAATTCGAGCATCATCTCACCCAGCCTAGAGGGTCAAGACACTGTCAAAAGAAAGGTAAAGAGTGACATACTATTCTTGGAGTCTCCTGCCTGCTATTTTTTCAAACTCTAACATCATTCTCTGTAACCCAAATTAAAAAATATTAAATGAAGTGCATTGAAAGAACCCTTAGGCTACTTAAAACAGTCCTTCTGTTCCATTTAATTGATGCTGTTTGAGGCCATGTGTTTATACAAGGAGACCATATGATTTCATAGCACATCCATAGTTTTAACTTGTTTGAGTCACACATGCTTTCTTCATAAAAATAATTTTACATAGTCACATAGTTTAGAATCAATAATTATGATTCTACTACCAAATACATGGAATTTTTATAAACATTCAACTGTTTTATAAATTCCATACATTTAAATTTTCATTATTTCTCCAATTCCTATTTCTCCCTCTTGCTTTCTCCAGTGTTCTTTGCCCTCCTAGCAAATATTTCACCTGATTCAGCTACACGTGTTAGCCAATTTCAGTATTTTGGCTCACAGGGTGCTGTTATACCAAAATTGTGACCTCAAGGCAATCAATTCTTGCAACGCAGTGGCTGTAGGTGAGGCTGACACACAGTGTTTTATCCGTACCCCCTTGGCTCTCTGGCTTCCCAAACCTGGGCCTCTCACCCCTTCTCCTGGGCTCATGTTCTGTCCTCTACCCCAGGATTTAACAAGGTTAACCATTACCTTAGTCAAACATAGAATAGGATATCTACCATGCCTGCTCCTCCTACTTCCAGTAGCCTCTCAAAGATCTTTTGAAAATCCTCACACTCTGTAACGTAGCCATCCATTGCCATTTTATGGATAGGAGATCTCCTTCTGTTATTTCCTTGAAATGATATTCTTTCATTTTCAAATCAAAAGCCTTCCTCTTCTCCTTTATCATCTTTTTAAAATCATGTTATTTACATAAGATCCTCCCGTCCATTTCCCAAAATCTCTTCTCTTCAGCAGAGCACTCCCCTTGTACCAGCCTCTCCACACAGGCAGCCGGAACGTGCAGTGATCTCCCGCTGCTGTCCTGCTCCACCTTCTACAAGCCAAACAGGACCCGTGCCTGCACCACCTGGCCCAGGCCAGCCTGGCCCTCCTTCACAATGGCAGGCACATTCCCAGTACCGCACACCGCCTGTGAGCGGGACAGGTGTGCAGGAGCCACAGGAAAGAAATGCATAAGACATCTGCCTCTAACTGTTCCATCAGCCTTACCATTTGCCCACAGAACTCCCAAATCCCCCACTTGTGTTAACTTTTTTTGCGGCTTCAAATTTTAGTTTCCCATTTGATCTTGACCTCTCTCCACACTTCCCCCACGCCCACCAAGGATGCACATAAGAATTATCTCCACCATAAACTCTACTATTCCTTCTTTTGTGTAGTTCTTGTTTTCCCATTCCTCTTGCTTTCTTGCCTTGGTTTTACTTCCTCCCACACTAGGCTCTCTGGAAAGCTCATCATGTCTTTGACACTTGTGGGGCAATGAAGGATTCGGCCTCCAGCGTCCCTCTCCCCAGTGCTGCCACTCCTTCCTCACTTCTTATATTCACTCACATTCCCTTAGGACAGGCTCCCAGATTCAGCAGGCCAGGACAGCATCGCCCACACCCACCTGCTCCCTTCTCTCTTTCCCCGGTATCCTCCTGCATGAGGTGGTGCAAACAACACACTCCCTATCTCAGAAGCTTGGCTGGCACTTGCCACTTCCACTTGATCTTAGTGGGGGGAGAGGGGAGCCATGGTT
This sequence comes from Ceratotherium simum simum, assembly GCF_057802395.1. Taxonomy (NCBI): domain Eukaryota; kingdom Metazoa; phylum Chordata; class Mammalia; order Perissodactyla; family Rhinocerotidae; genus Ceratotherium; species Ceratotherium simum. The sequence continues at coordinate 2,887,693 of NC_141910.1, read as the reverse complement.
TGTCCCATGGGAAGTATGTTGATAAAAGCATGACAAATATCCATTCCAGCTCCCTCCTGTAGGGAGGCTGCAATCCTCTGAGCCCTGAACAGCCGCTTCCTTCCCCTTGATGGCCCACAGGTGAGGTCTGTCCTGGGCGTACACTCACTGCACCAGCTCAGCCATGCTCATCCTGGAATACTGCAGGATGGAACCCATGTCTGCAAATGCTGGCAACCCTCTCAGCTTCTTACATGCCCCCCGTAAGAATACCATGAACACTTCCGTTGCATCATGCTCCCAAGCTCCTAGAACCCATTGAAAGCTGCAGCCAAAGTTTTGCTCCACCATTTCTCAAAAGTGTTACCTAAGTCAGCCAGGAGGCTCTCAGACTCAGATCCCTTCCCCTCTCTGAAGGCTGGTTCATACTGCCTGCTGCCGAATCCCTTGAAGCTTCACCCTTTGACTGGAATCCTGGAATTACTCTCATCAATGCCCCTCTCAGTTCTTAAGTTTCACAAAGAATGCCTTTGTTAGCCTCAGCATCTCATTCAACTTCTAAATCTGCCCAGTGTTATTTTTAGAGTCCTTCATGACCTCAATCCTTTGTACACAGGATGCCCAGGTGTCAGGAGGTAACGTCTCTATTCTTGTATTTAGATGCGTGCTGAGCTGGGCGGAGGACCAAGGGCCTCACCTTGGAGCTGTCGTGGCTGAAGATGACTGAGCTGAGGTCCCCACAGTTATAGTGTTTGATGAGATCCTCCGTCGTGTAGGGAATCCGAAGGCTGCCTGCTCGCAGGCTCTCCTGCTGCAGAAGGGTCTGGTTCAAAGCAAAGATGACCTGAGGGGAGAAAACACGGGTCTCTTTTAAGTTCACTGACACAGCAATCGTTAGCTGCTGTCTTATTTCTTTTGTCCGTGGTCAGCAACAGCCTCACCTCTGTGTTCATTATGTAAGGACATGGACACGGCTGCTCAAAAAGAGAACACAAGAGCCAGCCCAGATGGCCTAGCGGTTAAAGTACAGCATTCACTGCTTCAGTGGCCCAGGTTCACTTCCCACTTGTGCAAATGGTGGTGACCCATCTGTCAGTTGCCATGCTGTGGCAGCAGCTTACATAGAAGAACTAGAACAACTTACAACTAGGACATACAACCATTCACTGGGGTGTTGGGGAGGAAAAATAAAGGAAGAGCTAACAGATGTTAGCTCAGTGCGAATCTTTCCCGGCAAAGAGGAGGGGACACGTTGAGTGTCCAAAGAAAAGGAGGACAGTCCCCGGCCAAGTCAGCACCCTTGGCTCACACCTGGATAAGTGCCTTAAAAGGGACAGAGACACCCTGGAATTCTCCCACGAGAGTGACCCAGAGGTGAGGAGACCCAAAGAGCTGGCTTGTGAGGAACGGCTGAAGACACTGGGGCGTGGGGCAGGGAGGGCTGGGGCCACACAGGCAGACATACCAACGGGTTTCAATTACATTAAGGACTGGACAGGAATACGTACACAAGATACACAAGTCTTTTCTAACCATCAGTGAGGCATTTGCCAGCTAATGGATTCATTAGATCCATGGGATGTTAACGGAACTTACTGCGGGATAAAAGGGGGAAATGGGGCTAACCAAAATCAAACAGGTTTTATCTTTACAGAACTTCTCAGAGTCTTTGACACACCAATCACCTTGAAGACGTTTCACCTGTGCCTAAGAAGCTTACAAAGCCTTGCTAGGACGTTTGTCTTTGCTTTGTTTGTTTACTTTCGATGAGTAAGCTTTAAAGAAGTTTACAAAGCAAAACTAAGCCAATAACATTAATGATTTCCTGAATGCTTACTATGTACCAGGCACCCTGCTACGTGCTTTGCTTATGTTATCATTTAATCCTCCCAACAACCTAAGGTAGTAACTATTGTTAAATGTACTTTAAAGATGAAGAAAATGAGGTGAAAATAGTTAAATAGCTTCCTGAAGGTCACATAGGTTAGTAAAACAAAGTAGGGATTTGAACCCAAACAGTCTAATACCAGAGCCCAATATCTTCAGCACTACGCTGTACATGAGGTATGCTGCTACTGAGTAGCAGTAACTGGCTTTTGTCATGTGGTCTAATTTAAATTATTAGCTTAAGTTAAAGACCTAGGAATCTGAAATTTGGAAGAAAGAAGGGAGGGACAGTGGAAAAGAAGGAGACAGAGAGAGGAGGGAGAAAAGAGAGAGAGAGGAAGGCAGAAAGGGAGTCAGAAGCAAAGGCATGATAAAGCTTTTTTTCACCCAGACTAAGAGTAACAAACACATTGTAGAAAATCTAGAAAACAGAAAAGTATAAAAAAGAAATTTTAAATTGCCCCTAATTGCAACATTCAGGTTATAACTGCTTTTAACAACTTGTGAGTATATTTCCTTTCAGTTTATTCTATATTTTATACAGTTGATTACATTATATATAAAATTTAGCATCTTGCACTTTTTGTTTGACAGCATAGGCATTTCTTCACATGACTAAAGCCTTACCTTCACATTTTGTGTGATATGCCATAATTTAGCTAAATTTTCTATTGTCAAATATTTAGGTCTTCACTGAAAAGAGAAACTATCATGACTAACACCATCAAGAGCAGTAGTTTTTTCTATTTTCAAGTTATTTCCTTAGTATAGCTTCCTAAGACCAGGACCACTGAGTCAATGGGCATGCATCATTTAAAAACTTTTAGAAAAACTTTTTTACTCTTGCTTTTTTATAAGAAAAATTTAATTCTCCATTAAAACACAAATTCAATAAGCATTAAGTAGTAACCCAGACAATCTCCCACAGCCAATGTTATAAAGAAGCCCCATCTCCAATACAATTTGTACCCCAGCATTGACGCAGCCCTGGCAGCATGCCAGGGAAATCGCACTGTTGTGACTGGGCGCCCACCATTCCCTCCACCTGGAAGGCTCTTCCTGCCCTGCTCCACATGGCAAACACATGCGCGTCCTTTGAAATCGCAGCAGGAGAATCTCCTCCTCTGGGAAGCTTCCATATTCACTCCCGGGCACAGCAAATCCCATCTCCTTTTGGCCCAGAGCATCTTGTAACAACTCTATCACATTGCTAATGCCATTGCCCTGTTTTGTCACCTCAAGAGCAGCAATCATGTCCTACTCACCCCCTGTATCTTTACCATCTGGCACACAGGACCTGGCATACTGTAAACATTCAATAAATTTTGACTGAATTAATAAATTTTAGAAATGACTCTGTCAAGGCCTAAAGTCTGAGGCAGGATGGATACTCACAAAAGAAGCCTGGCCAAAAATCTCACCTGCCACACCAAACAGGAAGCATCTCCAGGCAAGTCAGACTCACCAAACTTCTCAGGAAAGTAAAAAGGGGAGGGGGGGCCTAGCCCGGGAAATGAACAGAACTGCCTAATGGGGGGTTGAATTTTACCCCCAGAGACTCACTTTTATTTGCACTTATCTCTCACCCAGCTTTGGGAGGTCTGCATTTGAGCTTATTCCTTAAGTGTTTACCCTGACAAAGCCTCCTTTCTCTTAAACGCCCATGTTCTCCCCTTGTATTAGTCAGGATAGGATAAGCTATGTCACGATAACAAATTAAACCTGAAATCTCAATGGTTTAGCAAATGTGTACAGCTTGCTCCCACAAAGTCTGAGTGGGTCAGTGGCTCTTTTATCCATCTAGTCCCTTAGGAATCCAGTTCCGTTTATTGTGTGACACTGCTATCCCAATATAGAGTTTCCAGGGATGCCATAGCAAGGGAAGGAAGTGAACATGGAGGTGAGGTACCAGTTTTTAAGTGCCTTGGCCTGGAGTTCCCACATTTCATTGGCTAGAAGTAGTCACATGGCCTCGCCTAATCCTCAAGGGGGCTGGGAAATGTAGTCTTCCCATTTACCTAAGAAGGAGTAGGAAACTTAAAAGAGGTGAGCACTAATAGTCTTGACTACAACCCTCTAACCTTGAGGAAACTCCCATCCCTTAAAATAAACCCAAGAAAAATAAAAGACTCCTCCATTCTTCCTCATCATCATACCCATGAAAGGTTAACTGGTATACATATGTCATTTCTCATATTTGTCCTATGAAATTATAAACCTAAAAGCTTTGGTTAATATCTCACAACTATTCAAAATTTGTTACCTAATTGTGGGCATTTCCAGTCTCCTGTCTACCTCAGGGGCTGTGCATTAGCTGTTCCCTCCCCTTGGCATAGTTGGTCCACCCAGGGTCTTCCCACAGACCTCTGTTCTTCATTAGCACTAAGAGCACCTTTCCTTGACCTCTATCAAAGGCCACCACTGCCCCACTCTGGTTACTTTCTATCCTATTACCCTGCTTTACTTTCTCCATAGTGCTTATCACTAGCTGAAATTATCTTCTTCGAGATACCATCCAAGCCTGGATTTGTCATGCCAGGGATACCACCTGCCAATCTCCCTTCCCTCATCCTATACTATTCTATTCCTTGGGAGATTAAAATGGTTGATGGGGAATTTAATGCATTACAGTGATTCAAGATATCAGACACTTCTCTATTCAAAATTATACATGGTCCCTGGTGGAAGATGGATATCAGGGTGGTGATCTGGCTAATGGTGCTCATCAAATACAATTCCCTGTCAGCCTGTGGTCCTCAAGCACCAGAAATCCTGGGGACAGAGGTGAGAGGGGATGAAGAGGGAGGGAGGCAGGATAGGGAGCAAAATGCCAGTCATGATCCTGGGTTGGCCTACAATTCTGGAAACTCAGTGGCTGGCTGATAGAGCACCATCAAGAACAAGAGATTGTAACAGATGATGAAAGGTGTCATGAGAGTTCATTCTTGCATCAACTAATAAATGATAGAATCAAAGCAAGTACAGTGCTAAATGTTCCTGAAGTGCATTCACTCATTCCTTCTTCCATTCATTAATTCAGCCAATAAATAGTTATTGTACGCCTAATGATCCAAGCACTGAAGATACAGTAGTGAACAAAAACGACAAGATCCTTGCTCTTGTGGGGTTTTCATTTTACCTGGAAGGGGGTGGGGGATGTCAAGAGGAACCTGGGAAGAGGAGTGGAGAGGGGGCTGGTGTATCAGAAAGATGTCCTCCTCTGGGAAGAGGACAGGAAGTAGAGGCCTGAAGTGAAACTTTTGCTCTATGATTTCAGGCTTCCCGGGACACTCACACAAGCAACTCAAAACCCTTCCCAGATCGTCCCTTTGCTGCTTTGCCTTGGGGAGAAGGAGGTCACCTTGTGTTCACCCAGGACCTCTGAGGAGGCCATACTATAAACGCGTGTCTTTTAGGGAAGATTGAACAGTGAACTGTGCATCTGATTTGGTGCTAAATCTTTCTTTTGTTGCTCAAAAACACAGAAATACACTTTTTAAATCTCTAACACAATCTCCTATAATCACTCATCTTTCCTTCCAGAATTACTGTAACCTTCTAACTAACAACCCTGGGGGCTTTAATATCATGCTTATTTACAACTGAACCACTTCTGAAAGGCCTTAAGCATCTTGCAGTTTAAAAGCCAGCACAAGAGAAGCTGCTGAGCAATGTGCCTCAGGTGCCCACCTAAGAGATTTGGCGGAAGGGGCTGGGTTTTCTCAGCTGGGAAGACCAAGGATCCTGGCCCACTGTGCTCACCGGCAGATCCCAAGCACTGAACACTGTGCTCACTATCTGTCCAATGAAACGCTTTCAATGAGAGCCAGAGGAAGGCTCAGAGAAGCACTCCCAGGGACAGCTTGGCTGGGTTATCCAAGGAGGCAGCTGCCCTTACCTCCTCCCTCAGTGGCTTAGCAGGAATGTGGGCAAGCCTCTGGAGCGCTGTTTATGTTTAAGGGGGAAAAGCCCATACTGAAACAAATCAGACTCCTTGGAGAAAAACCAAAGATGGTTCCTGAGGAAGAAGTCTCCGAGTGAGGCCAGAGGGCCTTCCAAGGGTCTCCTCGGAGCTGAAACACTCCCAAGGACTCTGAGCCCCTGTTAGCACACCACCTCCCACACAACCAAGGAGGGAGTCACTGCCATCCAGCTCTCCCTCCTGCGGACAGCAGCACTTTATCGCCCACGCTGCCCAGACCTGGGCTAAATGTCCATGCCTGGGGCCACCCAGAGCTCCGTCCAACCAGGGACAGGGCCTGGAGACACTGCTGGAGGTGCCTTCCTTTGGGTGAAACTTTGGAGAGGCCCGGGGTGGCCATGGGTGTCTGCCCTGGTGTCTAGAGGAGGTAACTACCCCTTGGTGCTCTGCAGGAAGTCTCTACAGCCTGGAGCAGGCAGCAGGGAGCGCATGAGTGCTCCTCAAAAAGAATACAGCACCCCAAACTCACCCCAACTAAAACCACTGAGGTCCAGACCCAGCTTCTTCGGAGACCTGCTGCGGCACATCTAAATGCCCTGCGCTGACAGGATTAGTGAGTGTCAGTCATTCCTATGTAATTTACTCTTCTTCTTGTGCTTGGCAAAGTCTGAGCCAGTCTGACAAATATGGGGTTTCAGGATGTGACTCACAGAGTAGCACATTCCTCAGAAACAACTCTATTCAGTTAAGTTGACCCCAGAGGCCTCTTCCAGGCGTTTCATCCTGACTGGGCCTTGTCACTGACCTAGCCTCCTAGCGTTGCAGGATCAGCGACAGGTGATCACATCTGGGGCACAAGGACTGTTCCCGGACAGCCAAAAGCCCAGGTGCAGCGGCAGCATGTCCAACTGGGAGCCGGGGACAGGAAGCCAGGAAGGGACCCAGGGCAAAGGAGCAGCACAGGGTCCTGGCTGAGTGCCCCCCGCCACGCGTGCTGCCCCTCACCTCCTCCTAACCAACTCCCCGCCGCCCGCTGCCTCCTTGTCTCCATCCAATCCCTCTCTCTGGAGTGTCTGCTAACATTTTCTTACATGATATATTAGTTTGTGAGGGCTGCTATAACAAAGTACCACAAACTGGGTGGCTTAAACAAGAGGAATGTATTGTCTCACAGTTCTGGAGACTGGAAGTCCAAAATCTGAAGGTGTTAGGGAAGGATCTGTTCCAGGCCTCTCTCCTACCTTCTGGTAGTTTCTTGGCTTGTGGTTGCTTAACTTCAGTCTTCACATGGCACTCTCCCTCTGTGTGTCTCTGTGTCCCAATTTCTCATTTTTATAAGGACACAGTCCTACTGGATTAGTGCCCACTGTAATGACCTCATCTTAACTTGGTCATCTGCAAAGACCCTATTTCCAAATAAGGGTTATATTCACAGGTCCTCAGGGTTAGGACTTCAGAGTAAGAATTTGGAGGGGGAGGACACAAGTTAGCCCATAAAACATGTCTATCTCAGCTCTACTTTTTTTTTCTTTTTTGGTGAGGAAGATTCGCCCTCAGCTAACACCTGTGCCAGTCTTCCTCTATTTTGTATGTGGGTCGCTGCCTCAGCGTGGTTGACAAGCGGTATAGGTCCATGCCCGGGATCTGAACCCACAAACCCAGGCCACCGAAGCAAAGCGTGCAGAACTTAACCACTATGCCACGGGGCCGGCCCCAGCTCTACTCTTTTTTAATAGTTAATATGCATATGGTACAAAGTACATATGCAAACAGTACAAAGAAACAGATCTCCATCTCATTTCTGTTCCCCAATCACTCTCCCTAAAAACAATCACTGCTGCCAACGTCTTGTAACTCTTTCCATGGATGGTCTCTGCATGTAAAAGCAGATAGATAGATAGACAGATACAGATGATTGAATCATAGGTAGATAGATATCTCCTCCACTTTCTTCTTTGCACTCCTTTGGCCTTGAAGCAGTCAAATAAAAGCCTTTCCATGAACAAATACTGAAGCTATACATTATAATGTAAGGTAAGACAATCAGGAAATAAAAAGCCAAGGTTTGGCAACCCCAGAAGGCCTCCATTGTTTCTGAAGTAAATGCAGCCTGAGACCTCCTTATCCACAAGATAACATCAGGGACTATGACAAATCACAGAAAAGGAAAAGGGAATTTCTGAGGGCAAGAAGGGACAAAATTAAGGCTTCCTACAGCCTTTCCAGTGAGGAAGCAGGTTGGGTGCAGGAGCCCCTTGGAGGTACCTCAAAGGTGTCCCCACTGCCTCCAACCCAAAGCTGTCCTGGGAGCTCTGCTCTGGGCTCAGGCTGACTCAGGCAGACCCCAAGGAGAAACCCAGGTAGAATTCCACAGTTGAAGATTTCAGACAATCCTACAATGATTCATTTCTCCAAGATGTCTGATCAGCCTCCTCTTCCAGACACCCAGACGGCCTGGTTTTCCCAGAAAACTTCTAAGCCACCGTCTCCCAAACCAATCTCCCAAATGAGATTGCAACTCATTATCCGCCACCTCATTGTTGACATGAATCTTGGCATGTCCTACCCATTGCTCTGTGGCTGGCTTAATTCCTTTAATCTTGGATATCAGTCCCCATAGTGCATCCAGGGTGGCTCCATGCCTTATATGGCTTCGCACAAACCGTGATGAGCATGTGCACCAGCCCCCTTGGTGGGCATCTTCTGTAACTACAGCTATGCTAGGATGAATCGCCATCTGCATTCACCCCCAGGGGACTCCAAAGTACAGGCAGGGCTGGGATCACTGATTGAATTAAGTCAGGTTAGAGCTCCAAGAACCTGAAGAAATGAATGCATCCAACTCTTTCAAATATGAAATGTCTCCAGAGAGCCACTGGCGTGTGCTGTACTGCAGTCAACTCCGGGCTCAACTCCGACCCTGAATGACAATTCTCCACACCACAGTTTTTGGAGTGTGACTCATATCCTCACCAGGAAGGATGTGGCTGTCAGGGGCCTGGCAGATGGTGCCAGCATGCTTCCAAAACAGCATTGCTTCTACCATTTTTCCATACAAACATAAGCCTTTCTGTAGAGTAACCTAGAAACCACCATCTAAAACATGATTTCAAAAGAAATCCACATTCTAAGTTCTCAAGTCCAGCTTTTAGAATGCACTGGGAAGCTCTGAGAATTCCTCTCTAATGCCTCCCGTACGGTTACTATCTTGTCAAGCTACTCGTGCTGATGTAGCAACAAAAAATTTTCCTAAAAAAATATTGTCAGGTAGCAGATGCCTTCACATAGGACCCTGTCACTCACTGTCAATCTTTTAACAGCACTTGAGGGCAAAGCAAGACGCATTAGGGAAGAGAAGACGAAAGGCAGAGATGGCGGAATATCAGAACTCTGAGCAACCTGGAGAGAGACAGCAAAGTGCCCAAGATCAAAGTTGCCAGTGTGATGTATTTACAACTATAATAATCACAATAATAATAGTAGCAGCCCCCACCCCCACCCCCACACAGTCAGTCTGTTCTCTGGGAGGTAGAGCTGCATTTGGGGAGGAAGATGGGGTCCCTGCCCCGAGGGGGTGGCTGTTGGCAGGAGGAGAGGACAAAAACGTGTGCAGCGGCAACAGGTCACGGAGGGCAGCAGAGATAAACACAAACACTGGGTAGGAGTTTAGGCCAAGGTGGAGGCCCCAGAGAGAGATGGGCTATCACAGTCACTCCCTCATCCCGGAACAACAGTTTGCCCCCCTCCTCAAAAAATAGGCGGCACCAAGAGCAGTCAACGTGGGTTACCTGGCCCACAGCAGTAGGCATGCTCAGCACCTCTTGGGGACCTGCAGCAACAAGAGTACAAGGGAGGAGAGTCTATTTTCAAGGACGCACCAATGTTTGAGAGCAACGTTATCTTGGTCAGCAAAAGAGAAGTGGCTGATGTGCACAACCACGTCCATATGGGGACCATGGACATCGCACCCACCAGCGCCCCCCTCCACTACCTAATGCCATGACCAGCCACAGACTGTGAAGAGCATGCCACACGTGGCCAGGCCACCAGGGGAAGAGGCCACAGGCCTCCAAGACCTTAGAGGTCACCAGGTTAATTCCCTTGAAACCTGTAAAGATTTCTGTCCTCGACCACACAAAACAGCAGCTGTGCCTGAAACTTGTCACTGGCTACTCCTGCTGTCTTCAGGGTGTCCTGTTTAGAAGCATAGGAAGACTTCTTACCTACTGGGAAAACCTTATTTATCTCTTAAGGCCACCAGTGGAGGGTTCCAGCAGAACCCAGGCCATCCCAGCTGGAATACAGTGGACATGCCTGTGTCCGTGGCAGAGGACAAGCAGAGCCCAGTGGAAGTCTTGGGCAAACTTCAACTTTGCCCAAGGAAACACGCAACAAACACACAAGGAGATGAGCTCAGAGTGCTTCAGGACGGGTCCTGCAAAACCCTTGCTGTTCTCAGGCTCACCTGGAAGATGCACTGCATTTGGAATAAGCCACTACTGGGGGACTTGCCACCTTGGAGAGGTTCCCAGTGCTTCTCCACAGCGTACCAAGTTCTTCTTTTTGAATACCTGCTATCCCATGTCACGCGCTCTGCTCTATTGTGGAACATTTTTAACTATTAGGAAGTCCTTCCTTCTTTTTGAGCTCCCTGTCGCCCCATGATTGCCATGTACTCATTTTCATATACATCAATACAATGTGCGTTTCCACACATGCACGATTTGTTAGCAGCCATCAAAACAGAAAATGTGCATGTCCCACTTCCAGGAATCTCTCCTATAGAAACACCAGCACAAGTGTGTAATAGGTAAGCGTACAAGGATGATCCCTTGGGAACTGTAATAGTGCTCTCCCTGGGACTGGGACTGTTCAATCTCGATTGGAATGACCACATAGAGGGGATTCCTGCATCAAATAGATTGGACCTGATGACCTCAAATCTTCTTCCACTTAGAAGCCCTTGATTTGCTTCATCTCAGGAAGTGAGGGGAGCAGACTCTTCCGGTCTCACTTTCTGTCCTCTCTGCATCAATTATTTCTCCTCCCCTCAGCACAGGCCATGGGGCTCCATGGAGAAGGGGATCAGGACCAGGTGCCCACCAGGAACCTTCACGTGGTCCCTGAGGTGTCTGAACCACTTCCGCTGCTCATGCCGGGGGGGAGGGAATCCAATGTACACCCCCCCCAAACTCCATTCATGGAAGGGCCAGTGTGTCCATCCAAAGCACATACTCTTCTATAGTCATGACACCTATAGGGCCTGACAAAGGGGCAACAACAGGGGTAGCCACAGCAAGTGGGCTTGCAAGGGACTGCAGCAAGTCCTATGAGAGTGGCAGCAACCAAGTCTGCAGGCCCAGGACAGACAAATGCAGCAATGACAGGAGCAGCAAGCAAGGGTCCAGGAAGAAGCACAACCAGCACAACCATGGTGGGGGCGGGGGCGGGGGTGGTAGTGCTGCCAACATGTCCTCAGAGAGTGTGAACAGGATGCAGGAGGGTGCTGCAAGCTTGGCCTAGGAGGGTGCTTCCAGCATGTCGGCAGGAGCCAGTCTCTCCCCAGAGGGCAGCAGGAGCGTGGCCAGTTAGCCCAATGTAGGAACAGCTAGAGATCCAGTGACGGGACTCCTCATCTCAACCACGCAGAGTGAAGCTCCATAAGTGAATGAGGAGGAAGCCAGAGTGCCCGGCCAATGCTGAAGCCCAGAAGAGAAGAAGGAAAAAGGAAGATAGAGCTTCTGGTAGGAGGGGTTCCCATGATCACAGGACAGATGCAATCGTCGCAGGATAGGGAAGACAAGCCAATCCCAAAATCATCTCCTTAACCAGCTGTAGAACCACCAGAGACAGTAAAAAGACGGTGTTACGGTTGAATTTTGTCCCCCAAAACGATATGGTCATCCTAACTCCTAGTACCTGTGAATGTGACCTTATTTGGAAATAGGGTCTTTGCAGACGTAATGGAGTTAAGATGACGTCATTAGGGTGGGCCCTAATCCATTATGAATGGTGTCCTTATAAGAAGAGGAAATTTGGACACAGACAGACACTCACAGAAGGAAGATAACGTAGAGTCACACAGGGAAAAACCAGCCGTGTGACACCAGAGGCAGAGCTTGAAGTGATGCATCTACAAGCCAAGGAATGTCAAGGATTGCCAGCAACTACCAGAAGCAGGAAGAGGCAAGGAAGGGTTCTCCTCTAGATCCTTCAGAAGGAGCATGGCCCTGCTGACACTTTGATTTTAGACTTCTAGCTTCCAGAACTGTGAGAGAATAAATCTGTGGTTTTAAGCCTCCCAGTGTGTGGTATTTTGTTGCTACAGCCCTAGGAAACTAACATAGGGGGACAACAGACCCAGCCCCTGCCCTCCACACAGCCCCACCAGGAAGGATTTAGGGCATCTCACAAACAGAAGGAGCTCATCTACAGTTAGTTCAGGTTCTGCGGGTGAGAGACCCAGCTGGGTTGGCTCTTTCTTGAAGAATTTGAAGAAGCCAGTTCTACTAAAAACAGTGGTCTCATTTCTTGATAGAGGTAAATAGCATGTCTAAGACTGCTGAGGAGCAGTGGAACCAACAGAGTGGCAAGACACTGGAGATCACAGGCACCTAATTCCTGAGACCAAGGAGACAGTAACCTTTGAAGCAGGTTAAAGAAGAGCCAGAGCAGTACCCTGCTCAGAGAAGTGTCCCCAGAGAGTCATTCCAGCTTCCCTTACTACAGTTTAATTAAATAGAAAGGAAAATCATAGCATCTGAGAAGGAAATTCTCACATGTGCTTTAAAACACAACTATGAGAAGGGCCGGCCTGGTGGCATAGCCATTAAGTTTGTGCATTCTGCTTCAGCAGCCCTGGGTTCGCCGGTTCGGATCCTGGGCACGGACCTATTCACTGCTCAACAAGCCATGCCGAGGTGGCATCCCACAGAGAAGAGCTACAACTCTACAACTATGATACACAACTATGTACTGGGGCTTTGGGGAAAAAAAAGGAAAATTGGCAACAGATGTTAGTGCAGGACCAATCTTCCTCAAAAAAAAAAAAAAGATAACTGGGAGAATGTTCACAGCAAAATAATTCGAAACAGCAAAATACTGGAAATAGCCCAAACATCCATCAAAAAAAGAACCAGTTGGGTCCGGCCCCATGGCTTAGCGGTTAAGTGCGTGCCTTCCGCTACTGGCAGCCCAGGTTCGGATCCCCGGCGCACACTGACGCACCGCTTGTCCGGCCATGCTGAGGCAGCGTCCCACATACAGCAACTAGGAGGATGTGCAACTATGACATACAACTATCTATCTGGGGCTTTGGGGAGAAAAAAGGGAAAAAAGGAGGAGGATTGGCAATAGACATTAGCTCAGGCTAGGTCTTCCTCAGCAAAAAGAGGAGGATTGGCATGGATGTTAGCTCAGGGCTGATCTTCCTCACAAAAATAAAGGAAGGAAGGGAGGGAGGGAGGGAGGGAGGGAAGGAGAGAGAGAGAGAGAGGGAGGGAGAGGGAGAGGGAGAGGGGGAGAGAGAGAGAGAGAAAGAAAGAAAGAGAAAGGAAGGAAGGAAGGAAGGAAGGAAGAAAGAAAGAAAGAAAGAACGAACCAATAAATTGTGGTATATGCAGCAGAAAGATGCCATACAGCAGTGACAATGAATACTTGCCGCACATGTTAGCATGGATGAATATCGCACAATGCTGAGTAAACCAGCAAGACACAGAAGAGTGTATATAATATAGTTCCATTTGTAGAACAATTCAAAAACAAGACCAAACAACATACTGTTCAGGATTCGTTTTTGGTAAAACTGTAAAGAAAAGCAAGGACTTGAGGTAAGAAACGCAGAGTTTATATGGAGCAGTTACGGAGACAGTGGTAATTATGATGAACAGAGCCTGAAGTTTGTTTAAACCATAAGCAAACATATTCTCACATAGCAGAAAACCAAAAGTAGAGGAGCATAGTAAGATCAGGGCTCCCCTAATCTATATAACTACTTAATTCTTGGACTGCTCTTATAACTAGAAAATTCAAGCCCAACCAGGGCAAAAGAAAACCTCTCTTCTAACCTCTTTTCTCCATCTAATTGAGCCAACTTAGGACTCATGCTCACACCCACATCAATAAGAGTAGCCAGCTCGCTGTGTGCTGATTGGCTTAAGCCCAAGTTCATGAACCAATCACAGACAAGATTGTTTCCCCAACCAATCCCTCCAAGACGGACACTCGGAGTAAAGGCAAGTAAGGTGACGAATTACTGGATTCAGAAATAGAATTCAACCCAACCCTGTCTTGGTTTCTCCTGCTAGTTTGAAAAGAATGCCTAGGAATAAAGAACTGGAACGGGGCAAGGGGAACTGAGGGTGTCAGCAGGCTGTGGTATACTGCATAGAGGGAGGTACAGGTGAGCCCGACGGCTGGGGGGGGGGAGCAGCACAGGTAACCGCCAACTTGTACTAAATGTGTGTTAGGCACTGGGCACACTACAAAGGTTCTCTCGTTTATTCTTCACTACAATCTTAGGATGTTTGTTTCATCATTCGAATTTTACAGAGGAGGAAACGGACTCAGAAATGTTCAATATCTTGCCCAAGGTCACACTGCCAGGAAAAGGGGGAGCCAGGATTCAAACCCAGATACCCCGCCTCCAAAGTTCATGCCCTTTCCACTGAGAGGCTGGATATAAGAACAGCGGGATGGGCAGCAAGATTGGCCTTGAGCTCTCCCAGGTGTCTAAAGCCAACTTCTCCTAAGGCAAGGCCTGCCTGCTCAGGACCCACGCCCTGTATGGGAGGAGAGGCAGTATACGTACCTCTCCTGAAGGCCCTAGCCTGGTGTTAACAGTGCCACTCAGGTAAGAAGATTCAGAAAGAGCCTCAAATTCACACTCCGTGTCTGTTAACTAATGCCCCTCACCCAGAGATCACTGTGTCGGGTCAATTTCCACCTCTGGGGGAAAAAATCCACGAAACGATCCTCTTATTTCAGACCTGTCTCTCCTGCTAGGTGTACTGGGGTGCCAAATCACTGTGCTCCCCCCTCACCCAAACCACAGCCCCTGAAGGGACAGCCCTGCATAGGATATGATTCTGCTTGTCCCCTCCCTCCCCCTGCCAATTACACCTGAGTGGACATCTGACTCTGATATTGCACTGGCCGAGCCCTCAGAGCCAAAGGGTACATCTACCCCACAGAAGAGACTCACAAATCATCCACAGGCAGAAAATATTCACCTCCAGGCCAAACTGCTAGACCAATTCCTTTGTTTCAAGTCTCTTAATTTGCAATGGTTGAGATTTCAAGAAAGGTAAGAGGCAGCAAGAAACGAAGAACTACCAGAAATTATTACAATTATGATAAAACTCCAATTAGCATGGAGTTTCTAACAGTGCAAAGACTTAAAGGGACTCACTTTTCCCCTTCAAACACACAGCAAGATAGTGCCCTTCAATGGCTCAGCTGGTAGAATGGAGGACTGTAGAGATACCCAAAAACATAGCAAGATAGACAGATTTCTGCTTTCACATTAGTGCTCGCCTTGTATTATACTGTCTTTAAAAAAAAAATTATCAGTCCACCCAAAATCATGTCTTACTAGCTGAATGTTCTTCTCCCTCCCTCCAGTGACACACACTTACCCCATCTGCACTGTCTTCTGAAAAGTTGTGTTCCCTGATAAAAGTAATAAGCTCATACCAGTTTACTTCAGTGTTCAAATTCCACCCTTCCTCCCCCCACTCGCCCCCATGTCTCCCTTTCCACTCTCCCCTTGCCTCCCCACGGCCCCTCGTCTCTCTCCCTTTCTTTCTGGGCTGTGGAAAGAATCGATTAAGCTCCCTGTCCAATGTTTGCACCAGGCTTCTTTCTCTTTCCTGAGACTTCTGCAGCTGCGGGGAGACCCAGGTCCCAGTTGGGGCATTGTTGCGGGAGCCCACAGGCTGAAGGGGCAGGCCAGGGGTTCGAGTCCGGCAGATGCCTTTTTTGTCAAAGACAAAGGCCCCCCATCGAGCCTCTTCACTTTGCAGCACTTTCATCCCCCTCAGATCAAAGGGCTGCTCTGCGTATGAAAGGCACCGCCCGTTATGCAGCTCACATTGGCCCCACACCACCGCACCAGCCTCCCAGCTCTCCGAACAAAGGCCTTCACATCTGTTCAGGCGCAGGCCTCACCTTCTGGGGCGTTGGGTTGTTGGATCTTCTTTTTTCTTAGTTCACTTCTGAGAGCCATTCAGTCCCTTGAAGTATAGTTGGGGAGCCATAGGGGAAGGTCTCCCTTGTCCTCAGGCCATTCCACCCACATAATTTTTAAGACACCTTGAGGTCCTTGCCTCTCCCACCTCGCCTAAGTATCCAGGCAGTGGGGACATCCTCCTCAAGCTCATTTATTTTCTCCCTTCCCAGCCACTCTTTAAAATCCCTCCTTCTTCTTTACCTGAAAGGGGACTATCCCCTTGGAATATTCTAGACTGGCCCCTCAAAGCAAGATGTGATGAAAGTCCTGCTCCTCTTTTTGCCATGTTAATAGGTACTGCCAGATTTGGGAGCTTCCACACACTTCCTGGACATTAAGATTTGTTTTTCAAGGGGGAAAAAGTGCTTCTCAAAACTTGGACCTGAGCTCTTCTCAGCAAAAGGACTCAAGCACGAGGGCCAGAAAAACTGATCTTCAGTGACATTCTAACCTGGAAAAGTATCATTTTTTAAATGACGACAATTCCTGAATACCAGAAGAACACATGGAGAGAACCTGAAAGAAGACACCAGGCAGACAGGGCCTTCTCTTCTCTTCCTGCCACCTCCTCAGCGTCCCCAAGCCTTCTCTCCTCTTTCTCCTCTCCTTGGTCAGGTCTCTTGCCATTCTCTCTCCTTTCTACCTAGTCCACATCCTGCCCTGACTTCAGATGGCTGACTAAGCACATCTGTCTCCAATTGTGCACTAAACTGTGCACCACAACCCCCCATCTCCACCCCCCCAGCCACTACCAAAATTCATATGTTGAAGCCCTAACCCCCAATGTGACTGTATTTGGAGACAGGATCTCGAAGGAGATACTTAAGGTTAAATGAGGTCATAAGGGTGGAGTCCTGATGAGAAGAGGAAGAGACACCAGAGCTCACTCTCTCCACAAGCGCCTCTGTGCCTTTTCTCTAAAGGGCCATGTGAGGACACAGCAAGAAGGCAGCCGTCTGCAAGCTAAGGAGAGATGCCTCATCAGAAACCAACCCTGCCAGCACCTTGATTTTGTACTTTAAGCCTCCAGAACCATGAGAAAATCCATTTCTCTTGTTTAAGCCAGTCTGTAGTATTTTGTGATGGCAGCCTGAGCTGACTAATACACCTCTTTCCCCCAAATCCCACAGGATATTGGGGTAAAACAATAAGAATAAATACCAATCTCTCCACGTCCAAGACCTTGAAAGTTACAACCTCCACGAAGCATTTCTGGACTATCTCAGCCTCGCCCTAGAAATCTCCATTCTTCTAACTTCTGCCATGGAAGGTAATTTTCCTTTAAATTGTTTAAAGTTCTGACAAGACAAACAAGCTTCTGGGGCAAAAAACTATGAAGAATCATATTAAGAACCAAATGAAAACACAATAAAGCTAACAGCACACCATAAAGCTAACTGCTAAACTAACACATTCGGACCTGTTACTGGGGCTTATTAGGCATAAGTGGTGAGCAGTTCATCTAAATGGCTAGACACTGGTTTACTTCTGGAGTCCAACCTGCTTCTGGACTTTCTCTTATTTTGTATTTTCTCCAAAATCCATGATCAGCATCCATGTTAGGTTTTCCCTGTACAGCAGACTCTACGATGATCACAATCAAGTTCACACAGAGAGCAACCCCAGGGGTCAAACGTCTCCCTCCCCAGCTGTCTCACTTCTCAGACTCCTGGTCTTCTTCCTGATGGCACAGGGTCCTGGGCTAACGCGGCTGAAGCTCTTAGCCAAGAGTCTAACTCCAACCCCCCGGCAGAAGTAACCAGTGTCTCCGCCCGATCCAACCCACACTCAGCTGCCAGGAAGTCTTGCTTCCCCCTGAAAACAGTTCTTGTTGCCCCTCTGCCAAGAGAGCACATGGAGATTTCCCAGCCTCACACTCGAGCCCTCTCTAGCCTCATCTCCCATCGCACCTCGACACAGATGCTCACAGATGCTCACAGCCAGCCAAGGCTGCCACCGTAGGGCCAGCACAGCATGCTTTTTCCCAAGTTTGCCTGCACTTTTGACCCATTTTGAATATCTCCCTCTGTTTCCTCTGCCTGTCTAAATCCTAGCCTTCCCTTGAAAATCCAGCTCAAACTCTGTTTATTAAAGTAACCTAGATAACATTTAAAAAATAATATTTTTATACCTTTCCCCCATCTATCACAATTCTCTGCACTCACTCCACCACAATGGCCCCAGAGAAGGGAGAAGGAGAAAAGTCGGCCTCCTCTGGCAGAGGCCACGTCCAGAATCCACCCCACCTGCACTAGGTCACTTCTGCTGCCAGCAACCAAGGGTCTGGGAGGCACCTTCATTTTCAGGCTCTTTAGTCTACATGGTGCTCCTTGAAGTTCAGGAGTGGTTTGGAGAGAAGCTATAAAACTGCCCCACAGAATTGGAAACTACTCCTACCGAGGAAGGGAAGGCTTCCTCGGTACTCCTCAGGCACCTCACCTATTTCGCACACATTCACACAGCCCTCATGGGGTGTGTTTAACTTGCACTTCTTCTCATTCTGGAGTCACCCACAAGGAAACTGGGAGAAGCACACTGCCATCATTGTGTGACCAGCATCCCCACCCTGGTGACAGGAAGTAAGTTGCTCCAGGGGGGTTAAAAAAGGGAAAAAAGTTGGGGTAAAGATGGAAACAATCAGCAGAGTTAATGCTGTGGTTTTGGTTGTTTAAGACAGTATGGCCTGGTGGAGTGATTAGAAAACACTGCCTTCAGGGCCAGTGCCGTGGCTAGTGGTTAAGCACGCGCGCTCCGCTACTGGCGGCCTGGGTTTGGATCCCGGGCGCGCACAGACGCACCGCTTCTCCGGCTGTGCTGAGGCCGCGTCCCACATACAGCAACTAGAAGGATGTGCAACTATGACATCCAACTATCTACTGGGGCTTTGGGGAAATAAAAGGTGGAGGATTGGCAATAGATGTTAGCTCAGAGCCGCTCTTCCTCAGCAAAAAGAGGAGGATTAGCACGGATGTTAGCTCAGGGCTGATCTTCCTCACAAAAAAAAAATAAAAAGAAAAGAAAACACTACCTTCAGATAGCACCCAGCAATTAGTAAATATCCCATGTGCAAGGCACTGTGCGAGACTCATAAATAAAAGGTGAATCAAAATCCTCGCTCTCTAGGAGTTTACGTGCTGGTTCAGGAGACAAAATAAACACATAGAAAGTTAAACGCCAACATAAGAACTAAATAACCATAAACCTGATCATTCAACAGGCACCACAAGGTAGCAAATGAACAACTGCCCAATGGCAGCGTGGACAGCAGATGCTGTTAATTCAGGAGAAAAAGGAGTCTTCTGCAACCTGAGGTAACTTCCAGAAGCAATACAAAAACAGGGACCAGAGTAGGGACCAAGAATAGAGACCAGTGGTTCTCAAACTTGCATGTGCATCAGAATCACCTGGAGGGCTGGTTAGACCAGAGATTGCTGAGCCCCACCCCCAGAGTTTCCAATTCAGGAAGTCTGGGATGCAGCCCCAAATTTTGCATCGTTCACAAGTTCCCAGGTGATGCTGATGCTGCTGGTCCAAGGACTCACTTTGAGAACCACTGGTTTAGCCTGAACATTCTACATCAGAGGTAGGAAACGGGTGGCCCAAATGACCTATCACTCACAGCTGAGTCTTATTTGTACTGCACAATGTGTTAATTGTTTTAGGTAGTTACCAACATTTAAAAACCAGGACATTTCCCAGAAAAATCCAGATTTCTGACTTCTCCTAGGAAAGTAGGATGGTCTGAAAATGGGAGGAAGGTGTCAAAAAGTACAAACTTCCAGTTATGAGATAAATAAGTCCTGGGGACGTAATGTACAGCATGATGACTGTAGTTAACACTGCTGTATGGTTTATATGAAAGTTAAGAGAGTAAATTCTCAGAGTTCTCATCACAAGGAAAAAAACATTTTTTCTTTTTTTTTTTGTATCTATATGAGATGATAGATGTCAACTAAATTTATTGTGGTAATCGTTTCACAATATATGTAAGTCAAATCATTATGCTCTACACATTAAACTTATCCAATGCTGATATTGGATATATCCAACTATATATCAATAAAACTGGGGGAAAAAAGAATAAATCATACAATGTACTTCCAAATTATTAACAACACAAAATATCGGAAGGTCTGGCCACACGAGGGGGACACATTTCCACACGGCCAATGACAGGCTAGAACCCAGTAGCCACTGCCCTCTTTATACTTGGCATTTCCCCCCCCCCAAATGCCATAGTTCCTGTCACTCCCCACTTCCAACACAGGCCAGCTTCATTCATTCATGTTCCCTACCCAGCCCCTATGGATATTTGAGTTTAAGATCTATGATCTACATAAGCACCTGTAATAACGATATAGGATTCAACAGCCTGGATAGACCATAACTTAACCAGTCCCCAGTGGCTAGGCACATGGGTTGTTTCTACTTACTTTGTATCATCAATCACACTGCAATTAATAACAACCAACATATATCCTTGTCACTAGCTCAATCATTTTGTGGGATAAATTCATAGAAGTTGGATTGCTGGGTCAATTCTATATACAGTACACCCTGCATAAAGATTATAGCTACCATTTTAAATTAATAATAACACAAAATGGGAAAAATCAGCTAGCTAGATGACACTCTTCTATTTGGACATTTTTAATTAACCAACAGCAGTTCTCACATCTCTTTCTAGTTTGGCTCCACCCTATGCCCTCTAATATCTTAAATAGGTGCCCAGCTAAACTTGTCATTTTATTCCATGACTTCTGGCACCAAAAGCTCTGTGATGATATCCTTTAGTGACATCCTCAAAAGCCATTTTGCTATAAGAGAATTAGCCACAATGCAAGTGCCTACCATATACTCAGCACTGCTGAACACCCTCCCCTCTCACTCACACACGCACACTTTGCACACAAGGGTCTTCATCTTGAATTGGCTACCTACAAAGAGACACCTTTGAAATGATGCTAAAATCTACCCCCTTTCCCAAAATCTGCAACTTTACCCTGGGTGCCTGTTATGGACTCAACTGTGTCCCCTAAAAATTCATATGTTGAAGCCCTAACCCCCAGTACCTCAGAATGTGACTGTATTTGGAAAAGCGCTTTTAAAGAAGTAATTAAGTTAAAATGAGGTCACTAGGATGGGCCCTAATCCAATATGAGTGGTGTCCTTGTAAGAAGAGGAAATGAGGACATAGACATGCATAGAGGGAAGATCATGTGAAGACACAGGAAGAAAACAACCATCTACAAACCCACGAGAGAGGCCTCGGAAGAAACCAACTCTGCAGACACCTTGATCTCAGGCTTCCAGCCTCTAGAATTGTGAGAAAATAAATTTCTGTTGTTTAAGTCACCCAGTCTGTGGTGCTTTGTTATGGCAGCCCTAGCAAACTAACACAGCCCCTTATGTCCACTGAAGGCATTCAACGTGATTTCTGTCTCATCCCCTAGGGAAGAGACTAGAAAAGCAAGAACACTCCAGTCTTGTGCTATCAGAATCCCTGTACTCATCCTCTCTTCTTCTGCTTCTTTCTTTCTCTTTCTCATTGTCCGCTTTGTTTCTCTTTTCTGTCTTGTAGGCAATGGCACTTATTTTCTGAACTGTGACACTCCACAGCACAGGAGGCAAAGGGGGAGGGGGAGAGTTGGGAGAGATGGAGAAGATGTGCAGTGTGAAGGGGAGGGCCAGAACAGGAGTCCAAAAGGAAGGCTGACAAGAACCCTGGAAGTTCCAAATCCAGGGAGGGCGGTGGGAGCAGCAGGAGGAGTGGGGACAGGGTGGGAGGGGCACAGGCAGGTGTCAGGACCTGCCTGGGTTCACTCACAAATTGTCTCAGATGTCTACAAACACTTTCTCTCCACCTAGTGCTAGATTTACAGGACCATCCAGTAGGGGTTTTCACCCTACAGCCTCTCAAAATCACTTCTGGCCTGGGTTGGGTCAATCAGCAGTCCCGTCAGACAGCGTCTAGTCTATGACCATGGCAAACGCAAACATGGCTGCCTGGTCACGGGCAAGTTGGGGACACAACTGAAGCCCAGACAGCACAGAGCATCCCCAGGGCTGTCCTCTCCCTGAGAAGCCAGTCAGCAGCACCCCACCGGCTGATATTCTGCTCCGTGATAAGCAACCTTGCCTACACCACACACCCGCCAAGAGCAAAGGCTCAGTATGAGCCTGGTCCTCACCTGAGGTGGAGTCGGCGGAGGCAAGAATAGGGTCTTTCAGGTTATGATTCCACATTTTATGATTCCACAGCCCTTGCTGAAGCTGGCACTAGGGCTCTGCAAGCTCCCTTTTAAGCTCTGAATGACCGTGAATGGAAAGGGAAGGGCCTCCATAGAAGAGTCAGGAAGGATAGAGGAAAAGACAACAGAGAAGAATGCCTGTGGCATGACATGATACAATGCCACCAACATCCACCTCCAGAGTCCGGGGCAGCCCCCTTGCTCCATCCCTGGGCCATAGAACACCTCGACCCACTGAGACCTTCCTTGGAGGGTCCCAGGTAACAGCTGGCCCCAGTCCCATCAGTCTCCTTCCCCTTCCTTTTCCCTCCTCTCCTCCAAGCAAGGTAGACTCTGCCTTACCCACGCCTGCTAGGGAGGTGGGCTCTGGAGGAGGACAGAGAGCTCTCCCTCCCCTCCTCCAGAGACATGCTGGGAGATATTCCTGGAGCCTAGGGGTGTCCTGGAGCTGATCCACCAAGGAAGAGCTGGGTGCTGGGGCTCAAAAGAGCTCTCTACTCCCAGCTAGTTCACCAGGGTAGGAGGCAGGGACATGGGGCAGAAACAAGGCTGCAGCCTCCCTTGAAGGGCTTTCCTTATGACCCCAAAGGCAGTCGAGCAGGGTCAGATCCAACTGAGATCAGAACACCAGCAGCACGTGCGGTATCCATGCACATGTACAAAATTCTTAATTTTTTTTAAAGCTCACTTTGACACTAGAGGGGCAGCCAGGGGGAGGCAGAATCAACACCTGCTTTGTCTTTGAATCCCTAAAATAAGAAACAGAGTGCTGGGCCCATGTCGAGTGCTTAAGAAATGTGTCCCAAATAAAAACCAGGCATAAAAGGAAAGACGACTCAAGTCCCGAGCAGGCCTGTTCCCAGGTGGAAACAGAGCTAAAGCCTGTGTCTGGAAGCTCATGAACTTCACAGCCAGCCATAAGCAACACAGTTGATTCAATTTTCCATTTCTGGTCAAAAAGTAAGAAATGAAAGGGATGGCCACGGTGAACCACTGTGGAAGACCCCCTGGGAGAGCTAATGGCCCAGCCCAGACTTTCAGTTTATGAAGACAGTATCCACCCAGGACATCTGTGCAGATGCTCTATGTGAAAGCAGGGATGAGGTTAACTCAAGGAATAGAGGTCACGGGCTCCCAGGGCATTTAGAGCAACTGCAGCACTTCACCCAGCTATGCATAAGAACACGAAAATATTCTATAACAACGTTGGGAAAGAATGTAAAAAAGCAAAAGAATGAGATGAAAATGAAAAGATGGAACTTATGAATTTTAAGATGCCAATCTTTTTTTTTTTTTTTCCAGGAAGATCAGCCCTGAGCTAACATCCATGCCAATCCTCCTCTTTTTGCTGAGGAAGACCGGCCTTGAGCTAACATTTATTGCCAATCCTCCTCCTTTTTTTTCCCTTTTTCTCCCCAAAGCCCCAGTAGATAGTTGCATGTCATAGTTGCACATCCTTCTAGTTGCTGTATGTGGGACGCCGCCTCAGCATGGCCGGAGAAGCAGTGCGTCGGTGCGCGCCTGGGATCCGAACCCGGGCGGCCAGTAGCTGAGCACGCGCACTTAACTGCTAAGCCACGGGGCCGGCCCCTAAGATGCCAATCTTAACACAGCTGTTAAAAAGGCTGTATTCAACTTTTTAAAGTAATTAGCACACATTCATGCTGTGTCCCATTTTAGCCAAAGTACCTGCAAGTTCACTGATCTCCCATTGGTCTTTCCAAGCTCTGCCCATTGAAATCTGACTTTCACACATCCTACCTGGCTGACACATTCAGCAGTGGCCCACTCATTATCCAACCACCATTCGTGTGCCCCTCCCACACGCCAGACACCATGTTAGGAGCTAAGGTACTAGGACCAAGAGAGCACGGCCCAGCCTTCGAGGAGCCTGCACCTTTGGGGGAAGCAGTCAACAGGGCTCCAGTGAGGCTTCCACAGGGGTGTTTAGCACAGTGGAGGGTCAACTCTGGGCTCAGTAAGTCTTCACAGAGGAAATAATATGTAAGCTGAATCAGCTGCCAGCCAGAGGGATAGCATGGAGAAGGGTTCCCAGCAGAGGGAACAGTGTGTGCCTACACACAGCCCACGTGCCTCGAAGAGATCACTATTAAGGATGTTTGTGTTCACAAACAAATTTGCCCATATTTTAGGAACCAGTTTCCTTTCAGAGAGTTCACATATTTTTTTCTAGGTCTTTATATTAAACCAAACCAACCAAGGAAAAATGTCAAGATTTCATCTTCGAGCACATTCCATTTCGATTATGGAAAAATGTAGAAAAGTCATCCATCAGCTTCATGGTCAGTTTCAAAGATGACACCACCTGCTTTTATTGGAATTTACAATGATGGAGCAGGAACTCCCTCAGCAAATTAGACTTGTGAATCGGGCAGGTGGCAGCACTCAGAAGCAAAACTAGATTAGAAAACAGGAGACCAGGGAGCCCAGGTCAGCCCTACACAGTCTCTGCACACTCTTGCAGGGCCTCTGGGAACAGAGACCCACCAGCCTCATGAGAATATGCAGAGAGACCCGCAAAGCACAAAACAAGGCACTGCGTGGTATTCCTGACACAAGTGTCCCCGAGCCTGGCAGGTCCACCCCTCCTCAAGGAACCTGACCCTCCCTCCTCAGGAGGTTTTCTCAGGCCAGCCAGCACCTCCCCAGCTCCCACTCCACCAACATTCACCAATCTCTTAATAGCAAGAGACGAGCAGTGTGGCATCTTTCTAGGAATTTGCCCGTCCTTGCCTCGCCAGGCAGATCATGAGCTTCTGGGGGCAGGGGCTGCCTCCACCATCTGGCCTGCCCTGGAGATTTCCAAAGCCCCATCTGAGAGCCAGCTGTTTCTTCTGCTAGGTGACTGACCCATCCAGATAGAACTTGCTCCAAAGAAGAAAAATGCCCATCTTCCCCAACACCCCAAAACTGTGACTCAGGAAATACACTTTCTCATAAGACCCAGATGTATGTCCACTGGGCCCAAATCATTGTTTAAGGTTTCACTTTGTGAAAAAAAAAAAAAATGGCTTTTCAGACAAGAGAGTGAGTTATTAGGGTCCTGGGAGTAAAGAGGGCAAGAACTGGCAGTGACACCTACTGCTGGAAAGTATGGTAGAAGAGTGACAGCTAAAAGGCAAATATGAAATATGTTAGTGCCATCTATTGGCAAAAGAAACAATGACAAAGAAACGATTCTTTGCCAACAGCAATTCAGATAATAAGAAAGAGCACCTTTGGGTTCGTAAAGGACTTTTACATCCAACTAACTGCCTCTTAGGATACTGAAAGCCCAGAGATGCAGGCCTTGCATGTGGAAAGCAGAGGGCAACCCAGACCTGTTGGCTGCATTCATATTAGCTTTCAGATCCCGTGACTCAGACCCCAAACCTAGATGTGACTGGATCCCAAAGGACAGACTCCAATGCTGAGGAGACTGGGGCTGTCTCAAATTCCTGCCCCACTCCACCCTGACATTCAGTCCATCGCTGGGAAAGCAGGCAGGAGAATCCTGTGATTAGACAGAGTCATTCTGGTCAGCCCCTCAGGGGAAGCAAACAGACAGTGCCCCATGCCTGGAGCCTGTGCATAGATGCCTGGTGGTTATGAATGTGGAGAGGGGATTTAGGAAGATCATTTCCCTAGGGAACCCTACATTTTTAATGGGAACCCACCTGGGTTGATTGAGAGGGAGGAGACGTGAGCCCTACATCACTGAGCCTCCACCTCCAAGCTCATGTGCTTTCTTCACATAGGAATGGCAGTGCAGCCAGTAGTACCAAGCAGGCACGAACTCGGAATGAAAGAGAACAGGAGTCATAACCTGACTCCATCCTAGAGGGGTAAGGATGGTAACTGCCCTGAGATGGCAAGATCAAATCCACGGACAGGACAGTTTCCCTGATGCCAAATCACGATAGCCGAAGGGGACAACTAGCTGTCAGATAGCAGAGGGGAGGTGAAGGGGGAGAAAGAAGGGGGTAAGAAAATGGAATCATGAAGGATCTAGAAGAGAGAGGCCTTCTCTTCCCTCTAGGAAGAGTTACAGAATCCTTCAATCATTTATCCCACAGAAGCTTCTGAGCATCCACCTCGCACTGGCATGGTGCTAAGTCCTAGGAAAACAGTGATGAGTCCTGCCCTTAAGAAGCTGAGCACCTGGATCACAAAGACCTCAGGTTCTGGGGAGCAGCAACCTGATTACACCTCATCATTTTTACGTAGCACCGTGCTCAGCAGGAATTCAATAGATGAGTTGACTAAATGAATGTGGGAATGGGTGGCTAAGAGGATAACTCGGTGAGTTCACACACTGGTCCTTGAAGTTTAGGGCCAGCTGGGCAGGGATGGCTTAAAACTGAGAAATCTACAGATAGAGGTCAAACAAAGATAGTCATAAGATCAAGACATCACTGAAAGTTGCTAAAAGACTAAAATCTTAAAAGTTCTCATCACAAGAAAAAAAAATTTTGTAACTACGTACAGTGACAGATGTTGACTAGACTTATTGTGGTGATCATTTCACAGTCTATACAAATATGGAATTATTATGTTGTACATCCGAAACTAATATAATGTTCTACGTCAGTTATAGCTCAATAAAAAAAAAGGCATCACAACAGAGGCAAAAAAAAAAATCTCGGGGGGCCAGCCCGGTGGCATAGTGGTTAAGTTTGCGCACTCTGCTTCGGCAGCCTGGGGTTTGCAGGTTCGGATCCCGGGTGTGGACATACACACTGCTCATCAAGCCATGCTGCGGCAGGCATCCCGCATATAAAATAGATGTTAGCCCAGGGCCAGTCTTCTTCAGCAAAAAGAGGAGGATTGGCAGCAGATGTTAGCTCGGGGCTAATCTTCCTCACCAAAAAAAAAAAAAAAATCTTGGTAAAATTCAACAACCACTGCCACTAACAGCAACAACAACTGCTTCTGATAAAATTCATAGTAAAAAAGAAACTCAATGACGTTTCACTCACATCATAAAGACTAATCAACTACCAGCATCATAGTTAATGGTGCAATATCAAAGGCATTCTCATGCAAGTTGGGGAAAGGAAGATGCCCTTCCTTACCACTGCTACTTCATGCTGTTCTAGGGATCCTAGCCAACACATTAGGGCAAGAAAAAGAAACAACACAAATTGTGGAAAGGTGAAGACAAAATAATTATTTATCAATGATATGTCTGGTCACTAAGAAAGCAAGAGAATCAACTAACATTGTTAGAATACATGATTTCAATTAAGTGATTAAATTAATATATAAAAATTAGTAGCCAGATGGAAAATATAATGAGAAAAGAGTCTTTAAACCAGCAAAATTTACATTAAAAACAATGAATAAACTGATGAATTGAGCAAAATCTAAATCAAGAACTCTACAAAATATGAAAGAGAACTGAAATAAATGGAAAGGATAACACGTCCCTGGATGAAAGGGCTTAACATGAGGAAAAATGTCAATTCTTCCCCAGCTGATCTAGAAATCAACAAAATCATAACCAAAATGATTTTAAGAATCCTTAAAGTAAGTGACAGCATTAACAAATTTTTTAAATGTAGTATTAAGTTACCGTCATTAAGAATGTGGCATTGACACAGAAATAGGCAAATAGATCAATGGAACAAAAGAGAAAGTCCAGAAACAGAATGAGTGTGTGCATGTGTGTGCAAGTGTGTGTGTGTGTGTGTGTGTGTGTGTGTGTAATGGTGATATGCTAAAAACAAAGAGCATCGCAAGTCAATGGAGAAAAGCTGACCCCAGGCCAGTTACACTCTAAGGCATTATTTAGAGGTTCCCCAGAGCTGGGCCCTGACCAGGCACATGGACGAAAGGGCAGTGACGGGACCCATCCCAGGCAGCACGGCCTCCAAGTGGACCCGCTTTGGACACACTCATCCAGAAACAATCTGGATCAGCGCTGTTCAACAGAAATATAGTGAGCCACATACATAATTTTAAATTTTCTAGTAGCTACATTAAAAAAGAAAAAAAAAAAAAAGAAACAGGTGAAATGAGATTTAATGATACATTTTATTTAACTCAGTACATCCAAAGTATTATCATTTCAACATGGAATCAATATAAAAAACTATTCCTGATATATTCTACATTCTTTCTTCATACTTAGTCTTCGAAATCTGTGGTGTATTTTCCACTCGCAAAACATCGCAATTTGGCCACTAAATTTTCATCAGAAATACCTGATCTGTAGTTCAATTTCATAAAATTTATAGTTGAAAAAGGAGATTCACATGCCCAAGTTGTTCCAAACATACTTAAAAGTTTTCCAATAAATGAATCAAGTATCAGTATATCAAAATTTTAAAATTTTAATTAAAATTAAGTAAAGTTTAGAATCACTTCCTCAGTCACACTAGCCACAGTTCAAGTCCTCAGCAGCCAGCTATAAGTGGCCAGTGACTAACGAATTGGACAAAATAAGCCCAGAATCCTCTGCTGCAACTCAAAACGCCAGGGTCTCACACTGACCACCAGATCCTGTCAGAGACTCAAAGTCACCATGACCTTTAACACATTCGGAATCAAACCCAAATTCCTCCATTTGTTAGCTCTGTGATCATGGGCAAGTTTCTTAAGTTCACTGAGCCTCAGTTTCTCCATCTATAAAATAGGGATGCTACTGCCTATCTTGCAAAATTCTGAGGATCAAATGTAAGATTACCAATGAGGCCTGGCTCATAGTAGGCACTGAATGTCAGTCCTCTTCCCCTTAGATCTGTATGGTATTCATAAGTGTTTTCCAATTTACTGTTTTACTTGCTCTTGGCAATAGGAGGGTAGGGCAAGTATTATTATCCCCATTTGAAAAATGAGAAAACTAAAGTTCAGAGAAGTCAAGTGAACGGCTCAAAGTCACATGCTGTAAGGGACAGTGCGGGAATTCTAACCCGGTTCGTCTGACTCTGGATCCAGTGCTTCGTCCACCACCAGCACAGTGCTCCAGCCTCAGCTGTGCCTCAATCTCAGCTGCCCCCACCCTACAATCCAGGAGGTGGGTGGGGGGCCCTGGAGCAGAGGCCCTCAGGGCTCCTCCCAGGCAGGCTGACAGGCCTCCAAGACAAGACTCAGGCTCTCCTTGCTCCTCTGCTCTCTGCCTCTTCCCGGCAGCTGGCTGGGGAAGTAGGCTCAGGATCCTGTGGAGCCTAGCCATCTCTGTGTCTCTTGTAGTCACGAGCCCACTGATGTGCTTCTTCAGAGCTACAGCGAACAAGGAGGAAGGAACCAGCCACTCTTCCAATGGGGAGGAGAAGAAAGGGACCCTAGGGATGAGTGAGGGCTTGTCTTCTAGCAAAACAAGTACAAATGATCTTACTGTACTCTGGACTTACTGAGAAGGGAGACTCCATGGACCTCCGCCCCAAACACTCTGATAGAATTCTACACAGCAGTGAGAATGAATGATGGACACCTACACAGGAACATGGGTGAATCACAAAGGTAATGTTGAGCAAAAGAAGCCAAGCGCTAGAAGAGGCATAAGGGGTAATTCCATTTATGTGAAGTTCTAAAACAATCAAACTAATTTATGCTCCAAGATTTTCAGGACAGTGGTTATCCTTGGGGCGGGGGACCAAGGGGCTTCTGCAGAGCTGGTGCTATTCTGTGTCCCACCCTGGGTGCTGGGCACATGGCTGTGTTGTGAAAATTCACCAAGTGCACTTTTCTGTATAGTCACGCTGCAATAAAACTTTACGCTAACTTTTTGGAGTGATGGAAATGTTCAATAAATCAATCTGGGAGGTGGTTATATGGGTATATGCATATAGTAAATGTCATCGAGCTGTACACTAACGTTGTGAGCATTTTACTGTCTAGAAATGAAACAGAGGGGAATTAAACTAAGAGTCTTAGGAATAAGTCAAATAACTTTTTCCTCCTAAATTTAAACAACTCCAACCTCGCTGGCTTAATTCAAGGTCTTATAAGAAATTTAGTATATAAATATTAAATACCTACACGAACCCTAAGAATGGGTCCTGAAATCAACATGACAGTCTAGTGTATAACTAGAGTGCTCTAAAATGTCTCTTAAACATATTAAGAGACAGTGCTACACACCTTCCTTCAAAGATATCTTGCCTTAGCTAGTATTTTACTTTCAGTCCTTTTTCCCCCCAGAAGCATGGAAAGAAGGCTTTGGCTCAGGTAAAAATGTTCACAAATTTCAAACCTGTAAGGTCAAAATCAATGAGCCTTTAAATCAAAGCACCTTTCTCTTACAAAACATTGCATTAAATGCAAACATTGAAAAAGTTAGAATATTGGCTCTTTGAGTTTCCAAAATAATGCAAGAAAACTCCTCCAGAAGATCAATGCAGACAATTAGTGGTCCCTTATATTTTCTATAAGTCTCAATGTGCCAAACAAATACTATATTTTAGCATCTGATTATTTATTAATATTATTATAGAATTTTAGCAAGGTAAATTCCCTACGAATTTCATTATCAACTCAGGAACATTATTTTTAGGCTGTCGAATGTCCATAAATCATTTAAATAACAACCCGAGTTCAGCATTTGAAGATCTGCTAAGCTCTAGAGTTAGGTTTTATTCTGAGGACCAATATCTCAAGGTCAACCACTAAGAATATTTGCAAAACAAGAATAGTTATTTCATATTACAAAATTCCCATTGACCCCAAGAGGTACCTGATGTACCTTAAAACATCAACAACAAAATGAATTTCGTCAGAACGATTAAACAAGGGCACTTTAATGAAGTTTGCTTGTCTTATGAGAAGTGAAGACTTCTTGAACATCAACCTAAATTCCAATGCCCTGAAGTAGGATCTATACACTACGGCTAGGAGGAGCATAAATCTGCCCTGGAAAGGAATGTCCTGGGGGCAGTGTCCTCAAGAGGGACAGCAATGATCTCAAAATCATTGAGAGGACTGATGTCACCTAAAACAGCATGGCCAGGACCATTTGCAAACTAGGCCATAGCCCACAACAGCCAGTCTGGCACCCACATTGTCCACATCCTCTCAGAGCAGCTTCTTAAGGAACGACCTGAAGTAAACTGAGTAACAAAAGCATGCAGTACTTGTTGGATGACAAGGAAAAACAAGTTTTCTTTTGTGGTAATACACAAGTAAGTGATATAAATGACTATTAGGCTTAACTTTTAATCCCCAGAATAACATCCCTAAGCAAAG
This sequence comes from Ceratotherium simum simum, assembly GCF_057802395.1. NCBI lineage: Eukaryota > Metazoa > Chordata > Mammalia > Perissodactyla > Rhinocerotidae > Ceratotherium > Ceratotherium simum. Next base: position 2,856,240 of record NC_141910.1, on the reverse strand, counting down.
ACAGTCTTTAGAGAAACGCTGCTTGTGGTCCATCTCCTGCACTGTCATGCAGTAGATTCACCCGCACAGTCAAACGCCTGGTCCTTCACGCAGAGGGTCTTACCTGTGAAGCGTTCAGCCCGTTCAAAGGATGGCACTGTTCTTCCGCCCCTTCCACCGCCCCAGTCCGCTTCCTCAGCCTCTCAGCCTCCTGGGCAAGGTACAGGTCTAGGACGGGCACCCCACGGGACTTAACGTCCACTTCGGTCAGGGAGTTGACCATGAGCATCACCCAGACAGGCCTCTTCTGCTCCCAGTTCCCCGCGATGGCATTGAAGAGGTAGTCGGCATAGAGACCCTTCCCGCGCTGGTCTGGGGTCATCCACGAGGGCATCATGAGCTTGACATACTCTAGGTGGCGCTTGAGGCGGCAGTAGATGTCCCTGGGGAGCACGTCCTGGAGGTTCTCGCCCTGCGGCAGCATCTGACAGCTGGTGAGGGCTGAGATAGTGTAGGGGTCCGTGAGGTCCAGCTCGAAGTACACAATGCTGCTCTGCTGAAAAGCCTCCTTGGAGTTGTCCGGGATGAAGTCCCAAACCCGGGTGTACGGGACGTGGATTGTGCCAAAGAAGTAAGACGGTGGGTCTCGCTTTATGGTCCACAAGAAGGAATTCAACTCACTTTGCTAAAAGGAAAAGAGACAACATTAAGGCATGATATGGAGGGTCAGGAATCTGAGAGGTGAATTCGAGAGACAAGTCACACCGCAGGAGAAAAATTATCAAAATAGGATTTAGACTTTTGAATCCAGGTAGATTCACCTGCCAGGAACAGAAGTTCTCAATGCAGCCTGTATTTCAGCATCCTTTCCCTCTTTTCCATCAAAATGTCGATTAAAGATGAGAAAGCAGTAGCAATCACCAGCTTTGAGTTTGCCGCTAGCAATGAACCGGGCAGGAGTTAAAGAGGGGATTCTCAGGGGACTCCAAGTTCACACCCGGTAGAGGAGAGAGACACTGAGGAGCCCACTGTTACCTCCCAGGCAGACCTAATGGTCTCTGCTTCTTCAGATCTCAAATCTAACATTCCCAAAGGCAGAGGCTCTCGACTCCAGCTGCACACTGGAATCCCCTGCAAAGTTTTTAAAAGTCTGATGTCTGGGTCCCACCCTTGACCAATGACATCAGGATCTCAGGTGATCAGAGGTGATATTTTTAAAGTTCCCCTGGTGATACCAGTGTGCAGCCGAGGTTGAAACCACAGTCCTAATGAATCCCTGATTTCACAATTCGCTCCTGTCCCTTTAGAACGCGGATTGTCCAACTGCATTTCTTTCTTACAAAAGTCTCTGGTTCAGTAGCAGAGAACTGGACGGTGTTCCACTGATTCTCTCCCAGAAGTCTTACAGGCTGAGCAGGGGTACACATCCACCAGAGGCCAGGCCATCGTGCCCTTTTCCCCTGAGTGTCTCTCAGTCTCAACAGCAGGCATTTATGAAGTGTCCATTTAGTAGGAAACACTGTACAAAGAAGTGCACAGGGCAGCCCTCAAAGAGTTCAAGTATAGAGGTGAGATATATGCATGGAGTGAGCCATGCACCGAGCAACCAAGAAATGTAAAAATCTTGGTTTATAGGAAAGAAGATCTGGAATGCATTCTCTTTACAAAAGGCTTAATTTCAGCAGCCTGTTAAGTAAGATGCTTTCCTGGATTGTGGGGTTTCAATCTGCAATCAATTCTCATTATTTGTCACAGCTGTGGTCTACAAAGTCACCAAGATCACTGAACTAACAAATACTGAACCACTGCTCTTAGGGAAAATAGAGTTAGGTTCCTGCCAGCCGTCAGTCACATTTTCATCAACAGATCAATACATAACCTTGTTTTATGTGCTTCTATTGAAAGGCACCTTATTTAAGATACATATATTGTTGATTCATTGACAGTGAACTCACAGCCAACAGCACTAGAACTCATGCCTGAATAAAGCTCATCTAACACACGTATTTTCTCCGTTAGGCACATCACAGCCTCGTGCTTAGGGACACCAGACAGCACTGCAGCACTGCGCTTGTGATCATCATAAACAGTGAAATCACCTACAAAAAGCACAAAAATGCAAAAAGCCTGGCACTAAGTAGACCACAAAAAGGACACTTGTTTATAGTATGAGAGCAGAAACAAGAAGGCAGGGATCGCTTTGTTTGATCTCAGCTGGGAATGTGCACATTGGGCAACTCGAATTTTTCACATTCTGGGCATGTCTGCAAGTGACCATGAAAGCGCCACGAGCGTTGGGGTTACAAATGCATTTTAGCAAGTAGGCAAACTCACAAATACAGAACCTACAAATAATGAGGATCAACTGTGTTTGCATTTATGTGTTATTGTTTAAGCAGCAGCAACCTAGTTTCAAACGAAATATTATACAGAATCTCAAAATATAGGATGGATGAGAGTGGAGCTGGTTGAAGCAGAGGCCCTACTCTCAGAGCCTTTGACCTTCTCTTCTCCACCTACCCCTAGCCCCTTCCACAAAAACACCATCTGACCCCTCAGATGAGGGCAGAGGCAGGCAGGTGAACACGTGGGCTGGGGGTGAGATAACGGGTGGCGGGAGGTCAGCAGCAAAGGAGCCCACAACTCTCCATAAAGGATATTGGCCCGAGCCAGTGCTGGCCGCACAGGAACAGGCCTGGTGCTCCAGAATGGACTTTTCAAAGAAACTAGAAATCCTGATTTTAAATAAAATCTTCTAACTGAAAAATGTTGCCTCAGTTTTCTTAAATGCCATGCAAGCCGAACAGAACATATCTCATTAGCTGCCAGCCTGCAACATTGTGCAGTTTTTTGTGTTCTTTTTTGAATTATTTTATTGAGGTCACATTGGCTTATAACATTGTGTAAACTCGCTTTTTAGGTCAAGGTTGTTTTTTAAAGTATTTAAATTACAGTTCTGCTCACACACCCACCTTTACAAGAATGCACTAATTGAGCAAAAGAAGCCTAAATTCTGCTTCTTTCTCAGCTCCCCCAATGAGATTTTTAAAAGCCACGTCATTTCGCTGTACCTCAGTTTCCTCATCTGTAAAAGTTAGATAATAACCCCTGCCATAGGTTATGGTGATAAACAAAGTAGATAGGTAATTGTTAAATGAATGAACAAATGAACGAAAGAATGTATTTAAAAAACAATTTCACAAACCTATCAATGGTTAAATTAATATTGAGATGAATCAGGTATGGGCTCTCTCCAGGCAGCCCTCTGGTATCCTCTTATGGGGTAATGAGGGTCCCAGGGTTATTTAAATACTTCAAAAAGCCAAACAGAAACTGTACGTCACCAACAAATGGCTGCCAAGGCTAATTAAGCAATCAGATGTCTCACTGTTGGTTAGAATTAGATCAAGCTTGTAGGAAAACACTGGTTAGATGCTAATCAAAAGCTGAGGTTGACAGCTATGGCTTTGGTCAATTTAAAATGGGTAACAAAATAATGACCTATAAATGCAACTGGTTTGCTAGAAGTGGCCTTCCAAGCACAGGTATAGTTTGGTTTATTTGTCCATTTTAGGGAGAAGAATCAATAATCAAAGGGGTCCTGGATGGTGACATGACCGGTGACCACTGATCTATGCAAGAGATATAGTCACACAAGGTCCACACAGTCTACCAAAGCACTTCTACACAGTTTCCAACTGGGAGACACAGGAAAAGGGCCGAAATGTTATTAAACCCATGGGCACCTAATTCATTGTCATCTGTCAGGAGACCGTGATATCGAATAAATATATTCCCAGGAAAACCAAACCCACATTGCAGGATCACGGTGTGTGTGGAGGTGAGGTGAGAGGGATCATTTGGGTGTGGTTTTGGTGTGTTTTTACTCAACACAGTAATCCCCCTAATGTCCCATCCTACCTCAAAATACCTGCACTTCTCTCCAGAAACAAAGTCTGTTCATCTCTATGTATCCATTTTTATTTCATTACTTATTTATTTTATTGTTGCCTTTTCAATTAGCATTAGTCTAGAAATACGGTCAATGTATGACCTTTTCACTGAAAACTGCTCAGATTTTTAAAAAAACAATACTCATGTTCTGGCATCTAGCCATGTAGTAACAATAATGATGCTCAGAGCAGCGGCTGATACTGAATGTTCACTGGGTGTCAGGCACCATCCCAGCACTGCACATGGATTGTCCTGCTACATTCATTCAACACTCATTTGTTCCACGATTATTTATGCTGTGCCTACCATGTGCCAGGCACTGTTCCAGGCACTAGTGTATTCTAGGCACCGGGAATACAGCAGTGAATGAAACACAGGTCCCCGCCTTGGGTGTGTTAGTGATAACTGCTGTGGAGAACACGAAAGCAGGACAGGCAGCAGGAGTACTGGTGGAGGAGGGATGTGGTCTTAAATAGGGTGATCAGGAAAGTCACTGAGTGTCTGGTAGGACATTTCAGCCTTGCCGCGAAGGAGGTGAGAGGGGAAACCATGGGGCTATCTGAGAGAAGAGCAGTTCCTCCAGGAGGAAGGAGCAGCAGTGCAAAGGCCCTGAGGCAGAAAGGTGGTTGTGTTGAAGGAGCAGCAAGGAGGCCAGCATGACTGCAGCAGGATGACTGAAGACGAAAGCAGAAAGGAAAGGTCACAGAGGTGAGCAAGGCCAGGCCACACAGGGCCCCTGGGCTACCGGAGGGGCTCAGGCTTTTCTGCTGAGTAGCATGGCCGCCAGCACAGGTTTTTGTGAGAGGCATGGCACGAACTGACTTAATGTGTTAGCAGGATCACTCTGGCGGCTGCGATGAATAGACTACTGATGGATGAGGGCAGGCACAGGGTCAGTTAGGAAGTTACTGAAATAATCCAAGTGAGAGAACAGTGATAGTGACAGAATTTACGAGACATGATCAGATTCTGGGTATATTCTGGAAGCTACAGCCAATAGGATCTGCCAAAAAATTGGTTCATTAAAAGGATGAAGTTGCCGTCAACCAAGATGCAGAAGACAGGCGGTGGAACAGGATTCGAGGGGAAGGTCAGCAGTGTGGTTTTGGCCCTGTTGAGTTGAGACGGCAAGCAGACAACCAAGTGGGGAGGTCGAGTTGGTAGGCGGATGCACGAGTCTGGAGTTTGGGAGAAGCCTGGCCACAAATAAAAACAAGGGTATTGTCACCGTTTAGATGTTATTTAAAGCCACAGGACTGGATGAGACCTCCAAGGGACCTCATGTAAATAGGAGAGAAAAGGTCTAGAAATGGTCTAACCTTGCAAAATCAAGGGACAGAAGAACAGCCAGCAAAGAGAATGAGAAGCAGCCAGCGAGGTTGTTGGGCAAATCAGAAGAGTAGGAAGCCAACTGAAGGAAGTGCTTCAAGGAGAAAGTAAGCAGGTGGGTTTGGTGTGGCTCATGGGCCAAATAAGTCAAGGATCTGAGGACTGACCTATGGATTGAGCAGCACTGAGGTCACCTGGGGACCTGATGGCATGGTGGGGGGGAGATCCTGCCCGGTGCCCATTCAGGAGAGAATGGGAAGATAGGAACTGGGAGGATATGCAACTAAATAAGACACTGGCCATTTCCAGATGGAGTTATGGAGGCCTTGAGAAGCCTATTATGTTACTCAAGGTCTCAGAGTTGCTAAGTGGTGGATCCAGGATTTGAAGCCAGGCAGGCTGGCTCCTGAGTCCCAGGTTTTAAACACCACATTTTGCAGCCTTAACATGCAACAGACTTCACTTGTGATTCAGAGTCGTGTCTTTTTCAATTAAAACCCTAGTAGGTGCACTGTTGCTCAGGCGAGCTACCTGAGTCCAAATCTAGAAAGGCTCTGTCCAGCTCCCCTTCCTAGCCCTGGTGACCTGCCCAGATAAATCCCCACTGACATCTTTAAATCCTCAGGCTGTCACCTTTTCCCATTCTCTCTTTTCAGGATAACACAATTTGGCGCGCTAAGCCAGGAGTTTTAAAGGATTTTTAAAGATGATCCTCATCTTGTAGAGCCTCTTCAATAAAGGGAGTTCTGTTCTGACGGAGCAGGGCACCCTGTCTCCCACTCCACCAGCAACCGTCCTGCTGGCGGTGACACTGCCCTGTCGGGCGTGCCTTGGGCGGGGCGCAAGCTGAATGAAGAGTCTTCGGGGCTTCTGAGCAGGGCGCTCTCACCTTGCTTTCGCCCACCGGTGAGCCCCCAGCCCACCATGCTGATCATATGAGTACAACTGCCCCTGCCTCCCTCACACTGACACCTTCAGGGTAGGGCTGTTTGTCTCCAAAAAAACAAAATTACTCTACTACCCCCATTTCACTGTAATTGTGGCCACTACACGCCATTAGAGGAAGCCATGTATTTCAACATTATGATGACTGAAAAGAAAAAAAACCGAACCCTATTGATATGTCCCTTCTAAACCTTGCTGCAACCGTTCTTAAAAGAGAAAGACATGGCCATGGACAACAGAGACACAAAAAGCTACAAGTTCTGTGGACTGAATCACCAGAGATTTTAACACACACATGGGTAAGCCAGGCAATGAAACAGAACAAACCCAATGACGACCTGTGTAATGCAGGGTAAGTCCCTAAGCCACCGCACCCCTCAGCTCCTCCCATCCTAGCATCCTGGGACCTGTGATAACAGTGCTTTTCCATGAGTACCCTTCAGCAGACCAGCTGGAACGAGACTAAAGTAAGTTGGCTTAGTTTATCCTTTTCATTCCACAAATATTTATTGAGCATCTACTATGGCCAGACACTCTTCTAAGTGCTGGGGATGCAGCAGCAACTAGAATAGACACAAATTCCTGCCCTTATGAAGATTACATGGGGGAGGGGGGCAGCAATAAACAAAAGTTTTCATCAGGTGATGGTTAAGTGCTACAGAGAAAAATAAAGCAGGGAAGGCAGACAGGAGGGCAGGCAGGGCGGAGAGGGGAGGATTGACACAATCTTTGATAGGTAACCAGGAAGGGTCTCATTGAGAGAATTTGAGCAAAGACCAGATGGAAGAATGGGAGCAAGCACATGGACATCTGGAGGAAGAAACAGCAAGTGTAAAAGAAAGCAAGCAGGAATAGCGAAGAACACTGGAGAGCTCTGTTTGAGTACTGATAAGGAAGAGACTCAACCTGTGAGGTGCTCAGGATAAAGCCTGCAGTGTCTGTGGACAGACTTCAGCTCAGAGGACCTCTCTAATGATTAACAAAAGTTGAAAACCAAACCAGCTCTCAAGCCACAGAATGCTATAATAAGGTGCCACATGGTGTTAGAGGCTAGATTCCAGAACTTCACTCTACAATCTCGAGACTCCAACCCCCTGGGGGACCCACCCACAGTGCCCTCTAGATGCAGGTCAAGCATACAGCCCTGCCATGACTGACCTTCTGACCTTCTCAGGGGATAAGACAGTTTGCCCACAGAACAGAACGGCGATTCTCAAAGTGTGGTCCAGGGACCTGTGGGTGTCCCCAAGCCCTTTCAAACAGTCTGTAAGGTCAGAACTATTTTCATAATAATACTAAGATATTTTCCTCTTTCATTCTCATTCTCTCACAAGTGTACAAACAGAATTTTCTAGAGGCTACGTGTGTGATAACATCACCGCTGATGGTTAATAGCACGTGTGCTTGTGTATTTAGTAATATTGTTTTTTAAACTTGTGTTTTACTAATATTTCCGTTAACCCACATAAATAAAAGCTCTTTGGAGTGCTCGATGCTTTTTTAGAATGCAGAGGGCCTGAGACCAAAAAGTTTGGTATAGAATAAAAGACCCATGAAGACAAATTCGAGAGAAGAGAGAGAGAGACCTTATCAAGACTCACGTGTTATAAAATAGTTACGAGTTGGTAATAGATTTTGCAAAAGTGAAAAATATTCTGCTTTCACAGGAAAGCGTGGACTTCTGCTTTGTATAACAAGCACGCAGCTGCCACACTGCAGCAGAGTTTGAAGCCGTCTCTGGGGCCGACTTCTCTCTCCAGCACAGCGCCTCCTGCCTTCCTAGAGGGAGACCCTCCGCGCCCCGAGTCCGCGGCCCCGAGCGCCTTAGGAACACCGTGCGGCTCCCCGGTCAGTCCCGTGTGCCAGGAACAGCTCAGTGGGGTCACCTTCCCTCTCCTTTGCTGTGGTTAGCACGATGAATAAAATTACGAATACCCAGAAGTGGATGCGGCCCCGGATGCCGTGCAGGTGTCACCGAAGGTAGACCGACCCCTAAACTCCGGCACCCGAAGTCAGAGGGCGCACAGACCAGCCGAAGGACAAGCCTAGGCTCACCCTCCCCAGGGCCAGGGATCCACAGAGATCGGACCCACAGATACAAACTCGCAAAATTCAACCTCCATGGCGCTTAGAAGAGAGGGACTTGAGAACGACAAAATTGCGAGCGTAAGAAAACTGATCAACAAAAGGAAACATTCATCTCCAAAGAGGTCCAGCCTCGGAGACGCGAGACCTGCCCGGTTTCCCCTCGGTTTCTGCTCCTATCGGGCTGGGTGGAGCGGGGTGGGGGGAGGGGCTCCCTCGCCTTGGTTCCCCTCACTTTCCAAACGCTGATGCGAATATCTAAGGAAGCGCCCTGTGCGTGAATGCGAGGCTGTCAGAAGTGGTTACTCTGCGAACGCGCTCTGTGACCTGGACCACAAAGGTCGCTCTCTGAGCCTCAGTTTCGCAGATCGGTGAAACAAGGAGAATGGCTTCAGTTCCCCAAAACCCCTTCTAAGTCAGGCATTGAATACACGAAGGTTAAATCAAGCAGCTGCGGGGCGCTTTACCATTTCGATAAGAGTAGGGGAAATCAAGCGCTAGGAGAGAGAGGGCAGAACAAACTTCCAAAGTGAATGTGCCCAAGTCCCGGTCCCCTCGGTCTTCGGGGACTCGTCCCCCGACTGCTTGCGAAGCAGGCTGGAGAGACCCAGGGAACCCCGCCAGGACTCCATCGGCTGACGACGGGCGAGGGCTGGGGGACAAGGTCTCATAAGGCCGGAGGGCTGCGCCTCCGCCGGAAAGGGGGGCCCGGGGGCGCGGTGGGACGAGCAAGCAAGGAGGGGTCCCCATGCGAAGTGGGAACCCGGTCCCAGAGTCGGCTTGGGGTCCGAATGCGCTGTGCTATGCGGGGTTCAGAAGGTAACCACCCCCAGGAGGTGCCGGGAGGCCGCCCCCCGCCCCCCGCGCCCGACGCGCGCCTTACTTCGGGCCTGAGCTCGCAGTTGGCGGGGGCGGGCGCGCCGCGCCGATGTGCTGCGCTCGCGGGCAGGAGACAGAGGGTCGGCAGCAGGAACCAGCTCCAGGGACTCATCCTCCTCACGGCGGCTCTGAGGCCCGGGACGCAGAGGGAAGGAGCGAGGCAGCAGGGGCCGCCCGGCCGGGTTAGCCAGCGGCCGCGGGGCTGCGGACTCGCCGGACGCCCGCCATGGCGCGCCGGGCTCGGGGGGCCCGGGGCGCTCGCCTGCTGCCCCGCGCCTCTCGCCGCTCGCTCTGCAGTTCGCGCGGCCGCCTCCGGGCGGGGTCCGGGCGAGCCCGGCGGCGGCGGCCACGTGGGGCCCGGCCCCGACCCCTCCCAACCCCCCGCCGCCGGTCAGCCCCGCGCGGCTGCGGCCGCTAGAGCCCGGGCCCCGGTTCTCCCGCCCAAAGCCTGCCGGGGCCGCCGGCCGCCTCGTGAGCCGGCGAGAAGGGAAAAGTGAAGTTCCAGGACTGTCTTCTAAGTTCAACCTAAAATCGTATTGGCTCCTGCCCTTCCGTCTGTGTCTATGCTGCCAATTCTGAGGGTGGCTCTTGAGTGAAAGAGATAGACCAAAGAAATAAACGAAAGGCTATTTTAAAAGGAAAGTTCATTTAAATAAAAGAAATCGCGTGGAAGTTTTGTCTGTAAAAGAGGGGAATAGCCAGCGTGTACATTCACTTAAAGCCTGGAACCACAAAAGCCGGCACTCCATTAAGTGGGTTCTTAAGGGATTTGGGGGAATAATAGCAAGGATGTTAACACTGAACTCGAAGGATTACTGCAAAGATTAAATGAGGACATTTATGAAAAGCAACTCGCTTGGTGCACATAGTAGGCCTGCAAAATATGGTCGCTGCTTTTCCGTTTCAAACTCCCCGAGGGGCTTTTCACAGCCTTGACCCTTCAGGAAGAAAAAATTACGAAAGCAACTAGCTGTGCCCGGCCTCTCCCACCTCCCACCCGAGCCCTGAGGGCACTTTACCATCTCTCTTTACAATTCGGTCTTATGCGTGATTAACTTCTGAGTGGTGTTTAATGGAGCATTCGTAACAGGGAATCTTAACTGTTTTAAGTCTCTGTCCATTTTGAGACTCCGATGGAAACTGTGGACGATCTTCCCGTGGGGATGGGAGGGGGATGGCCCAGATTTGCGCACAATGAGAGGAGGAGTTTTCTGTGACCGTGACCATCCGCAGTACTCCAGCAAAGAACTCCTGGCTTTAAAGAGCCAAGTTTTTCAAAATTCGATTCCGCGGGCGTATTAGGCTTCAGGTGTTTCTGTGAAATCGCTTTTTCCTGTTCTAAGCGTAAGTGAGGATTTGCTTTCTGGAGTTGACTCTCCCTCCTGTCTTCAAATGACTCCCTTTCAGCCCGGTGGCAATCATTGGTCCCCAAGCCTACCCAGAACGCAGCCTGTCCGGGTTTTCAAGGTGCCAGCGCTGCCACCTACTGGCAAACACGTTGTCTTCTGGTTGTGAAATGAAAGCATCAAGAACTCAAAAGGAAGTGCGTAATTAACTATTGTTTCATACTCTTTCCCCCCCATTTCCAAATGAATTATCAACCAATCAGCTGCGGTTAGAGGGAAGAGAGGGAGGAAGAATGAGTTTGTCAATTTTCTCTTATTGTTTGTCTCTTTTCTATTTCATTGATTTCTGCTCTTACCTTTATTATTTCCTTCCTTCTACTTTGGATTTACTTTGGCTCTTCTTTTTCTAGCTTCTTAAGGTGGAATCTTAGGTCATTGATTTAACCTTTAAACCTTCTTCCTTTCTAATATAAGCACTTAAAGCTACAAATTTCCCTCTAAGCACTGCTTTAGCTGCATTACACAGATTTTGCAAAGTTATATTTTCATTACCATTCAGTTAAGAATACTTTCTAATTTTCCTGGTGATTTTTTTATTTGACCATGGATAGTTTAGAAATATGTCGCTTAACTTCCAAATTATGGAGTTTTCCTAGATATCTTGTTACTGATTTCTAATCTAATTTCGTTGTCATCAGAGAACATACTCTGTATGATTTCAATCATTTTAAATTTATTGGGACTTCTTTTATGGCCCAGGATATGGTCATACACTGAGTTTTAAATGTCTAGTATGGATAAATGTGTTTGATTCTAACATTTTTTAGGTGGAGCTTCTGTTACTGAGCAAGGGCTCAACACCCAATGTGCATAACGAGCCAATTTATTACGGTATCAGCCTTTAGGAAAAGAAAAGTAGCTTTATTTGCAAGACCAATCTGCAAGGAGACAGGGTGCATGTGCCCTCAGATCTGTCTCCCCGATTCAGGATTGGGGGCAAAATTTAAGAGGTTAGGCTGCACATGGAAATGCTGGTGGGACAGCTTTTGATTGGTGGGCTTTAAGCATTTATGGTAAGCTTCTAAACATTTATGGTAAGGTTCTAAACATTTATGGTAAGGTTTTAAACCTTTATGGTAAGGTGGGGAAGGGATTTTAACACTAGATCTTCCTGGATGATGGACCCCTCGCCTCTGATGAGAGTCCAGCTTTCAAGTTCCAGTCATGTTCTGGTCCTTTGGTGCCATGGGGAGGAGAATCTTTGGTTCTGGGATCATTTCAGGTCAAGATTTCTTCTTCTGTGCATGCTCTGGCTACGTGACTTTGCAAATTTTCTGAAAAACAATTTTTTTGTTTGTGTGTGAGGAAGACTAGCCCTGAGCTAACATCAGATGCCAATCCTCCTCTTTTTGCTGAGGAAGATTAGCCCTGAGCTAACGTCCTGCCTATCTTCCTCTACTTTATATGGGATGCTGCCACAGCATGGCTTGACAAGCAATGTGTGGGTGCACACCTGGGATCTGCAAACCCTGGGCCGCCAAAGCAGAGCATGCACACTTAACGGCTATGCCACCAGGCCGGCCCCCTGAAAAACAATTTTGTTTTGTTTTAAGATTTATTTATTTATTTATTTTCCCCCCAAAGCCCCAGTAGACAGCTATATGTCATATCTGCACATCCTTCTAGTTGCTGTATGTGGGACGCAGCCTCAGCATGGCCAGAGAAGCGGTGCGTCGGTGCGCGCCTGGGATCTGAACCCGGGCCACCAGCAGTGGAATGCGTGCACTTAACTGCTAAGCCATGGGGCCGGCCCTGAAAAACAATTTTTAATCCCTCTGCTGATAAGAGATGGGTCTGTTCGAACTGGCTCTAGTGGACTCACAGTTACACTTCCTGCCTTAGTCAGATTTATCATTAAGTAGGATTTATACTGTAAGATACTCAGTGTCCAAACATTCATTAGACTCTCATCACTCCGAGTCCCCTATCACTCCAGGGTGCTGTCCCAGATGTGGTGACAGGCAGGCTGGCATGGCCAGGCCCTCACCTGCCTTCTAAAGACATCTAGGCTGAAGACCTTCCCAGCTTCCCTTTTCTGGTCGGGAAGGAGATGCTAAATGTACCCGTAGCCTCATCTCTGCCTATCCGCGGAGTTTCTGTATCTAGTTCAACTCCCTCACTTGAGTATTGTTCTTGGTCCATACCTCTCACATCCCACTGCCAGACCTGGATGTTTCTAAACCTTCCCTGCTCCTTTCTGTTTCTCCTTCATGTACGGTTGATACACTGTCAACTCTCCTTATGTTCACCTACTCTTAATTTTTTCCTTTGTGCCCCTACCAATGGCTTCCTGAATTTACACAAACCTGTGAGGCTTGTCCCCTCATAGCAGTCACCTGAAGAAATTATACCCTGGCTGCCTTTTGGGTCTTTCACAAAATCAGATTTTCCTCAGAAACAAAGGTTTCAGGGTGCACAGAGAATTTGCCATGGCTTCTGCTGCACTTCTGTGCCTTCGCCCTGACTTGCCCTGCAGCCGTCCAAGTCCTGAATCATTTAACACACTGCAGGTTTCCCCAGATGGTTGGACAGCCCAGGTGTGGCAGGCAGGCCCCCCTGATCCTGCCTCCTGCTGTTCATGCTTTTGTTTAATCCCCTCCCCTGGGTGTGAGCAGGATCTGAGACTTGCTTCTAACCAATATAGAATGTGGCAAAGGTGATGGGATGTAGGTGTAGTGCCAAGCTTGCTAGAGTCTGTCTCTCCATTGCTGTCTTTGAAGAAGCAAGCTGCCTTGAGGCCCACAGCCGTGAGGAAATGAACTCTACCAACAACCCAAGTGAGCTCAGAAGCAGAGCCTTCCCCAGTTGAGCCTCTAATGAGAACCCATCCTGGGCAACACCTTGGTTGCAGCCTTGTGTTACCCTAAACAGAGGCCCAGTTAAGCCATGCCTGAACTCCTGACCCAGCAAAACTGTGAGATGATAAATATGTGCTATTTTAAGCCACTGAGTTTGTGGCAACTTGTTACACAGCAACAGAAAATTAGTACACCAGCTAAAGTGGGACACCAAGGAATTCTCAGGTGTTCCAACATGGCGCTCCACCATCAGGGTATGTGCTCAAAGTGAGCAGCTGAAGACCTGCTTCTTGCAATTCCAGGTTTTCAGGCTCCCTGCATTCCTGGAAGGGGACTGGAGTTTTGCCACACTCCCTTGGTCACCCAGTGTTGGCACCAGAATGTCTAAGTGGGAAAGGATGGTGATGATCCCAAAGCTGCATTTGCTTAACAAGCACAGTTTGTGCCTAGATTGTGAGAGAGAGAAAACATCTTCTTGGGCCGGCCCCGTGGCTTAGCGGTTAAGTGCGCGCGCTCCAATGCTGGCGGCCGGGGTTCGGATCCCGGGCGCGCACTGAGGCACTGCTTCTCCGGCCATGCTGAGGCCGTGTCCCACATACAGCAACTAGAAGGGTGTGCAGCTATGACATACAACTATCTACTGGGGCTTTGGGGAGAAAAATAAATAAAATAAAATTATTAAAAAAAAAAAAAAAAAAGAAAACATCTCCTGATCGCTGGGAGCTGGCCTGGCTCTATCAGTGAGACCTTGGAGTTGCTACAAGCTGGCAACATCCAGAGCCACGCCGTGGTGTTCTCCTGTTGAACATTAATAATTTCACAGAACATCAACATTTGACAAGGCCATTCTGTGACTGTGGTGGATGAAGACAAAAAGAAGACCACTTCACAATCACGTCTCAACTCAAACAAAACATGAACATTGTCCAAACCACAAAAAGGACTAGACATCCTCCCATCCTGGCTAATGAGTGACTGCTGCTTCTTTATCAACCCCAGCTTTAGTCTCCATCATTTCCCCCACCTTATAGACAAGATGTATTAAGGTACTGTTATGGGCTGAATTGTGTTCCCCAAAATTCATATGTTGAAGCCCACAGCCCTGTACCTCAGAATGTGACTGTGTTCAAAGGTAGCATCTTTAGAGAGGTGATTAAGTTAAAATGAAGCTGGTAGCGTGGGCGCTAATCCAATCTGACTGCTGTCCTTATAAGAAGAGGAAATTTGGACACACGAAAGAGACACCAGGGGCACTCAGGCATGGAGGGACAACAATGTGAGGCGACAGCAAGAAGGCAGCTGTCTGCAAGACAAAGAAAGACTTCTAGCCTCCAGAACTTTGAGAAAATAAATTTCTGTTGTTTAAGCCACCAGTCGGTGGTATTTTGTTATGGCAGCCCTAGCAAACTGATACAGATGCTCAGTCAGAGTTACACCCAATCCAAAGCAAAGCCCTGCCTCCTTGAACCTTCCCCAGAATCACCCAAGGCAAACCAAATCCTATAACAAGCCCTCTGAATACCCTCTTACCGAGATGCCCCACAGGTCCTTAAGGTATGAGCTCTTCCCCATTGCAAAGGGCAATAGATCCAACTAATTCAACTTCAGGTGTGTCCCTGCTGGTCATTGGCTAAAGGACACTGATAATTGTATGTCTACTTGGGGTGCCTTTGGCCAGCCACCCAAGCCACCCCCTGTGCTTATACTGGTCTTACATCTGACCTGGTGTGGCAAGAAGATCTCCCAGGGTTGGCACATTTCCGTTCTCCTCCCCCATTCCTCCTTTCCTGCCCCACCCCTCCCCACATACCACATGGCTGACACAGCACTGAGGTGAATGGTACCTTGCTCCTGGAAGCCTGGTACAACGTTGGTGCCTGTGTGAATGATTCCTGACAGAAAGGGCTTAAGAATATGTCAGGATGGACTGAGGCCTCCCAGGAGAGCCCTGGAGAAACAGTGAATGGTCTCTGTTCAGCTAGCTTCTGGCTTTTGGCTTACTATGTGGAATATGCAAGCAGAGGGAAAGAGCTGAGCTGCTAGATGTTGGAAAGAATTTTTTTTTTCAGAGAAGGGAGGAAGAGCAAAGAGACTAGAGACAGAGCCTGGAGCCTGGAGAAGGCTACTGGGGGAGGAGAAGAGCAGAGATGTTGGCCAGGGAGTTTTTATTACATTTTACTATTCATAAGTAATGAAAATGTTAAGAAATTTTCATTAAAACAAATAACACATCAGTCTTTCAGAGGTGGCTTTTGGGGCCTCTGACAGTGTAACATCTGATTTCAAGGGGTCCTGGGGAGGAGAGAAGGCTTCCAAAGGGGAACGAGACACACACAACAACAATGGTCTAAATGTGTAATTTTTACTATGAATCTAAAGTGAACAAAACTACACACATTTTTTTCTAAGTGACCGGAATGACCTTTTTTTTTTGTGTGTGAGGAAGATTAGCCCTGAGCTAACATCTGATGCCAGTCCTCCTCTTTTTGCTGAGGAAGACTGACCCTGGGCTAACATCCGTGCCCATCTTCCTCTACTTTACATGGGACGCCGCCACAGCACAGCTTGACAAGCGGTGCGTCGGTGCGCACCCGGCATCCAGGCCGGCGAACCCCTAGCCACCAAAGCAGAGTCACGCACTTAACTGCTACGCCACCGGGCTGGCCCCTAAGTGAGCGGAATGATCAGGGAGTTCTTACAGGACACGTTAGTGATTGTTCTCTAGAACCTTTAAAAAGCACCAATTTGCTATCCAAGTATGTTTGATATGCATCATTTTTGTCCTTAATGATTCCTGCATCCCTTCTAGAAACTGCTCCATTCGTTTATTCAACACATTTATGAAATACCTGAGCATTTCAGTGCCGAATGAGGGGTTTAGAATGATGACTATGACAGACAGGACCCCTGGCCCCACGGAGCTTCCTCTGGAGCCCTGTTCTCGCCTGTGGTTGCACATTAGAATCATCTGGGGAGCTTTTAAAACTACAGAAGCCCAGGCCCCACTCCTGGATGGTTGACTCAGAATCTCTGGGGAGTGTGGCCCCAGAGCCAGTATTTTAAAAGCAGACCTGGTAATTCTAATGTGCAACCAGCATCAAGAGACAGACAAACAGACAAAAAGAAAATTACATGATGGTAGGATGTGTGCAAAGAGGGTCTACGACGGCCCATAACTGAGCCAATCATTCCAGGGAGGGTTTCCCAGTGGAATGTTGTCTAAATAGAGGCATAAAATTTGAGTAGGAGTTAGCTGGGGAACAGCATTCCAGGAAGAGGGAACAGTATAGGCAAAGGCCTTGAGGCATGAGAGAGTTAGCTATGTTCATAGAATCCAGTCTGATTGACACGTAGACCAAGGCAGGTAACAGTGGGAAAGGTAGAGATAAGCAGGGGCCAGAAGGTGAAGGGCCTGTGAGCTGGGCTGAGGAGCTTGGCCCTCATCTGAGATGCATTGCAGAGCCATCTACATTTTTAAGCAGAGGAGTTGCACAATCAAATGTGCACTTTAGAAAAGACCACTCGGGCTACAGCGTGGAGGGGGAATTGGAGGGAGCAAGAGTAGAAGTGGTAAGGCCAGTTAGAAGAGATGATGCAGACATGGGCCAGGCTCTGGCAGGGGACAAAGAGAAGTGAAGTGGCATTAAAGTAAAATCCACCATACTTGGTGGTTGATTGGACATGGGAGAGAGGAAGAACAGGGAACTTCCCGGAATTAGTGCCCAGAACGGACCTCCAGCCACCCCCTCTGGCCTCTTACTCTGCAGCCACAGTGGTAAGGAGCAAGTGAACACCCACAAGACCCCAATTTCATAAGTGCTTCAATGGCCCTTCATGCAGCCAGAGCAGTAGGGGAAGAGAAGAGCCTGTGTCTCATTTCCTCCATGCCTAGGAACACGAACTTCTTCTACATCCCCCCAAACTCGTTCACCCCAGCCTCCCCATGAAGGCTCTTGAACTCCCCTGGCCTTCCCAGATGCCCGGCTGGCCTTGCCCAGCCTTGGCAGAGTCTTCCTGCCCCACGCACTTTCCCTTTGGCCTGAGACCGTGAAAAAGCCAGACAGAGCTGGAGTCCCATCTCATCTCTGCCACTAACTAGCTCTGTGACCTTCGACAAGTCACGTATCCTCTCTAAACTTTAGCTTCTTCACCTGCAAGATAAGAATAATTAGACTTGTCTTGCAGAGATGTTGTAAAGATTAGAACTAATGTAATATATAAGGAGCCGAGCAAAATATTTTAAAATAAAAATAGATAATACTCATGATATAGAAAAGCTCCTAATTTTTAAAAAAAGAGACAAAGGAAAAGGATATCAGCCTAGTTAGAAAATCTACAAAGATCATTAAAAGGCAAAAGAAAGAAAGAGAGGAAGGGAGAGAGAAAAGAAGGGAGGGAAGAGAGAGAGGGAGAGAAGGAAAAACACAACAGCCAATAGATAAATGAAAACATCCTCGCTAGCTAATCAAATGAAAGCAAATTATTTCTGGAGAAGGACGGTGGGGATGGTTGCACAACAATATGAATGTACTTAATGCCACAGAACTGTACACTTAAAAATGACTAAAATGGTAAATATTGTTATGTATATTTACCACAAATTTTTAAATAAAATAAAATATTCTTTTAATACAGCAAAATAAAACAATTAGGTGCAGTTTTCACCTCTCAAATTGGCAAAAGTAAAAGCATGGAAATATCCAGTAGGAATGTAAAGGCTTTTCATAAGGCAGTTCGGCACCATGTAAAATGCTCATACATTTTGACATAAAAATTCCACTGTAGGAATCTGTCCTAAGGAAATATTGACACATATGTGCAAACATGCACACACACACACACACACACACACATACACACACACACAGTTTGGGAATCACCAAGCTGGGTTCCCTGCAGCATTATGACAGAGAAAAATCTCCAACAATGCTTATAATGGAAAGTTATGTGGCCATTTGAACGAAGGAGGTAAATCTTTGTGTTCTGGAATGGAAGGACACACAGCAAACGGATGATTCTCCTCTGGGGAGGAAGTGGGATTGGTGTGGGCTGGGGAGGAAGGGAAAGAGGGTCTTTTAGTTTTTACTCTTTATGCTTCTGTATTGCTGATTTTTTTTATAACAAGCACAACTGTTATAATTTATTTAATTTTAATAATTTTTTTTAACTGAATGCCTCTTGAGCACGTACTCTGTGGCTACTCCCGTTGGGAGTGCCTTACACTCCAAAACCTAACGATCTCCTCACTCTTCCCACCAGTTATAGAGCTCTCCACAACATGGCCCGTGAGCCATTTTTCACGATCATAAATAATGCCGCAGGGCATAGTGCAGTGAAGAAAATCAGTGCTGAAGAAACCCTCAGGATGATCATTCTTGCTATTCCAACTTGTTTGCTAGGATCAGTGGCCCGGAGCGCTGCAGCTGCTGGCCTGGCAGGACCTTTCCAAGAGATGCAACATGCTGCCAGCACCCCAGCCCCCATTTCTCTGCTGTCTGTCTGCCGTGACCCCCATCTGGCCCCTGGCACCCCACCAGCCTTTGGAATGCCACCGTGGCATCTGGCAACTAATAGTTTTGGGTTTTTTTTTTTTTGAGGAAGATTAGCCCTGAGCTAACATTAGTGCCCATCTTCCTCTACTTTATATGGGACGCCGCCACAGCATGGCTTGACAAGCGGTGCATATGTCCGCGGCCAGGAGCCAAAGCCTGGGCCCCGAAGTGGAGTGCACGCACTTAACCACTATGCCGCTGGGCCAGCCCCTGGACACAATACTTTTACGACGGAGTGGAGAGGCTTCCCTATTCCTGCTTCTTTCATTCGTTGCCAGGGGTCTGTTGTTTCTCAGGATGGCGGGTTCTTTTTGCCACATGAATGGCGACCAATACGGGACCCGGCCTCACAGACTAGTGTTAGCAGCCCCAGTGAGGGAGAATCTCTGCCCAGATCCCCTCCCACCTGCAGGCCATAAGCCGTCCTGGCCATGAGTCAGAGATCTGCTTCTCTTCTTCCTAAGGCTCTGTGGAACTTCCTTGCGGGCCCAGAATTCCAGCCCAAGAGGCGGCTTCTCTCCAAGCATGCATGGACACGCTTACACCAAGGACAGATCTATGTCTACAGAGAAAAATATGTTTTACAGTCTCCCGGAAATGAGGCATCCCTAAAATTATTTTTTCAGGTTGGTCGTTATATACATACACGTACAACTTTTTTTAAAATACATTTTGGGCTTCATACTTGATTTTTTTCCATTAAATAACTGCCATGGACATGCCAGTCACTCAGCATCCTTTGCTATCAGGAGCCCCCTGCCCTTGTTCAGGAAGCAGAGCTCAGCATAGGGAGGGTAAGTCACTTGCCCAAGGTCATCCGTCTAGTAGGTGTTGGAGTCAAACTCACACACTCTAACTTCAGAATCCAAACTTTCACCTACTGTCCTATACCACCTCCTCTCACTACCAGCTAACATTTCTTTAAGAAGGAGATATATTTGTTTATATTTTCCATTATGGAGATTTTTAAAACACACACAAAAGAAGAGAGAAAAGTACAATGAACTCGCATGTACGTATCACTCAGATTTGAAGGTCATATTAATGTCTCCAGAACCAGTGTTCCATGGAACACAGTTCGGGAATCACAGACCTAGGTCAAAGTTCCTCCAGAACTTGGTCAGGAGAAAATGGTACAGATGATCTGTGAGCCAGGTGGTGCCCAGGAGAGAGCAGGCCAGACCCGCAGAGGAAGTAGACAGTGTGCAAGAGGAAAGGCACAGGGGTCACGAAAGGCAAGGGGAGGGGGAGGAACTCAGAGTTCCTGGGGGGCTTACCCTAAATCTCCCAAGATGGACACTGTGAGGCACTGCTAAGATCCCCCTTCAAGGGAGGGCTTACTGCCCTGCAGGCTAGGGGTACTGTCAGCAGCCAGCTGTCAGGCCCTTCAGTATTGTCTCAGCTGCAGAGAGCCACTTGGCCCTTCCAACGGCTGTCTCAGCCCATCCTGGGACAACTCTAGCGCCAGAGGCCCCCTGGGGTGTCAGGGGGACTGAGGCTATCACAGCTTGACTTCTCCCTCTGCCCAGTCCCATTTCCTTCCTCCCCTTAGAGAGGAGTTGATCCAAGGGCACTCCTTAATAAACATCCTGACATTAAACCATCTCAGAGTCTGCTTCCGTAGAAACCCAACCTGCAACCCCCCCCTTTCCCTTAAGGAAGGCCCAGGGAGTCTCTGTTCCTTGTAATCTAAAGAGCATAATTAACACAGTTGCCCAGAGAGTCACCATATTGGGGCTGTGATGACTACTATACCCCGTTCACAGAAAACGTACAGATACTGGGATAGGAGAAAGACCAGGCAATGGGAGAAACTGCTAAATTATACGTGTCCAGGGAACATGTGATCTATATTTGGGGGGAAAATGCAGCTTGCTAGCTTTCTTTCTCTGGGAGTGCTTGGGAGCCCACTCCAGCAGATGGGGAGTGGGTGAGCCAAGTAAAGGTAACTCCGTCTCTTCCTGCTTAAAGCAGTCTCCTGGGGGACTTCATTCAGCACCCCTGGGAGAAATAGTGTCTTTGGGGGCTTCTTCTCTTTTCCTCCTCCTTGAGGAGGGCCCAGGCCCAGGAGTTTACCTGCCTCCATCCATGCTGCATCTGCTGCTGGTGTAATTCACGGTCTGTTTTCTTGGCTGACCTCCTGACTGTGCAGATCACCTGAGATCTGATTGCTACTTTCCTTAAAACCCTGGCTTGGGCAGCCTGCCCTGGGGCCCTCTTCACAGGGCCAGTTCACCCCCGCAGTGATGACACCCTCACCCCTGCAGCTTATCAGCCAACCTCTTAGGAAACTTCCATATTTCCCCCTGGGCCCCATTAAATTCGGTGAGCAGGTCATGGGGAACCAGGTGCTCTCAGAAGACCAGGCTGCCTGATCTCTGATCTCTTTGATGGCTTTTTTGATGTGTCAATTGGCTAGGCTACCACCCCTGGCCTATATATGTCAGGTGGTATGATAAATATTATGAAAAAATAATCAAGCTGGGGAGACTCTGGATACATAGGGAGGGACATTTAGCACAGAGCCTAGCACATAGTGTTAGTTATTTCTCTTAATGTCACTATGTCACCCAAGCCAGCTGGAGACCTCTTTCTGTCACCCACTATATCACATTCATGGCTACTTATTCTCTATCGTGATTAACCCTCAAATTCTTCAGCTTTTTATCCTCACTGCCACTCTGTGACTCTGACCCTCATTATCTCTTACCTGGATCATAATAACAACCTCCTGACTACCCTCCCTGCATCCATCAAGTCCACTGAAAATGTGATGACCGCAAACACATACACAGCCTTCCTCTGTGCCGGCTGCTGTTCTAAGCACTTTGCCATCCTAGAAAGTGCATACTATTGTTGTCTTCACCACTCTACAGATGAGGACATTGAGGCACAGAGGGGCTAAGTGCAGGACAGCCTCTACCATCCCTCTTTGCCTCCTTCCTTATTCCTCCCTGCCTCACTTCAGTTGAGATTTAGACCAACATAGCTTCAGATCCCAGCTCTGCTGCTTAGGACCACGAGACCTTGGGCAGGTTCCTCTAGTTCTGTCTTAGTTGGCTTGGGCTGCCCTAACAAAACACCATAGACTGGGTGGCTTAAACAACAGACATTTATTTCTCACAGTGCTGGAGGCTGGGAAATCCAAGATCAAGGTGCCAGCAGTGTCAGCTCTTGGGGAGGGCCCTCTTCCTGGCCTGTAGACAGCCGCTTCCTCACTGTGTGCTCACATGGCCTTTCCTCAGTGTTGCCTGGAGAGAAAGACAGAGAGCTCTCCTGTCTCTTCCTCTTCTTAGAAGAGCATTAATCCCACCATGAGCTCCACCCTCATGGCCTTATCTAAACCTAACTACCTCCCAAAGGCCCCACATCCTAATACCATCACATTGGGGGTTAGGGCTTCAACAGGTGTATTTTTCAGGGACACAAACATTCAGTCCATGACAAGCTCCCTAGGCCTTTGTTTCCTTATCAGTAAAATGAGGCTAATAATGCTCCTTCCTGAGGTTGTCATGTGGGCTCACAACCCAGTAGAGTTGTGGTTGAGATTATTATTATTGAGATAACACAAGTAAAACTATAGCACCAAGCCTGCCACATAGTAAAGAGCCCATGAATGTCAGCTATTAGTATCAGTGGCATTAGACATTCCTAAAGACTCAGCTCAGATGTCCACTGCCACAGGGATCAGCCCATGCCACCACGGAATCTGTTATAACCATCACACATCATCGCATCTATTTATTTATGTGTCTGTTTCCCATTAAGAGACCATGAACATCTCAAGGTCAGAGGTCAAGATGCCTTGGAAGCCCCTGCACCGGGCACCCAGGAAATGCTTGTTGAATAAATGCATGAGCAAATGAAAGAATGAACCATGTCGAGTGAAACTCGGACTCCCAGGTGAGACCTCCCTGGTTTACTCGACTGGTTACAAGATGTATTGGTACACGCTTTGAGGACAAGAATTCATATGTTTGCATCAGTTGACAGAGGGCTACGAATCAGACTTCCTATTCTGGACCAAACTCAGGTCCTGTACTGACATGTGATTTAAATGTCGATGGTTGCTATGGGCTGAATCGTGTGCCCCCAAAATTCATATGTTGAAGTCCTAACCTCCAGTCCCTCAGAATATTACTGTATTTGGAGATAAGGCCTTTAAAGATATGATTAAATTACAGTGAGGCTGTTAGGGTGGGGCCCTAATCCAGCGTGACTAGTATCCTTATAAGAAGAGGAAATATGGACACACAGAGAGACATCAGGGATGTGTGTGCAGAAGGACGACCATGTGAGGACACAGTGAGAAGGCAGCCATCTACAAGCCAAGGAGAGAGGCCTCAGAAGAAACCAAACCCGCCCAGACCTTAATTTTGGACTTCTAGCCTCCAGAACTGTGAGAAAATAAATTTCTGTTGTTTAAGCCACCAGTCTGTGGTATTCTGCTATGGCAGCCCAAGCAAACTAATACAGCAGGCTAGGCCCAGTCCCTGCCTCCCCGCCCACTTCCATATCTGGAAACCTCCCCTAACTTCCTGGTAAGCATCTTCCAGTCAATTCCAGATATGATGTGATCTTAATTTCAGCACTCTGATGTTTTCTTCCACCATCATCACTATGTCCTGAAAACAACTTTGTCCTTTAACATTTCCAGAACCTCTTGTGAAGCATTAATATTCAGCTCGGGAGCATGTATTGGGCAGCATGGAACGACAAAAATAGAGCAACACTGAGACTAGCTCAGAAAATACTACAGAAGAGTAATTAGCAATGTGTGGGGAAATTATAAAAATAAACCAAAGTGGTTGAACCACTCTCCTTCATGTAATACATCTCACTACAAAACGCTTTCAGATGCTTGATCTCACAGACCCTCAGGACAGCCTAATTACCGTCTCCATTTCATAGAACGGGAAACTGAAGCTCAGAGAAGTGAAGTGATTGTCCAAGGGCCCAGGGCTGGCGGGTAATGGTGCCGGCTCTTGGACCCAGGTCTCCTGACCTCAGCACCATCCAAGGTGCTTCATAAATATGTCTATACCTTCATGAGAAAAGAGGGGGCTTGCCTGAAAGCACACATTTACCACCCTCCTTTCTGTAGGTGCAATAGTGGTAAGTAAAACCCTTTTTTCTACTTGCCTGTTATAAATTTTTACTCCCTCCCCAGTGAGCTTGTAATTGTCTTTTTATAAGGCTTGGTTGGGAAGAAGCTTAGAAATTTGGCTCCAAGCCAAAGAGCAACACATTGCATAAAAGAGAAAAAGAATATAAGTTCTGAAATGAGCAAATTAACTAAAAAGAAAATGGAAATTTTGCATATTCTTTAAGGAGGAGGATAAACAAAATATGTATAGTACGCAGAACGGGCCAGTTTTCAGAAAATTATGCAAATTAAGTAGAAGTCAGAAATGAATGAAAATTGGTGAAAACTACAAAAATGAATACAGAAACAGCGAGAATTTATCCTACACAGACACTTGCACAGGATATGTTTGTTTGTTTGTTTGTTTGTTTGAATTCATTGCAGCATTGTTTGTAGTGGTCCCTTCCATAGGCCCACACAAGAGAGGCTGGCACTTTAGAGGACCCCCCTCCATACACAAGCACGATGCAGACCCTGAGCACAGGCTTCCTCTGCTCTGTATTCTGGAAGTAAAGGGCGAATTCATCTCAAAGCCAGAGAGGTTTGTGGGCTGTGCTGCTGCCAACACCAAAGATAATATGCTTCTGAGTTCAGGGATGATTGGAGTGACAGACACACTTACCCACGCACTTCTGTCACTCAAACCTTTTCTTTCATGGATTCCTGTGTAACGATGATTCCCAGCAGTACAAGTGCCCGTCTTCCTGCTCCTTTTCCTGTTCTAGTCTGTGGCTCCAAAAATTAGTACAGGAATCCCTGTAGCTGCAGGAATTACAAATCAACACATATTCCCTACAGTAGCATATAATAGCTAAGAAATATTTTGCAACAGTGAATAGCTCATGTTATTCATGTATTTGTGCATATGTAGGTCTGGACATAACATATATGAAGCAAACCACAGGTTCTTTACATTGGCCACGAGACAGACGATGAATGCTAGTATTACAAATAGTTCAATTTTTATAAAATTATTCATTGAATTTAATTACATCTACAAAAGTTTTAATTAAATATTTTATTTTTAAATGATTTGGTTTACAATTTTGAAATTCATTAATAATTATTTGCATTTTGCTTTTGAATACTAGATAATGTTAATATTTCAGAAGAAAATGTCTTGTTTAAATATATGTGAAACTTATTTTAACTTTTTTGTTTTTTACATAATTAAATTCACTTTTTAAATGAAAATACAGTCAATCCTCATTATTCATGGATTCCATATTTCAGAATTCGCCTACTTGCTAAAATCTATTTGTAACCCCAAAATCAATACCAACAGCGATTCTGGAGTCATTTGAGAACATGTGCAGAGTGCCAAAAAACTTGAGTCCCCAGTGCACACGTGTCCAGCTGAGGCTGAAGAAGGCAATGCTCTGCTTTCTTATTTCAGCTCTCGTAATGTAAAATAAACAAGTGTCCTTTTTGCAGTCTACTTGGTGCGCCATTTTTCTCATTTTTGTTGGTGATTTCATTGTTTAAAGTGGCCCAAAGCATGGTGCTGCAGTGCTGTCTAGGGTTCCTAAGCACAAGAAGGCTGTGATGTGCCTGACGGAGAAAATGCATTTGTTAGATAAGCTTTGTTTGGGCATTTTATAGTGCTGTTAGCTGTGTAAGTCCAATGTTAAGGAATCAACAATTTATACTAAATAAAGCATCTTTCAACAAAAACACACATAAAACAAGGTTATATATTGATCAGCTGATGAAAATGTGACCAGAAGCTTGCAGGAACCTAACTCTGTATTTCCCCTAGGAGCAATGGTTTAGTATTTGCTAATTCAGCATTGGCAATCACTTTATAGAACATAACTACCCCGAATAATGAGAATTGACTGTATATATGCTCAAATTTCATACACTTTGAATACAATTACATTTTATTTTTTAATTTTTTAGATCATTACTATCTATAGAACATAAGTTACGTGAAAATCTTGATAACAACACAATTAGTAATTATGCTTAAGTGAAAACAAGAAAAAAATTGTTGAATAAATTTCTAATAATTTATGAATTGTATGTCTTTATTTTGTTGTTCTTTCAAACATTCCCAGCCCATCAATAGACTACCCAGACATGTATAATACTTATCAAGTTCAGTCATCTGTGATATTTTGCCCACTTTCACTCATACAAGAACCATCCCTTTTCACATTTTTTAAATTGTGTTAGGAAATTGTATCTGCTATGCAGAAGGGTGGGATATATTTTATTTAACAGTACGCTAGCTTGCTTTGTAACTTAAATATTTAGACGTAAAAATTAGTGGTATGTGAGTCTCCACATATATGCGGTCCTGGGCCCTGCAAACTTCAGGGGTAGTAGTTTATAGTAACAAACTGCTGAAAACAATATAAATATAGATCAATGTGGTATTGATTAAATAACATATGATATATCCATATAATAGAATCTTAGGCAGCCTTTAATAAGAAAAAGAAAAATAGTGGACTTGAAGACAAATGGCT
Source organism: Ceratotherium simum simum (assembly GCF_057802395.1). Lineage (NCBI taxonomy): Eukaryota > Metazoa > Chordata > Mammalia > Perissodactyla > Rhinocerotidae > Ceratotherium > Ceratotherium simum. Next base: position 2,829,693 of record NC_141910.1, on the reverse strand, counting down.
AAGATTCAAATCCTGGCTCTACCACTTACTAGATGTGTGACCTTGAGTTATTTAACCTCTCTGTGCCTCAGTTTCTTCATCTGTAGATAGGGAAGTACTAGTGCTTTGCTCATAGGACTCAGTCAATGCATGTAAAGTGCTTAGAAAAGTGATGGACACAGAGTAATTATATATAAATTTTGCTATCAGTATTATTGTGTTCATTATTTGCACTGATATGATACAATCTCCAAGATATAGTAAGGGGAAAAAATAAAGTGGAGAGAGTATAATAATACACTGTCATTTGTGAAAATAAATAAAAGAATGTGTGTGTGTATACACATAGGCTTGTATCCTTGTGTGTGTGTATACACAATGCTAGCATCTCTGAGAGTGCACAAGAAACTGGCACTAGTGCTTGCTTCCAGGAAGGGAGATTGGAGAGCTGGGCTTGGAGGTGGGAGAGAGATTTTTCCCTGTATGTCCCAGTTACTCTGTGTAACAAATCATTCCCCAAAACTTAGTGGCTTATAACAGCAATCATGTATAAGATTCATGGTTTCTGTGGGCTAGAAAATCTGACACAGCCCAACAGGATTGCTCATCCCCGCTCCATGACATCTGTGGTCTTTACTGGTTCGTTGCTATTATTTCATTCTACCAATGTTATAGGTTTTTTTCAGGTCTGTGTCCTCCACTAGACTGTACGATCCTTGAGGACATACAGCTTACTCACCTGTGTGCCACTCACAGGACATAGCACAGGTACTCAGAAACATCTTGGTGGAGTGAATGAAGAAATACGAATACATGTTCTCATTTTCTCTGCAATCCTTTTATTCTCCATTTCCCAAAGCCAGCTATGCTCCCTACGTCTTCATTGGCTAATACCATGCCATAGAGATTGAAGTTTCACAACTCTAGAAACAAAGCCTTATTTGTTTTTAGGTAGACACATCTTGTGTCAGAGTGGCTTTTCAAAGAATTTTATCAACTTAGAGCGCTGGTGCTATAGACTGAATGTTTATGTCACCCAAAACTCATATGTTGAAATCCTAACCCCCAAGGTGGGGCCTTTGGGAGGTGATTAGCCCATAAGGGTGGAGTCCTCACGATGGGATTAGTGCCCTCATAAAAGAGACGCCAGTGGGCTCCCTTGCTCCTTCCACCACATGAGGCCACAGTGAGAAGACAGCAGTCTATGAACCAGGAGGAGGGCCCCCCCCCCCCAGACACCAAACCTGCCAGCACCTTGATCTTGGACTTCCCAGCCTCCAGAACCAAGAGAGAGCAATTTCTGTTGTTTATAAGCCACTCAGTCTATAGTATTCTGTTATAGCAGACCGAACAGACAACTGGGATAGAAAGTGGAGGACTTAACAGCACTGGCAAGCACTGGGGCAGAGAGCAGACATCACATACAGACCAGGGGCAGGCAAAGTCCAGAACCTGATGCTTTCCACTGAGATACATACAAGTGTGGCAGAGTGATATTCATTTGGGAAAAAAAAAAAAAACTTCTTTAACATTTAAATGAAAGAAAAACAAAAAAGACAGACTATCCTGTTCAAAGCCACAAGTGGTATTATCTTAACAGCTAACACCAAAATTCCACTGAGGAAGGGAATTACCTTTGGGGAAACATCTCCACCAGCTGTTTGTGGTAGAAAGGGAGGCCCCAAAATCTCCTTTCAGCGAGAACCAGAGTAGCAAAGAACAAGTGCACTGTTCTGCTGGAAAGAAAGAGGGGAGCTAATATTTCTCAAAAAGAAGAATGAAGAGAGAAGAAGGAATCAGAAAACGGAAATGAGGAGACAGTGAGACAGTGTGAGTTTGGGGCTATTGAGGAGAAGCACGGAGAGGGTTCCCCCAGGGCACCAAAAGGGCCTTTAAGATCAAGAGTGTATCATTAAAAATATAAGTTTGCCCTCCCTTTAAGCCACAAACCTTTGGTAAAAGTTGTGCTCCACATACCAGCCTTATGTTTATAGTTGTTTTGAAGAAGGAAATCAAGGCCAAGGTTCTATCCACATTTGGAAGTAAATCAGGGTGGAGACATAAAAATTCGGAGAACAGAAGAACAGAATATCCCTGAAAAATTAAAAGCAACCATGGGAAAGCATCAGATAGGAGTTGGAATCATTCTTACTAGATCGTCATCAGATCCCAGAGGACATCTGGTTACACATAAAGTTTCAGAAACATCTGACTTGTGGAGGTGAAAGGAGAATCTGGAAATTAAAGGGATGATTTCTGAATAATAGATGCTAAGCCACTGACTGAAATGATCCCACTACAGCAGTACTTGAACTGCCAGTCACAACCAATTAACGGTGATAAAATCAAATTGGCAGGTCACAATTTGTATTTTTAGTGCAATAATAAAATGGAAAGGAATAGTTCAACGCCACTGGCCATTAGGGAAATGCAAATTAGAACCCTGATGAGCTATAATTCTACGCCTATTAGAACAGCTAAAATTAAAAATAGTGACAATAGCAAATACTGGTGAGGATGCTAAGAAACTAGATCTCTTATACATCGCTGGTGGGAATGTAAAAAGGTACAGCTACTCTGAAAAATTGTTTGGCAATTTCTTATAAAACTAAACATACACTTACCATGTGACCCAGCAATCACTCCCCTGGGCATTTATCCCAGAGTAATGAAAACATGTCCACACACACCAAATAAAAATGCATAAATGTTCATAGCAGCATTATTTTTAATAGCTAAAAACTGGAAACCATCAAAATGACCTTCAGTGGGTGGTACACTCATACCATGGACTACAACTCAGAAATAAAAATGAACTACTGATACACTCAACAACTTGAATGGATCTGAAGGGCATTATGCTGAGTGGAAAAAGCCAATCTCAAAGGACAAAATTTTAGAGATGGAGAACAGATTAGTGGTTGCCAGGGGTTATGGGTAGGGGTGGAGTGGTGGTAGGTGAGACTATACAGGGGTAGCACAAGGGATTCCCTTTGTGGTGATGGGAGAGGTCTGTATCTGGATTGTGGTGGTTGTACAACTCTATACGTGTGATAAAATTGCATAGAACTATACACACACACACGGTGCAAATAATAATTGGTGAAATCTGGATAAGGTCTATAAATTGCACCACTGTCAATTTCCAGGTTTTGATACAGCATAATAGTTACGTAAGATGCTACCACTGAGCACACTGGGGACTTCAGTGTACTTTCTTTGCAATTTCCTATGACTCTGTAATTACTTCAAAATAAAAAGATGTTAAAAATGAAAAGGAATAGAAGAGAACAGAGAAGGTTACAGTGAGAGTAAGTATTGTTCTGGGGAAACTTTTGTTTCATTTGTGTGTGCTGTGGGAGTACTGGGTCACCACGTGAAATGTACTTAACGTACTTCTTGGGGGAGGAGGGGCAGTGGTCAAGATCAAAAACAGTTGGAAAACCACTGCTTTACAGCAAGCTTGGAAGACTCAAAGACCTAGATGGGCCAGGTAGACCATGAGAAGAAGTAAAACAGGCCTGGTTAATTAAAATTGTCCTCTCTCACCTTTCCCACATCCCAGTCACAGTTCTAACTACGGCAGGTTTCATAATGATACAAATATTCTTTTTTTTTTCTTTTTTGCAAGGAAGATCAGCTCTGAGCTAACATCCATGCCAATCCTCCTCTTTTTGCTAAGGAAGACTGGCCCTGAGCTAACATCTGTGCCCATCTTCCTCTACGTTATATGGGAAGCCACCACAGCACGGCCTGACAAGGGGTGCGTCGGTGTGCACCCGGGATCTGAACCCCGCCTGCCAGCAGCGGAGCGTGTACACTTAACCTCTACGCCACGGGCCGGCCCCGGATACAAATATTCTTAACTTTCACAGATAAATACTCTGTTTCTTAATTTTTTTTTTGGAACTTCGTGGCACTCTTGATCTATCTGTTCCCCCCACTTTGGATAATGAATTAGTTTGTCTATTGCTGAGTAACAAATTACTCCAAATCTTACTCCAAATCAACAAAAAACAACAAACATTTATTGTCTCACAGTTTCTGGGAATGGCTTAGCTGGGTGGTTCTGGCTCAAGGTCTCCCGGGAGGCTGCAGTGGAATTAGCCAGAGCTGCAGCCATCTGAAGACTCAACAGGGGCTACAGGATCCACTTCCAAACTCAGGTGTTAACAAGCCTCAGCTCCTCACTGGCTGTTGGCCAGAGACTTGAGCTCCTCACCACAGGGGTCTCTCTGTAGGGCTGCTCACAACATGCTGGCCAGCTTCCCCCAGAACGAGAGATACAGGAGAAAGAGAGATAAAGCCAGGCACCAAAATGGAAATTATAGTCTTTTACAACTTAATCTCAGAAATTACATACTATCTCCTCTGTCATATACCATTGGTCACATAGACCAACTTTGGTACAATAGAGGAGGGGACATCACAAGGGTGGGAACAAGAGGCAGGGGCCATCTTGCAAGCTGACTTCTGCAGATAGAGACAAGAAATATTTCTGGGGACAAGAATATTTCTCTACTATAAGTAAAACACCAGCACAAATATGATAAATGGCAACGGTCTCCATGCTGGGAAGACATTAGGGAGTGGTAGAGAATCCAGTAAAGTGAAGAGAACATGCCCCATTTCAAGGGTGTAGCTGCTAATCACAGTGCTGCCATGAGAAAATACAGACCTATATATTTTCGCTAGATCTTCAATTCGGAAATGTCCCAATGTTTGAGTATTGGCTGAAGTTTTTCATTAAATTTAACGCAGCCAAACAAAATACATATGCCAGCTGGATCTAGGCTGCCAGTTTGCAAACCCTGCTGCAAGGTCTAGGCAAGGGTGGTGCCATGGTGCTCAGGGTTTGGAATCAGCCAGACCTGCATTCAAGTTCCAGCAATGCCAATCACCTGATGTGTGACCTTGACCAAGCCTCAGATCCTACACTGTAGAGCAGAGATGATCAACATAGTGATCATCTATGAAACACTGAAACATTTCAGTGTTTCATGAGGATTAAGTGAGATAATGTACATAAAGTCTTTAGCACAGGGCCTGGAACACAGCAACTGTGCAGTAATGTTAGTTGCCATCATTATAGCATCATTTCCAGCACCAGAGATGAAAACTGAAACAATAATATTCTTACACTGTCGCTGTTAGCCACTTGGGTGACCTAAGAAACTACCAAGGTTTATTAGGGGTTCATCCACACTTCCACAGAACAAAACAATCACTACTGAGGCTGAACCTCAAAGACCCGCTTTACTCTGTTCACAATTTTATCTTGGACAAGTCCTTAAACTCCATGATCTCAAAAGAGAAACAGCGTATAGAAAATACAGAGGTCACATCCTGATATTTTTGCTTCCCGTACCTCCTTTGTGTAAGAGTCACATAACTATTTTCAGGCTGGCAAAACTGGCACCCAAAAAGAGGCTGTTTCACAATTGGAACAGCAGCAAGAAAAGGAGCAGGGAGGTCATGTCGGGAGAAGCAGGTTTGCTCGCTTATGAGCCCACTCTGGCCCAAGGTGTGAACCAGCTCTATAACAGTCCAAGTACTTGGCTATCTGCTTCTCATTGAATGCCTCCCATGACAGGGAACTCATCCTCTCCCCCAGAGTAGCTCATTCTATTCTGATTAGGAATTTTATGCATTTATACAAAGAATATTGATTGAGCTCTTACTATGTATCAGGCATTGCATTTGGTGCTGGGGTAGTAGTGGTAAATGAGCCTCCCATTTCCTAATGTGGGAGATAGACAACAAAGAAATGAATAGATAACATGTTTGGTAGAGATGGATTCTATAAAGAAAAATGAAATACAGGTTTAGAGAATGACAGGGGTGTTCCTCTATATGTGTGGTCAAGGAGGATTCTCTGAGGAGAGGACACTTAAGCAAGTTTCTAAATGAAATAAGAAGGTGCACAATGGGAATATCTAGACCAAGAAGAGCATCTCACGTGAGCATCTCAGCAAGAGCAAAGGCCTTGAAGCAGGAGTGAATGTCTCCCTTATATTCAAAGGAAACCTGGACTGAATTCTTTCTATTCATCCAGCCACTAATCTCACTGCCACTTGAGAGGGTATCATGCTAATCATGTCTCCCCATTTCTGTAGGGTTTACAGTCAGACTGAGAAGGCTCCACATCTGTCCTCACCAGGTTCATCTCAACATATTTCGTCCATTTCTCCACTGGATTCAACTTGCTTTGGAGTTTACAGAGTTGCATCCTTCCTAATATAATCAACACTCTATCTACATCCCCATCCAAGTCCCCGATTTTTAAAAAATGTCAAATTGGACAGGCCTGGGGGATGGACCCCCATGGCAAATCTCCAAAGGCTTCCCCCTCCAGGGTGACAGTCATCAAGATTCCCTTAGGTCCCTCTTGTTAGCTCTACATTTTCCAGAGCATTCTTCTCAACAAAGAAGATGGAAATTTAATTGGAGTTAAGTGGTTCGGCTTTCTCTATACCATCTGTAAACAGTATATGATCCGTTCCAAGCAGAAAGCTGAAGTGCTGTGAGACATAAATGACACCCCAAATCATAAGTAAGTGCAAGGCATGAGTGTGAGCTTGTTGGTTGACTTAGAGTCATTCATTTACTACGCTAGACTTGTAACTTGAGTCTCATCATCTGTATATCTTCCACATCCAGAACACTGCCAGATACTTCGTGGGCATTCAATAAACGTTTACTGAATAAGTATAGGTGTGAGTACCATGGAAGACATGTAGGAAAAATCCCCAAATGGGACCTGAGACCCTGGCACCACTAAGTTATGATTTGTCCATCTCATGATGTTCCAGCTATGTGTTGCTGCATAGCAAAACATTCCAAAACTTCATGACTTAAAACTACAACATTTATTGTGCTCATGAATCTGCAATTTGACCAGGACAGCTTGTGTCTGCTCCATTCAGCATTAGCTGGGGCAGTTTGAGGCTTCGAAGCCTCAGCTGCTTGAATATTTAGTGGTTGATGCTGGCTGTCAGCTCAGATCCCAGCTGAGCTGTGGCTGGAATGCCTACCTGTGGCCTTTCCTCGTTGGTGCTCAGTTTTCTCAGCGCGTGGAAGCATCCTGAGAGACAGAGTCAGGCCAAGTCAGTCAGGCTTTTTATGACCTACCCTCATTAATTGACAAGCCTAACGTCTGCCACATTTTCCAACTCTACTTTCTTTTTATCCTGGGCACACAGCTTGACTACCTTTCCCAGCCTTCCTTGCCATTAAGTGAGACCATGTGACTGAGTCCTGGCGAAAGAGATAGGGCAGAAGAACTGGAGACTACTTCCAAGCCTGGTCCGTAAAAACTCTAGTGCAGTCCTCCATCTCCTCCTCTTTTCCCATCCACTGGCTGGATGGACTAAACTTCTAGGATCTAGAGGAAGGCAGAGTGACAAGAGAGAGGGGCCTGGGTGCATGAGTCACTAAATGGAGGAGGGCTGCCTGACCAGAAACAGCAGCATATAATGTTGCTTCACGAATGGGAAATAAACTTTTATTGCATTAAGTCACTTTGGAGGCAGTTTGTTAGAGTTGTTTGCCTACTCTGACTGTGAAGTTGGATTTTTATTGGGGAAATGTTCATTCCCCTCCATCTCCCACCATGGGTGGAATATACCGCCCCACTCCACTGATGGTCTGTTTGGCCAACGGGATGTTAACAGACACGAGGTGACGTGACATGCTTTCACACACACTTGAACACTTCTACACTCTCTTATGCCACAGCCCTCTTGCTGTTTTGCCGTCACCTTGAGAGAACAAGCTCCAGCTAGATCCTGATCCAGAGGATGACACACCTATGGAGCAGACCTGGCTCCAACGAGCTTGGAGCCAAGCCCAGCCTAGCCCAACCCAGCAGCAGCTGGGTTGTAGATGAATGAGTGAGAATAAATGATTATTTTAAGCCACTGAGTTTTGGGGTAGTTTGTTACACAGCACATTGTGGCAACAGTTGACTGACACACTAATAATGTGTGAGTGTGGCATTCTAATGGGGCTGCCATATTAAGCTTTCACTTGATGCCTGTTCTTTATCTCATTTAAGGTTTATGACAAACTTACTTTACAGATGAAGAAACAGAGGTGCAAGAAAAGACTTGCCCAAGGTCACACAAGGAGTTTGTCATATCGAATTCATAAACCTAAGCTTTTTTCCTTCTGTTCCAAACACAATGAGGGAATGGGAGAAAAGCAGATAAAATCAGGAAGGGACTGGACACCAAATCCCCCTTTAACAGAGCTTGCTAACACTCCTTGACGCTTGAAAAAGGAAAGTTCTGGACAAACAAAACAATGACCAGCTTCAGCCCCTGGGTTGTTAATTTATGGAACTTATCTAAAGGTTTGCACAGGTTGAAAATACAACTTTTCTAAGAAAGATTTGAACAATTGCAGTATACCACTCCTATAATGGGTTAACAAAGAAAACTAGAATGTTTGCGGGGATATCTTCAAGGTTAACTTCAAGGAGGATAAGGCACCCTCTGACAGTGTTCCCAGGAGCCCTGTGAGAGAAAGAACGCCGCGAGCCCTCTCGGGACCGCCTGCTCCCACTACCGCCCTTCAGACAAGCCTTGTAACAAGCATTTAAGGAGCCCCCCGCCACGAGTCCTGCAGGAGCCGCTCAGCTCAGGGAAGAGAGACGACGACAAGAGGGCAACTGGCCCCCAATCTGAGCAAAGGGCAGTGGAAACCTGTGTCGTCGTCGTCCCCCGCCCCCACCATCTCTTCATCTCTTGGAACCTAGACTCGGATTCTTTTACTGCGAAACCACGCAAGGGCTCAGCCTCCCCGAGGAGAGGAAAAGGAGGGGGCAGGGGTCTGATGGGGCATGGCAGAGACGGGCACTGCACAAGGCTGGGGGGGGGGTCTCCTGCGAGTAGGGTTTGCTGCAGAGCGCGCTTGCATGCCCGCACATCATGCACACCCACAACTACACACTACACACACATATACACACACAACCATACAACCCTCCCCCGCCGGCCCCCCACGCCCATTCTGCGGGTGAGCAGCAGATTCCCGGAGAGGGGAGGGCAGAACCAAAAGAAAATCGAGGGCCTGGCGCCCACCCTGGCGGCGTCTGCAGCCTCCACGCCTGGGGCACGGCAAGCTGGGGCCGCCGGGCGCAGGGGCCCCGCGCGGGAAGAGCCGCGCCCAAGCCGGCGGGCGGCGGGGCGGAGGGCGCGGCGGGGAAGCGAGCCGCCCGCGCTGCCCCCGCCCCCCGGCTGCCGGCGCCGCCCCCGCTGCGGCGGGCGAGGGGCGGGGCGGGGCGCAGAGTATATAAGGCGCGGGGCGGGCGCCGCTCTTTTGTCTCTTGCTGCAGCAACGCGAGTGGGAGCACTAGAGTCCCGGCCCCGGAGCGAGACACCTCGGTGAGCCCTGCGGTGGGGTGGGGACCCCACTGGGGTTGGGATCGGAGCGGGAGCCCCCGGCCGGCGCGCCGCAGCCGCAACAGGCGGCCTTCCCCGACGGGACGCCGGGCGGGCCGACCACGCCCTGGGGCTGCGGAGGGGGGTGCGGGACGCGCCCAGGTCCCCGGCTGTGGGGCTGCCGGGAACGCCCCGGCTGGAGTGCCACGTCGAGAGGCGTCGGCGGAGGGGGGCGCTGGCCCCCGCCCCAGGCCAACCGCCTTGGTTTGCCCACCAGGATTGTTTTAAGAAAATGGCAGACAAGCCGGACATGGGGGAAATCGCCAGCTTCGATAAGGCCAAGCTGAAGAAAACGGAGACGCAGGAGAAGAATACCCTGCCGACCAAAGAGAGTGAGTGCGCCCCCGCCTCGCGCTCCGCGCGCCCCAGGCTCAGCCCCCCACCCCGCCCTTCCGCGGGCCCAGCCCCCACCCGGCGTATGCCCCCGACCTGGGTGGCCACAACCCCCCTGTCTGTTACACAAAGCGCCCAGCCCCAAGTCTCTTCCTTAATCTCCAGACCTCGTGGGTGCCTCGCCCACACCAGGTTTGTGAGCGCCTCGGTTGGGGGTTTGCAAGATGTCCTCATCCCCCAGCGCCCGCTTCCTGTTCTCCACAGCCATTGAGCAGGAGAAGCGGAGTGATATTTCTTAAGAACCTGGAGGATTCCCCAACCCCGTCATTTTCGAGACCCTGGTCGTGATGTGGAGGGAGAGCCACCTGCAAGATGGACACGAGCGACAAGCTGCACTGTGAACCCGGGCACGCCGTGCCGATGCCACCGGCCTGTGGGTCTCTAGGGACCCCCCCAATCGGACTGCCAAATTCTCCGGTTTGCCCTGGGATATTATAGAAAATTATTTGTATGATTAATGAAAATAAAACACACCTCGTGGCATGGCTGGCGTGGTCTGAGTCTCTTCGTTGAGTATGCGTGGGCAGTGCCGCTGCAGCAAAGCCCCGCGCGCGGGAGTCGGAGTTCCTGCCGCAGAGCGGGGGAGGGGGTCGCAGAGTGGGCTGGTGTGGAGGGATTTTTAATTTTGACTTTACCTGCTTCTCCGTAACATTTCGTGCGTTATTAGCTGCTTAGCTCTCGCTTATGATGCAAGCCATGTAAAATTTAACCCCACTTTTCGCCCCTGGAAGGTGTTTTGAAAAACGCTTTTTCGGAAGAGCAGGATTTGTTTTTGATAAGCTTTTACAGTCCCACGGTTTCCCTCCGGCCTCCTCATAGCTCTGATTCACACCCGGAGAGAACAGTGATTGAGAGTCTGAGCAGAATGGGGGAAAGACTAGATCTGGAATGTTGGAAATTGGAGAGGACACAAGTCTCCAAGAAGCTTTCTCTTGGAGCTTAAGGAGGAGGCATTGGAACAGAAACAATGGCGAGATCCGGGGAACCGAGCAGGAATATCTGAGCTAGAGGAGCTGTGGGGGACAGCCTCGCTTTTTGTCTTTACCCTTAGCTCAGAACCTTCCACAAAAGCGTTAGCCGTTAGAGGGAGCGCTGGGCTGAGCAGCCTCCCGTGCTGTGATCAGCAGGAAGGGTGGGAAGGGCTGGCGTCAGCCCCACTGGGTCACACCCTCAGGACTCACAGGGAGGGGGTGGACCAGCCCGGAGGGGCCTAGCGGAGGGTGGTGCCTGGGGCTGCAGGGCATTCGGAAGCAGAAGAAACGGGCTTGTGATTCCAGGAGTGGAGTTTTCTTACAAGGAGAGGAGAAGACACATTGCTTAATGATTTGGCCCACATTTTTGCCTGACTAGGTAAGGGGCTGGGTACTGGGTGGGGGGAGGCAATTGGAATGAGGTGTGGTCCCTGTCCACGAGAACTTAAAATCCAGGAGTGAGGCAGAGCAGACCACAGATAGGGACACCTAGGCTGGAGGAGCCACTGCTTGTACGTAAAGGAGTGGCTTGACTGACCTGTGCTGTGGAGGGTAAGTGGACCTGGGGAGGAGAAATAAGGTAGGGAAACACGTTTACTGAGTGTCTGCTGTGGGCCAGGCATTGTGCTAGGAGCTTTAATTCTCAGAAACTCTATTAAGGCAGGATAATTATTATCCCATTTTACAGATGAGGAAACTAAAGTTTCAAGAGACTAGCGATTTGCTCAAGTCACCCACTGAGTAGTGGAGCCAGAATTAGGGGCCAAGGGTGTGCTTTGGGGGATCCTGTAACCCAATGTTTGGGGCATCTGTTGTGTCCAACGTTTCATGAGTGTTCACTATGTATGTTCAAGCATATTTATAAGTGCTCGTGTTGGGGTCTGTGGTTGGGAGGTTAAGGAACAGGAAACAAGCAATCACTACTCCCTGCAAACAGTAACACAGTATGTCTGTTGGTGAGAAAGGCTTTGGAGAAAAATTAAGCTGGGTAGGGGGATAAGTGCTGGGGGTGGGAGAGGGATTGGAATGCCACTGGTCTCAGCAGGTTCTCAACAGGACGGTCAAGGAGGGACAGCCTTGGAGCAAAGACCTAAAGGATGTGAGGAAGAGAACAAAGGATACCTGGAGGAAACTGCAAGTACAAGGGCCTCGAGATAAGACTGCTGGAGCCTCTGAGGAAGAACAAAAAGCTGGAGTGGAGCGAGCGAGGAGGACGGAGATGAGGTGAGAGAGGGCAGGAGAGGGAGGAGGCAGATCTTGAAGTACTTGAAACCTTTGTAAGGCTGGCTGTGAGGGCTTCCTCCTTCCCCTACCCCAGGGCACTCCATAGGAACCCCTCCCGGGCACGAAGTGTCCTATCAGCACGCCACACCTAAGGCCTCTCCTGGACCCAGCCTCCTTTCTGGGGCTCCATCTGGGACGCAAATCTCAGGCCCTCTTCCCTCAGAACCCACAGACTCCTGGTCCCCAGCTCCAGAGTCCCGTTGCCTGGGACCCCCTTACCCTCAGAAGATTCCCATGACTTTCTGACCCCCTCCCCAGGTTTCCTTTCTACTCCGAGGTTGTGGGGTGCTGATGAGACCCTTGCTCCTTCCTAAGAATTTAGGAAGACAAAAGTTGAGAGGAGACTTAAGGGCACTTTTGCATTTCTACTCTAAGACAGTGAGCTGAACGAGCGGGTCCAGGGCACGGTGGGAAAAGGAGACAAGGATGGGGGAGGGGAGTGAGTTTTCAGTTCAGAAATCTTATCACACCACATCGGTTTATAAGGTAAAGCTGGCCTTCCCCAACCCATCGCAGCTCCCAAGCTGCACGAAGGTGGGCACATCCAGACATCTCACAGCTGAACATTAAAACCCCCAGAAGACAGGCCCAAAAGGCCTTCCTCAGCCCCGCCTTTCTCCCCATGACTGATCCCCAGGGATCACACGGGCATCACAGTGGAGACAGCATCCACACTCTGAGTTGGAGTGTCACCCCAGGCCCACTCTTCTCCTCCCTCCTCCCCTGCTTATCCCACCATTTCTATTCCTTGCCACCTGGGAATACTGACACCCTTGAGAAGAATTATACTGAATTACTGATTTATGCCCTTTTCCTTCTAGCTAAGAATTCAGGAACCAGCTATCAGTCTGAAATAAAGATGTAATGTTTCTTTTAAGCATATCTGACTTTCCAGTTTCATTTTCTTATTTCAGTCCTAAGATACTTTAACAGTTAGACCTCCGGGTTAGGAATAGAGCTCAGGGCTTGGGACTTTTCACTGTCTTTCTTAGGGTGCACCAGGGGGCTCAGAACTGCAAGAGATCCCCCTCCCTGCGCTCCACCTCCTATTCCTGCTATGTCGCCCGTGCCGCTCAAGGTGCTGGGAAAACAGACAGAAGACTCCTCAGGGAGCACCCGGTCTAGATTAGAAGGAGGACCCGACCTCTGTTCCCAGCACTTCGCAATCCCCACGATGGCTCTCCCACCCTTCTTCTCTCACCCTCAGGCAAACACCTCCTCTCCTCAGACAATATTAGGGGCTTCAGTCCCCACGGCTTCTCCCACCTTCTGTCATCTCCCTCGAATAGGAAAACACTCCTGTGTTTCTCCTCTCTACTCTACTCTGCTACTCACACCAGATGTAAAGGAAAAACTCTTCTGTTTCTCCTTTACTACAACACCCTACTCACAGAATACTCTACTTTGGGTCCCCAAATGTGTGGGTTTTCCACACCAAACAATTCTCTGATTCTCTGGACACCAGCTGGGTGTCCTACAATTCAATTCAGTTCTGACTCTCTCTACCTGGAGTTAGCATCAGATCCCACAAGTTAAGGGCTCAGTTCCACGGACTGCCCCCTCTCCCCACTTCAGACACCAATCGCAAGTCCAGCTTGACAGTGTGCATCTACGAAAGCTGAACATACGCACCCCTGTGACCCAACAACACCATGCCTAGTTACATCTCCCAGAGAAATGAGTGCATGTGTCCACCAAAGGACATGCTCAAGAACATTCCTGGCAGCTTTATTCATACTAGCCAAGGAGAAAACAACCCAAATGTCCATCAACAGAATGGATAGACAGATTTCATATATTCACAAAGTTACTCAATCGTTGAGTTACTCAACAATAAAAAGGAACCAAGTACTGATATCTAATATTGTATGTTTCCATCTAGATGACGTTCTAGAAAAGGCAAAAATAATTTTTGATGATAAAAGTCAGCAAAACCTTCTGGGGTGGTGGAAATGTTGTATACCTTGATCAGAGTGGTAGTTACGTGGGTGTGTACATGTGTAAAAAATCATCAAGATGTACACTTATGATTAGCACTCATATGCACGTCACTGTGTATGTTTTACTTAAATAATAAGTTTTTTTAACCCTATGAAGAGCTAAGGATCCAGTTTTTAAGGCACATACTATTAACTCAGAGGAAATTGCTGAAGATTGTATCAGCAGAGCCCATATCTGGTTTCAAAGGGCAATAGAAAACCATGAAGTTTCCCTGGCCCTCTCCTTCCTTCTTCTCTGTCTTTGAATGTTTTCCCCACTTTGAATGACCCTCCATCTATTTTCTAATTAGTCAAATATTAGGCATCCTACAAGGCCCTACCAATCACCACCTTCTCCGATCAGCCCTCCTGGATTTCCCAGCCAACAATGATGTCTCTCTCCTCTCAACTCCTCTCTGCACCTCCCTGCCAGTACCTGGACATCAGATATGGACATCAGGTATGTACATCACCTTCTCGGTTAGACCGAATGGAGAAGGATTTTTATTAATTGATATTAATTAATAATTTTATTAATTAATTATGCAGTAGCCAGCACATAATAGACACTAGGTAAACACGTATTGAATTGTAAGTGAAATATGACCTGGCCTCGCCTGTTCCATCTCGGCTGTGCTACGGCCAAGCTGCTGCCAGGCCCCTCACTGTCTTGTTGTTGGTTCTGTTGTACATTGACATGGCCCAAGTATGATGGGCACACAGGAGTTAACATAGTCCAGGGAAGCCAAACATCTTCATTTTCCTCTTGCAGCCCAGTTCAGTATGCAATCCTATTACAATGAGTGGAAGTACAGTTCATTCACAATTGAGGCTATTGATGGAAAGCTAGATATTACCCAGATGGCACCTGTGAGTCTCAACCAGTCAAAAGATTTTAGATATTGGATTGCTGATTTCTGTGAAATTCAGAGGCTGTGTTCTCATTCAGTTTAATTCAGCCTGCATTTTTTGAGCACCCGGTGAGTGCCTGTCATAGTGCTAGGTATTGGAAGCTATAAAAGATATGAGCCAACTAACTATACAAAAGGCGGAATCAAGTAAATGCTAAAGAGAGATCTAAACAAAGCACTCTGGGAAGCTAGGTATACAAAGGAGTGGTTGATTTGGACAGAAGGCTGCTTTATGGGGAAAAAAAGCATTTGAATGAAGACCCAGAGTGAGAATGGGGGCAGGGCTTTCTTAACAGAAGAAAGAGGAATGCAGAATGATACCATTAGCATGTTCAGCAAAGGGAAAGAGCAATTGTTCAGTGAAAACAGAAGAAGCCTCCAAATTAGCCTAGGAAGGTAAGTTGAGTTTTTTATCCTGTAGACAGTGGAGAGCCACTGCAGATTTTGGAGGTTGGGGCAAAGTGATCTGAGATGTATTCAATAGCTTGTATAGGATGTTGTGGCAGACATGATGGTTATTTACCCTACTACTATCATCACCACCATCACCCCACACTCCTCATCCTCCTCTATCCTGCCTTCTTCATGACTAATAGAAGCCCAATTTTATTTAGATATGAAGCAGTTGATGAGTTTCAAGGGCCCCAGCCCCAGGAGTGAGGCTTGATTAGTATAAACCTAAGGCACCCAGGGATCCAGCATTATAGAAATTTGTGAGATATTTTGTTTCAGTTTGGTTGTCATAATGATTAGGGGACACCACTGACAGATCATGGACAGGAATCAGGAATGTTTGACATCCTGCAATGCATAGGGCAATACCACACATCAAAGATTTGTCCCATGCCCTGCATGACTTTTTTTTAAAGACTCTTTGTTGCAGTGTAACATACATATAGAAAAATGCACAGATCATAAGTGTACAGCTCGATAGATCTTCACAAACTGAACACACCCTCATGCCTCCTTCCAGTCATACACCTGTCCTAACTTCTAGCAGCATGTATACATTTTGCCTGTTTTTGAACTTTATGTAAATGGACCCATGATTTGTGAACAAACCACTAGACATTCATGTGGATGAAATATTTCTTTATAATTATGTGGGTATAGCAACAACTAATTTTGCACATTTTATTCATTGCACATTTTATTATACATTGTGTTTTCCAGGAATGCAACTACCATGCAAATTGAGGGATGCCTATTTTTTTTAACTCCAAGCTTTACTAAGAGTCTATCACCATTGCAGAAAATCATGGCACTGACAGCAATCTCTCTCTTGGTTTTTGAATTGTTGATACAACACAATTGTTTCAGTGTTTATCTGAAGCTGCTGGCTTTATAGTAATGCTAGGTATAGGTGCGAACATACTCAAAGTACGGACTGCTTCTTTATGTGCAGAATATTGTTGTGCCATGTTGTATCAGTCAGCTTTTGATAAGTGATGCTGCAGTAACAAACAACCCCCAAAATCTCAATGACGTATGAGAAGAAAAAACATATTTTTTGTTCGTACTATACATCAGTTGAAGCTCTGCTCTTGTTCCACATGTCTTTTTCATTCTGAAAGCCAGGCTAAAGAAGTAGCCACTGTCTAGGACATGCTGTTATTACGACAGAAGGAAAGAGGATTGGCAGAGCCATGCACTGGCTTTTCAAACTCTTCTCAGATGTGGCACATCCATTCACGTTACATTAGCCAAAGCAAATCATAAAGCAAGCCTGACATCAGGAGCTGAGGCACTGCAGGTTACATGCCAACAGGCTGGGAGGTGTAATTCTGTTATAGGGAGGGCAGGAAATAATTGGAAGTCATAATACAATTTACCATATATATTGAAATGCACACACACAAAATTTTTTGTAAATTATCTTTTTTTATTTCACCTTTCTGGTCCAGTTAGGGCTTGTACTGATTTATGTTTTTCAAGTATGTGTGTGGGTAGGTTATATTATCTTTGATTTCCATTTCAGGAAAGAGAAGTGTTACAAAATATTTGATGCAAAAGGAGATGTTGGTTCTGAAAGGTTGGGAACCAGTGGTCTGAACCAATCATGAACCAGCCAACCAATTACCCTGACAGTGAGTGACTGAAGAATAACTGTGAGGGCTGAGCCGGGGGCGTAGTGGTTAAGTTTGTGCACTCTGCTCCAGAGGCCCGGGGTTCATGAGTTTGGATCCTGGGTGCAGACCTGCGCACCACTTGTCAAGCCATGCTGTGGAGGCATCCCACATACAAAATAGAGGAAGGCGGGCACAGATGTTTGCTCAGGGACAATCTTCCTCACCAAAAAAAGAATAAGCGTGGGTTGCAGTTCAGGCCGAGGAGACTCGAAAGAGGAAGGCTGCTGGGGCACTTCTGGGAAGATTGTATTTCCTCTTTAAGAGGACAGAAGGAAAGTTGCACATGTCTTGTGTGAGGATGTGATACTTGAACCATGACAGTCATCTTAAAGGCATGAAGGGAAATGCCAATATGCTGAGAGTGGCAAAATTGAAAAATGAAAAGAATCCGGGAACTCAATGAGCTCTCAAGCTGCTGAGTTTTCCCAAAAGTGCTTTATCTTGGTAATTTTTATTATGTAAAATAATACATTTTTCTTATATTTAAGAAATCTGTAGTTGGGTTTTCTGTTACTTGTAGTTAAAATTATTCTACAGTGACCAGCTGGAACGGGAAGAGTCTGGGTACAGAGATACCGGTTAGTAGGATATTGTAACAGCCTGGGCAAGAGGCAATGGGGACTTAAATTAGGGAAATACTGTACATAGCGGTATGCTGGTAAATGTTTAAAAACCAGCTCTCAGTTCAGGGTAGAGGTGGGTAGGAGCTAATGTGTAGCATTTGCCAATTTCTGTGGTGTAAATATTGCCAGTTTCAGGCTGCCAACAGTTTAACAACCAGCTTGCCTGTTTTCTGAAAATTTTAATAATTGAATCTTTGCAAACTAGTTCCAATTGGATCCAGCACACTACTTGCTGTAGGGATAGGAAATCAGGGAAGATACAAAAGACTTTGCAGAGGGAGAATTAGCAGGACTTCAGATTAGGTGGGCAATTACAGAAGGTGTAATCTGACAGACAAACAGAAACTTTTGCTTGTCTACATGACTTCATTCCTGTGCTTCAAAGTCCAGAGGGAAAGACCAAAGCACCCAATAACCAGGGCATTTCTCAGAAAGTACACTGGGAGACACAGTACTGCTTTGGAGAGAGATTTCACAGTCCCTAAATAAGTATCATAAATTAATTTTATGGCAAACACACTGTACAGAGAGACAATAAGACGAGGCCGTGATAAAGTGGGTGTCTCTGGCACTGAGCCCAGGGAAGGGCAGGGTGAACTTGCAAGATCACAGTGTCGTAGAACCTGCACCAGGCAAAACCCTGGAAGCTAACACTAGCGGGGGTCTGGGTGGAAGCACATGGGAGAGAAAAGCAGCTGGGCTGGCCGGAATCAACAAGCTGGTTAGGAGCAGCCAAAGTGGAGACGCCATAGTTATTCATTGGTCCATTGCTTTCTCCGTTTATTCAACCACAATTTATTAAGCATCTGTTAAGTACTGGGTCCTAGGCAAGGTAGTTGCTCAGGATAAACAAAATGGATTCTCCAGGACTTCACTCTCTCACAGGTAAGATGAACAGGTAACCTAGATTAATGACAAACTATGGAATCAGGGAATTCTGTATTCTGATCTAAAACTAGACAGGCACTAAGCTTATTTTTTACCTGCCCAGTGAAATTCAGCAAACTGAGCCCTTAAGACTGAGTGACGGCCCTGTTGGCTCAGCCCTGGTGTTAGTCAGTATTTATTCTGAATTTCTGTGGCATTCATGGCTATCTCTGTAATGTTAAATTAATGTGTTTTATAGAAGTCGACAAGACCAGAAGGACTTGGCTATTGGTTAGAAGATGAAAACCGTTGGACCCAGGAATGCTATTTAAGGTTATCAAGCACTCAAACTATAGCTAAGAATTTTTCTATGTTGTGGAGAAATCCTCTTCTCTAGGAAGGCAATTCTGCTGAGAAAAACTCACTCATGCATCAACGCAGCCCCAAGACCTTCATCGGAGGCATTTGTGGCTAAAAAGAACCTACTCTTTGAGACACTTTTTTTTCCCAAATGTTAACTCCTGCCAAACTGTCCCTTATTTTGTTTCCTGCTACCCAGATGCCAGGTTATTTGATCTGGCTTGTTCTTAAGAAAAAAATTGGTAGAGTACATAATCATATCATGAGGATTCTTCAGTTTTTGATTAAAAAAAAAAATCCTATCCAACCTGGCTTAAGCAAAAAGGATTTATTTCTCGTGTAAATGAGCAACCCAGGGAGCAGATTCTGCTTCAGGTGTGGCTGACGGAGGTAGTCAAGTGATGTCACAGGGACCTGGTTTCTCTCTCTCCATCTCTCAACTCTGCTTCTTCATTCTCAGGCTGACCTTCCCCCCCTCATGGTGACAATACAGCTGCTGCAGCTCAAAGACTACATTCCTCCCAGGTGTAAGAACAGCAGAGAAGAGAAGACTTCTCTTCACCCAGTTCAAACAAAAACCCTGGACCTAACTTTCACTGGCCTGAATTAGGTCGGGTGCCCATCCCTGACCCAGTCACACTGGCCACGACAAGGGAAGACAGAGCTTGGTTTAAACCTAGGACTAGGTCATATGCTACCTCTGGTGTTGGGGGGTGGGTCAGCTTTATTAGAATCACGGGGACATCAACTGGAGGAGTAGATTCCTGAATGAAAATTGGAAACTGCTATTAAGAACAAGGTAAATGGCTATTAAGCACCCAAACCTGTCAGTGTCCACCACAGTCATGTGCTAAACTGGTGTATACAGGTCCCATATTAACCTCTTAACCCCTGGGGACTACATGGACCACTCTGAGTCCGACCCTGGAGTAGGCAGACTTGAGGTGGTGGAGAAGACCTAACTTCTTTGTCATCACGGCACTATTCCCGATGTCCCTGCCAAAAACCAGGGCTGGGGCAAGGGTCCTGAGATTAAAGACAGACAGACACACACACACACACACGTCACCTATGTACATACATACATAGATGTAGATGTGTATGTGTATGTGTGTGGGTGGGTGTGTGTATGTGTGTGTTTGCATATACAGAGAGAGAGATTTTTAAGGAATAAGCTCATATGATTGTGGGGACTGACAAGTCCAAAATCCATAGAGCAGGTCAGCAGGCTGGAAACTCAGACAGTTCTTCCATGTTATGGTCTTAAGGCAAAATTCCTTCCCTCCAGCAAACCTCAATTTTTGCTCATGAGGCCTTCAACAGATTGGATGAGGCCCACCCATATTATGGAGGATAATCTCCTTTACTTCAAATCAACTGATTGAAAATGTTAATCACATCTACAAAATACAAAATACCTCCACAGCAACATCTAGACGTGTTTGATCAAAGAAATGCGCACCATAGTCTAGCCAAGTTGACAGACAAAATTACCCATCACAGTGTTTGAGGTTGATTTTCCACTTCGTCCTCACAGGCACCCAGATTCCAGCAGGCATGTCTCGCTGGATCCAGGCACCAGTCCACGCCATTCCAGGTCTGGCCTGCAGCAGGGAACACAGAATGCAGAAGTTCAGCTCCCACCAACCCCACCCCCACCCCAGGGGCAGAAAATGATCCCAAGGATAGAAACTACATGCTGGATGGTAAGGCAGAAAGCTGGGAGGAGACTCGGTTCCGAACCCGGGGACCTCAAAGCCAAGATATCAGGCCTGGGTCACCTAGTCCCAGACTTCTTTATGGGGGAGACGAAAACGCTTCTACGATATTTAAGTCACAGGCTGTTAGGGTGTCTTCTGTTATATGCAACTGAGGTCAACTCTCTGTAACACAAAAAACAAAGAAAAGGCAACTCATTTAAGAAAAGATGATAAACAAAGGACTAAACGAGGAAGCAGTTTTTTAAAAAGAAAGCATAATTCAAGATGAGAGAAATAAGACTAGAGAGATTTTTTTATCATAAATATAAATTAGTTTTAAAAATATTTGTAAAAGACTCTCAGACTGGGTCAAAACTATCTTTAGTCATATTTTTTCAGGAGAGGTACAATTGCAATAGTTTTCAGAAAGGTAAGATTAGGGTGTTAATATTAAACAAAATGAAATTCAAGCCAGAAAACAGTACATGATTAAAGAGTGCTATTTAAGGGCCGGCCCCGTGGCTTAGCGGTTAAGTGCCTGCGCTCCGATGCAGGCTGCCTGGGTTTGGATCCCGGGCGCGCACCAACGCACCACTTCTCCGGCCACGCTGAGGCCGCGTCCCACATACAGCAACTAGAAGAATGTGCAACTATGACATACAACTATCGCCTGGGGCTTTAGGGGAAAAATAAATAAATAAAAAATTAAAAAAAAAAAATGTCTGACTGGGAATGCTTCCCTTGTCCAAAATTAAAAAAAAAAAAAAAAAAAGTGCTATTTAATATTGGCAGTCCACTATTTTAAAAACATCCATAAACGTTTATGCACTGAATAACATCACACACACACACGCGCACACACTCACACATTGTTACCGCTTAGAAGAGCGCCAGGCCCAGATGGTTTCACAGATGATTTCTTTCAAAGCTGCAAGAAAGCAGTGACTTCAGTACCTCAAAATGTGTTTCAGTAGCAAGAAGACATATGCCTACCGACACATTTTACAAAGCGATAAAATGATCCTGAAAACAAAATCTACTGTGAATATTGTTGCAAAATTCTAAACAAAATACTAGCAAATTTAATCAGGAAGTGTATTAAAATAATACTACTACAATGCTGCTAATTAAAGTTTATTACAAGAATGCAAGGATATTTCATATCAGGAAATCTACTGTCATAATTCAGCACATTAATTGGTAAAAGGAAAAAATACATACGTTTATCTTGATATGAGCCCAAAAGTTTGTTTCTTATGAATTTCAACAGCTATATCTGATTTTTAAAAGTTCTTGGCAAACTGATAATAGATGGATTCGGTCTTTTTTTTTTGAGGAAGAGTGGCCCTGAGCTAACATCTGTTGCCAATCTTTCTCTTTTTTTTCTTTTTTCTCCCCAAAGCCCCAGTACATAGTTGTATATCCTAGTTGTAGGTCCTTCTAGTTCTTCTGTGTGGGACACCACCTCAGCATGGCTTGATGAGTGGTGAGTACATCCACACCCAGGATCCGAACCTACAAACCCTGGGCCACCAAAGCCGACCACGCGAACCTAACCACTAGGCCACTGGGCTGGCCCCGATGAATTTGTTCTTAATAGTACATTAAAATATCTGCTTGATAGTAATAGCCAAAATATTATTTAATGGTGAAACATTAGAGTAATTCCCATTAAAATCAGGAAAGAGATAAGGTTGTGAATTAGCCCCGCTGCAATTGCACATTGTTCTGGAAGTCCTAACTATCACCATATGGCAAGAAAAAAAAAATGAGTGGCATTATTACTGAAGGAAAAGAGAAAAATGTCATTATTACAGACAATATAATAATCTATCTAAATTAAGATTCAGCAAATAAATTATTGAGAGTTTTGTTAGATTATTTTAATCACAGACATAAATCAATGGCAGCAATAATCAGTTAGAAATATAAAGAAAAAAAGGATGCCATTCATAAAGTAAAAAACCTAGTAGATTATATTTCCAATAAACTCGGGCAGACTTTAAATTCTCAGCAACAGTAAATCTCATCCCACAGGGTATCCTGGCCACTCCCCCATAAGAGGTAAAGTTCAGGTCCCTGCCCCTTGAATCTGTCTGGCCTTGTGACTTTCTTGGAACCAATAGAATTCAGCTGACTTCTGAGGCTAGGTCATGCAGCTCCTGCCTGGTGCCCCTGGGCTGCTTGCTCCCACCCACATGCCACGGAAGAAGCCCAATCCCCTGAGGCCGCCATGCTGGAGGGGCCAGACTTAGCACTCCAGCCCTCAGTCCCCACAGTCCCAGTAGAGCCCAGCCTTCCAGCATCCCCAGCAAGGGGCCAGATATGTGATGAAGGCACCTTGGAATTTCTAGACCATCCCATTTGCTAGCTGAGTACCATGGAGTGACCTCAGTTGACGCCACAAGGAGCAGAATTGCACAGATGAATCTGTTCAAAGTTCTGACCCACAGAATGCAAGAGGGTGCAGCCACTGTGGAAAACGGCGGTTGGGGGGTGGGGTTGGTTCTCAAAAGGTTAAACATAGAACTACTACCTGACCCAACAATTCCACTCCTCGGTAGATATCCAAAAGAACTAAAAGCAGAACTTGAACAGATATTTGCAGACCCATGATCATAGCAGCATTATTCACAATAGCCAAAAGTTGAAAACAACCCCAGTGTCCACGACAGATGAATGGATAAACAAAATGTGGTATATACGTACAATGGAATTATATTCAGCCTTAAAAAGGAATGAAATTTTGATATACGCTGCAACATGGATGGACCTTGAGCACATTATGCTTAGTGAAACAAACCAGACACTGAAGGACAAATATTGTATGATTCCACTTATATGAGGTACCTAAAACAGGCAAAGTCATAGAAACAGAAAGTAGAATGGAGGTTACCAGGGGCTAGAGGAAGGGGCTGTGGGGGAGGGAGGAGTGAGAGTTATTCGTTAATGTGTACAGAGTTTTTCTTGGGGGTGATGAAAAAGTTTTAGGTATAGATAGTAGTGATGATTACACATTTTGAATGTATTTAATGCCAATGAATTATACACTTAAAAATGGTTAAAATGGTAAATTGTATGTTATGTAAATTTTACCACAATAAAAAAATTTCCCTGATCCACAGAACATATGAGATGGAAAAAAATAGTTGTTTTAAGCCACTAAATTTTGGAGTCATTTGTTAAAGAGCAGTAAGCCAGAACAAAACATGTTTAGGAATAAATTTAACAAGAAATGTACAGAACACTACCTAAATTCTACTGGTGGAAACTGAGTAAGATTTGAATAAGATGGGGGACAAATTAGTCAGAGTTCTCTAGAAAAACAGGTCTTGCCACTTCCTCTCCATTCTCTTCTTTTGAGGTCAGTTCACATAACCTCTCCTCCGTTAGTCTTCAGAAACCCACGCTGGCCATTCCTTCCTGGGCTGGCCCAATGGGATGATAAAGCCAATCAGAGTTTGCTTACCACCAGCACAGCTCACCAACACACCTGTCACCAGGATATGATTTGTACCAAGGGACGCTTTGCCCCACTGTAATCTTCATCAACCTCCTGAGTAAAATAAAGACCTACAATAATATCCTCATGTAAATGTGACTAAATGCATCTCTAGAAAATGTTGCTATTTTTATTAAGCTGCAGAAGCAGTGTCCTTAATAGGGGCACAAAGCTTCAATGCAAATCTGTAGTTGCCTCCCTCATCCCCGCCCCACAAAACACCCTCTTGCAACCAGATTGCTGCCCCTGGCCCTTCCTTTTTAGAAATTCTAGAGGCCCTACTGAGGATAGAAACAAGGCAGGTGACTGGTCCTTTAGCCACAACTGTCCCATGGCTTATGCTCAGCTACACTGGAGGTGCCAGAGCTGTGGCAGGCTCTCCCACAGCTGCCTCCTCCCCTTCCGCCCACAGGCTGAGGGCGCTGAGGGGGTCTTTCCAGAGCCTCTCCTCACTCTGGGAGGCTGTCTGGCTCGCCCACCCAGATGCCAGGCCTAGTCTATGGCCTCCCCAAGCCGGGAAGGCACAGCGGATCCAGGGCAGGACTAGGGAAGTGGGATGCTCCGGGCTGTTATTCTACAGCTTAGGCATCACAAGAGTCATCATGGTCTGATGACCCAGGTAACAATTTCTTGAGTCAACATCATCCATGTGGGAAGAAATTGAGGCTAAGGGTGCTCCGGATCAGCTGTGTGGGAGGATAGGGTAGAAACGGACCTCAAGGCGGGCCTCTACTGGGCTCAGGAGGTCCAGGGGCCACATGGAGCAAAGACAAGCTTGTGATCCAAGAGTGCCACAAACGTGTGCATAAACCGGCTCCCTGGTCATCATCTGCTTGTGAATGTGGAGCCCTTAGAAGGCTGGACGAGTGCCATCTAGTGGCGCGCCGTGGAGGTGTTCACAGAGCAGAGTGACCCCAGTAACTTGTCACCTTGGCATACGTTGATATATGTTGCACAACTCCCAGGACACCACGGGGCGCCCTTCTCACAGAATCCGAAGTGAAATTGCCCCTGGAGTTAAGCGGTCTGGTGGTCCTGGCTGTCTCAGCCTTTGAGGTACCCACAACCCAGTGGAGAAGAGGGCCGCACCTGAGCTGGATCTTGAGAGAGGCGAGGAAGGGGAGGAAGGGCGTCTGCTTCACCCACACGCATCACCTCCGCAGCCCCTAAAGCAGGTGGGTTTATGGCCCTGTAAGGGCGTGGGGTGCTGGTTCTGGAGAGCATGCCTAGGAACTGACAGAAAAGAGAGGCATGCCTGCCAGTGGTAGGAGGGGTGTGACAGCGGCCTCTGTTCCTTCTCACTGGATGATTTAGGGGGTGAGGTGGGCACCCCCATAATCATCATCACTATATGATGCCATGGGGTGCCCAGGCTCCCAAGGAAACCTGACTCCTACCGGAGCCCCGGACACAGAGCACTGCAGGGCCAGCTTTCTTGTCCTTGCTTCTGATCAACACTGTCTGGGCTGCCCCGATGTCAAGGATCCCCTCTTCCTGGCTCTCCCAAGTCTCCGTTCTCTGTGATTCTGTCCTCTCTAAAATGCACTGAGTGTTTCAGAGGCAAAGCCAACTTCTCTCATGCAGGGTTAGATGGACACCAAGGAACTCAAATCACTGCCCTGCAGGCAGCCGTAAGCAGGTGCCAAGTACACCTGGGCTCAGGTGGTGGCTACTGTGCCCAAGACCAGAGACCTTAGAAGGGGGACAGAGCGCCATCTGCTGGCCATTTCTGAAACACAGAGAACTGGAACACACTTTATAATTTGCTCTGACTCTGTTCCATGATCACGAGCAAAGAAGAAAAAATCCAGAGAGACTTTAGTACCTAAGGGCCACATCAGACCAGAAACAGCAAATTCAAAACATTCCCTCTTCTCTGGCAGCAACTGACCTCCCCCCAGTTCCCCAAACGGGGCACACCTCTCCCTTTAATGTTATTCCTCTGTCTGAATGCCCTTCCCTCCCTCCGGGCCGGAGCCCGCTCATCCTTGGACACAAGGTTCAAAGGCAATCTCTTCCATGTTCCCATGTAGCCAATGCCTCCTCCTGCGCTCTCCCAGGCCTCGGCCAAACCAGTCCTGCACTCATGGCTGTGGGTCACGTCTCGGCTCTGTCGCTGTCTCCACGCCAGGTGTGTGCTCCTCGAGGAGCTACTGAGCAGCTCTTCCTTCCTGTGTATTGGAGTGACTCCTGTGGGTCAGGTGCCACGAAGGTCACCGGGAGGAATGAGATGCCATGTTCTCATTGGTGTCCCCTTCTTGATTCAACAGCTGGGGGACAGAGAGGGCCCAGGAATGTTGAGATTCAGTCTTGTCCCTAAGTCCTGCAAAACCCACCAGTGGGGCATCCTTTATGAGTTCTTGACCACGACTGATCTGCTCTGTTCTCAGTCCTCACAAAGCTTCCTCCTGTTGTGACTCAACTTCAGAGTTAAGTCTGGGCTCTCTGGGGGTCCCTTATTTTGCAGGGAGCTTCCCTACCAGTAGATCCCTGCTCTCTACTCTAACAATTCTTGTTCATCATTCTATAGCTTGTTTACAAAAGAACTACCCTTTAAGCTTGAGAGGAGTTTAGGATAAGTAAAAGGAGATACAACATTCAATGCAGGGGAGATATTCAAAAGACCCCCCAAAAGAGGGTGTCGGTGAAGCCTCCAAGCCTCAGGAGGGTCTCCTATGGGTCTGTTTTCCTCCTTTCGAAAGCTGCCTTTCCATCCACGCTCACACCTTGTATTGGGCACCTCTCAACACAAGCCTGATTTAAGTGGGTAAATTCTTGTATATGCCCCAAATACAGACATGTGGGTCCTTTTTATCATCTTTACTGCTGACCACCACCAGGAGACACACAGGAGGGCAGGTCTGAATGCGTTTTGAGGAAAGCAGGTCTGGGGCCTATGACCTCTCCCCATGCTGCTTGTAGGAGGGGAAAATGCCATGAAGCTCTAATATTTTCTTAATTAAGGATTCTTAATTAAGGATTATAAGTTTGCAAGGAGTATTTGTGTTTGCTGATCCTTGCAATTCTCTCCCTGGCCAACATTCTTTTTCTTTCTTTCTGTTTTTAGCTTGTTGCATTGTATGTATTTTTAAAGTCACTTTAAATCAATTCTGGTACGAGATGGAATGTACATATATATGTGTGTGTACCCAAAGGCTGGCAAATAAGAGGTCTTTTGAATTCATGAATGAGTGATTGGTGAGGGAATGAAATATCCAGGTTGGAACAGGAAAGAGGGGCAGGTGAGTAATGAGAGTTGTGTTCAGGTCATAGAGAGGGACAAACAGAAGCAGGAGGCAGAACACGAGGCAGGTGTTGGTGTCCAAAGGCTGCCTCAGACAGAAGCTAATGGCAAAATGGACAAGCTTCAATAAGGCACCAGTGGAAAGAGGGAAACTGAGTCAGCCAAGAACACAGAACCCCAAGGTGACAGCAAATGCTGTACAAAAGAATGAAAACATGCCAGGCTGGTCCAAAGTCCAAGGTCAAGCATCTCTTCAACTCACACATATTAAAAAACCCAAATGCACAAGCAATTGCCAGATATAATGATAGAGTTTTCTGAGGAAATATTTCCATAAATACTATTTTGTGTAGAAAATTTGGTTTAGGAATATCTTAATATTTAATATTAAAAACCACATTCGGATTTTTAAAAGGAAATGCTTCTGCCGTCAAATTTGTCAGCAACATGAAATAAGAAGAACTTTTTTTTTTTTTTTTGGTGAGGAAGATCAACCCTGAGCTAACATCCATGCCAATCTTCCTCTTTTTTTTTGCTGAGGAAGACTGGCCCTGGGCTAACATCTGTGCCCATCTTCCTCCACTTTATATGTGATGCCACCACAGCATGGCCTGGCTAGTGGTGTGTTGGTCCTCGCCTGGGATCCAAACCCGGGCCACCAGCAGTGGAGCGTGCGCACTTAAGCGCTACGCCACAGGACCGGCCCCAAGAAGAACTATTAAAATAACTAAAGTTACTAAAATAGCAAAGTTACATGAGCAAAACCAACAACAACAAAAAAACCTAATTTTTTTTCAGTGGTGCATACTGATGTGTGTAGGGATGAACTGATCAATGTCTGGGATTTGCTTTAAACTACTTCAAAGGAGACTAAAAGAAAAAAAATTGAAAGGAGGGGACAGATAGGCAAAACAAATGTGAACAAGTGTTCATATGTATTGAATCTGAGCAATGGGCGTATGGGGATTCTTTTTCTATTCTCCGTACTTTTGAATATGTTTGAATGTTTTCATTAAAAAAAATGAAGATCTCCAGTTTCAGCTACAACTTATAAGCAGGTTGGAAATTGTCACTCCCATACTCACAACAAGAAAATGTAAAACAAACTGAAAATTAACAACTTTTCTTAGAGCCATCAGAAAATTGAGGTGGCGGGGCAAATCTCCACGCAACTGGAGAGAAAGGCAAATGGAGACCGGCAAAGCCAAGGCCAGCTTACCTGAGCAGATGCTGCGGGAGCCGTAAACCAGAAGGGACAGTTAACGGTGACTTTGAGGAATGGCCGGAAGCTGAGTGGGGACTGGCTTGAGAGTGAGAAACCTCTGGGTGCCCAGTCTTTGGGCCCCCACACTTTCATGAGTTTTTACCACCTGAAACCCCATTCGCTTCTCATAATAAAGATCCAAGAAAAATCTCCTCATGTTTCAGATAGGGAGAGAGGATATGTAACCATTTTGAAATATACCCAAAGCATTCTCTGTTACAAAAGGCTGCTGGCTCAGGGAAACCACTTTACCAGTCTTATCTGATGGGGGAGTGGGGACATTAGCAACTCCAGCCCCTTCTAGTCTTCCTGTTAAAAGTAAGCTGAGAAAAAAAGGTGAAGAAGCACTTTTTTTTTTTTTTTTTTGCTGAGGAAGATCCGCCCTGAGCTAACATCTGTGCCAGTCTGCCTCTATTTTGTATGTGGGTCCCTGCCACAGCATGGCCACCAACGAGTGGTGTAGGTCCACGCCCGAGAACCTAACCTGGGCTGCTGAAGGGCAGTGCGCTGAACTTAACCACTAGGCCACGGGGCTGCCCCCGAGGAAGCACTTCTGAAAGTCACAGCCCAAGGACTCAGGTCCAATAAAACCTGAGATTTAATCAAAAGGTTATACAATGTTTTTTTCTCCCCAGTACCTTACTATCACTTCAACAAGGCTCCAATGTAATAAGAGTGGATGACAACTGAGATAGTTGCCATAAACAGACTCTATTTAAGAAGGACTTCCTGGAAGTGGAGGCAACTTAAATGTCCATCAACAGATGAATGGATAAAGAAAATGTGGTATATACCTACAATGGAATATTGTCTATCCATCCTTAAAAAAGAAGGAATTCCTGTCACATGCTACATGGATAAATCTTGAGGACATTATGCTAAGTGAAATAAGCCCATCACAAAAAGACAAATACTGCATGATTTGACTTATATGAGGTATCTAAAGTAGTCAAACTCGTAGAAACAGAAAGTAGAATGGTGGTTACCAGAGGCTGAGGGGAGTAGGAGGTAGGGAGCTGTTGAATGGACGTAGAGTTTCAGTCACTCAGGATGGGGAGGTTCTGGGGATCACTTGCACAACAATCTGTGTGTGGTTGACGATATTGTACTGTACACTTGCAAATTGTTGGGAGGATGAATTTTATGTTATGTGTTTTTTTGCCACAATTTTTTTTTTTAAGTTCTTGGAGAAACCTGTCAAAATTGACTGTAGTGGAGCCATTTTAAAATGGAGTCAGCACTGCCTTTCCAGAGGAACTGCCTTGCCATCTACTAAACCTTGGACTGGGCCAAACCTTTAGACTGGGCCAAAATGGCAATTGTTTTACAAGCAATTGTTTGAGAAGTCAATAGGAAAACGGACATTCTGATCACAAAGACAGGATTGTGGACTTTGTGAAGATAGAATCGATAGTCAATCAATGTATAATCAAGAGTAGCTTAGCTTGTTAACACAAACACAAAATTTTTTTTCTGTCTTTCGTTTTTCAACTCATAATTATCCCCTTCCTTTTCTCATAAAAACCCTGTGCTTTCATTCTGTAATCAGGACATTATTTGGGTTTCTACCTGAATCTGTGTCCCCAAATTGCAATTCTTTGATCCCAAATAAACACTTTGCCTCTTAAACCAGTTTCTGTTTTTGTAGGTTAACATATGATATCAGAAAGCAGGACAGGAGGTGATCTCATGTTCTCAGACTGGTGTTCCTGGAACCAGGTACGGCATCTACATGAGCCCCTTGTGCTCATCGCTTCCACGGACCGCCCTCTCCTCCGACCATGAGTTCTCTCAGTCCCTCCTTTGGGTTGAGGTCATTGCCTTTCTTGAGATTTGGGGGTGATTGCCCAGCAGAAGACGATTATCTCAAAGCCGGCTCACCATTATTGCCGTTTAGAAGGGTTTCCCTATTTGGGCTGGCTCACAGTGGCTCACGGCTGTTGCCGTCTGGAAGGGTTTCCCTATCTGGTAAGTACTCTGACTAAATTAAAGGGGCTCCCCTCCATAGAGGTTCCCCTATTTTCATCCTTGTTGCATGCTTTTCTTTAACATGGGACTCTCAATTTCTAAAAAGCTCCAAGAAATTCCTCCCTTGGGAACTCCAGCTGGTTTTATGCTCAAAAATTACTGTCCCTTCTCTTGTAAATTTTTATCTCAATGGACCCAAATTACTAAGGATGATTTAAAATTACGAATTTTAAAATGATTTAAAAAACAAACCGGTTTACAAGGCAATGTGTTTACTTGGGATCAATCCTCAGTGGCCACGTTGGGGCTCTTTTGAACTCCCAAAACTTGTCTTTTTGCACACTAGACTTGAGAACCGTGAATTTAAGACCAGACAAAGTGAATGAGATCTTTAATTTCTGAAGAGTTAAGCACACCACCTTCTGGCACACCTGCTTAAGAACTATGGTCCTGGAACCTATAAATATTTACAAAAACAGCAAAATCTTACTAAGCCTGTTCTGCATCCTGAGAGTTTGGCTTGGTGACCATCAGCTTGGGGACCCAAAATATGGTCAGCCAGAAATGTGGGTTGCACCGCATTTGCAGCCAGAAATGGCTGGGCAGAAATGAAGGTTGAACTCCATTTGCGGATAGCGTCCTACCAAAGTGCTGCCAGCCCTCAGGGGACTTACAACCTAGAATTATACTGACCATTAGGAGGAACATTCAATTAGGTAAGATCACCTTTTAAAAATACACTTAAAAGCAAAGGCTTCAAAATTCCAAAATAGCTTCATTGAAAGTTTCGTTGCAAAAAGCTAATGAAAAATTAAAGACGTAAGAGGTACGTAAAAGAAAAGACTACATGACTGTAAACAAAAGTCCATCAAGTTAGTGGCCTTACAGACAGTCTCATATCTACTCTCATAGGAGGGTCCTCGTATGGGCCCCTCCCAGAGTTAACAAGACTCTGAGGATTTTCCTTGTAAACTGCTATGTTATTCCCTTAAACAGCCAAGTGGAAACTAAACTTAGATTTAATGGAGTTGTTTAATACTGCCAGAAATATTTACTGTTTGTCCCAGCTGAAACCTGACAAGATATTTGAAAGGACTTATGATCTGATAAAAAATTTGGCCAAATTAGAAGCTGATATTCAGAGCCTCATAGGAGTTTTTTTAGGCTTTCCCCTCTAAGCTAAAATAAAACTATGTACTCAGAGGGGAAAAAAGCAAATTGAAGACATTGTTGCTGGATGGGTGGATGCATGATGTGCTATGATGTCATTTAAGTTGCATCTAACAAATCTTTGCAAAACTGGAAATGCAACCCTAAAGGCAGTCCAGATTCCACCCCTTCCTTCTCGCCAACCCCGAAGCCTCCCCTGTTCCTCTCAAACGGCCTGTAACTTCTCCAGGAACTCTTACCTAGACCCTCCCAGATTCCTAAGGCTAAAATAAAAGGAAAAATGGCCGTTTTAAAACACAAACTGCTAGAAAGGCTCTCTTGCCCAAAATCGAATTCACATTTCCAAGTAGTAAAAAGCATTAGCTATCCAAGCAGATAAACTTAACCTATTCCAATTGCCAAAACAAAATTTGGATCCAACCATTCCTCTATAAACTAATGAATTTCGTATTGTACCTGTTTTGCAGCTAAAATTAAATAGACTATAGGGTCTCTATGTCTGCCTGTGTGTCTATATATGTCTGTTGTAAATATGTGATATTTTTCTACCTCCAGATGGTATAGTCAAAACTAATTTATAAGAGAATTCTATTTAATTGGCTGTTTTTACAAAGTGATATATAAATTGCGTATACTCTCAAAAATATAATAGAAACTGGGCCGGCCCCATGGCTTAGCGGTTAAGTGCGCCCGCTCCACTGCTGGCGGCCCGGGTTCGGATCCCGGGTGCGCACGGACGCACCGCTTGTTTGGCCATGCTGAGGCCGCGTCCCACATACAGCAACTAGAAGGAAGTGCAACTATGACATACAACTACCTACTGGGGCTTTGGGGGGAAAAAATTATAAATAAATAAAATTATAAAAAAATATATATATATAATAGAAAGTAACCCAAATGAATTTCAGAATCACATGATCTATGAAAATATTTGGTATTAAAGCTAATTTAAGTTTGTTGGGTTAATTAAAATAGACATATCTTTAGAGTTATCAGCATTAAATATAAAATTTTTGTTCTACCTAGGTTTACTAAAAGTCAAACAAATTTATGTTATCTCTGTTACAAAATTTGTCAGCAAATATTGATAGCTGGGCCGGCCCCGTGGCTTAGTGGTTAGGTGCGCTGCACTCCGCTACTGGCGGCCCGGGTTCGGATCCCGGGCGCACACCGACGCACTGCTTCTCCAGCCATGCTGAGGCCACGTCCCACATATAGCAACTAGAAGGATGTGCAACTATGACATACAATTATCTACTGGGGCTTTGGGGAAAAAAAAGGAGGAGGATTGGCACTAGATGTTAGCTCAGAGCCAGTCTTCCTCAGCAAAAAGAGGAGGATTAGCATGGATGTTAGCTCAGGGCTGATCTTCCTCACAAAAAATAAAAATAAAAATAAAATAAATAAAAATAAAAAATTGATGGCTGATGTTGTCTAATGTCTTATGAAGTTTTTGTAGGTAATCTAAACATAATTATTGGGAACAAATAAACTAAATAGATGTAAATAATGGCAAGAGATTTTCACATGTTGAGGTATATAGGGTAGCTATTCTGGTTCAAAACTGATTCAGTTTGAACTAAAGAAGCCTGACTTATGGCCTATTGCATGTATATTGTACATCTGCTTTAACCATTAAAGAATGCTTTGAACATTATCTCAAAGTAAAAGAATGCAGTCTTTTAAGATAAGAATGCATACTTCCCCTCCTACACCCACCCATGATGCCCATGTTAGTACTCCTACAGATAAGTTCCTTTTTTGTGACATCAGGGCCATGTTGACCTACTAATTTGCAACTAAATACCTGTTTGAAACTTTGATGAATATGTATCCTGAGTGTGGTTAATGTATGTTCTTTGTTCTATAAAGATATAAAACTGTACTGAAAACCATGCTTCTCCTGAATGCTTTCTTCCTTTGTGGAGACTGCCATCCTGGGTTATAATCCTCAGCTTGGCTCAAGTGAAACTCACCTTATCTCTTTTATCTATAGAATGATTATTGGTTATTTTGTGTTGACAGTATGATAAAAAGTTTTTAGGTGAACTTTTAAACAATAAATATGTGTTATGGTATATGTACTTAACTTCAAAACCTTTTGGTAACTTGAAACCTTAGATTTTTGCTAAATTAGGTTAAATGATAGAAATTTGAGTATCTAGATCACTTCCAAATATGATAAAATATTAGACATTAATTACTAACATAGGTTTATCTACTTTGGGCTTCTTATTACAGAAAAACTAAAAGATGTTTGGGTCTATTAGTAAACACATCGTGTGCCACATAGAAAAATGTGTGCTGTGAGAAAATGTATGTTTTCAGTAAAAGAAGGTATAAGGAATGGAGATGTTTTTGTTAAGAGAGAAAATTTGTCCTGAAGTAAAACTTGTTATGGGAAAGAGGAAAGGACAAATTCTGAATGTAAAAATGAAAGTTGTGGAAGGTTTGTGGAAAAGGAACCCTGAGAAAAGAGTTTTATGCATAGTCAAGCTGGCTAAGATTGGAATGAATTTAATTAAGTAAATGAATTTTGATATCAAAAATACGCTGGTGCAAAATTATAATTTGTTTTCTCTCCAATAAAAGGACAATGTTTCTTGGACTTTTAGTCTACTCTTGATAAAGACATTGTGAAAGGTTTTTCTTTACCTTTGAGTAGTCAGCTTAAAAGGCAGGAATTTTATGCTCTATCAAAATAATTTTCGGTGTTGTTTTTATCAGGTCTTTAATTACTAGAGCTAAGATTTTTCTTACAACTATTTAACTTTCTGTATTTGCCTGAAAGTCTTTAACTATCACCATGGTTAAATGGATAACTGAGTACTATTTTACAGTGACATATGATCCTATTTGACCAAGAGTTTTAAAACTTTTTTGATATTTTTTACAAACTTCCCAAAATCAAATTCTAAAATGAAGTTTTTTTAAAAAGAGAAATGGTAAAGTAATTAGG
Source organism: Ceratotherium simum simum (assembly GCF_057802395.1). Lineage (NCBI taxonomy): Eukaryota > Metazoa > Chordata > Mammalia > Perissodactyla > Rhinocerotidae > Ceratotherium > Ceratotherium simum. The sequence continues at coordinate 2,794,947 of NC_141910.1, read as the reverse complement.
CTTATTTGGTGTCTTAAATTACATAAGAAACACTGTCAATTAAGAAGTAATGCTAAACTTATAGATTCTGTTTGTATAGGTATGTGTTATAAGTAATCCAGAAATTATGTGAAATTCCTGGAAGTCTGATATATCCTGATATAAAATGTTGTCTTTCATAAGGTTTGAGGCTCACACACAAAGGACTGAATCTGAATATCAGGGAAATTCCCCAGCTGACTTTCATGCAAAGGTAGCAGCAACAGAATCTATAAAGACTATGGCACATGTGGATGAAATCCATTCTGCTTCTGCAAAAATGACCCCTCATTGCAGACTTTTGCCGTTCTGATGTCCTTGTAACAATGGCAACAGTCTGCTCCTGAATCAGAGAGATTAAGATGGGTAAACAGTGACTGTAAATTAAACAGTCCGGGTTGTAGGAAACCCAAGATGGCTGCTTGGTTTTTCCTGGCTCCCTAGGAAACCCCATTTTTTGGTTTTTGTATTCCTTCACCCACAATAGGAAAAACTATTTTTGTCCCCAGAGGACTCAGACCTCCTCCCTCTGGATCCTTTGAGCACCTGCAGCTGGACTTCATTCAATCGCTGCTTAGTACAGGTTATCAATATATTCTTGTTATTCAATGTATGTTTCCTGGATGTGTTGAAACCTTTCCCTGCCACAAGGCTGATGCCTTCACAGTGGCAAAGAAACTGTTAGAGAGTGTGTTCCCCACTTGGAAACCAAACCATCTCCAGAGATTGAGGCACCCACTTCACTGGGAAAATCATACACACCTTAATGAAAACCTTGCGAACTTCTTGGAATTATCACTGTCCCTATCACTCACAATCATCAGGCAAAGTCAAGAAATGGAAAAACTGGATTCAAACAGAACAAGTATTAATTACATGGGACTTGCATGAACTGAGGAGGATGCTCTAATGTTTTATCTTTCCAGATTAAAAAAAAAAAATCTTTTCTCTCAAGCTATCAACAACTTGGTAAAGTACTTCTATGAACAAGCAAGAAGCTTTCCCAGATCCCAGTTTAAAAGATCCAGTTGGTCGCAGTCTAGAGCCTGGTCACTAGGTATTCTGGAAGCATCATCAGAGGAAGACATCCCTCAAGCCCTATTGGAAAGGACCTTACCAGGCGCTCCTGACCCCTGACACAGCTGCAGAACTAGAAGGCATTGAACCTTGGAGATACATCTCACAGCTAAAGAAGGCTCCACTTGACATCCGGTCCTGTACAAACCCTTTTTTGTCCTCTCTTTCTTGGAAAGACAATGCTCCTGTTGGCATCTCCCAATCTATTGCAAAAAGGGGAAATCTTTTTGACTGTTGGGTTTGTCATCAGAAGCCTCCTTCTGTACAGGAATCTAGAGATCCTTTAGTACATTTAATTACCAATCTCTCTGCCACTCCTCCGCTCATTTCTTGTGCTAAGTGTCTGGGACTCCTTGCCTAACTAATGGAACCTCCAGAGATTTAAGGGGTACCATTTGTAACTGTTGCAAATACCTCTTGTGGTACTTGGGTAAATGCCTCTGGCAAGGAAAGGGCAGAACTAGACAGAAAATCAGAGCTACATAAAGAAACGAATAGTATTAGAGAAGAAATAAATGAAGGTAAAATGAAATCTTTTCTTTTTCTTATTCTTAACTTATCTGACAGATAACTGTTCAAAGTTATAATAGCAACAATGTATTTGGCAATTATAGCACATGGATAAGTGAAATGAATGACAGCAATGTTATAAGAGACAAGAGCAAGGTATTGGGATACTGTTATAAGGTATCTGCACTACTTGTGATACTTGTGAAGTGGTATAGTGTTAATTTAAAGTAGACTTGGATTAATTGTAAATGTATATAGTAAACTCTAGGGTAACCACTAAAAAAATTTTTTTTAAGAAATATAATTGATATTCTGAGAGAAAAAAATAAAATTTTTTAAATACTCATTTAAAACCAAAAAAGGTAGAAAAATCAGGGACTCAAAAAGACATATGTAGGGGCCGGCCCGGCAGCGCAAGTGGTTAAGTGCTCACGCTCTGCTGCGGCGGCCCAGGGTTCCCCGGTTCGGATCCCGGGCATGCACCAACGCACTGCTTGGCAAGCCATGCTGTGGCGGCATCCCATATAAAGTGGAGGAAGATGGGCAAGGATGTTAGCCCAGGGCCAGCCTTCCTCAGCAAAAACAAAAGGAGGAGGATTGGCAGATGTTAGCACAGGGCTGATCTCCTCAACAACAACAAGAAAAAGATATGTGTATATTGACGTTCACAGCAGCATTATTCACAATAGCCAAAGGTGGAAACAACCTTTATCCCAACAATATATGTTCGTCAACAGATGAATGGATAAACAAAATGTGGTATATCAATACAATGGATTATTATTCAGCCTTAAAAAGGAATGAAATTCTGATGCATGCTGCAATATGTATGAAACACAAAAACATGATCTTAAGTGAAATAAGCCAGACACAAAAGGACAAAGATTGTATGATTCCATTTATATAAGGTACCTAGAATAGGCAAATTCATAGAGACAGAAAGTGGAACAGAGCTTACCAGGGGCTAGGATGAAGGGGAATGGGAGTTATTGTTTAATGAGTATAGATTTTCTGTTTGGGATGGTGAAAAGTTCTGGAACAGATAATAAGGATGGTTATACAACATTGTGAATGTACTAATGCCACTGAATTGTACACTTAAAAATGGTTAAAATGGTAAATTTCATTTTATGTATATTTTACCACAATAAAAACAAAAGAAATAAAGAACAAGTGCCATGAATAGAAAACAGTTACAAACATGGTGGATATTAATCTAATTATAGCAATAATCAGTTTAAATGTGAATGGTCTGAATACACCAATTTAAAAACAGAGACTTGGGACAGGCCCAGTGGCTCAGTGGTTAAGTGCATGCTCTCCACTATGGTGGTCTAGGGTTCACCAGTTCGGACCCCAGCCACACACCAATGCACCGCTTGTTAAGCCATGCTGTGGCGGCGTCCCGTATAAAGTGGAGGAAGATGGGCACAGATGTTAGCCCAGGGCCAGTCTTCCTCAGCAAAAAGAGGAGGATTGGCATCGGATGTTAGCTCAGGGCTGCTCTTCCTCACACACACACACACACACACACACACACACAAACAGAGACTCAGGGTGGATTTAAAAAGAGACCCAATTGAGAAGGTCAAATAGCATATGATCTCACTCATAAGTAGAAGATGAAAACAACAAACACATAGACACAGAGATTGGATTGGTGGTTACCAGAGGGGAATGTGGGAAGGAGGAGGGTGAAATGTACGACTAGGCACATGTGTGTGGTGATGGATTGTAATTAGTATTTGGGTGGTGAACATGAGAACATGATGTAATCTATGCAGAAATAGAAGTATAATGACGTACACCTGAAATCTGCATAATTTTATAGACCAATGTTACTGCAATAAAATAAAAGACCATAAAAAGAGACCCAATTATATGTTGTGTACAAGAAATCCACTTTAAATAGGAAGACACACGTAGATTAAAAGTAAAAGGATGGAGAAAAACATACTATGCTAAAACTAATCCAAGGAAAGCTGGAATGGCTGTGTTAATTTTAGACAAAGCAGATGTCAGAACAAGGAGAACGTCAGAGATAAAGTGGACATCACATAATGATAAAGAGGTCAATCCTCCAAGAGGATATAACAATCCTTAACCTGTATGCAGTGTTAAAATACGAGATAGAAAAGTTGTTGGAACTGCAGTGAGAAATAGACAGATTCACTCTTTTAGTTGCAGACTTCAACACCTCTCTATCAGTAATTGATAGATCCATCAGGCAGACAATTATAAGGATATATTTGAACTGAGCAGCACTATCAATCAACTGGATCTAATTGACATTTACAGAATAGTTCATCCAAAATCAGCAGAATACACATTCTTTTCAAACTCACATGTAACATTCACCAAGATAGACCATATGTGGGCCATAAAACACAACTCAACGAATTTAAAAGAATAGAAATCATACAAAGCATGCTTTCAGACCACAATGGAATTAAACTAGAAATCAGTAACAGAAAAATAGCTGGAAAATCCCAAAATATTTGGAGATTAAACAACACATGTCTAAATAACACGTGTCAAAGAAGAAAGTCACAAGAGAAATTTTCAAATATTTTGAACTCAATGAAAACGAAAATACAACATCAAAATTCACGGCATGCAATGAAAGCAGTGCTTAAAGGGAAATTTATAGCATTGAACGCGTATAATAGAAAAGAAGAAAGATCTAAAAGTCAACAGTCTAAGCTTCCATTATGAACCTAGAGACTTAAGAGCAATACAAGCCTAAAGCAAGGAGGAGAAAAGAAACAATAGAAATTAGAGCTGAGGGTCGGCCTGGTGGCGCAAGCGGTTAAGTGCGCGCGCTCCGCTGCGGTGGCCCGTTGTTCGCTGGTTCGGATCCTGGGCGCGCACCGACACACTGCTTGGCAAGCCATGCTGTGGCGGCGTCCCATATAAAGTGGAGGAAGATGGGCACAGATGTTAGCCCAGGGCTGTCTTCCTCAGCAAAAAAAGAGGAGGATTGGCGGATGTTAGCACAGGGCTGATCTCCTCACAAAAAAAAAAAAAAAAAAAAAGAAATTAGAGCTGAAATCAACGAAACCAAAAACAAGTCAATACAGAAAATCAATGAATCACGCTTTATCCTAGCCAGGCTAAGCAAGAAAAAAAAATGAGAAAAGACACAAATCACTAATAATAGAAATGAAAGAAAGGTCATCACTACTGATCCCATGAACATTAAAAGAACAATAAAAGATTATTATGAACAACTCTATACCCACAAATTTGATAACTTTTAGATAAAAATGAACCAGTTCCTTAAAAGACACAAACTACCAAAATCCACACAAGGAGAAATAGATAATCCCAATAGGCCTGCAGCTGTAAAGAAATTGAATCAATAATTAATAACTTCCCAAAAAAGGAAATACCAAATTGAAATAGTTTTACTGGTGAAGTCTACCAAACCATTTTTGAAAATAATATCAATTCTCTACAATCTCTTCCAGGAAGTAGAAGCAGAGAGAACACTTCTATCCTAACCATGTGTTCTTACATTCTGTGTTTGTCTACTTGGCATCCATTAGTCACAGGGACAAACTAATGACCAAAGTTGTTTACATCTTCCCTGCAATCCCTAGCCGATACTCTGAACCTCCCCTTTTTCTAACTCTCACACACCAAGACAATATTTCCCCTGCCCTAAATCAACCCAGATCCAAGTGCCAGACAACTAGAGACACCCCTATGTCCCAAAGCCCCCCAGAATTATTCAAACTAGCCAATCCTAAACTGTTTCCCCTGCCCTGCCTTGCCTTTCCCATGGAAAACACAATAAAGGCTCTGAGCCGGGCTTTCTTCTCACTGTCTCTGCCTCAGGACCAACTTTGGTGCTTCCCCACATGGCCCTGCATGGCGTAACGTGCCCCTTTCTCTTGGGAAATGTAAGCGATAAATTATTCTTCCAAAAGCTGTTGTCTCCATATCTGTCACCTTGCCATACCTGATTAAAACAAATCCTAGGAACATATTTTAGAACAACTTCCTAACTCATTGAATGAGGCCAGTCTTACCCTACTAGCAAAATCAGATAAAGATATTGTAAGAAAGGAAAACTACAGATCAATATCTCTCATGGACATAGATGCAAAAATCCTCAACAAAATATTAGCAAACCAAATCCAACAATGTATAAAAAGATTTATACACCATGACTAAGTGGGATTTATTCCAGGTATGCAAGGCTAGTTCAACGTTCTAAATCAATTAATGTAATCCATCATATCAATAATAAAGAAAAAAATCATATGACCATATCAATTGACGCAGAAAAATGCATTTGACAAAATCCAACAGCAATTCATAATAAATGAACACTCAATCAGCAAACCAGGAATAGAGTAGAACTTCCTCAAGTTAATAAAGAATACCCACGGAAAATGTGCAGCTGACATCATACATAATGGTGAAAAACTAGACATCTTTCCCCTAAAATCAAAAACAAGCAGAGGATATCTGTTCTCATCACTCTTTTTGTGTGTGTGTGTGTGTGTGAGGAGACCAGCCTTAAGCTAACATCTGCCAATCCTCCTCTTTTTTTTGCTGAGGAAGACTGGCCCTGGGCTAACATCTGTGCCCATCTTCCTCCACTTTATATGGGACTCCGCCACAGCATGGCTTGACAAGCGGTGCGTCGGTGCATGCCTGGGATGTAGACCCCAGGCCACCAAAGCGGAGTGCATACACTTAACCGCTACGTCGGTGCACGCCCTGGGCTGGCCCCTGTTCTCATCACTCTTATTGAACATCACACTGGTAGTCCTAGCTTGTGCAATAAAATAAGAAAAAGGGGGAAAGAATATACGGATTGGGAAGGAAAAAATAAAACTGTCTTTGCTCACAAATGACATAAATGTCTATGTGCCCAAAGAATCAACAACAACAACAAAAAATCCTGGAACTAATAAGCATAATAGTAAGGTTGCAAGATAGAAGGTTAAGATACAAAAGTCTATTCCTTTCCTACAGACTACCATGAACCACTAGAATTTGAAATTAAAGACACAATACCATTAACATAAGCAACCCCCAAAAGATAAGTACTTAGGAATAAATCTAACAAAATATGTACAGGATCTATATGAGGAAAACTACAAAACTCTAATGAAAGAAATCAAAGATCTAAATAAATGAAGAGATATGTTCATGAATAAGAAGATTCAATACTGTTAAGACGTCAATTCTTCCCAACCTGATCTATAGATTCAAATCAAAATCCTAGGAAGTTATTTTGTGTATATCTACAAACTAATTCTAAAGTTTATATGGAGAGGCAAAAGACCTAGAATAGCCAACACTATACTGAAGAGGAAGAACAAAGTCGGAGGACGGACACAACCTGACTTCTAGATTTACTTTAAAGCTTCAATAACGAAGGCAGTGCAGTGTTGGCAAAAGAACAGACAAATAGATCAATGGGACAGAATTGAGTGCCCGGAAATAGACCCTCACAAATATGGTCATCTGACAAAGAAGCAAAGCAATTCAGTGAAGAAAAGATAGTCTTTTCAACAAATGGTGCTAGAATAAATGGATATGCATATGCAACAAAACTGAATCTAGACACAGACCTTACACTTCTCAAAATAATTAACTCAAACTATATCATAGACCTAAATGTAAAGTGCAAAACTATAAAACTTCTAGAAGATAACAGAAGAGAAAACCTAGATGATCTTGGGCATGGTAATGACTTTTTAGATACAACACCAAAAGCACAATCCATGAAAGAAAGAAAATGATTTGTTGGACTTCATTAAAATTAAAAACTTCTGCTTTTTGAAAGGCATTGTCACAAGAATGAAAGACAAAGCACAGACTGGGAGAAAATATTTGCAAAACACATATCTGATAAAGAACTTGTGTCCAAATATACAAAAAATTCTTAAAATTCAACGATAAGAAAACAAACAAGAGGCCGGCCCCGTGGTGTAACCGTTAAGTGCGCACGCTCTGCTGCTGGTGGCCCGGGTTCGGATCCCGGCCACACACCGATGCAGTGTTTGTCAGGCCATGCTGTGGTGGCGTCCCATATAAAGTGGAGCAAGATGGGTACAGATGTTAGCCCAGGGCCAGTCTTCCTCAGCAAAAAAAAAAAAAAAGAGAGAGAGAGAAAGATTGGCATGGATGTTAGCTCAGGGCTGATCTTCCTCACAAAAAAAAAAAAAAGAAAGAAAAGAAAACAAACAACCCAATAAAAATTGGGCAAAAGATCTAACCACACCCGACCAAAGAAGATATACATATGGCAAATAAATATATGAAAAGATATTCAACATCGTATGTCATTAGGGAACTTCAAATTAAAACAACAATGAGATACCACCACATACGCACAAGAATGGCCAAAAAAAACTAACAATACCTAATGCTGGGAGGATGTAGAGCAACAGGAACTCTCATTCATTTGTGGTAGGAATGCAAAATGGTACAGCCACTTTGGCAGTTTCTTATAAAACTCAATGTAATCTTACCAGGCAATCCAGCAATCACACTCTTAGGTACTCTCACTCTTGCGTACTTTGTGTGTACACAAAAGCCTGCACATAAATGTTTGTAGCAGTTTTATTCATACTTGCCCAAAAGTTGGAAGCAACCAAGATGTCCTTCAATGGGAGAATGGATAAACAAACTGTAGTAACACAATACAATATTATTAAATGATAAAAAGAAATGAGCTATCAAGAAGGCACATAATGGAGGAGTATAAAATGCATGTTACTAAGTGAAAGAAGCCAATCTGAAAAGCTGTATGATTTCAACTGTCTGACACTCTGGAAAAGACAAAAAAAACTATAGAGATGGTAAAAAGATCAGTGGTGGCCAGGAGTTGTGAGCGGGGCGGGGGGTGGAGGGGGGATGAATAGGTTAAGCACAGGAGTTTTTAGGTTAGTGACACTATTCTCTATGATACTTTAATGGTAGATATGAGACATCATGCATTTGTCAAAACCCATAAAGCTATACAACACAAAGAGTGAACCTTAATGTAAACTATAGACTTTAGCTAATAATAGTATCAGTATTGGTTCATTAATTGTAACAAATGTTTCACACCAATGCAAGATGTTAGTAATAGGAGAAACTGCGTGGGAGTTTGGTATTGTGGGAACTCCCTTCACTATCTGCTCAATTTTTCAGTAAACCTAAAAACGGTCTATTAATTTTAAAAATATGTGGGGCTCAAATTGATGGATAGCATCAATGACCAGATGTGTTTTTCCCTGCTATTTTCTGCTACTCCATAATCCTCCCTACCCAGGCAGCTAGACAAAGAGGCCCTCCCCTCCATTGATTAATGGAAGGGTGATTACAGAGGAACAAAGAACAAAAGAGTCTGAATCTTGACTTTGGGCTTTCAAAAATCCAGAAATGATTTAGAAGATTATGCAATCTATTTGGTGGTTTTCATATTGAGGAGTAGGAAAAAATGTCCTGGAGTGAGAGAGAAAACTGGAGGGGAAGCAGGAGGATGAGAAAGACCTAAGGAGGACCTGTCTTAGTCAGCTCAGGCTGCTATATCAAAATACCATCGATTCGGTGGCTTACACAGCAAACATTTATTTCTCACAGTCCTGGAGGCTGGGAAGTCCAAGGTCAAGGCGCTGGGAGATTCAGTGTCTGATGAGGACCTTCTTCCTGGTTTGCTGATGGTTGTCTTCTCTTATGCCCTCACATGACCTTTTCGTGGTGTGTGCACAAGGAGAAAGGGAGAGACCTCAAGTCTCTCTCTTTTTATAAGGACATTAATCCAGTCACGAGGGCCCCACCCTCATGACCTCATCTAACCCTAATTATCTCCCACAGGCCCCATCACATGGGGAGTTAGGACTTCACATATGAATTTGGGGGGACATAAGCATTTGGTTTATAGCAGACCCCAAGGTGTAGGAGAGGGGGCAGTGAGAGGAACCCAGAGAGGTCTGGATGAGGGTCTGAGGGGGAAGAGACCTACCCTTCCTTTCTGGGTGGAGCCTGGGGTAGAGATCCTCGGGAGCTCCCTGGAACTCAGCATGACAGGAACACAGGAGGGAGAAGAGGCCTAAGACAGCCTCAGGAGCCTGTCATCTCAGGCAAGTGTGAGAGGAAGGGCAGCCAGACTTCCTTGTGTAAAAGGAGCTGCGATAGAATCAGGCCTATGGGCACCCTCAGTCAGGAGAAGCAATGACACGCAGCAACCTTCCTGGACCAGAAGGACAATGTCCACCTCAGTGGGCACCAGCCTGACAGACAACAGCAAGGATGATTTCCTCTTCGCCCCAGATCCCCACCCTGATGCCATGATCCTCTCCACGTGCCTCAAAAATCAGATGAAACCCAATAATCGACAGAGGAAAACCTAAGTAGAAAATAGGAATTAGATTGAGTTTTTTAAATACAGAAAATCACATTTTTTGCACACCTGAGTTTGTGGGTTAGGATTCACTCACACAAAGGATTAGCTAAACCTTCCTTGTTCCAGCCTCCAGAGTAAAGGTGTTCTCTCTCATTCACTGCTCCTCAGCACTCTTTTCTTATCAAAAGCATCCATCAGAACTTTTTTAAAAGACCTTAGAGAAAAGAGGAAAAAAATATCTTTTCAAGAACAGCATACTAATGCTTTCTCCTTTAAAACAGAGTGTGTAGCAGCACACTAGGTGCACATTAAGCCAGCGTCTGAAATGCCTTCCTTGGTAATGATCCCAGCTCAACACAAAGTTGACGTAAGGGAAGCCATATTGTAGAAAAGAAACCATATTGTAACTTTGAATGACCTGATTAACTAACCCAGCTGGATATGCACCCTCCAGGAGATACACACGCTCTGTAGATTTTATGGCCCCTTCCAGCTTCAATGAGTTGATAACTTTGTTCTTTTGAGTTCCTTAGGAATGTGATGACCCCCAGGCAGAGAGTCTACACTGATAGCCATCATCAATGACAACTGAAAGATCTGGGTATAGGGCATTGCTGGTCTCTGATGCATATTCAGTAAAACAAAAGTTTATCAGGAACTAAGACCAGATGCCTCCACCACCAGGAGACCAGCCTCCTATATAACTGGCTTGTAGTCTTTGTTCTGTAAGATGATTTTTTTCAGACATTAGTCAGCCATCTTCCCCCTTGCTAGCAAGCTGTAATAAAACCCTTTCTCTCCTACCACCTTGTCTCTTGACTATTGGCACGTCTTACAGCAGGCAGACGACCCTGCTTGGGCAGTAACAATAACAGAATCTACCCAGGGAGCAGCGGTTCTTACAAATGACATTTCTGACATGCGAAAAGAGTGGAGAAGAAAAATTAGTTGAATATCTTTGCTGTCTTTGGTAACAAGGATGATCTGAACAGATAGCCACCATACACAGAAGCTTCTAGTGTGGACAGCTCTACCCACCTTCCATCCCACCCCATCCCACGCCCGTTCCAAGCCTCCCTTTCATACCTGGTACTCGCATCGTGGCTTTTTTTTTTTTTAACAAGATCTTTTTAATTTTATTTATTTATTTATTTTCCCCCAAAGCCCCAGTAGATAGTTGTATGTCATAGCTGCACATCCTTCTAGTTGCTGTATGTGGGACGCGGCCTCAGCATGGCGGGAGAAGCGGTGCGTCGGTGCACGCCCAGGATCCGAACCCAGCAGCGGAGCATCCGCACTTAACCGCTAAGCCACGGGGCTGGCCCACAATGTGGCTTAATTATGATGTTTTTCTTAACCTGTATAGAGTCCTGATTGGATGATTATAAAAATATTTACTGTATTTTTAGAGGAGGGAAAGACATAGAAACATGAGACACAGCACTAAACACTTTGATGTAATTGAGAATAGTTAACTTTTTTGAGGGAGGCTTACCATGTGCTAGTTTTCACATTTATTAATCCTTTTAGTCCTCACAATCCTATGAGAGAGAGGCCATTATCCTAATTTTTAAAACGAGGACATTGAGGCACAGAGAGGTTAAGCAATTTGTTAAGCAAGGCCACACACACAGGAATCAAACGCCAGAGGCCATGATGTAGGGACTATGGTATCCTGCTTCCCATCATGTGGGTCTCATTGATGACATTTGCGTATATTATTTCATTTACTCTTAGCACAGTACTATGAGTCGTCCCCAATTTTCTGATGAGGAAACTGTAACCCCGAGAGGTTAAGTGATTTTCTCCCAAGACTCCCCAGTATTAAGGGGTAGAAGTGGAATTCCATTCTCAGAGAATATTGGATCACACCACTAGAACGCACGGTCAATGAGGGCAGAGATTTTTCACTTTTGCTCATTGCCGTTTCCCCAGCACTGAGAACAGTGGCTGGCGCCTAGTAGGTCCTCAGTAAATATTTGTTGAATAAATGAATGATTCCATTGTTCTAACTGCAGAGATAAAGCAACAATTACCGTCAGGAGATTAGAATCACGTGTTCATTCAGACAGCCTTCGTTTCAGTGTGCAATCTCCAGAGGTCTCCCGCGTCATTTGCAGCACAATCTCTTCAACTTACTTATGAGCGGAGGTTATATGATACACATCTACCCATCTAACCTTCATCTTGTTCCAGAAATGGTTAAAGGTGGTTTACAGGTTTATAACAAAACAGAAATCAAAAATGAGGCAAAAATGAGGTAAAGACAAAGTAAAGCCAAGCACGAGGCTCAATATTCAGAGCTTAAAGACCTCAGTGCTTGCTAGAGGTGGGCCATATGTCATGCTCCAAGCTTTCTAGCAGCCTGTGTATAAAGGAATATCTGATTGGTTATACAATTCACAATATCTGTGAGATAAAGGCAAACTCCTGGATCCAAACAAGTACAACTCTTCTTAGTACTAAGACCAGAAAAAACTCTATCCCGGAGTTTCTCGTAAAGATGGCTGGTGTGTGTGTGATTAATTAGTAACTCAAAAAGTGAAACCAGAGGAGAAAGATCCCCAGGTGAGAATTTAACTGAGCCTTTACATAGTGTAATAGACCTTAGAGTTCAGTGCACTGGATTACATGCTACGAAACAAGTTCCCACACGTTGTCAGAGTATATTTATGCCATTATGTCATACTCCACACGGTTTTCTAGATTATTTAGCTGAGGACACACCAGCCTGCAGGAAGGGATGTTCTTGGTAGAACTCCTTTGCCCGCCCTCTCCCACTCAGATCCATGGGGATACATTGGTGACTGTTCCCTTAACAACACCAACACATGACCAATATTAATAGTTAGTGAAGGTAACTAATAGTAGTAATAGGTAGTGAAGCAAATGAGGGTAGTGGAGGTGGTAATGGTGGTGGTGGTGATGGTGGTAATGGTGGTAGTGAAGGAAATGGTGGTGGTGGTGGTGGTGTTGGTAGTGATGGTGGTGGTGATGGTGGTAATGGTGGTGGTAGTGGTGGTGATGGAGGTGATGGAACGGCTGGTGGTGATGGTAGGGATGATGGTGGTAATGATGGTGATGGTGGTAGTGAAGGAAGTGATTGTGGTAGTGGTGGTGATGGTAGTGATATTGGTGGTGGTGGTGGTGGTGTTGGTAGTGATGGTGGTGGTGAGGGTGGTAATGGTGGTGGTAGTGGTGGTGATGGAGGTGATGGCTGTGGTGGTGGTGGTGATGAAGATGGAAGTGAAGGAAATGATGGCAATAGTGATGGTGACGGTGGTGGTAATGTTGGGGGTAGTGCTGGTGGTAGTCATGGTGGTGGTGGTGGTGATAGTGGTGATGGTAGGGGTGATGGTGATGGTGATGGTGATGGTGGGAGTGGTTTGGAGAACACAGAGAATGGGCAGTAAAGCTAAAGGAAATGTGGCCTGCTGCCGCATTTCTCCGAAGTTGGGCTGTGTAGAAGGAAGCACATACCATTAAGGGGACTGAACCTAGGATTTCCAGGCAGTGACCAGCAGCCAAGGGAAAAGCACAAAGGTCGCCTACCCCTTCTCCAAGGCAGTACCTGCTGGGAGGGCCAGGATTCTCCTCAAAAGATAATTCTACATTCCTGTAAGTGCACAGGCAAAGGAGGCCTCAAAGTTCTGCTCTAAATGACCTGGCCAAAATGGTTTTATTCAAAAATGTATAAAGGCAGTGAAATCTGACACCTGCCTTGGCCAAAATAAACATTCAGTCAGTCACTCAGAGAACCATTACCAAGCCCAGCTTTCAGCAATGCTGCCTCCTAGTGCCCCTCTCCACCTGGGAGGTGTTGGCAAAAGTATTGCAAGATGGCATGAAAGGGTGACTTGATTGCTTAGATCAGGAGTCAACAGCTTTTTTCTGTGAAGAGACAGACAGCAAATAGGCTCTGCAGGCCATAAATCTCTGTCGCAACTACTCAGCTCTGCTGTGGTGGGGCAAAAGAAGCCACCTGTAAATGAACAGGCGTGTTCATTTCATAAATAAAATTTATTGATGAACACTAATATTTGAACTACGTATAATTTTCTCAAGTCCCTCAAGATTATTCTTCCTTTGATTTTTTTTCAACCATCAAAAATGTAAAACCATTCTGACCTTGCAGGTCCTACTAAAATGGATGGCAGGCCTGATTTGGCCTGCAAGTCATAGCATGCTGACCCCGGCTTAGATTGCCGTTTTTAAACCAGTTGAGAGTTGGGGAACATCTACCCAAGATCATAGCTTGAGTTTTAGATTCAATGAACTTGTGGGCCCTTCTTTCTGGTGGCAATTCTGCCAGCTGGGACCCCTTCTATCTACTTCAATGTGACAGAGCCATCTCTTCATCTGTGAGAGAAAGCTTGTCTTTCTCTTCTCTGCAGCAGGGGCCGTGCTTCCAAAGCTTTCCATTCCAAAGCTGGCCCAGTCATTAGGAAGAAAGTTATAAAGAAGGGAGAGTAGAATACAGCACCCAGGGGCCCCTCCGGAGGGTATACTGCTTTGCTTCGATGGCTGCTGGCTGTCCGGGTAGTGTTACTATGTGGGCAGAGGCAGGAACAAGGCTCTAACTCCTGGGGGGCAGGCCCAGGGAAGGGACTGGTCTATGGGATGGAGGTGGAAGCCAGCTCATAAAAATGCCAGCCCCCAGCCTTGATTTAACATTCTTTCTCTAATGCCTTTTGTCATAGTCTTAACAATTGTTATGTCAACATAAAACATTAAAAATATTATGAAAAGTCACTACCATCAGAGACGGTAGGGATCATCCCAGCTGGTGCCTTGGCTTCACTTTTGTAATTGCTGCCATAGAGTCAAAGGCTGAGGAAACCTTGATAAAAGCCTTAAATTGGGTAGTGGTTCAGAGTTCGAGGTCTGGGGTCAGATGGGCTCTAGTTATTAGCTCTGAGATCTCAGTCAACTTACTTAAAGCCGCAGCCTGTACGCCACTGCTGTGGCTGCTGAGAATAGTCTCTATTTGTCTGCCATCTTTAGGTCAGTCCTTCCAGATTCTTCTACCTGGAGGAAGCTCTGGGTTGGCTGAGTCTGATCACACGGCAGCACCCTGGTTGCAAGGGGCAAAGTGTCTGGCCACCTTTCAGCTTCTACCTGTTTCCCATCAAAGTATATACGTGGGGAGATGCTCCCAAAAGAGGAAAGGGCACAGCTAAAAATGGCACTTCACTACAATTACATTGTTAAATATTTGTAGAATAATGTTTTAGGACACAGGAAAAGAAACAACTATTGTTAAGTTACATAGAAAAAGATCGTGGAGCTGGCCCGGTGTCATAGTGGTTAAGTTTGCGCGCTTCGCTTTGGCGGCCCAGGGTTCATGGGTTCATATCCCGGTTGCAGACCTACGCACACCTCATCAAGCCGTGCTGTGGCAGAGTCCCATATACAAAATGGAGGAAGACTGGCACAGATGTTAACTCAGGGACAATCTTCCTTACCAAAGGAAAAAGATTGCAAAACAATGCATACAGTATGAAAAAATATATACATATAATGTATGTACGTATTATATATGTGAAGCTAAAACCAAAGAGTTAAAAGTGGATACCTCTGGTGGTAGGATGGTAGGATTATAGGTGGCTTTTATTTTCTCTTTTGTGCCTTTCTATTTATCCCAAATGTTTACAAAAGTAAATGGAATACCCACTAGAATGGCTATAATCAAAAAGACACGTAATAACAATTGTTGGTGAGGGTGTGGAGAAAGTGGAACCCTCACACATTGCTAATGGAAATGTAAAATGGTGCAGTCACTTTGGAAAAGTCTAGCAGTTCCTCAAATAGTTAAACACAGAGTTACCATACAATCCAACAATTCCACTCCTAGGTATATTCTCAAGACAAATAAAAACATATGTCCAGATAAAACTTGTACATAATGACTAGATAAACAAAATGTGGTATGCACATACAATGGAATATTATTCCGCCTTAAAAAGAAATGAAATTCTGACACATGCTACACATGAATGAAACCTGAAGACATTATGCTAAATAAATAAGCCAGTCACAAAAGGATAAACATTGTATGATTCTGCTCATATGAAGTACCAAGGACAGGCGAACTCATAGAGACAGGGAGCACACTGGTAGTTGCCAGCGGCTGGGGGGCAGGAAGAATGGGGAATTATTGTTTAACGGGTAGAGTTTCAGTTGCGGAAAATAAAAAAGTTCTGGAGATGGGTAGTGGTGAGGGTTACACAACAATGTGAATGTTCTTAATGCTACTGAACTGTACACTTAAAAATTATTATAATGGTAAATTTTATGTTATGTATATTTTACCACAATTAAAAAAAATAATTACCAAAAATAAAAAAAGAAGTGGAAATAAAACAAACACAGTTCTATAAATTTAAGCAAATTATTTTATACATTTAATAAAATATTCTACAATAACGAAAAATGGTTATAATGGTAAATTTTATATTATGTATATTTTACCACAATAAAAAATAATTTGTACATGAATGTTCATGGCAGCACTATTCACAATAGACAAAAAGAGGAAACAGCCCAAAGTCTATCAACTGATGAATAGATAAACAAAATGTGGTATAGCCATACAATAAAATGTTATTCAGCAATAAAAAAGAATGAAGTACTGATACAATGAAGTAGTGATACAGCCAGCCCTGGGGGTCTAGTGGTTAAGATTCAGTGCTCTCACCGCAGTGGCCCGTGGTTTGTTTCCTGGTCAGGGAACCACACCACCCATCTGTCGGTTGTCATGCTGTGGTGGCTGTGTGTTACTGTGTTGCTGAAAGTTAGGCCACCAGTATTTCGAATACCAGCAGGGTCTCCCATGGTGGACAGGTTTCAGCGGAGCTTCCAGACTAAGTCAGACTAGGAAGAAGGACCTGGCCACACGCTTCCAAAAAAATTGGCCATGAAAAGCAGCAGAGCGTTGGCTGATGTAGCGCCAGAAGGTGAGAGGATGGTGCAAAAAGATCAGGCAGGGTTCCGCTCTGCTGTCCACAGGGGCGCTAAGAGTCGGAATCGACTCGATGGTACTAACAACAAAAGCTGATACATGCTACAGCATAGACGAACCTTGAAAACATTATGCTAAGTGAAAGAACAGACACAAAGGCTATATGTTACATGATTCCATTTATATAAAATAAGCAGAGTAGGCAAATCTCATAGAGACTGAAGGTAAATTGGTGGTTGCCTGGTTGCCTAGAGCTGGGGAATATTTCTCCTGGGGAGTAAATGTGGAGTCACTGCTAACCCGGTTTCTTTTTGGGGTGACGAAAATGTTCTAAAGTTGACTGTGGTGATGTTTGCACAACTCTGTGAATATACTAAAAGCCATGAATTGTACAATCTAAATGGGCAAATTGTATAGAATGTGAATTCTGTCTCAATAGAGCTGTTACCAAAAACAGTAAATAAGAAAAAAAAATCTCTTAGTAATCTATAAAGGCATAAACAATTTTAAATGATTGGAATGCTAAATGGTAGAGATACAGATTAAATAGTAAAAACAACCAAAACAAATATTGAAACCATTCAAATGCTCGGCTAACCTCTCTTTGAAAGGACGTAGTGATCAAAAACCTTTGATTCCACAGGATTTGGAGGACTTGTCTGGTACAGGTTTCTATGGTCTGGATGTTTGTGTCTCCCAAACTTCATATGTTGAAATCCTAACCCCCATCTCCTTGGTGGGGGTTTGGGGAGGTGATCAGGTCATGAGGGTGGAGCCCTCATGAATGGGATTAGTCCCCTTATAAAAGAGACCCCACAGAGCTCCCTGGCCCCTTCCACCATGAGAAGACACACAGAGAAGATAGCTGTCTATGATCCAGGAAGCAGTCCCTCAATAGACACTGAATCTGCTGGCTCCATGATCTTGGACTTCCCAGCCTCCAGAACGGTGGGAGATAAATTTCCTTTGTTTATAAGCTACCCATATATGGTATCTTGTTATAGTAGCCTGAAAGGACTGAGACAAAGGTCAAGTAGTATGCAACCATCCTAAAGCAGTCCCAACAGACTGAAGGCTTCCAACTGAGGGGCAGCCGGGAAAATTGGCAGAAGTGCAGCCTTGGGGCCAGCCGGGTGGCACAAGTGGTTAAGGGCACGTGCTCCACTGCGGCGGCCCGGGGTTCGCCGGTTCGGATCCCAGGCATGCACCGATGCACCGCTTGGCAAGCCATGCTGTGGCGGCGTCCCATATAAAGTGGAGGAAGATGGGCACGGATGTTAGCCCAGGGCCAGTCTTCCTCAGCAAAAAGAGAGGGATTGGCAGATGTTAGCTCAGGGCCGATCTTCCTCACCAAAAAAAAAAAAAAAAAAAGTGCAGCCTTTTTCCTAGGAAAGAGTGTGTGCACAGGAGACCTACCCTGGATTGGGACACTCACAATGTTTTAAAGATGCATGGTATTTCACATCAAAATCTCATGTGCCTCCACCCCTCAAAAAAAAAAAATCCCATGTACCAACACAGGCTGGAGCAGAGCAGCAGTGGCCTCCTTTATAAGGGCGTGGATCCAGCTCCCACAGCGCCCACAGCGCCCACAGCGCCGCTGTTACTCCTGGATGGCTACCCTCATTTGCTTTACCTGCCCGGCCCCTAAGGCACACCCCAAGCCCCCACTAAGGTTTCTAAGGGAAATGGGAAGGTCAGCTCCTCGACCCTCCTCTTTGGTTTGAGGGCATCACTCTGTGACTTCTTTTCGCCTTTAAAAAATGTTCTTCGATTCTTGGCTAAATTTAAAATGTGAATCATGAAAGAAAAGGCGTGGTGAGGAGGGAGAGGCAGGGGACAAAAGTCCCTCCCTGGAGGGAAAAAAAAATCTAGATTTAGAAACTACTAGGAGCTGGGTTCCTGAGCTACCTTGGCCTTGAACTTCCTATGAAGGAGGATATCGCCGAAGCTTTGGGAGGGACTTGAGACCCCGCCCTTGTGGTAGCCGTGGCCGTTACACTTTGGTTTCAGTTTTAAGCACGTGGCTTTAAAGGGGACTTTCCCCACCAGATCAGGAAGAGCTGACAACTGGAACAGACCCAGAGCCAGGAACAAACTGAGATGAAAACAGCTACAGCTGGCAAGCAATAAAGCACAAGATGCGGGGGTATCCACACAACTGCCAACAGCTGGAACCAACCAGGTGACTGTCAAGTTGGAGACTTAGGACCTTAGACAGACCCAACCCAGAGGTTTGTGAAAGCACAAAGCCTGTCATAGCGGGTGGAAAAAGGAAATGAAAGCTAATATGAGGTTGAGCAGCTATTGGTAACACTAAATTTTATGCCAAGTCAACGTAGAGAAAGAAGTACCCAAAAATGGCTTTTCTGGTGGAGGCTAAAGGGATCATTGAGATGAAATCAGACAGGCGCACCCTCCCAGAGATGCAAATTGCGCCCCCACACACATACCTGTAGTGAACATTTGTTGCTTCCCCTACCCCCCAAGGACCCATCCCTCCTTATCCAGCACAAGACTGTGCCACCGGCCCCTGACCTCAGAGGTGGGTACAGGGGCCAGCAAACAGCCATACTGGCCTCATCAGAGTGACTTGGGGCTGTTGCAGGCTGTTCTAGATAAGAGGCTTGCTTTTTCTGGCTGGAACTGAGCTGGAAAGGAATGGGCTGGAGCTACTGCAGCCCTTTTTCACCACTGTACAGGGTGAACTTGCTGAGCATAGAGCCTAGAGACAGGAAGTGAGACTAAATTGTCAGTGAAGGAAATCAAATAACATTTATATCCAGCCATGGCTAAAGTTAGACTTACCCCCTGGAATTTTCAGTTATATAAGCCAATAAATTCCCTTTTTGCTTAAACATATGCATGCCAGGCTTTCAGTTATACGCCACAAAGAGCCCTATCATGTGGTCCCTCAGAGTAAAGAGAATGGATCGCATAAGAAACTTTATTTCACAAAGCTGCCAGAGGCCTGAGCTATGTCTGAATATAATATATTATATAATATATAATAATCCTTGTGAAGGTTAAGAGAAAAGATTCCCGGAATACGTGGGTGAAACAAAGACACTGAGGAAGGTTAGTAAGAGGCATTCTGCACTACACTGAGATACAACAGATGTATAAGACACGGCAGAGAATGGGGAACGGGTCAGTCAAAAGCCAAGCCTAGAGGTTGTCAGCTCAGCCCAGGACTTGGAATGGAGGTGCCAGTCAACCCTTATTACTATGAAAGATAATAATAAATGATTTTCATAGTTTTGTGTCACTGCACAATAGATAACTGGAACAATCTTCCTTCCCAAATCTGCTTTTCCTGTCGTGTCTCCTGCCTTGGTTAATGCCACCACCACCGCCTGTGATACACACATATTTGGTTTTTGTCTCTGGTTCCTGGCACATAGCTCCTACCCTTGGAATCTCCAGAGTAATAAGAGTGTCTTTTGCATGCTAATGAAATGACTGGTGGATAGAGGCCCATACACGACTTCAGGATGGGTACTGGTCACCTGCAAGACCCAGGCATAATTAGAGGGTTGGAACTTTTAGTGCTACCCCCGACCTCTGAGGAGGGAAAAGAGGCTAGAGATTGAGTTAATCACCAATTATGTAACGAAACCTCCATAAAAACTCTTAAACGATAGGATTCAAAGAGCTTCTGGGTTGGTGAACTCATTAAGGCACTAGGAAGGTGACACACTCAGAGAAGGCATGGAAGCTCGGTGCCACCACCCCCTCCCCCACCCCCATCAATACCTCGCCCTACGCATCTCTTCCACCTGGCTGTTCCTTAGTTGTACCCTTTATAATAAACTGATGAATATAAGTGTTTCCCTGAGGTCAGTGAGCTGTTCTAGCAAGTTACTGAACCTGAAGAGGGGGTTGTGGAAACCCTCAATTTATAGCCGGCTGGTCAGAAGTACAGGTGAAAACCTGGGATTCACTATTGTCATCTGAAGTAGAGGCAGTCTTGTGAGACTGAGCCCTTAACCTGTGGGATCTGACAGTAACTCCAGGCAGATAATGTCAGAATTGATTTCAATTGCTGGACACCCAGTTGGTGTCTGAAGAGTTGGAGAATTGGTTGGTGTGAGAAAAAAACCCACACACTGGATGTCAGAAGTATTGTAAGTAAGAACCATTCAGACCTCCCCTATTCCCAAACCAGAAAACCCGGAGTCTGCCACCCTCTTACGGCCCACCCTTCCCATTAGCCATGCCCAATCACTCGACAAGTTATCCTGATTCAACCTCCCAAATCTCTCTCATCTCTCTTCTTCACCTTTCATTCACCTGTTTACTTATTCAGTCACAGATATTTACTAATTACCTTCTCAGTGCCAGGTTTTATGCTAGGCATTGGCGACGCAAAGACTAATGAGACCTGACCCCTGCCCTAGGAAAATCACAGTCTAGTGATAATTCAGAATTGAAAATATAATCATAAAGCAATGAGATTCACACAGAGACAGAGAAATGCCCAGAGCCTCAGAGAGCCCAGAGTAGGGGTCCCTGACCCAGCTGGGAGTGCAGCGGGAGGGAGTGGGAATGTCCAGGAACTTTTCTTGGTGGGGGTGATGCTGAGTTTTAAAAGATTGAAGGAGAAGGCTGGCCCAGAGGCGCAGCAGTTAAGCGCGCGCGCACTGCTTCGGCGGCCCAGGGTTCGCAGGTTCATATCCCGGGTGCGCACTGACGCACCGCTTGTCAAGCCATGCTGTGGCGGCGTCCCATGTAAAGTAGAGGAAGATGGGCATGGATGTTAGCCCAAGGCCAATCTTCCTCAGCAAAAAAGAGGAGGATTGGCATCGGATGTTAGCTCAAGGCTGATCTTCCTCACAAAAAAAAAAAAAAAAAAGATTGAAGGAGAACTGACCATGCCAAGAGGAGAGCAGAGGACATAGGCAGCAGAGAGGGCAGCTTTGAGAATGACCCAGAAGTGAGGGCAGTGTGGTCTGAATCCACTCACCGGCTGAATCCAAGGTCTTATCACTTCTCACCCGGACAAGAGATCATTAACTACTCTCCCCACCTATTCTCTTCCACTACCATCAGAAAATCTCTCTAAAGCTCAAATTTGACTTCCTGTCTCTGCTTGCAGCCCTCTGCTAGTTTCCCTTCCTGATCTGCGGCCTCTCAGCCTCGCCTCTGTTCATAAACTTCTCAGTGTGGCTTCAACAGTATTTTCCGTCTCTGGATCTTCATCTCTGCTCTTCTGTTTGCCTGGGATTTCCAGCTCTGCCTTGGTTGATGTGGCGAAGTCCTATTCATACTTCAGAGTGACTCAGATGTGACTCAGATGTGACTTATTGCACATAAGTCCCCTCCTACTTGCACTCACCTCTGTGGTGCACGCATCCCATGGCTGTGAATTTCACCTATTTACAAGTCTCCCTTCTGCTCTGGCTGTGAGGGTACAGACCTCCTCTACCCGCCGGCACCAACACTGACCTGCTGTGGACCTTCAGCACATGAGGGAACAAGGGCTCCTGGATCGGTGAAAATGCAGCTAATGACCAGGAGAGTAGAAGCTGCTGTAACATTCCTGAGACCTTTAGACCTAGAAGGAGCTCGATCTCAGTTGCTGACCAGAGAAGACCTGAGCTGAGGCTGATGCCTCTGGCCCCAGCTCTGCCTCAGACCCTGGCTCCAGCACAGCCTCATGCTTCCCAACCAATCTCTGACCTGGCTTCTCAACCAAACCTGCCTCCTTTTTGTCCATAGATCTGTCGAGACTCCCATTTACA
Organism: Ceratotherium simum simum; assembly: GCF_057802395.1. NCBI lineage: Eukaryota > Metazoa > Chordata > Mammalia > Perissodactyla > Rhinocerotidae > Ceratotherium > Ceratotherium simum. The sequence goes on along the minus strand of NC_141910.1, from coordinate 2,772,281 downwards.
ACCATGAGATGCTGTGGCTTAGAGGCACTGTGTAATAGTGGTTGTGTGGTTATTATGATTGTGAAGTTGTTATATTTTACGTAGAATACGAGTTTATGTACATTACGATTAAGACTGGTAAAACTCTTTTGAATTAAAACAAAATATCCCAAATGAATTTTACTTAATTACAAAAGCAAGGCTCTCAGTGCACAACATTCAAACAATAAGGTAGGAAAAGCACCCATCTGCCCCAACCTCCCACTTCCCCAATCCTAATGGCTTGGTGTGACTACTATTAACAGTTGGGTGTGTGTCCTTCAAGACTCTTTTTCAGGCCTATACAATGTGTCTGTAATTTTGCCATGCGCCCCCCCCTCAAAAAATATATATACATACATGTATTTAAACAACTTTATGGACATCTTTGTCAATACACATAATTCTATTTGCTTCTTTTTAATAGTCACATAATAAGAGTTCATTATATCGGAGGTCAGCAAACCATGGCCTGCAAGCCAAAGACGACATAGCACCTAAATAAAGTTTTACTAGAACACAGCCAAGCCCATTCATTTACATATTGTCTGTGGCTGCTTTGCCCCACAATAGCTGAGTTGAATAGTTGCATCAGAGACTCTGTGGCCCACAAAGCCTAAAACGTTTTTATCTAGCCCTTTACAGAAGTGTGCCAACCCCTGCAATATATGGTTGTACTGTGCTTTATTTAACCAGTCCTCTAATAACATTTAAATTGTTCCATTATGATTCCACAATTAATACTTTTTTTTTCAGCATTACACCAGTTGATGACCACCATGGGTATCAGTGAACGATAACATGACCGAATAGAACCAAATGTGTCCACACAGAAAGAGTTTCCTTTAAAAAGGGTCTTCAAGTTAACAGACCAAGTGGCTCAAGGGGCCCTCTGGGATTATGAGCAATTACCAAAGTCACTGAGGCAAAGGGCTGTATAGAAAGATCTTGTTTTCTTGAAAAAGAATCAGAACACCTACCAAAGAGCATCAGAGCACACTGCAGGGTCCAGGATGAGGTGAAAATTCAGGGATGTAAGACAATAAAAAATAGATACTGGCAATCAAGGACCTATGCTCAATGATGGCAGGACATATAGGGGCCCAAAAGAGAAGGAAAGGAAATTAACAGTTACCAACCATATGCCAGGCACGTGGGCCAGATACTCTGTATATAGGCATGATATTCCAAATGTTAAATAACCACCATGGCATGGGCATTAGCCCATCAGAAGAGACACAGACTTTAAATAATGGGTATTGCTGAACCCACTTGAGCTGCCAAATATCACATTGCTCATAATTTAATACTCAATTTAATCCCCACAGTAATATGCCAGCTGACAGCAAAGAAAAGCAACTTTGAGGAAAAACATCAACCCACACAGCATTCCTTTTTCTTCAAGGAAGCCTCAGGAAATTATCCCCTCCAGTCTAACCACCAATGGTAACTAAAGAAGCAATTATCAGAACTTCTGCACAGTCTCAGACTGTACTGGGGAAATGGATATATGTGTATAGAGCTAAAGTTATACACTCCTAGAGATATTTCTCCAAAGAAGACATACAAATGGCCAATGAGTGTATGAAAATATGTTCAACATCATTAGTAATTAGAGAAGTACAAATCAAAGCCACAATGAGGTGGAGCTTCACACCCACTAGCATGGCTATAATAAAAAGATGGACAATAACAAGTGTTGGCAAGGCTGTGCAGACACTGGAACTGATGGTAGGAATATAAAGTAGTGCAGCCACTGTGGAAAACAGTTTGGTAGTTTCCCAAAAAGATAAACATAGAGTTACCAACCATATGGCCCAGCAACTCTACTCCTAGTATATATTCAAGAGAAATGAAAACATGTCCACACAAAAACTTGTATACAAATGTTCATAGCAGCAATATTCACCATAGCCAAAAAGTGGAAACAACACAAATAGTCATTAACTGACGAATGGATAAACAAAATGTGGTATATCCATACAATAGAATATTATTGAGCCATAAAAAGGAATGGAGTACTGATACATGCCACCACATGGGTAAGCCTTGAAAACATTATGCTAAGTGAAAGAACAGACACAAAAGGCCACACACATATTGTATGATTCCATTTATATAAAATATCCTGAATAGGCAAATCCATAGAGACTGAAAGTAGATTAGTGATGACCAGGGGCTAAGGGGAGGGGGAATGGGGAGTGACTCCTAGTGGATACAGAGTGATGAAATGTTCTAGAATTAGATAGTGGGGATGGTCGCACAACTCTGTGAATATACTAAAACCTGGATTCACCCTTTAGAAGGGTGAATTTTATGGCATGTAAATAAAATTCTTTTAATAATTACACATTTTTATACCAATGAACCATGTTCATTGGTGATTTGCCTTAAATCACCCAAAGTTCCATGCCAAAGATCTCCCTGTACAAGAAAGAACATTTGCTTCATTTTGGCACATTGCACCTAAGCCCTTATTCCAGCTAATCCTGCTAGTTCCTTTTTGAAACCAAGTCCTCCGCTCAGCCCTACTACTGACGGGCCTGCTTCAGACGGTGCTTCTCCCCTGGGCCCTGCAGGCCCAAAACCACACTTCAGAGCCAATGCACTGGTTTTCTTCCTGCACATAGTGCCCTGCTCAGCTAGACCGCCACCCTGGTGCGAACAGGAGTCAGTGCCTCTTCCAAGATGGGAAATAGCCTCATTAGGAAGAAAAGACAGAAAGAAAAAGAGAGAGACAGACAGACAGACAGAAGGAAGAGAAGGAAGGTTCCAGGTCGCTAGAAGCCATATCTTGCTCTTGACTCATTTATTTCTTAGTTGGTTTACCTGATATTCTCTTCTTAATTTTCTTTCTCTTTCCTTCCCTCCTTGAGTTAATTTATCCATTCATTCTTTCTCTCATACACTATTCTTATGTACCAGGCACGGGACCAGGCCCTGAGGAAGCTGCATGCTTTCTGCTTCAGTTTTGCTCTTCCCTTTGATGAAGCTCCTCTTCTTTCTTGATTATTCCCAGCTGACATCCTGGCTGACTTTCCTCAGTGGCCATGGTGGCCTTGATGGCCATGTCCTCTGTTCCCGGAGTCTGTCAGCAACAGCCCAGCAGCTTCTCACAACCTGAAGCCCGTTCATTGTATCTTCCTATTTCAAAGCCTGTGTCCACTGGAGTCCAATTCCCTGACTAAGAGAGGCCTCTTGGCCGCAATCTATTTACAATGAAAGAAGGCCAGTGGGTCCTGGACACTCTCCAAGTTACCAGCTCCTCACACTTCCCTAGGTCATTAGGGGAAGGATAATTAACAGTCTTCGTTCAGGTAGAAGGTCACTTGTAGCAAAGCGTAGGGGAGATGACTTCATAGGGGCACGGGATTGGATGAAAGAGATCGTTGGGTCACTAACTGAGAATAAAGCCAAAGGAATAGACCAAGAGGGAGTCCTAGTTCACAAAAGGTCAAAGTGATCCCTAAGTGCCAGATACACGGAGCACAGTTTGAGGCAACATGGCAGCGGGAGGCGGTGTCCAACAACCTTTAAATTATGGCTTACTATTTTTCGCTGCTATGTATGCCTTCCTCTTTGTGGGCCACAGCTTGCATACTTTAATTATATGGTGATAGAAACAACAATAAGTAACACTTATATAGGCTTACTCTGAGCCAGACACTATGCTAAGTGCTTTAACATTTACTTATTGGGTGGGAGGAGCCACTGTTTACACCTCTGGTCCCTGAGGTCTCCCCATCAGAGTTCTGGAGAGTTGGCCTCAGCATCGAGATGGTGGGCAGCAGTGGTGCAGAGAGAGAGCACAGGGCACCGGGTTCAAAAGAATCAAAAGAAAACTCAGAACCCTGGTAGTGGATAGCCTGGGACAGTGCCCAGCAACAGAACAAGGTGAAGCTCAAAAATCAGGAACCAGGTTGCAGACTGGGATTGGAAAAGAAATCAGAGTGGGAGGAGGGTTCCCAAAAGGGAACGTTCAACTCCCCATAAAGGATGGTAAATTTAATCCAAGCCCACATCAAGAGTTCTTGGCACTGCATAGGAGGTAAGATTGGGGCTAGAGGTGTGTGGTGAGGCATGGATCTGGACATGGAGTGCAGAGATGACGCCAGTGTGGACTTCCAAGCCTGTTTTTCCCATGGGTTCTGATAGGGCAGTGCCTGGGAGAATGAGGGCAGGATCCAGCGCTCTGGGTGGTGCTCAAAGATCCAGTTCACGGGGAGGGTGAGGAAGAGAGCAAGACAAAACGGTAAGACCCCAAACAAAAGGCCAAGCCCAGGGATGGGGATCATGGGCATGGCAAGCAATGATTTCAGAAACAACTCGTAGGCTCAATGGGTATCCCTCGGCCACAGACTCCTGGGGCCAGAGTATAAAGCAAAGTCATGAGAAACCGCCAACACAGGTGCTCAGGGATCAGCCCAGGGCTAACAGAGCTGAGTCTGCTCCCAACGTGCTCCCTGGAATGAAGGTGGGCCGATGGGTACGTAACAGGATGCTGAGGGAGACTTTCCAAGCTGTCCTTCTGAACAGACTGGGCAGAAACCAAACATCAGGAGGCAGGACGAGGACTAGAGATGTCAGGATGGAACAAGCACGTTTGAATGGAGGGAGGAGACAGCCCTGGAGAAACTCCCCTGAGCCGCTGGAGCAGGTCAAACGTGTTTCGATGCCCCCCTGGGAGGCGGGTACTGATGAAAGCACCACACTGGTTTGGACAGAGGCTCCTTCCCTCCTCACTCAACTCCAGCACATGGGCTGAGGCTGCTCCCACACTCGTTGCCTGGGGAAAGACTGGCTCAAGAACTAGAATTAGACAAAGGAGCAGTGGGCCCAGCTGTGAGCCAGTGTTGATGGAGCTCTTATGCTGGCCAAAAGCAGCTCTAAGCATGCTTTCCGTTCTTCCACTCAGACTTTCCATTTTCTTCCTTAAATGAAGTTCTCCTTTTACAATTATTTATCAACCACAACCGATAAAAGAGCCTTTGTTTTAGGCAAAATGACAAGTATTTGTTAATAAGGTAGTCACTGTGTGCATATTACAAAGAAAAGGCTAGGCTGGGTTTTCTTTTTCTATTTGGGAGGAAGAAAAATATCATAGATGCTTGTTGAGCACTCCAGGAGTGGGGCACTTGTATATATGTTATTGTTTGTTCCATTTTTTTGTAGTTTTAAGTCATTGAGATTTTGAGCTTGTTTGTTACTGCAGCATAACTTACCTTATCCTGATTTATGTAAGATTAGGGAGGAAGGAGATGAGGACAGGCTTCACAGAGAACCTTGGAATATAGAGGTGATTGCAGCAGTAGAGAACAGAGAAAAGGACGTTCTAGAGACGCATGGGGGTGCAGAGTTACAGAGCTGCACAAGCTACCAGCCTGCTCTGTGATCTGTCATGGCTGGAGCGCAGGACAGAGAGGACCGGGAGTGGGGAGAGATGAGGCTGCAGAGGAAGATTGGGGCCAGATTGTGATAAATCTTGAAAATAGACTAGGCTAGGGAGTTGCAGAAAATCCGGAGCTAATAAAGGTTTTTTGGAGTAAAATCCTAATGGCATTTATATTTTAGAAAAATATCTAGCCACAGTAGGGAAAAAACAGACTGGGAGGAAGACCAGAGGCTAGGAGACCAGTTAGGAGGTAACTACAAGTTGAAAGTAAGGAGATGAAGGCCTGCATCAAAGGTTGACAAGCTTTTTCTGTAAAGGGCCAGATGGTAAATATTTTAGGCTTTGCTTACCATACAGCCTGTCACAACTACTCAACTCTGAGTTGTAGTACAAAAGCAGCATAGACAATATGTAACAAATATACGTGGCTGTGTTCCAATAAAACTTTATTTACAAAAAAGGTGGTGGGGGCCAGATTTGGCCCATGGGCTGCAGTTTGCCTAGCCCTGTACTAAAGTGATAATAGGACAGCTATCAGTTATTGAGACCTACCATGTACTAGGCACTTGACAGACATTATTGCTGATTCTTACAACCTTGCAGGGGAGGTATTATTGGCTCCATTTTACAGATAAGGAAACTGAGGCTGAGAACTGTTGGGTAACTTGCCCAGGGTCATAGGGATGGTATATGGTAAAGTCAGAATTCAAACTCAGGTCTGATTCTAGAGCTCATGCTCTTTTGTTATTCCAATGCCACCTCCTGGAGGCAGTCAAGAAGGAAGAGACAGGGGGATATACAGGGCTCTCAGTTCTCAGTGCCTGAGATACTCACTCATCATTCAATCATTCATTCATCCATCCATCCATTCATTCATTCCTCCAAAAAATATTTTGCTTATGCTATATGCAAGTACTGGGGATACAAAGATGAATGAGATGACTCCTGTCCTTGACTAGCTCAGAGTCTAGCATTTAAACCTATAGATGGATGTGGGGGATGAAGAAAAGGAAGTATGATTTATTAATAAGATCAAGGAAGTAAAACATTGAAGTTGCTCTCCTCGCTGCCTCCTTCTTTCCTCTAAGCATCCAGAGAGAGCCCTCTGATCCTTTGGGATCATAGACACCTGATATTTTTACCCTGTAGCATTGAATGCATAAGTGGATTGACTGTGAAACTATTGAAGCTTAAGCTTCAGGGTCCCTTGCTTCCCGAAACAGCGTCTTCTGAGGCCCTGTATCTAATTTTTGTATTTCTTTCTTAAGAGTTGCCCCTTAGAAATACGTAAGCCTCAGGCCCCTAAACCTAGATCCCCTTAGGTGAATATTTGTCAGAGCCAGGTCTGTCAAATGCTGTTTTCAGGAATTACCAGAGGCTAAGGATCCTAGTTTTGGCTCTCAGGGTTTCTCTCAAGGGAACTAAGAACCTGGGGGCTGCCCTCAAAGTCACAGGTGTGGCCAATCCAAAGTCTGTTCTCCCATTATGTCCACTCTCCCCACTTACCATCAGCTGCCCTTGCTCCCTTTTCCTTTAAAATCACCCCTGGGCCCTGTGGTTTCTGCTGACTCAAGCTCTAGGAATTCAGCTCCAAGAATCTTCTCCACAACCTCTCGGTGGCCCATTAAGGCAGGAAAGGACATGCAGTCCTAATGGGGCTGGGGGTGGGACTGAGGCTGTGCAGTAACTGAGAGCCGCTGAAGGCAGGCCACTCTGGGCTGGGAGGACTTCTCGGGACAGGGTATCCATTCGCCCACAGGAAATCAAACTGCGGAATTGACTGTGTTAAAAACGAGACAATAGGCCCTAAATGGAATCGCTTATGCTAAGCCCTGCGTCACCAAGCCAAGACTTAACCTAGTTATAGCTTTGGCTCTCCCAGAAATGGAGTCTTAAACCAGTCAACCAGGAATCGTCTAATCAGCACTAGCAGGTAATCTGCTTGACAGACCCCTGCCGTCCCCTAAAGGAAAGTGACCAGGCCATAACCAATCTGCTTTTTTGCTAGTATAACTTCCTTGTTCCCGCTCCTTTCTGCCTATAAGTCTTTCATTATGTACAACTCCTCAGAGCTCCCTTCTCTCTGCTAGATTCAATGCTGCCCGATTCAAGAATCGTTGAACAAAGCCTATAAGATCTTTAAAATTTGCTCAGTTGAATTTTGTTTTTCAACAACTGTTTTACACTCACCCAAATCAGAAGTGACTTGAAACCAGAATGTTATCAGTGTGAGAATAGGAGGCCTAACTGGCAAAATAATTGGCCTGCTCAGGGTCAATTATGCTTTTCCAGACGAATCCACAAAGCCTCCCAGATTCAGGTTGGGAATTGGACGAGTGAGCGGAGAACAATACTGTGACTCCTTCAGGACAGGCACTGGGCCTGTTTTGCCCCCTGTCACATCTCCAACAGCTAGTACGGCCCCTGACCCACTTCTGGACTAGTTCTGTCTAAATTAACAGCACTAGCCAATAGTATCAGAGCATCTTTATCCTTGGAAAGTGTGAGAGATACACTATAACTTCTCTATTCGAGCCACACACAAGCCTTTTGTGATGACTCATTATCTCCCAGCTTATTAACTGTTACATTCTGGGGCTCTTTTCCAGAGTACGTTTTAACTCCTTGATGGGTCTAGCGGAGACTTGGGTGACAGAATGGAAGCCGGCTGCAGGGGCATGCTCATTCAGTGTTGATCCTACTCACTTCACTTTCAGAGGGCTCATTTTCTGACTCTCCTTAGAGCAACCAGTCCTCCATAAGTCCCATTCTTCCCAGGATCTTTCTATGTGGGTTTGTGAGGTTTTTAAGTTGGCTTGTGATTTTTAGGCATAGTTGAAGGAAATGCTTTCATGAAGAGTTCAGCGGCTTATGGAGATAAAACCTGATGTGATAGCGAAAACTGTGGATCGGGGGATCAGGACACCTGGGCTTGTTTTGGACACTTCACTCATTTCACAAATAAGCACCCAAAGCCCACGGTGACAGCCACGCGCAGGGCTGCACTAGGAGTGTGTAAGCGAGGACACACTCCCTCCCAAGGGCAGCAAGTGGGGGAAGGGAACAGCTGAACTGCAGTAGTGAGGAATTGTAAAATTAACTGGGAGCACTTAGTGGGGCGGTGCTCCGACTTTATTGCACCATCGGGATCCTCATGGGAGTTCTTTCAAAGGCAGATCGAATGCAGGCCCCACCCCTCAGAAATTCCGACCTAGTGAGACTGAGAGTGTGTTCAGGGATTCTGAAGGCTTAACAAGCGCCCCCCAACCTCCAACCTCCCTCCAAGATAGTTCTACTGGAAATGGCGCCAGCACACTTGAAGAAAGGGGTCAGGGAATGGTTCACGAAAGCAGGGGGCTACAGCTGATTTTTAAAGGAGGAAGGAGTAGCAATTTTATCAGGCACAGAGGCACGAAATGGCATGACCTTACCTTCTCCTTTGAGAAAATGAAGGTCATGAGGCTGGACTGCCACAGCTTCCTGCTTTACCCAAACTGATAGCTTTATCTCCACTGATGACTGTCAGCAGAGAACGAAGTGTTTTGCCTACTGGTGAAAGCTAACCCCATCTGGGCTCCTCCTCACTCTTCCACCTTCCCCTCTGCCCTCCTTGAACACAGACACACAGACACACACGCCGCTTCCTTGAAGCCTCTAAACACACTGGAGTCTCTCCCATTCCCAAAACAATCAGAATCGTTCCCTTCACTCTGGGCCCCCCACTTACCAGCTTCTGTAACCATGGGCTAGTGCCCATTTACTTCAATGCCAAGCTTCTTTAAATGTAAAAGGAAGAAAAAAGAAAAGAACAAAATGGCTATGAAACTAGGACGTGTTCGTTATAGAAAATTTCAAAACTAAGGGGGAAAAGGCCCTTCACATCCACATCATAAGCTCTCAAGACCCTCTCAACACTTATCAGAAAGGCAATTCAATGAATTTTGTCACCAGAATGTAAACACCTCGAGGATGGGGACATGGTTTTCTTTTTCATCCTTGTGTCCTCGGTGGACACATAAGACTCCCAATAAATATGTATAAATTGAACAATTAACATAAATTGTCCATATTTATCCTAGAGTCTGATATCCATCCAGTCTTTATGCGTTTGCTTTATTAAAAAACAAAAATGGGGAGCCGGCCCAGTGGTGCAGTGGCTAACTGCGCACGCTCTGCTGCGGCAGCCCAGGGTCCACAGGTTCGGATCCCAGGTGCTCACTGACCCACCGCTTGTCAAGCCAGGCTGTGGCGTCCCATATAAAATAGAGGAAGATAGGCACAGATGTTAGCCCAGGGCCAATCTTTCTCAGCAAAAAAGAAGACGATTGTTATCGGATGATAGCTCAGGGCTGATCTTCCTCACCAAAAAAAAAAAAAAAAAAAAAAAGGCATCATGCTGTATATACATCATTTAGAAAAGGATCAGACTATGTTTGAAACCCGCTTTTCTGGGCTGGCCCCGTTGCTTAGCGGTTAAGTGCGCGTGCTCCACTGCTGGCGGCCCTGGTTCGGATCCCGGGTGGGCACGGACGCACCACTTCTCCGGCCACGATGAGGCCGCGTCCCACATACAGCAACTAGAAGGATGTGCAACTATGACATACAACTATCTACTGGGGCTTTGGGGGGAAAATAAATAAATAAATAAAATAAAAAAATAAAGAGACTCAATGAGTTGAAGTGGGATTGCTATGTCAGAGAATGGGCAAAAGTCTACGGCTCTTGAGATCCTGTTTTGGAATGACTGTAACAATTCATGGGAATAAATATTTAAAAAATAAACAGGATTTTTAAAAACAATCAGTGGGGGGGAGGGCCTTATATTAGATAGAGTGGTCTGGAAAATTTTCTCCAAGGACATGACCTTGAGTTAAGCTTGTCATATGAAGAATCAGGCACAGACGTTCCAGAGAAGCAAATGCAAAGGCCCTGAGGCAGGAAAGAAAGGAGACCACACTGCAGCCAGGGCAGCCCGTCTAATACTGGCCGCATGGTAGGTGGCAGAAGACAAGCTGAAGGAGTCAAGAGAGGCAGACCCCACAAGCACTTTAAACCTTGGCAGGAATATGAGTGGAGCGTTGAAGGTGAGCCATCGAAGGGCTTTAAGCAGGAGAATAATCCGATCCAGTTTGTGACTCTGAACAATAGCTCTAGAAAGGAAACACATCAATATATAACAATGTTTATATCTGGGTGGTAAGATTGTAAGTGATTTTTATTTTTTTCTTTATGCTTTTCTGTATTTTCCAAAATTTCTCCAAGGAGCATGTTACTTTTTATGGTTTTAAAAATTTAGTCAAAAAAGAAAAGAGCTAACTGGGAGCAGTAGAAAGGACAGTGGAAGGGGGTATGATTGGTGGTGAGGAGCCAAGATCACTCAAGCAGGATGGTAGCAGCCTGGGATGGTTTGGTGGCTACGGGAATGGAGAAAGGGGTGAACCTGATCCTTGTCTAATGGGTAAAATCCATTGGTGACTGACTGGCCATGGGAGGTGAATGGGAGGGAATCCTAAGATGACTGGTGGGTTTCATCTTGGGTGACTGACTAGGTTGATGGTGACTCCCCTCATAGGGGAGTCCCCCAATAGGGGATACAGGAAGAGCACAGACACAGGAGGGACACTTCTTTCAAGAAGCTTGAAAGAGAAAGAAACAATAGGGCAGTAACCAGAGGGAGTGTACAGCTGAAGGAGTGTTTTTCAGCCAAGGGAAATGAATGAGTAGAGGCTGAGTGGTTGGAAGTACAGACGTTAAGGGGCTGACTGAAGGAGTATGATCCAAGATCGGATGAAGTGGGACCATAAGCAGAGATAGGACTGAAAGGGACATCTCAGTTCTTCTGGGATGGGAGTGGCATGAGGCAGCAGGAGACACACGTACAGATTCCTTTGGAGGCTCACAGTGGGAACAGGAAGAAGTTCTTGCTTTTTGAACTCGACTCCCTCTGTGAATGAGAAGGTGAGGTTATCTATTGGGGATGTGGATGAGTAAGCAGTTGAAGCCAAGTGGTGAGGGTTTATAATAACTTGAGAACGGTAGAGGGTGCTGATCAAAGACCAGGACTGCTCAATGGTACTGAGGTCCAATTACAGTTGGATCCACTAGATTTTGTACATTTCCATCATTTTTACATTCTGTGTTCTGTACCCCAAGCAGATATAGGTGGGGAGAAACTGAGTCATGCAACTGATTCACAATTGGGAGTTTCGCAAGCTGGTGCAGCTTGAGAATAAGGGGTTTAAAGAGCTGAAGAGAATGAATGAGAACAGTTTGAGTTGACCATAGGGCATGCATTGGGTCAGGGAGAGAATGGGGTTAAGAGAAACAAAAAAGGCTAAGTGGAAAGATGAAGGGATTGGGGTCCTGAAGAAGTAAAACAGATTTAGTGGTAGAGTAAGAAAACTGGAAAAATTGGAAGTTACGAGAAAACAGTTAGTCATATATTAAAGCCCCGGGTATGGTCATGAGAGGGGAGTGGGTGGTTGAATTGCAGATGCATGTGGTTAAGTTTGAAAAAATCAAGGCATCGTCAAGCCTTGTAAAGTGGTTAGCAGCAGGGCCCCCGAAACACACGGGGGGCTCAAATCCTGGCTCTACCAGTGACTAGGTATGTGGCCAAGTCAATTAACTTCTCTGTGCCTCACTTGCCTTATGAGTAAAATGAAGATATATCAGCACCCACAAGTAAAGCGCTTATAACAAGGCCTTCAACGCGTACCTGAGCACTTAAATGTCAGCGTCCTTATCATTTCTCATTTGAACAATGAGGGGGTTGTAACAGTTTCCAAGGCAGAGCTTCTCAAACTTTTTGGTCTCAGAATCCCTTTACACTCTTAAAAATTATTGAAGAACTTTTTTTTAATGTATAATATCTATTGATATATATATATATATATTTTGCTGAGGAAGATTTGCCCTGAGCTACCATCCGTTGCTAATCTTCCTCTTTTTGTATGTGAGCTGCCACTACAGCATGGCCACTGACAGATGAGTAGCGGATAGCGTAGGTCCACGCCTGGGAACTGACGCCGGGCCACTGAAGCAGAGCACGCTGAACTTGAACCACTAGGCCACTGGGGCTGGCCTCTGATATTTTTTATATTAGAAATTAAAACTAAGAAAATCTTTTAAAATAAACCCATTTCCTAGTAACAAATATTTTTTAGGGATAAATATTTTTAAAAACAAAAAATCATTTGGAAGTGTAACATTGTTTTACATTTTTGCAAATACCTTTAACGCTTGGCTTAATTGAAGACAGCTGGATTCTCTTCTATTGCGATGTGCTGTTTGAAATACATGAGAAAACCCAAGCACCTCACTTCTGAAAGGGTCTTGAGGACCCTGGACTACATTTTGAGAATGATTACTTTAAGCTTTCTTTCAGCTTTAAATCATTCATTCATTCACTCATTCAACACTATTAGATCCCAGAGATAGAAATGAATCATGTAGTTGCCTGCCCTGGAGGAAGAGCTGAGAGAAGCGATGAAAACTCATTAAAAATTACAGCATAGCATAAGTGAGCACAGAGGAGGAAGTTACTAGTGTGCCTAAGGGAGGCAAGGAAGGCTTAACAGAGTACAGGGAATTTGAATTTGGGCTTGAATTTCCTGTGCTCCCTCTAAACAAAGGGAAGAGCATGTGCAAAGGCCCAGAGGTGGGAATCAACATAGTACAAGTAAGCACAGGGTACCCGGGCAGAGGAAGGAAATGCCATTATGTTGGAAAAGATTGTTGGGCCTTATAGGAGAAGTTAAATTTCACCCTCTAGATCAGAGGAGGCTGGGGTGAGAAGAGCTTGCTTTTCTACTTTTAAGTCAAGTTTATTGACGTATAATTTACATAGAAGTAAAATTTACCATTTTAGGTATACAGTCAACAGTAACACAATCAAGACATAGAATATTCTCATCACCTCAAAAAGTTCTCTGTAGTCAATCCCCATCCCCCACTCCCTCAGCTGCAGGCAACTATTGATCTGATTTCTGTCCTCATAGTTTTTCACTTTGAAATCATTATACGCTCATAGGAAGTTGCAGAGAGGGCCCATGTACATTTCTCCCAGCTCCCTCCAATGGTAACATTTTACAAAACTATAGAAAAATATCAAAGCCAGGAAACTGACATACAATAGTTAACTAGACTACAGACCTTATTCAGATTTCACTAGGGGACAGCCCGGTGGCATAGCGGTTAAGTGCTCGCGCTCTGCTTCTGAGGGTTCTCAGGTTCAGATCCCAGGCGCGCACCGACGCACCGCTGGTCAAGCCGTGCTGTGGCAGTGTCGCATATAAAGTAGAGGAAGATGGGCACGGATGTTAGCCCATGGCCAGTCTTCCTCGGCCAAAAGAGGAGGATTGGCATCAGATGTTAGCTCAGGGCTGATCTTCCTCACGAAAAAAAAAAAAGTTCACTAGTGTTGACACATTAGCTTGCTTTAAGGAACATAATTGGGCCACAGTATGGAAGATGGGTTGGTGAGGCAAGAAGACGGAAGAAAAGACAGCTCAAAGAGGTGCAGGGAGAAGGGACTGGAGGAAACACTTCTGGAGAAGAGAAATCACCGTGTAGACAACTTGCTATGAGCGGTTAACTTAATCCTTTTTTTGGAAACGAAATCTCTCATATGGCAGGACAGCAAGCGGAAGGTTGTTTTAAACTGAAGGGCCTAACCTCTAACTGAATTGAGGAAATGCTTCCTCCAGTCATGAAAACCCCAAATAACCATAATATTCCTGCTCTTACTCAAACAGGAAAAAAAATATTTTTAGTCACTTTCTTCATTTTCTTACGTTTGCCTGACTGAAAACAATGAAATAATTGTCAAAGATCTGATAGTCCTTGAGATTTAGAGTTATGTTTGCTCTCCTTAACAGGATTAGCTAACAACTCTTCAAACTAAAACAAACTAAACTTCTATAATTATTCTTATTCTTGGAGTTCAGTATTCTTAGCTCTCCTACCTGCTCCAGCATTTTATCTGACTATATTATTGATAATGACTTAATCTCTATAATTTAATATATTTACACACATCATTTACTCATTACAAGACTGTGGGGTGTTGTCTTCACTTTTACAGCCCAAGAAATCAAGGCTCTTAAGTGTTTGGTACCCAGGATCACACACACCAATACTTGAGAATGCTGAGAAAGGCGCTAGCATAGGTGCGCATTCAGTAAATGTTAGCCAGCCTTGTTGGAAGCCCTGTTCTCTCTACTTCATCGAACCCCAACTAGGGCCTGGATGGACCTCTTTCTTCAACAGCTGTGCTGGACTGAATTTAGGCAAAAGCTCCACGCATGCAATGGAAACACTCCTGGTGACAAAGTCCTCATTTAAATCCCAGTTTGTTTAAACCTTAGTTTGGCTGACATCGAGTTTAAAACTAGTTACTAGCAAATATAGCCCTTGGGTAGATCTAAGTGACCCAATACCTATTTCCTCGAATTTAAGATGAGCTTTTGAATATCGTTGAAATTAGGAAGAGTCTTAAAATCAGATTTCACGAAATATGGTAACAAACTGTTTTCACGGTGTCCTGTGCCAGATATTTCATATACATCTTTGCACTTAAGCCTCCAAACGGCTACCTGTTAGTACTGTCATTATTAATAATGTTATTATCATCCGTAATTATGCTCATTTTAAAGATGGAGAAGGCATCTTTAAAGGCACAGGGAGGTGAAGTCATGGTGCACAGGATTAAGAGCAAGCAGCCCTTGGGAATCCAATTTCGGTAGACTTGGCCTAGGGACACAGTTGTACTTTACGCAAAACAGCAAAAATAGACAACAATTTCAAATATAAAAGAGTAAATTAAAATAACACCCAAAACCAAGACAAAGAAACAGAGGCTCAGCCAAGTTAAATAACTTGTCCAAGGTTACACACAGGATATCAGAACCATGATCCCACGGCAGATTTGTCTCGACTCCAAAGCGCGATCTATTTCCACCAAACCGCGCTACCAACTGACCCGTGGTAAGGGGCAGTATAAATATTTGTTGAATTAATAATGCCTGAAAACAAAGTTAACGAGGAAGAGGGTAAAAATGTAAAAAATAGATACAAACGGAAAAGAAGTTCACGAGCAGGAAAAAAAGGAACACACACACACACGTACACACACCCCAACAGTCTCCAAAGCAGTGCACTCAGGGTGAGCCAAGCTGCTGGAACAAACTTTGAGCGGGTCCCGCCGGACACCCGGGCTGGCCGGAGCGGAGTCTTCAAAGCAGATGGTTCCCGAGCACAGCAGCCAAGCCCGGCCGCCTCCCGGCTTCCCTCCCGCGCCCACGCCCTCTCCCGACCGCGAGTCACCCGGCCGGGCAGCACCCGGCGACCCTCGGAGGCCACCCGCCTTTCCCTTCAGGGCTGCTGGCTTCGACAGAAACACAAACACAAGTCCCAGGCGGTCTGCGGCCTCTCCTCGGGGTCGGGGGCCGCAGCTCGCTGCCCCAGGTGGGCCCGGCGGCCATGCGCCCGAGGGCGGGAGCCCCTCGGGGTCGCAGCTCGCCGCCCAGAAGCACCCGCCGCCGGCGGTCAGCCCAGCCCCAGCGGCGGGAACGCCGACAGCTCGGGCCCGGCAGGCCCCAGACGGGGCGGGGGGCGGCCGGGCAGGCGGGCGCCCCTCAGGCCACGCGGGCCGGCCGTACGGGCGAGCAGCGGGCGCGGGCGGCCGGGCATTTCCTCTTCCTCCCTGCGCGCTGCGCGGCGGCGGCGGCGGCCAGGCCGAGGCCGGGCTCGGGCACCCGACCGCGGCCTGCCGGCGAGCGCGGGCAAATGCCGCCCCGAGCCGCCGCCGCCCCGCCGTCCCCGCCGCGCCTGCCGGCCGCGGGGCCTCCGGGCGGCTGGGCCCGGCGCGGGCAGCGAGAGGCGGGGCCGGCGTGCGCGCGGCGGAAGGAGGCGGCGGAGGAGGAAGAGGAGGAGGAGGAGGCGGCGGCCGGGAGCCGGAGGAGAGGGGCGGGGGGTGGGCCGGGGGAGGGGAGGAGCGGGATTTGCGGAGCGCGGCGCCGCAGCCGGGAGCCGGCGGGCCGGGGAGGGACCGAGGCACGGCGGGCGCCGGCGGAGCCGCGGCGTCGGACCCGCCTCCTGGAGGAGCTCAGCCCCGGCCAGGCCCGGCCCCATTCCCGCCCCGCGCCGCCTCCCCGCCGCCTCCCCGCCGCCGCCGCCGCCGCCGCGGGAGCGCTCCCCTGCCCACCCCGCCCCCGCGGCCGAGCCCGGGAGTCGAGTGGGAGTCGGCCGGCCGGCGCGGGCAGCGCCGGGACCCCGCTGGGGACACTGCAGCCGGAGCCCGGGAGGGGCCGCGCCGCCACCGTCTGAACTAGGATGTCCCGACATGAAGGTGAGAGGAGCCCCCGCCCCCACCCCCACCGCCCGGGCCTCGGCCTACCCCGCCCGGGCCAGGCGCCGCGGAGGGCGGCCGGGAAGCGGCGGAGACTGCGGCCGAGCCCGAGCCCGGCCCGAGGCGCCGGGCCCGAGATCGAGCGAGCGAGGGCGGAGAGCCGCGGCGCCGCCGCCGCCACGGCCGCGGCCCTGAGCTGGGCCTGGTGCCGGAGGCGGGGCGGCCGGGCCGGCCGGAGGGTTTGCACTGTCATGGGGAGGGGGAGGGGAGGCGGCGGGGCCCGTTACCGGCGGGAGCTCGGCCCTCGGGACCGATACCGGCCGCCGTGGCCCGCCCCACCGGCCCCGGAGCCGCGGGCCCCGGCGCGGCCTAGCGCTCCCACCGCCCCGGAAGGGCCCGGCGCGGCCGCCGAGCGGGGCCGCAGACGGCGGCAGGAGACAGAGCAGCCGGCCCGGGACCCGGCGGGCGCGTCCGGTCGCCGGGAGACGACGGCTAGTGCCCCTGCCTGCGGGCGACCGCGGGGCGGTGGGAAGGCTCTGCGGCCGGGCACGGGAAGCCCCCGCCGCCAGAGCCCGCCCCGGCCTCGCGGCTAGGCCTCGGCGCGTCCCTGGGCTCGGGTAACCAAGTTCCCGGGGCGGATCCGGCCCGGCCGCGGCGAGCAAACTCCCTGCTCGGTCACCCGGTCGGAGCGGGACTCGCTGCCGGCCGGCCGGCCGCGGGCCCCTCGCCCTGCGTGCACTGCCTGCCTACACCGGGTTTTGGTAATTGACCGTGGTGAGGTCTATTAATGATCAGGGGGCGTTTTGGACTTTATTTTGCTGTAAAACATTGTTGGGGTACAGTTGTGAATAAGCAGACAGCTCTAGCCCAGTCCCAGGGCACAAAGAGAAAAATGTGTAGGACCCATGTATAGGCATTGAGCTGGTAAAAAACATAAGTTAACTTCAATTTACTGCCATATGGTTTAGAAAAGGGGGAGGGGGGTTGTGTTTTCTTTGTTTCACTACCACAGGTCCTTAAATAAAAAGTATTAAGAGACTTGGCGAAAAGTTTATCCTGGTAAGGTTAATGCAAGATTGTAGAAGTGGCTTGAAAGTATCGTGCACTCTTGATTTTAAAATCCTGTATAGGTGATGTAGGAGTGAAGGAAGTTTAGTGAGTCAGATTAGTGTGTGCTTCACACCGTTGGAAGGGTATTCTTAGGGAAATACAGACCTTAGCATTTCGAGGTTGAAAAACTCAGATAGATTAAAAGCATATTTAGAGCAAGTTTCAGAATTTGCATTACTAATTGCAATGTTGAGATTGACTCAAAGAACATTTTGTGTTCAAGGATTCTGTATTTTAAAAGTCACAAAACTAGTAGAAAATATACTGTATTTTCTTTACTTATTGTGTACAAGTGTTGGACATTTTGAGATAATAAAGTACTTAGGTTCATAGAAATGTTTGGAAGCTGTGCCTATTTTCCCATTTTTTCTATCTCTATAATTTAAAAGAAATTGTAGTTAGTTACAATCAAATTTTAATTTGGGATATTAAAGTTTATCTTAGACTGTAGTTGTGTGCACATTGACCACCTTCAAGACAAAATGAAAGTGAGCAATGGCTGCAGGCTCTCTTACTCATAAGAACTGGGAGAAGTAAAATTACAGAATCATAGCAATGGGAGAAGGGTGTTTGAGACCTGTTCTCCATGCTTCAAGAAAACATCCAGATAGTTTTCAGACTGAGTATTCTAAATGAATGGTGTCCTGGGAAGATTCTTTTAACCTCAGTAATGTTTTAGAATAATTAAAATCACACAGTGCCAACATTCTTGAATGTAACACAAATTCTGTAATTTAAGCCCATTTTCCCCTATTTGGTCCCGTAGAAAGGCACGTGGTTGTGAAACTTCCATTACCTCTTAGTTACTTGAATATTACTGAACCTCAGCACATTAATAGCACACCTTTTCTGGTAACTTACATAATGCCAGATGTATCTGAAAAAGGAACATTCCGATAATCTAGCCTTTGAAGATTTATAGTACAGTATTTGACAAGTGATTATCTTTTAAGGGCCTAGTTCATGGCCTGAGGCAGGAATGGCAGTCTCAAGAATCACATTTATTTCATTAGATGTATGTTTTGTGGTATATTAGTTCAGGCTGCCATTATTTTTGTCAGTAGGAATTTAACGTATCAACAGATGTAGAATTTGACATCCTCACTATTACAGCTCTTTTCTCACCTTTCTCTTCTTTGGGCCAACTAAACCCGTTTCCTTAGTGATATGATTTTGTGCTCTTTTAATCATCTCTCCACCTGCAAATCGATGTGGTTCTTGTTTCCTTTCTGTAGTGGGACCCAGAATTGGATGTAGTCTGGTTGAAAGATCTGAACTGTGCTATCTATAATGTTGTATTTGAATTGTGCTTCCTTTTCAGTGCTGTCTGTGTGCATGTAATTTGTTACTTTGTCTTTGTGCCCACCCTGATGAGTTGCACTATGTTGTATGTAATGATATAACTTTGGACAACACAGCTCCAAGATGGACATGTGTCAAGCTTAGAGTCTCTGCCCTGTGAAGCCGTGGACTACCTCTGAGAAAGGAGGTGCAACCAGGAGCATAGAGAAATGCTGTAGCCCCGGGGTCAGCATACTTTATCTGAAAAGGTCCAGGTAATAAAGATAGTAGGTTTGGTGAGCTGTAAGGTCTCTGTCAGCTCTGCCATCGTAGTGCAAAAGCAGCTATAGAAAATGTGTAAATGGGGCCGGCCCCGTGGCTTAGTGGTTAAGTGAGCACGCTCCACTGCTGGCGACCCGGGTTCGGATCCCGGGCGCGCACCGACGCGCTGCTTCTCCGGCCATGCTGAGGCCGCATCCCACATACAGCAACTAGAAGGATGTGCAGCTATGACACACAACTATCTACTGGGGCTTTGGGGGGAAAAATAAATAAATAAAATCTTTAAAAAAAAAAAAAAGAAAATGTGTAAATGAATGAGCAGGGCAGTGTTCCAGTTAAAACTTTATTAATGGACGCTGACATTTGAATTTCATATAATTTTCCTGTGTCATGAAATATGATTCTTCATTTTACTATTTAGAAATGAAAAAACCATTCTTAGCTTGCAGGCTGTACAAACACAGGAGATGGCCGAATTTGGCCCAGTTTGGCCTGTGGGCTGTAATTTGCACACTTCTGCTCTAAAGTAGAGCGTTAGAGAGTTGATGGAACTGGAATTGTTGGGAGCCCAGAAGCCCACTCTGCTTGATATTCATTCCCTGGTTCCCCTTGGGTAATAGGGAGTGAGTCCATGGACTAAACCAGTTCTCTAGCTCAGTTTACGCAGCACCACCATATAGATTGGGATAGAAGTAATTGTTTCTCAAGGATGGGAAACTCCCACCTTCCCAGACCCTGACTAAGTGGACATGGCAGTACTTTACATTAATTAATTCTCTTGCTTGCCCATTATGAATTTCCAGCTAGAATTCTAGGGCTTCTTTTAATTCACTTTGTAATGTTCTTGTCATGTTAACAAACATTTTTATTTATCGCCCAGTCACTCTATATTCACCATACCAGCACCACTTAGTTCCATGTTATAGACAGTGAAACCAGTCATTTTCTATTTTATTTGTAAGAGTATTTTTTAATGTTTCACTACATAATTTCTTTTAAATACATTTAAAATATAAGTATGTTATTCAGAGCTTAAAATCCATTTAATAGCTTTGCAAATTAAAAAAAAAATATCAAATTACTCAGTGTTTATTAGCTAAAATGAGATTATGAATGTTCTTATGTGAGTTGGAGCCTAACTGATTACCTGGAGTTAGGAATACATTTATTGCCTTAAATCAGTCAACCTTTTTTCATTCGCTGCTATGTATAAGACATTCTGCTAGAAACCAAGGA
The DNA here is from genome assembly GCF_057802395.1 of Ceratotherium simum simum. NCBI lineage: Eukaryota > Metazoa > Chordata > Mammalia > Perissodactyla > Rhinocerotidae > Ceratotherium > Ceratotherium simum. The sequence continues at coordinate 2,751,612 of NC_141910.1, read as the reverse complement.
CTGTGGGGATGAATGAATGAGACACAGCTCCTCACATTAAATCTGGTGGAGAAGATGCATGTGTCTACATGTAGCTTCTACAGCACAGTGTGCGACATGCTGTAAGGAAGGGAGAAACAAATTGATGACAAAATAATTACCAACTTTTTTCTTACTAATTTTACCCAGTTTCAGAGAGGGAATCTTGTGTGATTTCTAACACTTTTTTCTTGAGTGCCTTCTTAACTTTTTTGTGGGCTACTCTTGATTTTGGATAAAATTGTTTGAGATTTCAAATAGAGTCCTTATGTTTACCTGATTTGTATTTCCCCTAGCTTTTAGAAGACTTTCATATGTAAAAATGATAGTGAATAAATGGACAGGTGATCATATTGTCATGTTATTCTCAGAAGCATCTGATACTGTTTATTTTCAAAATGTAAAGTACAAGAGTAAGTAGGCCATTAATCTCATTTTTGAAAGTTGTACCATTTTTTGAAATTGTACCACTTTTTTTAGTAGGTTTAAATTTTCTCTTCTGTAAAAATGCTCTCTGACACTAAAAACACAAATGCAGGGTGCGTGAATTCCCAGGGTGAATTGCAATAATTTTGTTTTCAGGATTTGGGAACTGCAAAGCCAGGATTGGTAACATGCATGTGATTTTAATGTGGTGACTTTTGCCCTCCTATAGCAAAGTAAATTGATTCCCACTGAAAAGATCTTTACCATCGTGTTGGACAATTTATTTTACTTTATGATATATTAAAAGATTATGACATTCTTACTTAAGACTTTTTCAATTTCAATAAATTGTGGATTATATTTACCTTGACTTTCAATTAAGGATAGATAAGAATGTAAATATTTTAATTCCTGGGGTCTTTGATTTCATGATTTCATACAAAGCTGATTTTAAAGCCCATTTTTCCCATATTTTGATGTTTGTGTCTGTTATAATTTTTTTTTTTAGTTTATTCCCTCCCAAAGCCCCAGTAGATAGTTGTGTGTCACTGCTGCACATCCTTCTAGTTGCTGTATGTGGGACGCGGCCTCAGCATGGCCAGAGAAGCCGTCCGTCGGTGCGCGCCCGGGGATCCGAACCCGGGCCACCAGCAGCGGAGTGCGCGCGCCTAACCGCTAAGCCACAGGGCCGGCCCTGTGTTGAAGTTAAAATGTAATAAAATATAACTTTCCTCTCGTTTTAAGCTGGAAATTTAATTTGGAAGAAATTCCTTTTAGTCTTAGAATTTTAAGATGTATTAGCAGCAATCTTGTTTGAAGGTTGAAAACTTTTTCACAGTAGAAACTTATGAAACTTCTGATAAGAAATACCCAAACAAATCCTTTCCTATTCGGCTTGAAACATTTAAAAAAAGAAATCCATGCACTTATGAGTCATAACTTAATTTTCAAAACATCAGCTTTATAACATCTGCCACATACATTTGCTGAGGTTTTGGTTTGTTGTTGTTGTTGTTGTTGTTTTACAATGGAGGTTCCAAAAGTTATTTCTAGTGAAGGTTAAGGTATTATTGGATCATCCTAGAAATAGTGTTTTTTATTACATTATAAATATTGCTGTGGGGCCACTTTTATGAATATGGACTCAAAGGAAACATTTCCTGCACTTATATTCATAAAAGTTAAAAGCATGCTGTTCATAATTAAAATCTTTGTTTATAAAAGATTAATTTTGTGTTAATTTTAGTGTTGTGCTAGGAGCCATGATGTTTTTTATTTCCTTAAAATGATAAAGTATAGTTTTTTCAGTCTCTGAAGTTATTCCTTAAAATTGATAAAAGAGCCCTTAAGAGGTATACAGATGAAGCATTTTTTAAATGTAGTAAGTTTTACATATTAGCCGTGTCCTGATTCATGTTGGAGATATGGGATGAGGTAGACAGTTTCTCAAGGGAACATGTTACCTAGATTTCATGGGAAGGAAGTGAGTGGTCAAGAAAAGAGAGAGTGTTCTTGGGATGGGAAGGACAAGAGGCCAGGAGAATGTTGGCAGAAGAAAGTTAGGCAAGGTGGGCGTGAAGCTTGGAAATGATCTGTAGCCTCAGGGAGTCAGAAACAGAACTCCAACTCTCCTGCCTGATGAAGTGTTCTAGGAGCTTGGTACCAGGAGGTAAAAACTCAGTGTCCTGTGAAACTAGCAAGAGATGAATTGCCTTGTTAGGCACCTTCCAGGGTGCCATCCCTACTACCTCTCTCTCTGGCCACCCACAGTGTTTATTAATCCTGTTTTTAGTTGTTGTCTTTCTGAATAGTAACAAAGCAGAGTGTGGGTCCATCCAGTTCATGTACATGGTCAGTTTTTCTCTTCCATGGCCACAGTGCCAACCAGCGGTCCAGCAGACTGTGCCAATGGCCACGAGGAGTATCAAGGAGAAAGTATGGATAGATCCCTGCAAATCCATCACTGCTGCTAGAAAAAACCAACTGAAATCACAAGAGTGGGTCAGTCAAGTCACCTTCAGCTAGGAGGGACAGACAATAAGTGGGTGAAGCCTCTTGACATCATGGCTAATTAGGTTCGTACATTATCTTCTGCTGAATTGTGTGGGTTTTTTTTTTTCCTCTTACTACTATTCAGTGCCACTGTAGTAAGAGGATTTTCGTTAGGAGAGTCACTTTAGAGTGCTAACTTGATGAGTTGACTATCAGAACAGTCACAAGTATATTTGACTATAATTTATTTTTTGGTTTTGACTTTTTTTTTTTATTGTTCCTTTAAAACTGTCACCCTCTCCCCCCGCCCAGCAAAGTTAAGGGTCCCTCCAGGGGTACTTCTGCCTTCTTCTCCAGGCCTTTTTTATGTTGTCATTATTTACTTGTCTGCTTCCCCCACAAGCTACCGAAGGGATAGGTATAGTGTTACACTTACCTTTGTACCCTACCAACTAGCATAGTGTCTGGCCTTTGGGAGGCCCAGTGAACATTTGATTGTTAGAGATGTCAATACTTGTCTGAAAAATGGTGAGACTGGAAAATGCTCTGCTCTGTTTTCATCTGGGGACTTCTGGTTAAGAGGGAGGGAGATTGTGGGAAAGAGGACTTGGAACTTAAATAAAAGTAAGAGGGGATGAATAAACTACATAGAGTAAAAATAACTTAGGGGAGCTGACTCCTGGGGGAATGGCCTGGGACTAAACTCGGGGTACTGTTTTGTTCTACTTCTAGCTCTGGTTTCAGATTAACTGGTCATAGGTTCTGCATATTAATTGCACTGTGTGTGTGAGTTTTCTGGTTTGTTCAGTCATTCATTTGGTGAAAATTTATGGACTACCTACTCAAGTACCACTCAAAGTCATCTCCAGAGCTTGACACAAGTTGTTGACCCTTGCTGCAGGATGATAATAATCAGTGGGTTTTCAAAACTGATGTTTGGGAACTAAATGCTTTCCTGTTGCATAGGCTGTGGTATTTTCCAGTGTGCTGGAATTAGTCCTTGAAGTTTATATTTTATGACGGGGTAATTAAATCATTTAAGTATTTTAATGTTTTGGCAATATTTGCACCCTCCTCTTTTTTTTAAGCTTATTTTCATTTAACTTTCACAATTACTTCTAATTCTGCCCAGCAGTACGTTTCTTTCCTTAACAGTATTGTCTTTAGACTATGAAAGTCTCAACACACATCTGCATATGTTCAAGTATGTTCAAATAGGTTATTCCTCATAGGTTTGTAGGTATCTTGATGCTTAGAGAGAAAAGAACTCAAGGGATTAAACATTTAATTTTTGTATTCAGTCTAGTTTTTTGTGAGGTCCCAGTAGTTATCTAGCAACTGTTGGGGTAACTAGAACCTACTTCCTTCTCTTGTTCCTCCTCAACCAGTATTCTCCTTTGGTGTCCTCTACGGTTGTAGAGGTTTGGCAGTGCAAGCAAATAAGAGGCTTTCTAAATTAGGAGTTAAGTACATTGAAGTAAAATGGGCAGGGATTATATAAAGGAGTTGTTACAAATGTGTCCCTTTTCTGTAAGAATGAAATACGTGCTGGGAGCTGGGGGTGATTGGGTGTTGGGAACCAGGTAGTTTTTATAATGAGAGATCTTATGTTCAGTCTTATTAATATTGCTAGGGATTCTGATACAGTTAATTGCAATTTGAAATTAATGTAAACAGTGCAGTGTGTTTGTATAGTTATAGATATGGATATACGTAGTGGTCGCAAAGGTGGAACTAATCTTCTCTTCCCTGGGAAAAATGGTGAGTAGAACCGCAAGTGACAGTGGATGAGCACCTGGCCTGTGGTGTTCTATATTAGGCCAGGATTAAGGATCTTCACTCCATGTCAAACACACTGCATATCTTCATGTTCATTCATTGCTCCATATCATTTTCTACAAGCTTTATAGAAATCACTGAAAGGAACAGAAGATAGCAAATCTACTTGCAGAATTGGGGTAGAACATCATTGTCCAATAGAAATCTAATGCAAGCCGCATGTAATTTTTAAATTCTCTGGTAGCCGGGTAACAAAACTAAGGAGGTGAAATTAATTTTAATAATGTAGTACTTTAACCCAATAGATCTCAAATAAAATTTCAACATGTAATCAACATAAAAATTGTTAGAGATATTTTTGCTTTCTTTTTTTCTTACAAAGTTGTAAAAATCTACTGTATATTTTACACTTAGCACATTTTAAATCAGATGCTGAATTTTCATCAAGAATACTTGATCTTAGCTGAGAAACATCTTTAGACTTGTACATTGGAAGTCTGCTAATCCGTCTTTTGATCATATGCTGTCTCCTTTGGTAGGCACATTTTGGTGCAGTATTGTCATCTACTTAATGGTCCATTATTAACATTCTGTATTTTTACTTCTTGAATTTCTCTCCTAAGAACCTAGATTTTGCCTTAATTTTCATCTTAAAATTCTTTTTTAACCTACTTTAGCTACATATAACCATCACAGTAGAAACCCACTTTATAAGTAGCTACAAATGTATATAAATTCTAATTCCTTTGTGGGCTGTTCAGGTTGGAGGGGTAAGTAATATTTTCAAGGTGTGGGTTTTGGGGTTATTTTAAAGTCTCCTGCATTGACAAATGTAGAACTTGTAAAAATTGTTACTAGTCCATTGCAAGTTCTATTATGGTGAATTCAGAGGATAGTAATGGATTCTATCTGGTGGTGATACACTTCATTTTTTGAAGAAAGTGACCTATCTAGGCTTGGTAATTTTTTTTGTGTGTGTGAGGAAGACCAGCCCTGAGCTAACATCCAATGCCAATCCTCCTCTTTCTTGCTGAGGAAGACTGGCCCTGGGCTAACATCCGTGCCCATCTTCCTCCACTTTATATGGGACGCCGCCACAGCATGGCCTGACAAGCATTGTGTCGGTGCACGCCCGGGATCCGAACAGGCGACCCCTGGGCCGCCGCAGCGGAGCGCGCGCGCTTAACTGCTTGTGCCACCGGGCCGACCCTAGGCTTGGTAATTTATTGTAGGTGTAATTCATTGTAATGAGATTGGGTCTTTAGCATCCATCTTGGAAAGGCTCTTAGCTTCTAACAATAGAAAAGCACGTGGTTATGATTCTTCTTTAAAGTAATTTTAAGGAAATTGATTATGGAGCTAATACTTAGCCCACTATCAAGGTTAGCCACCCACTCGTGATTTCTCTCTTTTACCTGTTTAGCTTATTGTTTTTGCCAGTTAAAACTAGATTTGCAAGTAAAAATAGAGTGTTTGGAAGATAGTCTGTTAAAAACTAAAGACCTAGTATTTTTCCGTCTTTATTTTACTGAAGCAGTAGTTTCACTGAGCAGTCAGTTTTATGGTTTCATTCTTTTTCAGTCCCTCTCCCGCCAGATCACTGGAACATCAGGAATTTGTGGCTCTTTTTTTTTTTTTTTTTTAATAGTATAAAAATGCTAGTACTATAGTTTTTGGGTGCTCTCATCTAGTGGTTCTCAAAGTGTGGTTCAAGACCAGCAGTATCAGCATCACCCGGGAGCTTGCTAGAAGTGCAGATTCTTGGACCCTGCCCTAGACCTATTGAATCAGAGCTTCTGAGGGTGGGACCCAGCAATCTGTGTGTTAACAGGCTCCAGCTCCTACCTGGACCCAGTTAGGACCAAAGTCGTTTATGTGTGAGATGGTTATTGCTGGTGACGTGGACACGCAATGGTTGTGGGACCATTTTTCATGGTATAATACTGACCAAGTGGAAATGGAGCTGCTGACCTTGGCATCATTCTTCTTGAATGGTTGTAACATGTTACTGCTACCTGAGGAAGTAGAAGATGAGTGTAGCTCCCCACTCCAGACTAGTACTATTTATTAACTCAGCACATATTTATTGAATGTGTACTTGGGGCCAGGCACTCTTCTTGCCACAGAGATACCATAGTGAACAAAACAGAGATGATTCCTGTCCCTGTGACACTCACATTCTATTAGAAGGAATATACCAGGGGTATATTGCTTGTGGACTGAACCTGGCCTGCTGTTTTTGTAAATAAAGTTTTATTGGAGCATAGCCACATCTGCTCATTTACGTATTATCTAAGCTGCTTTTGTGCTACAGTGGCAGAGTTGAGTAGTTGTGACAGAGAGAGCTGAAAATATTTATAATCTGGCTCTTTACAGAAAAAGTTTGTGGATCCTTGGGATAGACCATAAAGGAATAAATATGTAATAGTGTTAGGAGGTGACAAGTGTTATGAAAAACCATACCACAGGTTAAGGGAGTAGAGAGTGGGGGCCGACTTTAGATACAGTGGTCTGGGAGGGCCTTTCTGAAGATGAAACATTAAGAGAAAAAACCTGAATTAAGTAAAGGATATTTAAAGGAGGAAGGATACGGCTGAGGGTACAGCAAGTACAGAGGACCTGAAGCTTGGAATGTTCTGGGAACAGCAGCAAGGCTACTGCAGCTGGAGGACAGTGATTGAAGGGGAGAGGGGTATGAAATGAAGGTGGCATAGCTGGGGCCAGATCCTGCATCCCTTGTATTGTAGGCTGCAGTGAGGACTGCTTGACTGTGAGTGCTTTGAGAAATACGTGTTAGACACCCTTCTTCTCTGGAGGGGTCTTTTTGGCTAAACAAGTGGCAGAGACTAGAAACTAAATATCTAGGGTTGTAGCACATTCCAACATCTCTAAGAAACATTTCTTTACAAACTGTCCGCTGCACTCATCACTCTTTTAAGCTCTGTTTTCCTCAGCCTCCGTGTATCTATGTGTTCTATTTAGCTGATGTTTCTTGAAGGGTGTGGGGTTTGGTGGTAAGCAAATATCTCCCTGGTTTGAATGTAAAACCCTTGAGCCTAGAAACTGGGTCATCTACATCAGCAGCTTTCAAACTTCAAAAAAGTATATTATAACACCTAGTAAGAAATGTATCTAATATTATGATCCACTAGTTACATACATATGTAAAGAAGTAAGAATTTAACAAAACAGTACTCATCTTTACCATGAGAGATGTATTCTATTTTCTGTTCTTTTTCATTAAAAACGAAAACTAGTTGTGAACTTCTAGATTGGTTTCACATTCTACTCATGGATTGTGGCTTGCTATTTGAAAAACACTGGCCTAGGGTGTCTAATCTAAAACTTTTGAGTCCTTTGTACAAGGTATTATAATAGGTACTATGATCTAAATAGAAAACTAATAATTTTTCCTCTTGGAGGAGGACGTGGGAAGGTCTAAGTATATAAAATAAACTAGTTATAATGTGACTGGGGCAATAAGTGTCAAATCGATTACTACAAGTTCCATGGTGTTGGCAAGTGGAATAGAATGTTTTTTTGTGTGTCAGAGAAGGCATTTCCAAAAAGGTGGCATTTAAACTCAAGACTTGAAGAATTACTGTATTTTTATAATGAGAGTTGGGGATAGGGGTGTCTAACAAGTGAGAGAATGGTAAGAGGTAAAGTGCAAAGCTAAGAAAACATGAGATGTGTTGGAGAGAGGTGGATGAGACAACACTGAGGAGACCAGTTTTTGGAACAGAAGACTCCTGTATGTAAGTGGTGGGAGTGAAGTATTAGAAAAATTGATGGACTTTGCTGAGATTCCGAGGGTGAAGTGGAACAGGGACCCATGTGTTCTGACCTCCAGGTCAGTGCTGGTAGTCTGTTTTCTCTTCTGTAAAAGAAGGATACTAATGCCTGTTTAGCCTTTCTCCCAGGGTTCTTGTGGAGAGGAGATGCCAGTGCATGGAAGAATGTTTTCTCAGTTAGATAAAGCACAGCATAAATGTAAGGTGAGGGTATTTTTATTATGGGAGATAAGATTGGAAAGGAAGATTGGAGCAAGGTAGATAGGGAAGGATTTTGATTGCCACACTAAAGTCAGTCTTTTCCTTTTTCCATACAGATTATGGCGTGGAAGAGAGGCTAGTGCACCAAAAGTTTTAAGCAGAGAAAGGACATGGTGCAAAGTGGTCGTGTTTTAGGAAGATTAGTGTGGTGCAGTGTGTGGGGGATAGATTGGTGCCTGTGGCAGGGAAACCAGTTAGAGTCTTTTTGGTGGAATGAGCTAAATTAAAAGGGCCTGAATTAGTCAATGGCAGTAGGAACAAAAAGGAAAAAGATGACTTGAGATAAAGTCTCCTTGCTAGAGAGCAAGGACTGAAGTATAATTTCAGGACAACCAGCCAGGATGCTGGAAGAATAGCGGTTCTTCCAGTAAATAGGGAAGATAGGAGGAGAGAGATGGGGGAAAGATGGGAAAAAAATTCATTTTCAGCTTTTGACGTTTTGAATTTCAGGTGATGGTAGGCCATTAGGTAGAAATCAGGAGTTGAGAAATACTATGCTGGGGCTCAGGAGGGAGAAATCTTGGCTGGAGATAAGAATTTTATAGCCCCTATGTTGAAGCATGGGGATTGGCTAGATATCTAAGGAAGAAAGCATCTAGAGAAGGGAGGATCAGAGAGCTAAGAAGAGAACCATGATTGTGATGTGATTTGGAAGCCACAAAGACCCTTTTCTGACCACCCATTTTGCAAGTATTGACTTACTTCTATATGTGTAGGCTTCTTCAAATAGGAGTGGGAGATAGAGTAGATGAAGAGGTTGGAGGGGGGACTAATATTAACCAAGCATCTGCTATATTAGTAGTACTATTTTTTGAGTGCTTACTATCTGCCAGGCACTGTGCTCGGCATTTCACATGTACCAACTCATTTAATTCTCACAACAGTCCTATGAGATATATGTTATTATCCCATTTTCACATTTAAAGGAAATCGATGCACTGAGAAGTTAAGTACCTTGCCCAAGGTCACACAGTCTGTGATAGAGCTGGAATTCAAACCGAGGCCTGGCTTCTCAACATCAAGCTATACTTTGTACCAGGCACTTTATAGACTGGTTCCTAGAGCAGGGACCTCAGCTAAAAGGCTTAGTAAAATTTCAAAACAATCCAGTAATCCATTATCTCATTTTACAAATTAGGAAATTGAGTCTCAGAGAGGTTAGGTTATTTGTCCTAGGTCACGCAGATAGTAAGTGTTAAAGCCAGGATTTGAACCAAGTTCTGTCAGAAACCAAAGCCCCTGTTCATTTATATTTCATTCAGAGGTCAGCACACTTTTTCTGTACGTGGGCTAGATGGCAGATATGGCTTTGTGGGCCATCTGGTCTCCATCACATTACTCCACTCTGCTCTTGTGGTATGAAAGCAGCCATAAGACTAAACATAAACAGATGAGCATGACTATGATCCAGTAAATCTTTATGGACACTGAAATTTGAATTCCATATAATTTTCAGGCATCACTGGATATTGTTCTTTTGAAAATTTTCTTTTCTAAACATTTAAAAGTGTAAAAACTATTTGTAGGGCCGGCCCCGTGGCTTAGTGGTTAAGTGCTCACGCTCCGCTGCTGGTGTCCCTGGTTCGGATCCCGGGCGCGCACCGACACACCGCTTTTCCGGCCATGCTGAGGCCGCGTCCCACATACAGCAACTAGAAGGATGTGCAACTATGACATACAACTATCTACTGGGGCTTTGGGGGGAAATAAATAAATAAATAAAATTAAAAAAAAAAAAACTAGTTGTAGCTGGCAGGCTGTATAAAAATGGGGTCGTCCAGGTTTGGCCTGGGAGCCATGGTTTGCTGACCCCTGTTTTAATCCATCCATTTAATAAATATATATTGAATACAACATTGTGTCAGCCACTGGGAACAAAAACCAAAGGGAGTTCCAGCCTTCTAAGAGGAGACAGGTGATTACAATACAGTGTAGTAAGAACTATCACAAATTTTTACTTACAAAGTAGAGTGAAAGAATAGATAGGGGAGGCTTCTCAGTTTTATGGGTGAATTCAAGAAGGCATCCCCAAAGAAGTCACGCATTTGAACTGGCGGTTGCTGGATTGCCAGCTGTACAGTGTTGGGAGAGTATCCCGTGGAGAGAAACTTGAACAGAAAGAGTTTTCCTTTGACGGGAGACCTTAAGAAATTTAGCGTTACTGGAGCAGAAGGGGAGGGGCTCATACCAGGAGATGAACGTTGTCAAGATGGTAGGGCAATGGGGAGTGAGTTTTTAGGAAATTTTAAGCCAGGGATCTGATTTTTGTGTTTTAGAAAGATATGCTCGGAAGGGTGGATTTGCAGGGAGGACGGGGAGAACTAAGTTACCACAAGGTAAGGTAATTGCTTTGGTGGGTGCAAATAGGAGACATATTTGGTGATTGATTAGGCATAGGGATTGTGGAAGAAGGAAAAGTCTAGGAAAACTCAGGTTTCGGGCTTGACTAGTTGGGCAGTGCTCTTCATCAGGATGGATATCTGGGACAAAGAAGCATGCTTTGAGGGTGAAGTTGAGAAGCAGGGCAAAGAGAAGTGACTTTCATTTTTAGCGTGTTGGGTTTGAGGTACCTCTGGGACATCCAGGTAGAGATGTCCAGGTGCAGTTGAGCACACAGGTCTGTAATTCAGGAGGAAGAGGTCGGGGCTTAGATAAAAACATAGTAGTAAAGTCAATTGCTCAGTGATAGTGAGAACATGTGGATTGAGAAGATGAGGAGACGGATCATTAAGCCCTTGGGTACATTTAAGGAGCAGGAGACTGACTGAATGGGAATAGCCTGGAGAGGAGAAGGAGAACAAGGAGAGTACTGGCACTGAAACTTAGCAAGGTGATTTTCCAGAAGGAGGATATGGTGAGTATTGCTGCAGAAAGGTCAAGAAGATAAGGACTGAGGTGTTCATTGGCTGGAGCTATTGCAGTGAGGAAGGTTGTGGAACTTGTGGAACTTAATGAGCATGTTCGAAGGAGTGGGCTAAAGCCCAGATTGCAGTGTGTTAAATCCTGAATGAACATGAGAAGTTGGGAACACTACCTAAAGATTTAGCTGTGAAGGGAAGGAGAGATGACAACAGCTAAAGGTATCTTTAGCACCTAGCGCAGGGTTGGCACTTCCTTGAGACTGGGAAAATTCATTCATTCAACAAATACTGTGCTGGGCACTGTTATTGAAACTGGGGATAGAGTAATGAAAGATAGGAGGAAGTTCTTCTCACTGTAGAGCTTACGTTTTAATGGGGGAGGAGGAGGCAGAAAAGAAGCATATAACTTTGGTTAGTGATAAATATTCTGAAGAAAATAAAGCAGAGTGAGGGAATAAGAATTGAATGTGGTGGAAGGTGAATGGCTGGTCTGTGTGGCTATTTTTTTTTTTTTTTTTAATAATCTAATTTCTTTCATTTTTTTTAAATTTTTTTTTTATTTTATTTATTTTTCCCCCAAAGCCCCAGTAGACAGTTGTAGGTCATAGCTGTACATCCTTCTAGTTGCTGTATGTGGGACGCGGCCTCAGCATGGCCAGAGAAGCAGTGCATAGGTGCGCACCCGGGATCCGAACCCGGGCCACCAGTAGCGGAGCGCGCGTACCCAACTGCTAAGCCACCTTTTTAAAAGGGTGGTCAGGAAGACCTTTCTGGGGAGGCAACTCCTCCTCAAGCAGAGACTTCATCACCTACAAAAGCCCTGGGGTTAGAATAAAGTAGGTTGTTTGAGGAACAGGATTGCTGGAGCTGACTAGCTAAAGAGAAGCAGAGAAGATGAGGTGTAGGGATAGACTGGGTCCAGATCATATATATGGAGCATTATAGGATGCGGGGAGGCATTTGCATTTAATTCTTTGAATGTAGAGCTAACAGGATTTGCTGGTGTAGTGTAGGCGAAAGCAAGTGGATGAGAAGAGGGACATTTACTGAGATGGGGAAGGCAGGAGGAGGGGAGGAACATTTTTGGAGGTGGAGAGTTCTGTTTCAGATGTATTAGGTTAAAGATGTCTGTTAGATTTGTTCAAGTGGGGATGTGTAGGCAACTGAATGAATAAACTGGAGTTCAGTTGGTTGAATGAGTATGAATATATACATGCTCAGCAATATCATTACAGATCTTAAAGCCGAGACTTGATGTAATTATGTTGCCCTTTTCTCCAGTTTATTGTGGCTTGAGTTCCTCAAACCTTTTATTAGGTAAATGTCTGTTTGGGGCCCGTGAACCTTGTCTTTTTCCCAAAGTAGCAGGAAAGAGGGAGCATAGAGGTTGAAAGCCGTGTGTGTCTCCTGTGTGCCAGTGCTGCAGTGAGACAGGTCCCAGCCAGGGAGCTCACTGTGGGAATTAGGCCAGTTTGGCAGCTAGATAATGAATTAGTTTATTTTGGTTCTTTTCTCTCCAATAAAATCAAGAGGAAGATAGATAATAGACCTTTTGGTCCAGAAGGAAATCAACCTTCTTCCCTTTTTTTCCAAATGAAATTGCCGTCTAGAAAGGCTGAGTCATACTACTGAGGTCACAATCAGGACTAGAACTCAGATCTTATGACTCTTATTCCAGCCCATTTTCTATTGTATATGCTACTGGAAGGAAGTGACCCAAAAATGCAGGCTCAGAGGGAGCTTATTAGTTTCTACAAGGCTAGACTTCTGCAGTGGATAAAAGTTTTCTGTTTACTCAAGTTTCTTCTGAGATACTGAATAGTAAATTTAAGAATGGGACTTTGGACCCAGACTGCCTGGGTTCAAACCCCAGCTTGATCACTTACTAACTGTGACATCAATAAGTTGTTTGTCTCTCTGTGCATCATTTCATGAAATGGGCGTAATGCTTAGTAACCTCAGGGTTATATTTGATGGTTATTATATATAAAATGTTTAGAGCAGTGCCTAGCTTATAGTAAGCACTCCGTTGAGCCATCTTCAGCATTTTCATCTTGGATATAGAAAACATCTGTTTATCATACTTCTAAATTCTTTGCATATAATTTGAGTGCTAACAATATACAAAGTATATTTCCTTATATAAGATATGGTCCCTGCCCTCAAGGAATTTGTATTCTAATGGTGAAGGAAGTATAAAAATACAGGAGACACTGAAAGGCTTACCTACTTAAAATTATAGGACAGTGCGAGCTGTGAATAGTCTCTTCCTTTTCTGACATTCTGTGAATCTAAGCATTGGGATGAAGGCAGGGGGACTGAGGAGAAGGGATAGGAGCAAGCTCTGTGGAGAAGAGACTTGCCTGGATAGAGTAGAAGCAGATACACATTCCAGACCAGTGGGATCAGCAGAAATGAGTGTGTAAGAAGAAGGCCAAGGTGGGAAACACAAGGGAGGGTTTGTGAACAGTGAAAAGAACAGTTTTGCTAAGGAAAATGCACATTGAAGATAGTAGTGGTTAGGATCCATCAAGGATATAGCATGTCCAAGCATACCACACTTAACCTCTTTTTTATTGGGCTTCTAAATTGGTATATCAAAGTGTCACCATAGACAGTATCTCTCCTTCATTAGGGTATATCACAGACTTCATTGTCCTCGTGGACAGGACAGATGTATTGGATGATGATGTAAGAGGAACTCATCACTGATTGCATCAACACTCTGTGAGCTACTCAAAGGATAGTAGTAACCTAGAGTAAAGAGAGGACTAAGGAGATGATTGTGTATCTCTTTTTTCTGTTCTAAGATTTTTTTTTTTTTTTTGTGAGGGAGATCAGCCCTGAGCTAACATGCATGCTAATCCTCCTCTTTTTGCTGAGGAAGACTGGCTCTGAGCTAACATCTATTGCCAATCCTCCTCCTTTTTTTTTTTTTCTCCCCTTCCCCAAAGCCCCAGTGGATAGTTGTATGTCATAGTTGCACATCCTTCTAGTTGCTGTATGTGGGACGTGGCCTTAGCATGGCCGGAGAAGCGGTGCGTCGGTGCGCGCCCGGGATCCGAACCCGGGCCGGCAGTAGCAGAGCGCACGCCCTTAACCGCTAAGCCACGGGGCTGGCCCTAAGATTTTTTTTTTAAGTGACTAAGATTAACACATAGTTAATATACTCCTCTGTTTTATTACCCAGTTTTAATATCTTAACATTTTGCCATTTTTATATCAATTTCCTGCCCCCTCTCTTTTTGGGGGTTTGAACATTTTAAAGCAAATCCCAGATATGCATATCATTTTATCCACAAACATTTCAGTATTTAGCTGATAAGGATGCAATAATTAATAACATAATTAATAATTCTTTGATATTATACAGTACCTAGTTCATGTTCAGTTTTCCCAGTTGTCTCAAAAATGTCTTTCATTTGTTAAAATCAGGATCCAAACAAGGTCTACATACTACATTGGGTTGGTATGTCCTTTAAAATCTCTATTAAACTATAACAGCCCTCCTCCCTTTAAAAAATGCTATTTATTTGTTGAAGAAACTGGATCATTTCTTTGGTAGTATTTGCCACATTCGGGCTCGCATTTTTATGATGTCATTTTAACATATTATTTCATTTCCCCTATTTAAGTGATACTCAGTTCTAGAGGCTTGATTCAGATGTTTGTTTGTTTTGGTAAGAATATTTCATAGGTGCTGAATATTTCATAGTACTTCTTATTATATCACATCAAGAGGCCTGTTCTGTCTGATTGTCTCCGTGGTTTCAAATGTCAGCCTGTCCCTCCATTGGCAGTCTCTGATGTAAGCTCTCTGGATCTGTTGTTTCATAGTGGTTGCAAGATGTTGATTTTTCCAACTCCTATCATTTTTCCTGTGTTTATTTATTGGAGTTTTTCTATAAAGAACTCTTATTCACATACTTTAAAGAAATCACTGTAATACTCTAATATAAAGGAAAAATAAAATGAAATAATGTATAATAAAATAATAAATCTTTCAAGATTTTAATGCTCAGGCATAATTATATTAGAGGAAATAATGAAGAGGCTAGATACTTGTACCTTTATGCAGAATCACTATGAATGTGACCCCTTGAAATGCAAATGCATAACAGATGTGTTGTGTTAGCAATTGCGATACCTTAAACAATGTTGCTGTCTATGCTGTTTCTTTTTAAACAATTTGTAGCATCTAGGTCTAAGCAATTTACTCAAACAATTTTATTACTCATGATTTCAGTGTGTGTTAAAATCATGCAAAAGTACTTAGTGTCTGTACGTAAAATCGAGTTAGCTTCTAAGTTCAAATAATTATAAATTTTTCTATTGGGTCATTTGAAAGTCATGTGAAAGGTGGGACAGTTCTTCATGGTATAGTATCGTCCATCACATTGCAGGTTTCTAGAATCTCGGGCATTGATCTCTCAAATGCCAAGATGACACCCAATCATTGTGCCAACCAAATTTTCAAAAAACTCTCTCGGAGGTAATGTCACCCTCTTTAAGAACCACTAGTTAAGTGAATGTATTAAGACAGGAAATCAAATAACTGCTATAAGTAAACATTTGAAAATAAGAGATAAAAACCATCTCTCTTTTTACTAATACTACTTTATACCTAGAAAACCTAAGAGATTCTTTAAAAATTATTAGACTTAATAAGATAATTTAGTAAGTGGCTAGGTATATACCTAGAAGTGAGAATTGCTGGGTCGTAGGGTAGGTGTGCGACTTAGTTTTCATTTAAAAATTTTTGTTGCACTCACTTTTTTTTCTCATAGAATTGCTTGTTTCTTCCTGATTGTTACCAGTCTTAAGGGTATTCAACTTTTTTTATACTGTAGGACTTCTTCCCAGTTCGTTTGCCTTGTATATGAGGCCTTGGCTGCTCCAGAGATTGTCACTTTATTGTAGGCATATGCCTTTTCTCTATACCTTCTGGATTTCATTATGCCTAAAAAGGCCACTTTTGGGCCTTTTGCTATACCCACAGTTTGTTTGTTTGTTTGCTTTTAAGACAGAAAAGGTAAAAAAGAAATTGAGGGAGTAACTTGAAGGCATATATGTGGGAAGTAGGGAAGGTGAAAGCTTCTGCTTCAGAGACAGGAGGAGGATGTGGAGGTGGGAAACATCACTGAGTAAGACCGGGAGCCCCAGAGGGGACAGACCTTGGAGGAGAATTGTTGACCACTGGTCTGTTCAGTTATTGGGGGAGCACTTTAACAGCGGCTTGCAAATGTATTTGACCTTGACTTATAGCAAGAAATACATTTTTTTTCTTTTTTTTTTGTGAGAAAGATCAGCCCTGAGCTAACATCCAATGTGAATCCTCCTCTTTTTTTGCTGAGGAGGATTGGCCTTGAGCTAACATCCGTGCCCATCTTCCTCTACTTTATATGGGATGCCGCCATAGCGTGGCTTGACAAGCAGGGCGTTGGTGCCCTCCCGGGATCCGAACCCACGAACCCCAGGCTGCTGAAGCAGAGCGCACACACTTAACCACTTGCACCACCATGCCGGCCCCAAGAAATACATTTTTACAGCACCCAGAAAACACACACATAATGGAAACAAAAGTTTCATGAAACGGTACCCTATTTGCAGTGTACTCTGGTAATTTTTAATTCTGTTTGATTTTCAAGAAATTCCGATTAAGATCCACTAAATGAGTGATTCTCAACCCTCTTAGACCCAGTGCCTCATTTATTTTTATAACAAATATTTTGACACTGTCGATTATCCTGAAATAGTTAATAGAAAGTCATCTCCTACCTTAGATGTTACAGTGAGTAGTTGAGTACCTGCACCTACTTACAGTAAATACATTTGGATTTAAAAGAAATAAGATCAGAAGACATACCCACCCTTTAAAAATTATAGGAAAATTTAAGAGCTGAGGTATATGTAGATACTAGAATAAAAACTGTTAGAGTAAATAAAAACAAAATATAAGAAAAAGAAGGAAATTTTAAAAAGAGGAGAAAATATGATAGGAGAAAGAGAGAAATAATCTTGATGTAGGGATAACATAAGACAAATTAAGTTAGACTGTCAACATGGAGAAATAAAAGTAGTATCACACACTCACAAGTGAGTTTGACCTTATTTATAAGTGTGATGTCAAAATAATTCCCTGTGAAATGACCTGACATGAGACAAGGAAATGATGAAGTCTCAGAAAACCTGGAGGAATCCACCATTAGCAACCTACATTCAGACTCTAATGTTTAACCCCGTGGAGAGCATATCCTTTGATAGGCAATGGGGAGTAGAGGATGGAAGGAAAAAGAAACAGTAACAGTCATGTGGTAGACTTTGGGGGATATTATTAGAGTAAAAAAGAAAAAGAATAGCAACCCCAAAATAAATAAGTTTAATATTTAATTTTCACAGCATAGATTTCTAATCATTCTGCACAAAAAATTAAATATATATAGGATGACCTTGATGTGAAATTTTTTTTTTTTTTTTTGGTGAGGAAGATCAGCCCTGAGCTAACATCCATGCCAATCCTCCTCTTTTTGCTGAGGAAGACTGGCCCTGGGCTAACATCTGTGCCCATCTTCCTCCACTTTACATGAGACGCCGCCACAGCATGGCCTGACAAGCGGTGTGTCGGTGGGTGCCCAGGATCTGAACCCGGGTTGCCAGCAGTGGAGGGCACGCACTTAACCAATTACACGACGGGACCGGCCCCTGAAATATTTTTTAATGTTAAAAAATTTGGAAAGAACCCTCTTTCATAAGTCCCTACTAACAATAATGTTTGGAAATAAGTCTATTCAGAGGAGTGTCTGTTTACCTGTTTGGAAGGTCCAGCTGTAAAAGCAGTCTGGTACAGGTATGCTGTACTAGAAACTCAGCTACTACAAGCAGCTTCATCATGAGGTGTTCTGAAATGCTAAACGGTCTTTTGTGGAGTTCTAGATGAAGCAAAGCAATCTTTTCTTAACTTATGGGATAATGGCATAACTGGAAAATGTGTTTACTAAAGCTGCAAAAAATATTTTGTGTTTATGGGGAAAATGGAGTTTGGTAGTATGCTTAATTTTTTTTTTTTTTTGTGAGGGAGATCAGCCCTGAGCCAACATCTATTGCCAATCCTCCTCCTTTTTTTCCCTTTTTCTCCCCAAAGCCCCAGCAGATAGTTGTATGTCATAATTGCACATCCTTCTAGTTGCTGTATGTGGGACGCGGCCTCAGCATGGCCGGACAAGCGGTGCGTTGGTGTGCGCCTGGGATCCGAACCCCGGGCCGCCAGCAGCAGAGCGCGTGCACCCAACCGCTAAGCCACGGGGCTGGCCCACCGTGGTAGTATGCTTAGATAATTTTAAAGTTTTGTTTTGAATTTCCTGCTTGAATGTCTGGTGGGAGATTTGGAAAATCTTCTTGGGATTCTGGACAGTTCTTTATTGCATTTTCTGATGCCTAGCATCTTTGGCAACTTTCCCCAATAAATACCAGTAGGGCCCCCAATCATTGTGATGACTAAAAAATACCCCCCACAGAGTTCCAAAATCACACCCCCCCTAGATTGGTACCTCACAGTTGAGAGCTACTGTGACTAAACTGATTTCACTAGGTCATGACCTATAGTTTGAAAAATACTTACAGAGGCTTTGGAGTCTTCCTCAAAACTAGTAGAAGGATCAACGTCAAGATTATTGCAGATATAAGGTTGTTACTTCCCTGGTGTTGATGGATCCCCTTTGCTTAGCTTTGTTCTTTACATAGCTTCAGACTTCAAGATAGATATAAATGGCCCTACTAAATTCATTTGACCTCCAATTTAGATGCTACCAGTGTCCCATAAAATATGCAGAAATCCTTTCAAAGGCACATTTCAATTTATCTAACCTCTGAACACAATCCATGCATTGATAGAGCCCTCACTACACTATTTGAGAGTCATTCACTGAACCATCTGCCTCCTTGTTTCTGATTTTTTTAAATGAACTTTTATTTTGTAGTAATTTTAGATTTACAGAAGAGTTGCAAAGATAGTTTAGAGACTTCCCGTATACTCCTCCTCACCCAGTTTCCCCTAATGTTAACATATTACCTTGACACATTTGTCAAAACTAAGAAACTGACGTTGGTACATTATTGCTGGCTAAACTGCAGACTTATTCGAATTTTACCAGTTTTTCCCTCATGTCCCTTTTCTGTTGCAGGATCAAGTCCAGGATAGCATGTTGCATTTAGTGCCTCCTGGTTTTGACCTCAGTAGCTGCACAGGGAACAAGTGCGCGACTTCTTTGTGCTAGCTCTGTGTGAAACTGTCGCATCCCCTCAGCATCACCCACTCGCAGCTCTTCTGCTGACTAGCCCGTTTTGTCTTTTAGTAATTTCTCTTCATTTAGTTTCTAGATCCTTTGCAATTCTGTCAGTATACTGTTTCTCATTTTAAAACAAGACACCCAGAACTGAATGCAGTTCTTCACATATGGTCTGACAAGAGAAAATATTGTGGAAATATTAGTTATGTATCTTGCGTGTCTGTTAATATAGGTAGCCTAAGCTTGATTGTTTATTTGCTGGCTTTTTTAGCCACTTTATCCCATCTTGGGCTAATGTCGAAGCTTAAGTTCTGTTTAGTTAATTCACCCAGAATTTTTTATCACATGAATTGCTGTTTAATCCATAGGCAAGACTTTATGTGAATCCCTTTAAAAATTCATCTTTTTTGTTTTGGCACACGCATTCGCCTCTCTTTGAATTTTTTTTCTGTCATCCAATACTTTAACAGTTTCTTTTATGCAAAGCTTCTAAGTATGTTTTCTGTCATTTTCTAAGTCGCTAATAAAAACATTACATAGAATAGGGTCAAGTACAGGACCTTACCATGGCACAACATAAGTGGGCAAGTGAAACGAAGATGTAGCAAGTACGTAACTGTGTGAGGAAGCTAAAAAATGTTGTTAGCATAGGGTGAAGGCCTTGATTCAGTCTTACTTATGTGCTAACTGTGGGTGGTGCCTAACCTCAAACTCTTGCGGAATGAGAGCAGTTGAATTTTTTTGGAGGAGGACTGGTAGGTGGAGGGTCAGTCTTACCTAAGAATGAAGCTGGTTGTGATTCACAGAATTGTTAGCTTACCTTTCATCTTATTGGTCATACCTGAACCTTCTACTTTAAGATTTTCATGAGCCTTTCTTGAATTAGGCCTTTTTGTGAATGGCATTGAAAATTTTGGAGGATTTTAGGCATACGTCTTTTATTACCATGGTGTATTTAAATGACACACTTCCTCTTCAGTAATGCCTGTTCATATATCATTTCCCATTTTTCTTTTTTTTCCTGTTGATCTTTTTCTTAATTTTTAAGAGCCCATTGTCTATTTGTTGCAGATATTTCTCCCTATCTTATCATTTGACTTTGATCATGGAATCTTTTGCCAATATTAAAGTTTTATACTTACCTATTATCAAATTTACAGTGTGCTCATCCCCTCCCCCTATTTATGGTTTCAGGTTCCCTGTGTTGCTTAGAAAGTCCTCACCCACTAAGAGGAAATAAAAATATCCTCTTATAGTTTCTTTTAAGAAGTTTATAGCTTTAAAAAAAAACATCTCAACAGTATTTGTCATTTTTAAGATATATGGCTAGTCAGTCTATCCTTTTCTTTGAGAATGAAATTTTTATGTATGTGTGAGAAATGTCATGCATGTGTATATGTCATGCATTCAGAAGAGTGTATAAAATGTGTATGTTGAGTAAAAACATAAAACAAAGATCCTTGTATTTATATTAAAACACAGACCATCTCACAGACATGTCCATAATCACTCTCTGGACCTTTGTCTAGTTCATCCCCTTTCTCTATAGTTTTACCCCCAATATATCTGTTCCTATGTCAGCAAGGAGTTGTTTAGTTATGAAACACGGGGAGTAAGCTCACACCTCGCGATGTGAGGAGAGGGCTGTGTGCACTATTGGGTGAAAGCTCCTAGGACTGGAGAAGCTGAACAAGGCCTGCCGTCAGCCTCCCTGAGGGTTTCCGAGAGACGCTTTGGAGAAGGCTTTGGGTGAGGTCACGACTGAACCTTGAAAACTCAGGGCCATCGCAGAGGGAGGGTTTGGCTGGGTGGTCGTGTGGACCAGGGTGGATTTCCAGCAGAGATGTGGTCAGAGGACGACTGCTCCCTGTGGCCCACCCCCAGCTCCCAGGCTGGTGTTCTGCTCTGACCGCTCGTGAGGTGAAATGAGGGTCCTCAGCTGGACCTCTCTCCCAGAGGGGAGAGCAGGAACTTCATCAGCACACGGTCATGACAGCCAGAACCAGACAAGCAGCTGAGCCCGGGCCAGACTGCCCGGGCGTCATTCTGTCCTCAGATCTAAAAGAAAAGGTACAACACTATATGATTGTGTTTGTGTGTAGTTGATTCTTGTTATTCTTGGCAGTTGTCTTCTATAAAGTTGCCATGAACACTGAATTAGCAAATACTGAACCACTGCTCCTAGCGGAATTTCAGGGTTAGGTTCCTGCAAGCCTCTGGTCACATTTTCATCAACGATCAATACATAACCTTGTTTTGTGTGTGTTTACGTTGAAAGACACCTTATTTAATATATATTGTTGTGTCATGAACATAGAACTCACAGCCAACAGCACTGTAACTAATGAATAAACAAAGCTTATCAAACATATTTTTTCTCTGTAAGACACATTTCAGTATTGTAGTGGTTAGGAACCCTAGACAGCACTGCAACACTACACTTAGGGGTCATTTTAAACAGAAAATCACCTACAAAAGGTGAAACACATGGCACTAAATAGACCATGAAAAAGACTCTTATTTACAGTGTAAGAGTTGAAACAAGAAAGCAGAGCAGCGACTTGTTTGAGCTCAGCTGGGAATGTGCACGAATGACTGAAAGCACTGCACGTGTTGATATGTGTGTATGTCTGTATATGTGTACATACATAAACAACATGGGAAACTAATCTGGGATGTTAGAAGTCAGGATAGTAACTTGGGGTAGTTACTAGAAAGGGCATGAAGGAGACTTTTGGAGTGCTGATGATGTACTATTACTTGATCTGGATGTTGGTTACACAGGACATGTTTACTTTGTGAAAACCAAGCTGTGTGTTGATGATTTGTGTACTTTTCTGAATGGTGTTAACACTTTGGAAAACAGTATAAAACAAACAATACTGTGGCTTCAGGATCTGGGTGATGACCACGCAATATCTGTAGCTCTTGAATGTCACTGCTCCAGTGTGAACTAGTTGCGCTCATCTACTACATGAGAACTTCTAGGGGTTCTCATTTCACCATCTTCCTGGTGATTTTCATTGCTTCTTTCCTTTATTGAAGTTCCTGTTTCCTCAATTCCATCTCCCCATTTTTTTCTCCTCTCACTCTTTTGGTAACATACTTATGTAGTTTCTAGAGAAGGGATGCATGGGAAATAATTTTTTGAAGAACTTAACACATCTGAAAATGTTGTTATACGTTGAATGATAACTTTCCAAAGTGTAGAATTTTAACTTGGAAATTCTTTCCTTCAGAACTTTGATAACATTAGTGCATTACCTTTTAGTGTCCACTGTTTGTTCCTGTGGAAAACATCAGATTCTTGATCTTGATGACCTCTCCTCCTCCCTCATCCCCCCCCCCCCCGCCCCTGGAAGCTAGTAGAATCTCCTTTATGCCTGCGCTTTTGAAATGTGGTTAGTAGCTCTCCTTTTACCCATTATGTTGGGTACTCTGTGGGCCCTTTCAGTCTGGCAGCTCCTATCCTCTTTTCTGGGAAGTTTTCGTGAAGTATTCTGTTGATTATTTCCTCTCCCCATTTTCTCACTTTCAGGATATTGCAACTTCTAGACTGGTATTCCAATTTTCCTCTCTTTACTGTTCTAGTCTCTCTCTCCCCTCCTCCTTCTCCTTTTTCTGGAAATAATGTAGTTACTTAACTCCAAATCCTCTGTTTTCAGTAAAGTATGTACTGTACTTGGTTGTCAACAGTACCTTGAGTTCCCTAGGTCAGAGATCCTGTTTTACCCTCTCCAGTGAATAAACTTCTCCTTCCCACTTGAGGTGTAGTATAATGTCAGAGAGGCAACTTAGAAATTGCACTGCTTCTCAAAGAGCTTTTACATCTTCCATCTCTAAGCGGTTCTCCACCCTAACCCAAGTTCCAGCGATACCTGCTGCTGCCAGACGTTTTGTTGCATCTGCATTGTATCTTGGGTTGTTTCTTAGCTTTCCCCTTTACCCATACTAGGATTCAGCTTTCTCCAATCTCCTAGCTCAGTTATTGCTCATCCATCTGCTTTCTGGCTTCCAAAATTTTGTTTCTATTGTTTACTCTTATTTTCCCTATCCTTATGAAATTGTCTTTTTTTTTTAATTCCAATGCTAAATTTTAAGAGTTTCAGAAAAGAACAAAATTAGATCTTACCTTGTTCTGGTCCTTATCATCACAGATTGTGGCCCAGTCTCCAATGCCATTGTCCCGTGCATTGTTGTCCACTGCGGTAGCCACATGAGCACTTGAAATGTGGCTAGTGTGGAGATGAATTTTAAATTTTATTTAATTTTAATAAATTACATTTAAATAATCACATGTGGCTGGTAGCTACCATACTGGACAATGCAGGTCCAGTGCTGGTGAAGTAGGAGTTGGAATATACACTCTAGTCAATATATCTACCATAAGGAAAATTTTTTTCCTGTTTTCTTCTCCTTTATTTATTTATTTATTCATTTATATCAGTATGGACACATAGATTCTTATATTATTCAATGGGTTATAATCTATTACTTTTTATTATTTATTTTCATGCTCACGTTGTCCCAGATTTGGCCAGTGGAAACCCCTTCAAAATTTCTTCTGTATCCTCTTAACATGTACCCATTGTTCTTTCTGGATCATTCATTCTAGAACTGGATATTATAGGCTCATGTACTTGCCCTGCCCCAACTCCTGGAATTGTTCACTTCTCCAAGGAACTCTGGTTCCTTTTAGTGGAGGATACTGTTTAGAAACCAAGATCTGGGTGCTTGGTGGGCTCATTGCTACTGGAGCATCACTGCTTCTAGGTCCTTGTAGCTAACAAGGCATTTTAATGCCTAGTGGCTATTGCATTGGACAGTACAGATGTAGATATTTCCATCATTGCAAAAAGAGAAAAGATGGAATTACTAGAATTTAGGAATTCAAAGCCGCCACCCCTACCCCTACCCCAACCCCCATCTCCAGACAGTTGGCACTCTGCCTTCTAGTTTGTAGCTGGCTATTGATGAGAATGCCAGAAGAGGCTGGTGCTGGAGCCCCTGTGCTGCTGGAGGGATGCTTTCTCTCACCCTCTAGGGTCTCCCATTGGCATTACGTAAACCAGAAGCCAGCTGCCAAGGGAGTCTGAGTAATTGAGTTTGCAGACCCTAGACCATGGTTTGTCCACCTCAGCACCATTGACATTTTGGGCCAGTTGGCTATCCTGTGATTTGTAGGATGTTGAGTAACATCCCTGGCTTCTACCCACTTTATGCCGTACACCCCCCACTCCCTGAGTGTTTCCATACATTGCCAGATATTTCCTTGGGCCGGGGTGGGGGGAATGGCCCCTGATTGAGAACCACCTCCTGGACCAGCATTGCAGGGAAGAATATAGAAGGGTAGGCTTGGAGCTGAGAAACAGTAGTAATAAGGCACCTACTTTACTTCAGATGTCCTTGAAATGTGAAGGAAGGGAAGAGAAATTATGTTTATGTGCCTGTAACAGCCCTGCAATAGAGAGAGATTATTATATCCTTTTTTTCTCCTCTCTTTAATTGATGAGGAAAGCAAAGACCAGTTAAGCAATCTCTTTGCAGGTAGGCAGGATTCAGATCTTTGCTGATAAGGTTATTTGTTTACGTGCTCTTAAAGTTTGCTCTTGAATTTTCTAGGTTGGTGTTATTGCCATACTCTTTTTAAGTGTGTGAATTGCTCTTTTGTTTGTTGCCTTTCAAAGTCATTATTGATATATTGTCAATCTGGATGCATTTTCTAGATGGTGCCCTACCAGGGTCATACTAAGAATCATGGCTGGCATGAATACTATATATATATTAAAGCCAGTGTTTTGTTTTTTAGTTTTGAATACTTATATTTAGATACCAATTAATTTCCTGGAGATTTCCTTCAAACTATGCAAGCACTGTCCATTTTCCTCATTTCGTCTTTATGCTTAGTCCTTTCCTTCTGTTTCATACTATTGTGTGTCACTCTCAATGACGCTAAGACATGTCCTCTCTCAAAGGAAATCTCACAAAGATCAGCCTAACCAACTGTTTACGATACGTTTCTTCTTGCATGTCTCATTATCACCTCAAAGCTAACATCTCAAGTTGGGCTCGTACACTTCCTAAACCAGACTGCCTCTTCTCTTCCAGTGCATTCCCTCTCCTTTGTGTTAATTATTCTTAGTCCTCTCCAGAGTTTTATGCCTGCTGTAGGTCCCTTTATTTTAAAATCAGTGAAGGAACTGGAGCAGATGTAAAAATAACATAACAGTTGTAACAAGGTAGGATTTTTGTGGACCTGTTAGATTTTAAAATGGTTAGCCTAGAAAAGAAGAAAAAGCAACTTAATTCTTGTTTTATGCAATATAGTGGGTTTCTTTTTTTTTTTTTTTTTTTTAAAGATTTTATTTATTTTATTTTTTCCCCCCAAAGCCCCAGTAGACAGTTGTATGTCATAGCTGCACATCCTTCCAGTCGCTGTATGTGGGACTCGGCCCCAGGATGGACGGAGAAGTGGTGCCTCGATGCACACCCGGGATCCGAACCCAGGCCACCAGCATTGCAGCGCGCGCACTTAACCACCAAGCCACAGGGCCGGCCCAATAGTGGGTTTCTGAGAGTAGATTTAGAGTAACTGCTCTAGGTGTAGGGAGCATGGAACAAAGGGACTTGAAGTTGTATTTCAGTGTTTTGAAGAGAAGGTACCTCAGGGACTGCTTGGTATGAAGAGTTGTGTCAGGGTGAGGCTAATTGTGGGGTTCTGTTATAACCCTCCCAACCAGAACAGGTCATCTTGTATTGTTTTTATATGTTGCAGGTGTTCCCATAGTTCTCTGTCCCTCAACTCTTCATACTGTACTGTGTGTGTGTGTGTGTGTGTGTGTAAGATCAGCCCTGAGCTAACATCCATGCTAATCCTCGTGTGTGTGTGTGTGTGTGTGTGTGTGTGTGTGTGTGTGTGTGTGTGTAAGATCAGCCCTGAGCTAACATCCATGCTAATCCTCGTGTGTGTGTGTGTGTGTGTGTGTGTGTGTGTGTGTGTGTGTAAGATCAGCCCTGAGCTAACATCCATGCTAATCCTCCTCTTTTTGCTGAGGAAGACCAGCTCTGAGCTAACATCTATAGCCAACCCTCTATCTTTTTTTTTCCCCCCCAAAGCCCCAGTAGATAGTTGTAAGTCATAGCTACACATCCTTCTAGTTGCAGTATGTGGGACGCGGCCTCAGCATGGCTGGAGAAGCGATGCGTTGGTGCGCACCTGGGATCTGAACCCAGGCTGCCAGTAGCGGAGCGCACGCACTTAACCACTAAGCCACGGGGCTGGCCCCTTCATACTGTACTTTAATGCCTTTTTTGCTTAATCTGTATTCCCTATTAAACTTTAAGCACTAAATGGGCACTGTAGGTGCTCAGACATTTTTGTTGATTGAAATGATGTTGTAATGTGTAGGGTAAGTTAATGTGAAATTGTCTCCTAATATTGATCCAGCACAATCTTGTACACTATAATAGAGCTGTCATGTGCCTTACTTGACTGGAAATTTATCACAAATACCTTGCAGACATTTCTACCTCAAATATCATTAAACGGTGTGTTTTCTGCTCACTCCCTATTCATCTTGTGGCACATTGATGATTTCCAGTTTTCTTCCCCTTTCCCTCAAACAGTTGCAGAAAATCAGTTTAAAAGTGTTTAAACCATGGGTCAGGAAGTTCCAGGGTGGGGAATACCGGTAAGTATGTTTCACCTTTTAGTTGGAAATGGCATTCTTCTCTCTCACAAATATATGTAGTCTGCCTTTCCAGGCAAGAAGTTCCCTACTGCTATTTGTACTTTATTGGCCATATGATGGGAATGCCTTCCCGTCATATCCCAATTATATGATGGGAAGGCATTCTAAACAGCATCTTGACCCTGTTGTCACTGCCCAGTAGTACAGTCTTCATTATTTCCTGTGAGTTGTCTAGCATGCCCAGATCATATACTGTGCTTAGGAGAAGTCATTCTGTGAACTCTTAGCTTGAAACTCAGTGACTAGTTTATACTTTAGCAGGAATTAATAAGTATGGGATATAGAATCCAATTCAGGGGCCAAAAAAAGGCAGTTTTATTCTATAGTTTCACTAAGGCAACTATTTCACCCGTTTATACCTCAGCATAAAACCAGCCATCCTGTCGCCAAAAGTCATCTTCCATACTACTTTACAAGTTGAGACGGGATGGGGAGTTTGTCTATGTGGGGTTTGCTTTTCTTTTCCTTCTTCTTCTTCTTCTCTTTTTTTTTTTTTTGAGAAAGATTGGCCGTGTGCTAACATCTGTTGCCAATCTTCTTCTTTTTTTTTCTCTCCCCAAAGCCCCAGTACATAGTCGTATATCATAGTTGTAGAGTTGGAGCTCTTCTGTGTGGGACATCACCTCAGCATGGCTTGATTTGCAGTGACTAGGTCCGCGCCCAGGATCTGAACCAGCAAACCCCAGGCCCCCGAAGCGGAATGCGCAAACTTAACCACTATGCCACTGGGCCAGCTCTTGCTTTTTTTTTTTTTTAATGAAACATTTTAAACGTATAGAAAGAAATAAGTCTTTGCAGATACAGGCGAATCCCACTTTGTATCCTTTCTTGATTTTATTCTCTTTTCTTCCTTTTCTCTCTACCTCCCAGAGGTCATCACTTATTGCAGTTGGTGTGTATCCTTCCCGTCCACATTTCAATATGCTTTCCACATATGTGTGTCTATAAACAATTATAAAGTACTGTGTTGCGTATTTGAAATTTACATAAGTGGTTCCATATAGTATATATCCTTTTACAGCTTGTTTTTGTGGGGACTTACACATGTTGGTATGTGTAAGTCTGGTAGTTCATTGGAGCTCCGTGTTCTGGTATTTCATTTATGATTATGTCATGTGTCATAGGTTGTTGATTCTGAAGATATATGTATGCCAGATTTCCTTATATGTTTGAAAAGCCTAAAAATGAAAAATAAATTATAAATTTGAGTCATATTGATATTCTGCTGTGATTTGAAAGTGAGGCCAGACATATTTCTAGCTTACTGAAATTTTACATAAAGGAGATGGTAATGTTTTTAAACATTTACCAGTGTAGGACATGGATTTTCAAAAAGTTGAGAGAATACTACTCTAGAGCAAGAACTTACAAAATAGTGACTTTAGGTAGAACTGTGTTTGATTGATTATCACCTCTGGAAATAAATAAATATCCATAAGCACCTGCCTCAAAAGTAATTCTTCAACCTCTGAGTTTCATTTTAGAGAAGGTTTGGATCCCAGGCACGGACCTATGCACTGCTTGTCAAGCCATGCTATGGCAGGCGTCCCACATATAAAGTAGAGAAAGATGGGCACAGATGTTAGCCTGGGGCCAATCTTCCTCAGCAAAAAGAGGAGGATTGGTAACAGATATTAGCTCAGGGCTAATCTTCCTCACCCAAAAAAAAAAAATACTTCAGTACGTAACCCGTTCCTCTTAATCACTGGTTTGCCACTTAATGGCGGTGTGCCTTTGGAGCAAGTTACTTAGTGCCTCTGTGCCTCAGTTTATTCATCTGTAAAGAACTACAGTTAGGTGACTAAGCCCTTAGCAGATGCCTGGGGCATCAAGGTCAGTTAAACACTAATTGGTTACTGAGGGGACATTGCTGGGTAGAGATGAGCTGAGGGAGATTCTCTTATGTCATGTTATACCTTTTTACGTGTTTTAATTTTTCAGACCGGCCCCTACAGGTTTGAAATTTAATGTATTTTTTATTAGTATTCTCCTTTATAAGTCTCTGCAAAATGTTCATGTTATCACTAGCTATTTTTATAAAAATTATCACTTTCTCTTAAGTTTATTTGTCTTTTGGGAGGGCTGGAGTTCTCTGCCTTACCTCATAGACCTGCCTGCAGGGTCTTCAAAACAGAGCAGTAGTTTCTGTGCAGTGTGCATTGTCTAAAGCAGCTAAACTGAATTGCACAAATATATGAACACTTTGGGTTTTTAGTTTTAGTTTTTACATATAAAATTGTTAACACAAAACCATGGCTGACAAAAACCTGTTTCCCAATGACAACCCCATCGTTTGTTACAGCTGGCCACCAGGCTCTCCTGGGCTGATGCTGCTAAGTGATGGCTGATGCCTGAACGTATTTGGTGCAACATTTTCACCCACTTAACTTTCTTTTCTCCTATGGGAGACAAGCACCTGTTGTTCAGTCCCTTCTTTCTACTTGCGTCGTTCAGTCATTCTCACATCAAGAAGTCTATCATAGACACACATTAGACCCTTTTTCTTTTCTCTCTTTTTGAACTCTTATCTAATTACTCCAGGAAAATGTCCCCTTCTCTTTTCATTCGCTTCATTCATTCAACAGATATTCATCGAATTCCTGCTTTGTCCCAGGCACTCCTTACACACCTCCTCTTCCTTCGTTTGATGTGTGAGTCAGAAAACAGCTCTAATCATGGCTGAGTGTAATAGTATATTGAGTAATATAGAAGCTTCTCTATTTCCAGATAAGAGCTTCTGAAAGGCTGTTCCTAAGCTCACTCATGAGCAAGTCCATTGTTACTAAGATAGGTTTCTGTTTGCAGGCCAAGGATGCATTTCCACTAAATAAGAGCATAAACTAGTCCTTTAAAACCAAGCACACCATGGGCCGGCCCCGTGGCTTAGCGGTTAAGTGTGCGCGCTCCGCTGCTGGCGGCTCGGGTTCGGATCCCGGGCGCGCACCGACGCACCGCTTCTCCGGCCATGCTGAGGCCGCGTCCCACATACATCAACTAGAAGGATGTGCAGCTGTGACGTACAACTATCTACTGGGGCTTTGGGGGGAAAATAAATAAATAAAATCTTTTAAAAAATAAATAAATAAATAAAAATAAAACCAAGCACACCAATCAGTTGTTCCAAAATGGACCAACTTCCTCTACGCCAAAAACTTTTAGAGATAAATTAAACTTCCCTCTGACAAAATGCATAAGGAACTCCTTAAATATAATGTCCAAGCCTACCTTTCTATCTACTTTGTGGGGCAAATTTGAACTGGCTTTGAATCATCCATAGCCATGAAAGAAGTATTATTATACTTCCCAACTACCTCATGACTTTATTGTGAAGATTAATAAAGTAACATATGTAAGTTGTCTGGCACACAATAAATGATGATGGAAGTTGCTCCTGATAAGCACTCGAGTATAAGCTCTATGTGGCAAAGATTTTTATTCACTGCTGTATCCTGGCACATAGATACTCAACAAATAATGAAAGGATACATGGATGCTCCTTATTGTCACATATCACAAAACTTGTAGAATTCCACCTCAAAACAATACAGTAAAAGTAAAAAAGCTAGTCCCACTACAGAAAGAGTTGTTTTAAATTGCCAGGTAAACGTATCACAGTTTCAAGCCTGTGTACTGAGTGTGAAGAGCGCACATACCACAGAACCTACTTCCTAAGCTTTTCTCTGTTTCCTCTACTCTGATGTTCCTCTCGGTCACCTCCTTCTCTCTCTGCTGAATCTTCCCCTCCTCCAGCTGTATACCCTCTTTCTCTGTCCCTGGAATCTCTTTAACTATAGGTCTTTTCTTTTTTTTTTTTCCCCCCAAAGCCCCAGTAGATAGTTGTATGTCATAGCTGCACATCCTTCTAGCTGCTGTATGTGGGACGCGGCCTCAGCATGGCCGGAGAAGCGGTGCGTCGATGCGCGCCTGGGATCCGAACCCGGGCCGCCAGTGACGGAGCGCGCACACTCAACCGCTAAGCCACGGGGCGGCCCCTTTAGGTCTTTTCTTGAATGGTATGTTTGTGCGGGTCTCTACCCAATTTTCTCCTCTTGAATCTCTCCCTTAACCACATGGCATAAATTCTTAAAAATAAACGTGTATAGAGTTACATGTATATTTAATAGACTTTTTTTGGGTTCTATTCCTAATTCTAAAAATAATTAAGTAGAGCTCTTTTTTTGTTTTTTTAAGAAACAAACACTAGAGTTACTTCACCTTTGCAAGGCGTGATTGTATTTCTTCTATGATTCTTTAACAGAAGGAGGAAAAGCTTTCTACTCCTGGTCTAGGCTCCTCGCTTGTGAAGCATTATAAAATTTGTCTTAGATTCCTTCCTCCAGCAGTTTTGGTCCTGGAAATGTCCTTTGATCATCTTCTTTAATTCTGCCTACTTCTGCTTTTCACTGAGTTACTGTAGTTCATTTCTTTTGTGTGTGTGTGAGGGGAAGATCAGCCCTGAGCTAACGTCTGCCAAACCTCCTCTTTTTTTTTTTTTTTTTTTTTTTTTGCTGAGGAAGCCCGGCCCTGGGCTAACATTCATGCCCATCTTCCTCCACTTTATATGGGATGCCACCACAGCATGGCTTGACAAGCAGTGCGTCGGTGCGCGCCCAGGATCCGAACCAGCGAGCCCTGGGCCGCCTCAGCAGAGCGCGCGCACTTAACTGCTTGCGCCACCAGGCCAGCCCCTGTAGTTCGTTTCTTTAATTGCTTTCGTGTTCATCTGAGATATTCTTCAAAGGGTTGCATGATTTTTTCAACCATGTAAATGCAAAGAGCCTCTTCTTGGGAATTGTCCTTATCATTGTCAAGTTATTTTAGTGGCACAGTTCTCTGTGCAGTTCTCAGTATTAAATTATTGTATAACACATATAATACACATACACTCTTTTTAAAAATGTCACACTTCATTAGAGATGCATGTGCCCTGAAGAGATAATACTTAGACATTTCTCTGAGGTAAAAAGAGGGCCTTCTCCCCAAATTACATGGCACCTAGAAGTAAAACTATATTGTCAGTGGCAAATGCTGTGTAATCCCAGACCTTCAAATTCCAGGGGGGTCGACTTCCTGTTGCATTCTTTTTCACTTTGTTTTTTGATGGATAACTTGCCTTTTATTGACCTTTCCTTCCCACCAGCTCGCTATTCCCCACCCAAAAATTCATTCAAATCAAAAGAAAAAGCTCTACCAACCTTTAGGTTTTTCCTCTTTAAAAAGCTGTAAATAAGTGAATAAATAGACCTCTTTGTTTCATTTTTAAAAATTAAGAAAGAAAAGACTTTTTAAATATTTCAGTGGCTTTTTAAACATCTGTTGCCACTACAGGGCATTCTTTCCTTTGATTTTAGTTCATAGCTTTTATGTATTTGTTTTACACAACTGCTAACTACAAGGGTAAATGTTGAGAATATGAATGCGTTCAGATATACCTTTTACAGCTAGGAGTTGTCAGATGTACACCATTCTTGTCGTTTAAGTTTAACCTGTGCCAGTGTCAGCATTTAGGTTAAACTATATTTCCTAGCATTTTTCTTTATCTTGTTAGGTGAGCTTGATCAAATAGGGAATCACAAATATCCCATCTTAACTTTATGATGTAGCTTGTGCTAGTTATTTTACAAACTAGTGATTGTCTGAATTTATTTACGACACAGAATGGCTCAAGCTAGATTATTCAAGGATGAGTTGCATATTTTATTATTCGGTTAACTCTGGTTTTGCAGTGTGTATATAATATAGGGTAAATGGAACCTAAACATTCTGTTAATCCAGTAGATCTCAGTGCTGTCAAACACATAGTTGTTCTCCATCTCCAGCCTTGTCTCTCAAAGTGACATTTTGTTTGACAGTATTTGAACTCTTCTTTCTGTTATGACATGATACTTTTCTATGGGAACTTGAATTCTTTTTTCTTTTTTTTTTTTTTTTGCTGAGGAAGACTCACCCTGAGCTAATATCTGTTGCCAGTCTTCCTCTTTTTTCTTTTTTTTTTCTTTTTTCTGGAGGAAGATTAGCCCTGAGCTAACATTTGTGCCAGTCTTCCTCTATTTTGTATGTGGGTCACTGCCACAGCATGGCTGACAGTGGTGTAGGTCTGTACCCAGGATCCAAACCTGTGCACCCGGGCTGCCAAAACGGAGCATTGCCAACCTTAATTACTACGCCACGGGGCCAGCCCCAAATTCTTAATGTCTTAAATATAGCTTATTGATATCTCATCAGAAGCAGCTCCATTCTTCCTATCAAGGAATTGCTGATTTTACATATGCCACATATATGTTCTGTTTCAGATTTTCCTGAGCCTTCCGGTACCAGGTAGAACCACTGTTGTCAGCCAAGGGACTGTGCAGCAAAGAGCTAATTTATTCTGATAGGAACGTAGATTACGTAGTTGACACTAAGGGAGCAACTTTCGTTAGTCTGTATTATAAAAATGAATTCTGACAGATATACTTAGAAGGGAATCTGTTTTGAGTGGGAAATCTCGGGTCCTTTTGAAAGCTAAATGAGATTCTAAGTGGGAGTAGGGGAAGACGGGGGATTGCTATTGAAAAACTGCGGCAAAGCCTTTGCGTGCCTCTGTGCTTTCATTTAGAGACTTAGAGCTACTTTCAAGTCAGAGGTGGTATGGAATCTTCTATAAAGTTAGAAATTGACTTAAGTTTATGACAACTAATTAGAAGTTTCTAAGGGCAGCACTATTACAATGAGAAGGGATAGCAGGCTCTATGGAAAACTATATGTTATAAAACATTTTTACTTCCCTGCCTTCTGATTCATAGTATACTGATCACAAAAAAAATCCTCTATAGCATACTTACCACCTTAGATCATTATAAAGTGAGTCTTATGTGTAAGAAATCCTGCTGAGAACTTTACCTGACGTAACGTTTGATGGTATGACTTAAATATATATTTGTGTTTGAAATAATGACCTTGAATCATAAAAGTTGTTAAATGTCTTTTAGTGTTTAAGAAGTTACAAAAACATAGATTTTAGAAATTATTTCATCAAAAATAGTTAATTTTTTTTTTTAAATCTATTTCTTAAAGAGCTATCGGTTACTGAACTCCAGCTGGGTTGTAGGTGAAGCCTGACACCACCCCTACCCTCTGCCCTTAGGAGAGCCGTGGGCATTAAGATTTAGATAGCTTTGAATTAAATTCTACTCTCAGAAGAGTAAAACAGGCAAGGGACAAGCATCATCAGCATCTTTTACTGCAAATGATAGTGTTTGGCAATCTTGCCATCCACAGTCGCCTTAAACTTTGTTCATTCATACTAGTCAGTAGGCATCCCCACCATAGAAAGAAAAACAGGCCTACAGAGTAATGTCAGATGCGACACACCAAAAAGTTAATGTTCAAAGCTGGATATACCTTTCTGGCACTTTTTTAGCACAATTCACACTACATTTGTTTGGCAAAGTTATTATACCCAGTTACATTAAACTTTGATTTGTGAATCTAAATAGGTGTTTATACCTCTTTTCAAAGTTATGCTTAAAGCATTGTCACACTTGGAAGCTTTTTTTTTCTCATTTCAAAAATTTTTTAATTGCGGTAACATTGATTTATAACGTTATATAAATTTCAGGTGTACATCATGTTTCAACTTCTGTGTAGACTGCATCGTGTTCACCACCAAAAGTCTAGTTGCCATCAGTCACCGTATACATGTGCCCCTTTACCCCTTTCACCCTCCCCCCACCCCCTTCCCCTTTGATAACCACCACTCTGTTCTCTATATCTGTGTGTTTGTTTGTTTATCTTCCACATATGAATGAAGTCATACAGTAATTGTCTTTCTCTGACTTATTTCACTTAGCATAATACCCTTAAGGTCCATCCGCATTGTCGCAAATGGCAAGATTTCATCTTTTTTTATGGCTGAGTAGTATTCCATTGTGTGTGTGTGTGTGTGTGTGTGTGTGTGTGTGTGTGTGTGTGTCTTCTTTATCCATTCATCTGTCAATTTGCACTTAGGTTATTGGAAGCTATTTTGAATAAGCAAATCTTGAAGTAGCTTGTCTTTTTGCTCAAATATCTTTTCTGTGAAGCTTTCTTTGCCCATACTATTTATCCTTCTCTGCCTTATTTTTCTCCATAGCATTTATCTTCTAACTTGCTTTATAACTTGGTTTGTTTTTATGCCTGTCTTTACCCACTAAAATGTTAGCTTCATGGGACAAAGCTTTGTCTGTTTTGTTCATTGCTGTATCCCCAGCACCTAGAACATAGTAGGCACTGAATCAATATTTATTGCATTTGCCGAAAAATTCTCGGCTTGATGCCATCATTTGGCAATCAGTGTCACTTGGTGGGATCACAGTACAACTTTGAAAATCTCAATGATCTTGAAAGATATTTAGAAGATGAATTTGAAAGATTGCTTATAGTATTATTGACATCGAATTATATACCAGAAAACATGATAACATAATCTCACTGCATCTGAATGAAATAATATTAGCACCCTAAAATTTAAGACTTTTGTCTTTTTTTCTCACTTGATTCTCACAGCACACTTGATAGATGAAGAAATTGAGCAGATGACAGTAAGTGATTTACCTAAGAGCTCATTGTTAAGGACTAAGTAATAACAGGAATCCCATGTTCTTTTTAAAATAAGAATGTATGCATGCAACAAACATTTATTGAGAATCTGCAATTTGCCAAAAAAACTTAGCTAGTTTTCCACCTTGAACTGATAGCTCAAGGGTTGTTATAAACAATCCCAGCTTTGTTTTTTTGTTTTTATTTTTTTGATTGGAGGGGGAGGAGATTTTTTGAAAATTCAGTGGATATATGAGAACATTTCTCAAGTGTAAGGAAAAGAAGAATGGTACTACAAGTCCCTCCATCAGATCTAAAAGAATGATCTCTGAGGGCTCCAAGCTCTCCAGAGGGAACCACTGACCAAAATTTTGTTTATCATTCCTTTGTTTTCCTTTTATAGTTTACTACATGTTTGATTTCCTAAACTAGATATTGTTTTTGAACTCTTTCTTTCACTCATCTGAGATTCTTAGAAGTCTTTACCTGTGGCTATGATTCATTTTTTTTTAATTCATTCTGTAACAGATTGTTGATGGGCCTCTGGGTTTTTAACGGCCTTTTCTTTTTCAGTTGCGTAACCTGCTGTGAATATTTTTCTACATTCTTCTGGTGCACATGGACAAAAGATTCCACAAGGAATATATCTGAGTGAAATTGCAGAGGCACAGAAATTGCACGTTTAACTTGACTAGAATATGAACAAAATTTGCAAAGTGGTTGTATTGACGTATGTTCCACCCAGTAGAGCAGAAGTGTTTCTGTTGCTCCTTATCTTCACTAGCACTTGATATCAGACTTCTAGGTTTTTGCCAAATTGGTAGATATAAAATGATAACTCATGATGGTTTTATTTGCTCTTCTTTGATGACTAATGAGATTGAACAACTTTTCATATATTTTTTGGCCATTTTTGTTTGTTCTTAGTAGTGCCCATTGAAGTCTTTGCCCATTTTTCTATTGAATGTTGGTCATTTTCTTACTGCTATGTGAGAGTTCTTTTTTTTTTTTTTTTTTAAGATTTTATTTATTTATTTTATTTCCCCCCAAAGCCCCAGTACATAGTTGTATGTCATAGCTGCACATCCTTCTAGTTGCTGTATGCGGGACGCGGCCTCAGCATGGCCGGAGAAGTGGTGCGTCAGTGCACGCCCAGGATCCGAACCCGGGCCACCAGCAGCGGAGCGCGCGCACTTAACCGCTAAGCCACGGGGCCGGCCCGTATGTGAGAGTTCTTAATGTATTCTGAATACCAAACTTTTGTCTGTCCTGTGTGTTGCACATATCACCTGTTTCTGGGACTTTTCCGTCACTCTAGGGTGTTAAAAGTTAAAGAAAAATCTTAATTTTAATGTAGTTGAATTTATCTCTTTATGATTTGGACCGTGTCTGTGTGTGTGTGTGTATGTGTATGTGTGTGATTTGAGAAATTGTTTCCTATTCTGAGTTCATAAAAATATTGCCCTATATTATCTTCCAGAGGTTTTTTTTTTTCGTTTTCCTTTCACATTTTTCTTTAAACTATCTGAAATTGATTTGTGTGTGGGATCTGGGGAAGAGATCCAATTTTATTTTCTCCACATACAGATAATCACCTGTCCTCGCAACATTTATTGTCTACTCCCTCCTTTTGCTGCTGATCTCTAGTGATCTTGCTGTCGTAAAACAGATTTCAACATGTGTGCATCTGTTTCTGGGCTTTCTATTCTGTTCCATAGGTCAGTTTGTCTCTATGCCAATACCATTCTATCTTAATAACTATGACTTTATAACAGCTCTTGATATGTTAAGCAAATCTCTCCATCTTGTTTTTCTTAAGGAATATCTTGGCTATTTTGGGCACTTTGCAACTTGCATAAAAATTTGAGTCAGCTTATCATGTTCCACAAAAAATTCTCTTATTATGTTGAACCTTCTACTTCATGAACCTGGTATTTTTATTTTTTAAAGTCCTTTAATGTCTTCGAATACATTTTCACTGATTTGCTTCGTGAAGGGCTGTCTATCTTTGGTTAGATTTATCCATAAGCACTTCTTAAAAATGCTCTTGCAAATGGCATAATTTTTTTATTGTGGTAAAACATATATAACATCTGTTGTTTTATGCATGTACAATTCAGTGACATTAAGTACATTCAGTTTGTTGTACAACCATCACCACTATTCATCTTCAGAACTTTTCCATTAGCCCAAATTGCAACTCTGTACTCATTAAACAATACTCCCCATTTCTCTTTCCACCCAACCCCTGGTAACCACTGTTGTACTTCTTTTCCTATGAATTTGATTAATCTAAGTACCTCATAAGTGGAATCATAGATGGTGTATTTTTTAATTATACATTTTTCTGTCTTTTTTGGAGTGAAGAAATACAAACAATATTTTATTAAATTGGTTTTTGTACTTAGCAACCTTGCTTAAAATACTGAATTCTAATAATTTAGCTGTATTTGGGTTTCCTATGTAAACAAGCATATCACGTGTGAATAGAAGGCTTTTTCTACTATTAAGCCTGCCCATCGAGTTTTAAATTTTAATTTGTTATTTTTTTGTTTCTAGACGTTGTTTGGTTCATTTTCATATCTGTTGGTTGCCCCTTTCAAGCTTTTATTTCTTTTAACCTATCAAGTATTGTTATTTGATATCCAATTCTGATATAAGCTCGTTGCCAGTCTGATTCTGCTGTCTGTTTCTGCTACTTCTTTCTGGTGGTGCTTTGTTTTTTTGTGTGTGTTTTGTGTTTGAACTCTCAATTCTTCGAAGTTGATTTCTGCCAGATGCTTGGTGGCGATGCTAATTTAGGACCACTTTAAATTATTGACCCAAGGTTTTTGGAACCATTTGGTAGTCTGAATTTGGGCTATCCACCTATAAGAGGGCTGAGCTGGTTTGTGGTTATGACTTTTGAGGGTTTATTGTTGTTGTTTTGTGCCAGGGGGAGGGGGAATTTCACCAAGGCAAGTTTTGTGATCCCCTAGGGAGGATTTCTAGCTCACTCATACATTGAGGGTCTCAGCTGTATGAGGAACTGTCTGTTAGACCTTGATCTTTGCTCCCTGTGCTTTGTCCTGCAGTGCTGTGAAAATCGAAGCTCAGATTTTTACCTGCTTTGGCAAATGCCTACTCCCTTTAGTGATTCCAGTTACCAGTTCCTCTTTCACTTGGTTTTTACCCTCTTGCTAGCTCATGGAGGCATTTAAAAAGTTGTTTTTACATTATATCAAACATTTTAAATTATTTTCATTAGTGTAAATCAGGATAACAAATCCACCATATTGTTGGAAATTCCTATATCATTTTACTCTGTCATTTCTGGGAATTTGGAGAGGAAATATGGGATTAAATAAGCATCTTAAATTTATGAAAATGAAATAGAGAGTCCCTTTTACAGCTGCTAATTAATGATGTCTCTTTTTTTGTAGGTGTCAGCTGTGATGCATGTTTAAAAGGAAATTTTCGAGGTCGCAGATATAAGTGTTTAATTTGCTACGATTACGATCTTTGTGCATCTTGTTATGAAAGTGGTGCAACAACAACAAGGCATACAACTGACCACCCAATGCAGTGCATATTAACAAGGGTAGATTTTGGTACGTATTTAATTAAAACTTTAATGGATTATCATTTAGAAGTGTGTGTGTGTGTGTGAAGAAGTAAAGGCAGAATGTTCTAAAACTATCCCCAATAGCATACGTGAGGCTCCAAATTCATTAAAAATAAAATGAATCTTATTTTTGTATTCTAGGTAATTCTCTAAATCATAGTTTACTTCTTTATGAAAGCCACTCAGAAATATATGCAGCTGACAAGGTGTGAAATGGAAGAATGCCTCAGTTAAGAAGCAATAAAGTGAAACTGACTATTCTTGCTAACAGTACACAAGTGTTCTTGCTCTAGTTATCAGAAAGCAGATTATTTCTACAATTGATTAGAAGACATTGTCAGTCCGTAAGAAAAGCTATAAATGTTTCATGCTGTAATTTCTTACCTAGTCAGCACTTGTTATTATCTGTCTTTTTGACTGTATCCATTCTAGTGAGTGTGAAGTGATACCACATGTGGTTTTGATATGCATTTCTCTGATGGCTAATGATGTTGAGCCTCTTTTGTTGTGCTTATTGGCCATTTGTACATATATCTACTTTGGAGAAATGTCTATTCACATCCTTTGCCCATTATTTTAATTGGATAGTATGTCTTTTTATTATTGAATTTTAATAGTTCTTTGTGTATTCTATATACAAGTTCCTTATCAAATAGATGATTTGCAGAAATTTTCTCCCATTCTGTGGGGTGTCTTTTTACTTTCTTTCTTTTTTTTTTTTTTTGTGAGGAAGATCAGCCCTGAGCTAACATCCATGCTAATCATCATCTTTTTGCTGAGGAAGACCGGCTCTGAACTAACATCTATTGCCAATCCTCCTCCCTTTTTTTTCCCCAAAGCCCCAGTAGATAGTTACATGTCATAGTTGCACATCCTTCTAGTTCCTGTATGTGGGATGCGGCCTCAGCATGGCCGGAGAAGCGGTGCGGGCCCGGGATCCGAACCTGGGCCGCCAGTAGCAGAGCGTGTGCACTTAACCGCTAAGCCACGGGGCCGGCCCCTCTTTTTACTTTCTTGATGGTGTGTTTTGAAGCACAAAAGTTTTAATTTTGATGATGTCCATTTTATCTATTTTTTTCCTTTTGTTGTGCTTTTGGTGTCATATCTAGGAAACATTGCCTAATCCAAGATCATGAAGATTTAAACCTATGTTTTCTTCTAAGAGTTTATTATAGTTTTAGCTTTTATGTGTAGATCTCTGATCCACTTGAGTTAATTTTTGTATATGGAATGAGGTAGACGTCCACCTTCATTCTTTTGCATATGGTTATCCACTTGTCCCAGCATCAACTGTTGAAAAGACTATTCTTTACCCAGTGAATTGTCTTGAATGAAAATCAGTTGACCAGGGGGCGATGTTGGTCAAAGGGTAGAAAGTTTTGTTACACAAGATGAATTAAGTTCTAGAGATCCAATGTACAGCATAGTGGCCATAGTTAACAATATTGTATACTTGAAATTTTCAAAGAGGATAATCTTAAATTAAATCTTCTCACTGCACACACACACACTCTCACACACACAATGGTAGCTATGTAGAAGTCATAGATATGTTAATTAGCTTGATTGTAATAATCTTTTTACAGTGGATACATATGTCAAAACATCAAGTTGTATACCATAAATATATACAATTTTTATATACCAAAAATAATAAAGTTGTTTAAAAAGAAAAGTCAGTTGACTATAAATTTGACCATTTATTTCTGGGCTCTCAATCTATTCCATTGTTTTATATGTCTATCTTTATGCCATTACCACACTGCCTTGATTACTGTGGCTTTGTAGTAAGCTTTGAAACTGAGAAATGTGAGTCTTCCAACTTTGTTCTTTTTCAAGATTATTTTGAGTATTCTAGATCCTTTGAGTTTCTGTGTGAATTTTAGAATCAGCCTGTTAAATATCTGCAAAGAAGCCAACTGGGATTTTGATAGGGATTGTTTTGAATCTGTAGATCAGCTTGGAGAGTAACAATATTAAGTCTGCCAATCCATGAACATGGGATGTCTTTCCATTTATTTAGGTCATCTTTAATTTTGTAGTTATCAGAAGGTAAGTTTTATACTTTTATCATTAAGTGTGTTCTTAAGTATTTTATTCTTTTTGCTGTTATAAATGGAATTTTTATTTTATTTTTTGATTGTGCACTGCAAGTGTATAGAAAACCAGTTGGTTTTTGTATATAGATATTATATCCTGTGATGTTGGTGAACTCGTTTATTAGTTCTAATATTTCTTAGGGTATTCTTTAGGATTTTCTATGTACGAGGTCATGTCATCTGCTAATAGAGAGTTTTACTTCTTCCTTTCCATCGGGATGCCTTTCATTTCGTTTTCTTGCCTGTTTACTCTGGTTATATCCCCCTAGTAAAATATTGAATAGAAATGGCAAAAGGGGACATTCTTGTCTTGTTTCTGGTCTTAGGGAGAAAGCATCCATTCTCTCACCAGTAAGTATGGTGTTAGCTATGGGTTTTTTGTAGATGCCTTTTATAAGGTGAGGAAGTTCTATTCTTTTTTATATATTTATCCCCACCTACCCTAAATCTGGCAAGTCTTAGGCACATAATAAATGGTCAATATATATGTAATGGGTAAATATTTAAGATATTTAAATATTAAGATAGTTAAGCTTAAATCTCCCTAAAAATGAATGTGAACAAATCTATCGGGTAGTGGACACTTTCTTCCTTTCTCTCTTCTCACAAAATTGATTATATCATCTTAAATTAGACATTTTTTCATGTTAAGTAATGAGATAATTCTTTGTAGTAAAGTGGTATAATATACTAAATATACTTCAATTGCATTTCCTTTTGTGCTACTAGTGGAGAAAAATAGACTTATTCCTTTAGATGTACTAATGAGGCAAACAGATTGTTCCCACAGACTCTTACTAATTGGTCATTCTTCAGTAACCAAGTTGGGGAGAATGTGTTGTGGGAGTACCCCATTCACGTTAGCATTTACAATAACTGAATGTTTGGGGTCTTTTCTGCTGTAAGAATAGTATGTTCTGTAGACAAATAGCTGCATCTGAAAGTTGGCATATTGATCATGGTCATCTGTTCTTTCCCTCTGAGTACTTGTCTTTTTTTGTTTGTTTGTTTGTTTGGTGAGGAAGATCAGCCATGAGCTAACATCCGATGCCAGTCCTCTTCTTTTTTTGCTGAGGAAGATTGGCCCTGGGCTAACATCTGTCCCCATCTTCCTCTACTTTATATGGGACGCCGCCACAGCATGGCTTGACAAGTCGGTGCACGCTCGGGATCCAAACCTGTGAACCCCGGGCTACCGAAGCGGAGCTCGTGCGCTTAACCACTAGGCCACCAGGCCGGCCCCACTTGTGTTCTTGTATATGATACACGCTACTAATTCTTTGTATGGTCACTGGTGTTGCCACAGTATACACAGAGATAAAGAAAAAATAAATTACAATAAAATTAGAACCAGATTTGAAATAATAGATGCTTCCAAATTAAATGAAGGGCTGAAAAGCTGTTTGCTTTGTTTTTCTCTTAGGCTATAGTAGCTATATGGAGAAGGAATTTTAGAGGGTGTCATGGAGTCCCTGGGAGCATACGCATGATTCAGATGTAAACAGAGAGGTACTTAAGCACTCTTGAAAGAGTGAGGTTGTTGGTGGAGATTTCAGGCACACTTTTTTTTTTTTTACCTGATTGTACCATAGCATTACATTTTTTATGTTTAAAAAACTCACAATAATATTTCTCAATAGAATTCCACTTCATTTTTCAGATTTGTACTATGGTGGGGAAGCTTTCTCTGTAGAGCAGCCACAGTCTTTTACTTGTCCCTATTGTGGAAAAATGGGCTATACGGAGACATCTCTTCAGGAACATGTTACTTCTGAACACGCAGAAACATCAACAGAAGTGGTAAGTGAAGCAGCCTTGTGAATAAAATGATGTCATAAAGTACATTATTTCTGACATAAATAGAGCTAGGTCATTATTATCTACCTCCTGCTAAGTGTACTGATACTGTTTGCATATTAATCATTAAAGTTATCTTTTAACAACAAATTTTACACATCCTAGGAGGCTGCATGTGTGCAAGATAATGCCCCTCATTTGTCCATAGGAGGCTTTCTTGCCCTGTTGCTAAAAGCACAGTATGGAATCTTGACCAAATTCAGGAGCCCTTCAGTAAATGCATTGTGGGAAGTTTAAAAGCACCCCAGCCTGCAACATGTCTTTTTTTTATAGTATTCTTGCTATCTGCTTAAAATTTTTCTTCTATAAGGAAACCTTCACGAGGAAATTTAAAAATCTTTTGTCATGTGTTAAGTAATAATCCATTGTCACGTCTTATTGTAATATTCACTGACATTACTTAGTTTTCATTAGATCAAATCTCTTCCTTCATAGGTCAAAGCTCTGAGGTCCCTAGAAGTTCCTCCTACTCTGATCTTTTCCAGTGGCTAAACACCACGGACCCAGAATAATACACAAAGTCTTGCCTTGAAACGTTTTTGGATATTTTACTTGACGTCTGAGTCAGCACACATCCAACTTCAAGAAATGATAAAGTGTACCCAAAAGAGTTCCCTTCCCAAACCCTTTACCATAGGTAATAGTAGATAAAGTGAGATGAGAGATTGAACTGTAGTTACGGAATTTGGAGAATTTTGGCACAAGTAATTGCATATTGCATCAACTAATAAGCCCCTAAAATGTGCTAAAAAAAAAAAATTAACTGAAACTCAAGAGAGATAAAATAGTGTGTCCAAGGACATAAAGCTAGTAAGGGGCAGGGCCAGGTGTATGAAC
Organism: Ceratotherium simum simum; assembly: GCF_057802395.1. NCBI lineage: Eukaryota > Metazoa > Chordata > Mammalia > Perissodactyla > Rhinocerotidae > Ceratotherium > Ceratotherium simum. The sequence continues at coordinate 2,707,489 of NC_141910.1, read as the reverse complement.
TCAGCCAGAGTCCCTCTGGGTCGTAGTGTCCCTACTTAACCACTTTTCTGTTCTGTCTCCACTACAGTTCTGCTGGTACAGCTATGAGTAACACAGATTCACTTTCATTCCCACTTACATTGCTAGTTCGATGCTTAAAGTTGTTATAAGATTTATAGTTCACACAGTTGGTAAATTTGCATTATGTAGTCCTCAAGCCAAACTTTACTATCTAGTGGCTCAGAAATGCTCCCATCTTGCATCTTGGGGAGCTTCGGAACACTATTGTCACGTTTTACTACTGTTCTTAATTCGTTCTTTTTTTATCCTGTAAAGATGACTTTGCTTCCTTTTGATACAGTCCCACATACTTGTATGAAGAATGCTGACTTGATTGCATCTCCATCCTGGTTGTTGTGGAAAACTTGGAATAATTTCTCTTTGATTTAATTTCTGTTAAGTTTGGGTGCTTTGTTTACAATAAGGTACAATAAGGAGGGGTTTCCCTTATTGTAAATTAGGCTTTCTTAAAATCATTATTTTCCAATTGGCCCTAGTGTATACTTACATCACCCCACTGGGGCAGGACAACTACTCAGTTTTCCATATCCAAAACTGGAGAATCCAGTGGAAATCTAAGTCCTTTCCATGAATGAAAAGCTAATTATTCATTTTTTAAAATAAGAATCAACCCCCGGCAGGCTTGCCTTTGTTTTTTTCCGAAAGTAAATACTCACAATTTGTTTACACACCTCTATACCTGATACCGAGTTGAAGAATTCACTACTCACCATCTACAGATGGTTTTGTGATCTGTTTCTTATAAGTTGTGTTCAGTTATGTGCATTCATTAAGTTGAATATAGCTCAGGGGAGTGGCTATACTGTTTTTCACATTGATATTGGAGTTCAGGAGTAACTTACATCATTTTGGTGTGGGTTTATATTCAAGAACAACTGACTATATCTCCTTTTCTATTTCTGTTTACATTTTTCTTTCTAGATGCTCAATTTGCTATCTTGCTTTGCCCCTGTGTTTCCTGCATATGTCCTCTAGACCACCAGCTTGTACTTTCCTATAGGACTTAAGGATCTCTCTCCTCTAACCTGCATCCCTTTGGAACATTTAGGGGCAAGAGGATATATCACTGCAGATATTACTTTCACCACTACTAAACGTTTACTGATACCTGACATAGCTAGTAAGAAAGTCTACTGAAGGTTAATTTTTAAAACAACTTTGTAGTCCTTGTCTATATTTTTCTGCCTCTTTTTTCAACTAAGGACTCCAGGGCCCCAATATAAGATTAATTTAAGATTACTCAGGAGGCTTTTGATTTTAGAGTATGGAGAATCCTTCAAAACCAGATACTATGAAAAACAACATCTGACATAGAATGCATAGTGAAGGTAATTACTAGTTAAGAACTTAAAAAGCAGACTGAGTATAGTCTCAGGAGTCTTTACGTAAACACCAAATATAACAATGTGATTTTTGAAATTAAACAAAAGTTCTTAAAAACCCTTGTAGTTATCACAAGATTTGGTAGATTGGGACAACTAACTGGATTTTGGCTGTGGGAAGAACTAAAAGGCAAAGTAGCACAGTATGTAATTATCAAAGTCCATCAACCTGGTAGTTAAGTGAGCAGTAGAGGTCCAAGGGAATTGCAGATACGAAGGATCCATTGAGGAAGTCTTAGGATTGTGGAAGAAACATGGTGGGGAAACTTTTCTTTGAACATGAAAGGACATTAAGAGTGGCTCCTCTGAAATTTTTCTTTAATCTTATATTTGAGCTGACTTGCACTGCAGCAAATTAGAAAGTCTTCAGGGTTTTCTGTTGTTGTTTTTAAGTGAAACATGCCTTTACCGTTAATTAATGATGTGTAATTAATCTTTCAGTTCTTTGTTTAGTAAATCTCTTGCAATTTATACAAAGAACGTTATGCTTAAAAGGTAAAAGCACTTTAAGTTCACCAACATTTACTTCTCACTTCTGGAAATCTGTTATAATACATTACTCTGGTCATTGCAGCAGTCCTCTAATAGTTCACTGCTGGGAACTTTTTGCTTTCTAGTTTTCCTGTGATTTATTTACTCTGTTTTCATTACTCTCCAGAAAAGGGGTTAGGGTATCTCCAGCTTTTAGGTGCTCTTTGTATATGTTAGTGATATATGTTTCCTTATTTCCTCCCTTTTTAATGAAGACTTGGATGTGTTTGTAACAAATTGAGTTTATATTTGAAATAGCGTGGTTGTATTATGTCCCAATTATAGTAATTTGATAAGGAATAAAAATCAAGGAGGGAGCCAGTCCCGTGGCCTAGTGGTTAATTTCAGCAGCCCAGGTTCGGTTCCCTGGCACAGACCTGCGCCACTCGTCAGCGGCCATGCTGTGGTGCCGACCCACGTACAAAATAGAGGAAGATTGACACAGATGTTAGCTCATGGTGAATCTTCCTCAGCAAAAAAAAAAATCAAGGAGAAAAAATGATTTTAGAAATTTTCCATGATCTGACTTTAGATATTTTATTTGGAATAATAATTCTTATAGAGAAAAATGATGGCATCAAAAGACTTTTAAATCTTTTAATTATTCAGAATAATCAGTTTTACCTGATAGTTTATTTAATATTTAAATATCTGTTCTAGTGTCAATTAAAAGGAGCCATAGAGCACAGAATAGAAATTATCATCATCATTGTGGCATTTGTTTATAAACAGATGCATTTGATCTCTAAATTAAACAAAGAGGAAAGTATTAGATCAAATACACTGTAAATCAGAATAACATGACTGATATGATTTATGCATGAAGGGTGTGGGAGGTGACATTTTTTAAATTGCCTTTTGGACTTTTAAATCTTGACCATCAATATATCTGTATTTCATTGAAAGACTATTTTAATATGTAGATATATAGAGCTAACTTTCCAACACATATATTTCCTTATTAGGAGCAATAATAGTAGAATAAACCACAATTTTTATAAATCTTCTAATCTAATCTTGTACACTTTCTTAAATATTATAATTACCTAAAAACACTTATAATCAGGTAGTCAGGAAAGGTAAGCGTTTAAAAGCCAAGTATACATTTAAAGGAAAAATAGGCTTTAATTGACTGTTACTGCTTGCATTTCTTCTTCATCAAAGAACACAATTGGGTGCTGCCTGCTTTTCTGTGAGCTAACAATAGTATTGTATTTAATAATAGTGGAGAAATAGGTAAGATTTAAAATATATAGTTGCTGCAGGCAACCATATTGCCACTACTCAACTGCGTTTAGCTAGAGAGATTATAGAAGATTAGGGTTTGGTACTTTTACCATTTGTGCTTTTCATTACTTTTGACTCAAAATACTTTATAAATCACTTTTTTCTATCTTGCGTACTTGTTATCTTTGCATGTTTTTTAATAGTTATTTTTAGCACATTTACTTGTTTAAAATCAGCGGTACTTTTGATTTTAAGGGTGATACAGCCATTAGTATCCCAGCAGAAGATTTTTGACTTGAGTTCTTTAAGCACTTGTCAGCCTTGTCTCTTCTCCTCCTATCACCCCTTCTTTTCCTGCCCCCCCCCTCAGATTAAAAAAAAAACGAGTTGGATAGATTCCCAGTAGTGGGATAGCTGGATCATAGGGTATTTCTATTTTTAATTCTTTGAGGAATCTCCATACCGTTTTCCATAGAGGCTGCACCAGTTTGCATTCCCACCAGCTGTGTGTGAGGGTTCCTGTTTCCCCACATCCTCTCCAACATTTGTTGTTTTTTGTCTTGGTGGTTATTGCCATTCTAACGGGCGTGAGGTGATATCTTAGTGTTGTTTTGATTTGCATTTCCCTGATGATTGGTGATGTTGAACATCTTTTCATGTGCCTATTGGCCATCTGTATATCTTCTTTGGAGAAGTGTCTGTTCATTTCCTCTGCCCAGTCTTTGATTGGGTTGCTTGTTTTTTTTGTTGTTCAGTTGTGTGAGTTCTTTATATATTATGGAGATTAACCCCTTCTCAGATATATGTTTTGCAAATATTTTCTCCCAGCTGATGGGTTGTCTGTTCATCTTGATTCTGGTTTCATTTGTCTTGTAGAAGCTCTTTAATCTGATAACGTCCCACTTGCTTATTTTTTCTTTAGTTTCCCTAGTCTGGGTAGGCATGTCATCCGAAAAGATTCCTTTATGACCAATGTCCTGAAATCAACAATCCAAAGAGGCTTATGCACCCCTGTGTTCATTGCAGCATTATTCACTATAGCCAAGAAGTGGAAGCAACCTAAGTGTCCCTCGACTGACGACTGGATCAAGAAAATGTGGTATATATATACAATGGAATACTACTCAGCCATAAAAAGACAAAATCGTCCCATTTGCAACAACATGGATGGGCCTGGAGGGTATTAAGTTAAGTGAAATAAGCCAGAAAGAGAAAGACAAACACTGTATGATCTCACTCATATGTGGAATATAAACCAACACATGGACGGAGAAAACTGTATTGTGGTTACCAGGGGCAATGGGGGTAGGAGGTGGGCACAAGGGAGACATATATATGATGATGGACAAACAAAAATGTACAACTCAAAATTTCACAATGTTATAAACTATTAAAACATCAATTAAAAAAAAAAAAAAGACAGGTTAAGAAAATTTTTTAAAGATGCCTGTCTTGTTCAGAGATGATGTCATTTTTTCTAGGAAGCTCTACCAAACTTGGCCTCACTTGACAAACTGGTTATGCCCTTGAGAAGAGAAACTTACAAAGCTTCTGTCATCGCCAGACTCTAATTTAAACTCAAACAACATAAACCCACTAACTTAGGTAGAGTTCATTTCTGATCCTTTACTGAAATTGTTGCTGGCTTTTGGGCACTGCCTCCCTGCCTCTGTCCCCCTGCAGCTTTCAGGTTCTTTTTTTTTTTTTTTTTTTTTTTTTAAAGATTTTATTTATTTAATTTTTTCCCCCCAAAGCCCCAGTAGATAGTTGTATGTCATAGCTGCACATCCTTCTAGTTGCTGTATGTGGGACTCGGCCTCTGGATGGACGGAGAAGTGGTGCCTCGATGCGCACCCGGGATCCGAACCCGGGCCACCAGCATTGCAGCGCGCGCCCTTAACCACTAAGCCACAGGGCCGGCCCTGCAGCTTTCAGGTTCTTATTGACACCATTAAGCAATAAGAACTTCCCATTTCCTTTTCTTTCTCAAAGTCTACAAGTAAAATATATAGCTTACCCCAGGGAAGATAGAAAACGTTGAGCTTACATTGGGGTTTTTCTTCTAGGTAAGCATAGATGCTCATATCTAGAGTGAACTGTGGACAGGATAAAGGAATAGGATAGCTCTTACTCCTTTGGAGTTATTTTTCACTGTGGCTAAATTGTATTTTTTCAAGTTTTGTGAATTCCCAGTAGATCAGCATGCACATGTAATTTGAATTTCTTCCAAGAAACATGTTTAAAACCAAAACTCTATTTTTTAGGACTTTTAAATCATGTATAAAAATGTAAGGAAAATTAAAACTTTTGTGTATAACAAAAACTCCCTAACGTTCTAAATGCTGCTCTTTAGAAGCAGGTGACAGTTCTAACTTAAGCATTAAAATGGGGAGAATGGAACTGAGGAGAGAAATAAATTCAATATGAAGTAACTCATACTTAATTATTATTTTTTTTTTTTTAAGATTTTTATTTATTTATTTTTTCCCCCCAAAGCCCCAGTAGATAGTTGTATGTCATAGCTGCACATCCTTCTAGTTGCTGTATGTGGGACGCGGCCTCAGCATGGCCGGAGAAGCGGTGCGTTGGTGCGCGCCCGGGATCCGAACCCGGGCCGCCAGCAGCAGAGCGCGCGCACTTAACCACTAAGCCACGGGGCCGGCCCCTCATACTTAATTATAATTTCAGTATTTCACTGCAACAACAGAAAATTAGATTATAATTGAGTTGAAAATCTTGAAAAGACCTGTATCTTTATTGGTAAAATGGATGGCTAAGGTACAAGTGACTACAACTTAGATAGTTCTAGAAGGCTCCCAAAAGGAGTTTATTAACCATGCAGCATAGATTTTCCACCAGTGCTATATGTATGTTCTCAAAGCAAAACTCTGATATTCAGTCTTATATTCATTATATCTGAGGATTTTATAAGATAAACTATTTTTTTTTTTTTGTGAGGAAGATCGGCCCTGAGCTAACACCTGCCAATCCTCCTCTTTTTGCTGAGGAAGACTGGCCCTGCGCTAACATCCATGCCCATCTTGCTCCACTTTATCAAGGACGCCGCCACAGCATGGCTTGCCAAGCAGTGCATTGGTGCGCGCCTAGGATCCGAACAGGTGACCCCCGGGCCGCCGCAGCGGAGCGCGCACACTTAACCGCTTGCGCCACCGGGCCGGCCCCTAAACTACTTTTAATTGGGCAAGAGATCCAAAAACCTGAAGTTACCAATTAGCCTTAGTAGTCCTTAGCTCTGTAGAATGTCATCTTTTTTTTTTTTTTTTAAGTGTAAGGATTAAAATATAATGCACGTAATATTGCCCTCAGAAGGATAGTGTCAGAAGAAATGCAGTTCTGGATCATTCCTGGGTCAGTTATTAAGGACAGCTTGGAAAGGGAAACATGTCTTTTGCAAGATAAATATTCATAACTTCTGAATGTGTCTTTCCAAGTGTTAACCAAGAACATTACGTTTAATATGTGAAGTGTGAAGTATTGCTTTCTGAAGTCATCAGATTCTTGGAGTAAGGCACAATGGCTGTCAGCATGATAATAAATTTAAAACATGCCTTCTACCCACACAGACTTTATAGCATGTCTAAAGACCAAACTAGCTCGTTTGACACAATTGGAGAAGAATGCAGGAAGCAGTCAGAGAGGGCTTTGTGACTTGAGGTAGACCTTGAAAAATGGGTATGATTTCAAAAAGTGGACAAAATGGGAAGGGAATGGCATTATTCAGAGAGAAGAGGTAGCATGAACCAAGACGTAGTGTTGAGAAAGAGCATAGTAGGTGGAGGGGATGGGAAGGCATTGATTATTGTGGTAGATAGTGGAAAATAAAATTGAATCAGCCAGCTGCGTGAGGCCAGATAATAGAGAACTTTAAAACCAGAATCTTTGTCCACCTGGTTTGGTGGACAATAAAGAAATGTTTTGGTACCTGTACAGAGGAATGGCATTACTTTCTCCACCATCATGCCACCTAGGCTGTCATTTGGGAAGGGAAGCATGGTAGGGTTTGAGTGATTCTCTAGTTCTTTTGAAACAGGATGGTTATGTGGATGAGCATGGGGAAAAATGGGGGTAGAAATTACGAAGAAGTTGTGTTGCCCCTTATAAGAACATGGTTGCCAGAGAAATGGTGCATCAAATATTTGGTGTCAATAAAGAGTAAAAACAGAAGATGATGTAGAGAAATCACAGCTTTTGGACAGATATTCTCAAAAGGGGAATGTTTCTCAAGGATTTAAAAACCTTGTACTTGTAGTCTTATGATACTGTAATAACACTATACATAGTCCAGCACCTGTTCATTGTTACAAAATGAAGAGTCTCAAAAATATCTAAGCTGGCTTGTTTGTTGTATTTTTAAATAACTAGAGGTTGTTTCTGCTTCTCCAAACCTTGGTGGTCTTTTTGTTTTAAGCAGGTCTGGTCACAGTTGTCAAATAAGAAACAAATCACACTGTTCTGCATTTCTCAAAGAGTTAACAATCTAGCTAGGCAAGACAGAAACACGAAAAGTAAAATAAGTGTATCAGACACTGCCATGCAATGTCACAGCACAGGAATGGTACAAATTCCTAGTAAAGAGAGAGTTGATAATCTGTGAACTTGTGAACAGGTAAAATTGCTTTTCTCTCTGACAGGAAAAAATGTCTGACCACCTTTCTTGCATCTTCTAAGAAAGGCACACACATGTCTATCTATTTCTTCCTCTCATTTGCCTCATGGGCACATTCCACTGTGACCTACCTAGTTCTTTTGCACACTGTCATGCTTAAATGTTGTTTCTCATGAGCATCTTCAGGTTTTCTTGAGGATTTCTCAGTCCTGAGGCAGATAATCAGGACAGCTGGCTGAGCATACAAGGAACTGGTATCAAATCAAACTCCCAGGGAACTTCTGCTCTCTAGTTGTTAGAAGATGGGGATTTGTGTTTGCTGAGGCTCTAGAAATAAGACTAGTTTGTTTTCCCCCTCCCTACCCCAGTATTGTCCTTCCAAGTCTCACCTTTCCCCTTCCTCGTCTCCATTGCCACTCTCTTCTCCATTGCCACTCTCTTCTCCCACTCTGCTGTCAGCAGGCAATAAGGTCAACTGATTGCCTGAATTTTACTCCAGGTTTAAAGATTTTAGATAATGGCACATGTATTGGCAAGATGAATCACACATCTTGTCCTCAACTCTCTTATCCCCAGAAAGGCACAAGCCTAAAAGTTTAACTGGATGTTTCCTGAGGTTCCCTTTGGTCATGCTCCTTTGCTCAGACCTTTCCTCTTAGCTCTGTTCTTTAAGATTGAAATTCTTCATACTTCAAGGCTTGGCTACCACTCTTAGACCATCATCTGCCCGTTTGAGTTTCTGGAAGAGAAAGGACCTTTTCTCTGAAAGTTCTTCATTCTTCATTCTTTCTATCCTTCCCCTCTCCTGCCCCCTATTTCACCACTTCTGTTGAAACCACTCTTTCAGAAACCACATTCCCAACTAAAGCATCCTCTGAGCTCTGCCTGCATACACACCATTTTATTCCTACTTTTTCTTTCTATCCCTTGCCTTAAAGCCCACAGGGAAATTGGTCTTCTCCTCTTTGACCTTGATCTGACCACCAGTTTCTGTCCAACCTCCTATCCTGGGAAATAAGGTTCTAAAAACGGACTCCCACCCCCCATCCTTTCCCTTTGGAACTCCCATCCATGAATTTATAGAGCACATTTGCATGTTATCAGTAATCATTGTCTGTCTTACCGAATCACATTCAAAGTGATCTTTTAATAAGATCTCTGCTGTAGTGTTTAGAGACTGACCCTCAAGTCTAGCTTACTCTGGGGAAGCTTATGTCTCAGTCTTTACCATGGAAGACTGGACTTAGCCAAACATGAATGTGCACTAAATAACACATTTAAAAAATTTTTTTATGGAAACTATTTTGCTAGACCATGCTAATGAGTCGACCAGGCTGTTAGAAGGTTTTGCCAGAGCTCAAGTTTGATCTGTCTGTCTAGAACTGGTGTCTCAGGGTGTCTGACCCTGAGAGATTGTCTGTTTTGGTTGTAACAGCATTGATGCACTGTAGTTCTTTTTTTTATTATTATTATTGATGTTTTAATAGTTCATAACATTGTGAAATTTTGGGTTGTACATTTTTGTTTGTCCATCACCATATATATGTCTCCCTTCACCCCTTGTGCCTACCCCCTACCCCCATTGCCCCTGGTAACCACACTACAGTTTTCTCTGTCCATGTGTTGGTTTATATTCCACATATGAGTGAGATCATACAGTGTTTGTCTTTCTCTTTCTGGCTTATTTCACTTAACGTAATACCCTCCAGGCCCATCCATGTTGTTGCAAATGGGACGATTTTGTCTTTTTATGGCTGAGTAGTATTCCATTGTATATATATACCACATTTTCTTGATCCAGTCATCAGTCGAGGGACACTTAGGTTGCTTCCACTTCTTGGCTATAGTGAATAATGCTGCAATGAACATAGGGGTGCATAAGCCTCTTTGGATTGTTGATTTCAGGTTCGTTGGATAGATTCCCAGTAGTGGGATGGCTGGATCATAGGGTGTTTCTATTTTTAATTCTTTGAGGAATCTCCATACCGTTTTCCATAGAGGCTGCACCAGTTTGCATTCCCACCAGCTGTGTATGAGGGTTCCTGTTTCTCCACATCCTCTCCAACATTTGTTGTTTTTTGTCTTGGTGATTATAGCCATTCTAACGGGCGTGAGGTGATATCTTAGTGTTGTTTTGATTTGCATTTCCCTGGTGATTAGTGATGTTGAACATCTTTTCATGTGCCTATTGGCCATCTGTATATCTTCTTTGGAGAAGTGTCTGTTCATTTCTTCTGCCCATTTTTTGATCACGTTATTTGTTTTTTTGTTGTTCAGGATGTACTGTAGTTCTTACTCAGGCCTCCAGGACTCTTCACTAGCTCATGATCTACTGGGTTTTTGCCTGGTTAAAACTTGGTAATAGTAAAATTTGTAGTAAAATACTCATCCAGAAAGATGTCTGACCAGTGTTTACCTGTTAACTCTGCTTGCTTTATTTTCCTTTCAGATTTGTCCAATATGTGCAGCGTTACCTGGAGGCGATCCTAATCACGTCACGGATGACTTTGCAGCTCATCTTACACTTGAACACAGAGCCCCTAGGGATTTAATATCCTTTTAAGAGGCAACAAGGGAAAGAGTTGTTGTAACATTTGTCATTTTAATTATTTTTAAGGATGATATCCCCAAAGAGAAAAACTAATCTCCAAATTATTTTAATTTATTTGACCTTTCTCTAAAAGTGACTCAGTGTTGAGATGCAGTTTCTTATTTTTCTTTTTATATGCTATGGCTGTTAAATGAACCATGCTCATTAAGGGAAAGTTGACTTGCACATCATCTTTACTTCATTACCATCAGATTTTTTTTATATAAATTTATAATTTTTTTAATATAAATTTATTTATATCCTGAACTTTTTCAGCAAGTTCAGGGGCCTCTAGTGAAATTGGTATCCATTCAATAGAATATCCCACATCATCTACATCCATTTTTGTGAGATTTTTATGAGTTTCTGGTTAGCAAGAGAAGATGAAATTATGCAAAATATAAGAATAAGAGAAAGCATATGTTACATTGTAGATTCCTAGCGAGTATTACCATTAAGTTCTGGAAGACAAAATGTTGGCATAGCAGTTCTCCTGAAAACATACTAATTTTTCAGGTTCTTCAAGTGCTACTATGTTGGGCCGGCCCCATGGCTTAGTGGTTAAGTGCGCGCACTCCACTGCTGGCGGCCCGGGTTCGGATCCCGGGTACGCACAGACGCACTCGCGCACCGCTTCTCTGGCCATGCTGAGGCTGTGTCCCACATACAGCAACTAGAAAGATGTGCAGCTATGACATGCAACTCTCTGCTGGGGCTTTGGGGAAAAATAAGTAAATAAAATTAAACAAAAGTGCTACTATGTGGTAACTTTATGTGTTTGACATGAGGGAGTGGTTTCTCCAAGCCTCTCAAGCGCCAGAACTTTTTTATTTTTTTTTTTTTACTATTTTGATGGAACTCTTCCTAAAGTACACTTTACACCCAGCTACTTTTTAAAAACAAAATACAGGGGTGGCCCCGTGGCCTACGTGTGCATGCTCCGCTGCTGGTGGCCCGGGTTCGGATCCCGGGCGCACACCAACGCACTGCGTATCAGGCTGTGCTGTGGTGGCGTCCCACATAAAGTGGAGGAAGATGGGCACGGATGTTAGCTCAGGGCCAGTCTTCCTCGGCAAACAAAAAAAAAAGGAGGATTGGCATGGATGTTAGCTCAGGGCTGATCTTCCTCACAAAAAAAAAAGATCATAACATCACTTTCTGTAGAATCCAGGCCATCATCAAGAATACCACAGTGAAACAGTGCACATAATGGTGGTGCCTAAGGGCCTCATGGAGCCACTCACTCTGTCCCTAAATGACCATCAGTGGAAACACTGAGAAGCCAGCAAAAAAAAAATTTATCTTCTGTAGCCATTCTTCTTGCTTCTTTGAAAGAAAAGTTTCTTTTTTTTTTTTTCCTCCTCTTTTTGCTGAGGAAGATTGGCCCTGGGCTAAGATCCGTGCCCATCTTCCTCTAGTCTATACGGGACGCCACCACAGCATGGCCTGACAAGTGGCGCCTGGGTGCGAGCCGCGGTTCCGCCCCAGATCTGAACCTGTGAACCCCGGGCTGGCGAAGCTGAGCGCGCACACTTAACCGCTGGGCCACCAGGCCGGCCTAAAAGATAAGTCTCTTTTACTACAATATCTGGCTTTTCCCCCACACACATTTTGCCTGTGTGGAAACACAAGATTGTGTTCATGAGTTTTGCTGTTTGCTACTTGGGACCTTCTTCACTTTGACTCACACTCAGCCATATAAGATGGTTGAGGCTGCTGGAAATTTGACCTCTTAATAAATGTGATGTTAGTTTGTGTGTCTGCTTATATAAGAAGTTTAAATCTAGTTTTCTGCTTAGCAGCAGCACTGAAAAAAAATTTGAAGACAGATTAAAACTAATAACCAAAAGGAGTCTTTTAATTCCAAATTTAAATTATTCATACTGTTCCTTTCTCATTGTATATGATCATTGAGATTTGATTAGCATTTATATTAGCACAATTCACCCCAGATTAAAAAATTATGCTTATTAATTGTGGTTCCTTAGATATAAACATTTATGAAATTCAGTCCTGGAATTAGGATAAGGGAATGTCCACGTTGGGTGTCTGACCAGGCACCCCATCTGGTGGAGTTACTCTGTTGTTGTAGAGGGAGCCTCGGAAGAAGTCTCTTCCCACCTGGAGAACCTTTTTTTCCGTTTGAAAACATACACACATACAATACACACACTCTCACACATTGCTTTATATTTGAGTGTCTTTTTTAGAGTTAATAGCCCTCATAGATATAGTTGTGACTTAGCATTCTCAATAAATATGCTATTTTTAAATGCTGACAGCTTAGGAAATCTGCATGTCTATGTAGCAAGGGCTCAGGTGGTGTTTTTTCCCTTCCTGTGAAATACGTGGGTCCTTTCCTTAACTGTGGAGTTATGATGAATCGAGTGGTGTTCGACATGTACGTAGAATGTTTCACCCTGGCCGGGGATTGGGAGGTCCTCGTGCTCGTAGATCAAACATGCACTTTACTAGCAGTTCTACTGGTGGACTTTCTTCTTCTCAGAGTTCATATTCTCCAAGCAATAGGGAAGCCATGGATCCTATAGCTGGTAAGTTAGTTTCACATTAATAAAGGAACTGGGAGGGGAGGGGGGCTTCTATAAAATTTTTTTGTGGGATTTATCTCTTATCATGCTCCTATATTCCTTCACAAAATTCCCAAATATTTTATAAGTATAAAAGATTTTAAAACTAGACAACATAAAGTAGTTCTTATTATTCTGTCATTTCTTTAAGTACTTAGAGGCATAAGATAATAAGAAATGGCTTTATATTCTATTTGTGGCCTCCATTGAAACCCCAGAAAATCATAAAAGATTTCAGAGTTGAAAGACCCCCAGAATTCCATGATTCGACCCCCATAAGTACACAGATAAGAAAACTAATTGTTGACTAAAGAATTAAGCTCTTCTCATGGAAGAGAGTCAAGTAGGAATTTCTTTATCCTTGCTTTGATTTTTGAACTAAATTGCTGTGGAACACACTGAAAAGTACATGTTTTAATAGCTTGGGGAAATGTTACTGAAAAAACAACTACATTTGAACATGTAGTTCGTAACCAAATCATTGGGTCTCATGCATGGCCAGCCTGGGAAACTGGCCGCAGAGCACAAGGGTTGGGGGTCAAACTGTCAGCAAGCACTGGAGCCTGAGCATCTGAAAGACGCCAGGCGCACGCGGGCGCTGAGACTCGGAGAAGTCGTGCGAGTTCTGAGGTGTGTGCGCGTGGTGGAGTGTGCACCTGGAAGCCGTGATGCACCGTGCACAGCACCCGGAGACACTGGGAAGCGTGAGTCTGTGACAGAAACTAGGAATCGTTGTCCTCATAAAATGTTCTTTAAAATGTGAGATAGTGTAAAATCTTAATTCCAAATGTGCTTTGGGCATTTGGATGTGCAATAAGCCAAATAAACTGAGTTTTAGGGATTTAAAAAATATTTCTTCAACCAAGGGGAATGTTTACCTGCGGCTCTAAATGTTAAAGTAATTTCTAGGAGCAAAATTCAAAATTGAGAAATTTTCTCCATTATTTCTATTCTGTCAGTGAAAATTAGTTTATTTTAGTGATTGACTATATGAAAGAATGGAGTAAGAACCCCTGCGATAAAGCAACAGTGAGCAAGAAAACAGAAACATACCGGGTTAATGAGTTTTAATGATGAAAAGCATTTGCGAGCCTGGGAATGTCTGCGAGGCGATCATCATTTCCTTGTAAGCTAGGTAGACCCTGCACGTGCAAGAGGCAGTTACTACACCTTGCTTAGATGAGAAGGCAGGGACATAGGTCCACATCACTCTTGATGAGTACAACCTTATTGAAACAAGAGAGACAGGATGGGGACAGGCCACTAAACAGGCTGTACAGTCTGGAGCCAGTCAGCCTTACTGGGTGTCGCCAGTGGTGCTCTCGAATGACGGTACCAGAAAGTACCAGAGAGAGAAGGCAGAGGCCAGTGTACAAGGGTCACAGAAATGATCTAGGTCTTTTAGATTTAATTCTAATCATTCAGTCAATGTGTGAGTGCCTACTACATGTCAGACACTGTTCTAAGAGCTGGGAATGTCGTAACCAGTAGACTTGATCAATCCCTCCTTCCATGGAGCTCATGTTGAGAGGGCTTATATCATGATTGGAGCAGTAGATGAACCACTTTAATCTACTAAAATACTAAAAGAAAGTATAACTAAATTAGTCTATTAAGCAAATGACTTAAAAAACAATCTTTATTATGTTTCACTTAAAACAAAAATAATAGTATGTGGGTTAATATTCACATATATTTGCATTCCCCGTACACAACAATGCCTGCCTCCAGGAGGCATTTTAAAAGATATTGAGCTCCAAGCTGAAAATCTGTATTGCCACGAGTACCTGCCTGTTGACGGTCCTTTGCGGTGTTCCTCAGGGAAAAGAGTGATCTGTAGCATTTTGTTTTCCTCAGTATTTTAAGTAGATACTAATCGTCTTCATTTCCGTTGGCAGAGCTCTTATCTCAGTTATCAGGAGTGAGGCGTTCTGCAGGAGGACAGCTTAATTCTTCTGGCCCTTCCGCTTCTCAGTTACAACAACTGCAGATGCAGCTGCAGCTCGAACGGCAGCACGCCCAGGCAGCGCGGCAACAGCTGGAGACCGCACGCAACACCACCCGGCGTACTAACACGAGCAGTGTCACCACTACAATCACACAGTCCACGGCAACAGCCAACACAGCTAACACAGAAGGCACTCAGCAAACTATCCAGAATTCCCAATTTCTTTTAACAAGGTAGTGTGTTTATTAAGATAACTTTTGTTTGAGAAGTAATGTTTTATTAGCACTATACAGTCTGAAATCATCTTTTCTCTTTTGTGCTTATATATGTTCTTAAAGTCTCTGCCTTTGATCAAACCATTAAACTCACACATCTCTAATCAAAACTGCATATTCAGTATTTCTGCAAGAAAATGAAAAATAATATTTTAGATAAAGTGGGAATGCTGGTGGTCTTGTTCTAACAGTATATATCATCTGATATGAACTTCTCATCCTGCCCATAAAGCTTAAACAATATATTGTTACAAATATGGGTCATATTAGATACATTTATTATCATAATTAACACTGTTTTCATTGCCAATTTCAGTCTGCTATGAAATATGAAAGGTATAGGAGAGGATTTCATGATGCAGTGGTGGTTTCTCCTAGGAATTTCAGAAGAAGCAGGATTTAAATTCTTGTGGTTGGCACACCCAAAAGTAACTTTTAAAAAATGGTTTACCATGGTGTAAATAATATTCAATACACACAGTGAAAAGCTCTGCTGGATGGAGTAGAGTTCTTATTTGCTTCTAAAACTACTGTTAGCAATTAAATATATTCCTCTGCCAGAACCTCAGGCATTTTATGTGACTTTTAAGAATATAAAGGATTTTAGAAAGAGCAATGATGAGTAGAGACTTAGACTCGACAGATACTGAACGTGGACTAATTTGGTCTTTTAGTGGAACAGAGAGGAATGTAAAGTAAAAACTGTAAAATGAAGATTAGTGTACAATATCAGTTATCTCCAAAATGTAGTGTGTGTAGCAATTGGATGTTTGAAGAAAATATTATAATTTATATATATATTTCTTTTATCTCATACTTTTAAATATCTCTGTTAGTGCAGTGGTACATGTGTGTAGTCGTAAATGACATATTGTGAAGGCAGGATAAAAAATGTTTGGCAAAGCTAGAGTCCCAGCTTTGCCACTTACTGGTTTGGACCTTAGGCAAGTCACTTCACTTCTCCAAACCTCAATTGTATCATCACTATCCCTTGAGTTTTGCCTCATGAGAGAGAAAATTATTTTGAGCATTAAATGGAGTTACTGGTGTGTGTATGGTCTGGCTCAGTATCTAGCATGTAGTAAAGGCCCCATTGATGCTACCTGTTAGTATCATTTGTTACGGATCTAAGGAGGAAGTTTCAAGTGGATTACCTTTGGATTATTTCTGCAAAGTCAGTAACTGTGTGACTGTGCCTGGTTATTACCAGAAGCTGTTGCTTCAACATAAGAAATCACAGAGCCAAAGGTGGATGCACCCTGCTGTCATGAGCCGACCAACAGCAGGCCTGTGACTTGCCAGATCTGGGTACCTGCTTCACAAGGAGACCCACCAATATGTATATCCACTGAGAGTTCACTGACCTGTAGGTGGAATGAATGGCTTGCCAGTGCCCTTGGGAAAAGACATCCTCCCACCCTGCCCCTCTTCTTTTTTTTTTCCCCCTCCTAAAACTCAGTGGGCTTGATCTGGGATTTATCTCTGTGTGGTTATTCTACACTAGACGCCCAGCTCCCAGGCCATCGTATGGGTGGCCTCCAAGTGCTCCCCTTGGATTCTGGTTGTAGCTTCTTGAAGGCCCGCTTCTGTCATCTGACACGATACATTGCATAGTAACTTGCAGTTTGCAGAGCACTTCCCATGACTTTCCTTGTATCATTTGATCCTGACTCATATGATTTATCTAAGGCAATATTTCCCCAAAAATATTCCCTGAACTTTATGTATTCTAAGGAATATATAAAATTACTTATATTCAATTTTTTTCCTAGTAAGTTTGGACAAAACTAGCAAAAATAAAGAGTTTATTGTTGGGCTTTTCAGAACTTTAAATATATTAACATGCATTGTGAATCTTCAAGGCAAGGAGAGCGGCTGCAGTGTTTCCAGGGGAAATCCTGGCCTCTGGTCCCACAGCTATTATGGGATATCCAGAGGTCTCGAGGCTCATCTTTGGTCTCTGACCAGGGCTGGTTCCTGTCCATGTTGCCCTGGAACTGATGGTGGGGACGCAGTTTCTTTGGGGTCCAGAATGGTTAACCTTTTAAAAAGTGGTTGTTTAGGTACCTATGCCAGATTCCAGTCTTTTGGTAATGGAGCCAGCTAGTTTTGCTAACCCCAATTTGAACATCCTTACAAGCTTGGCAGTTATTTCTAGATCCCAAAGGAAGTTTGACCCATCAAGAAATCTAGCCCTAGTACCAGATTTTATCAGCACCTTAGGAATGAAACATTTTCTCAGTTATTTCCTAAAAATCAAA